>NC_091992.1:83147584-83843319 GCF_044704955.1 Pristiophorus japonicus
GTGGAAGGAGAGAGAGAGGGGGGGGTGGAAGGAGAGAGAGAGGGGGGGTGGAAGGAGAGAGAGAGGGGGGTGGAAGGAGAGAGAGAGGGGGGGTGGAAGGAGAGAGAGAGGGGGGGTGGAAGGAGAGAGAGAGGGGGGGTGGAAGGAGAGAGAGAGGGGGGGTGGAAGGAGAGAGAGAGGGGGGGTGGAAGGAGAGAGAGAGGGGGGGTGGAAGGAGAGAGAGAGGGGGGGTGGAAGGAGAGAGAGAGGGGGGGTGGAAGGAGAGAGAGAGGGGGGGTGGAAGGAGAGAGAGAGGGGGGGTGGAAGGAGAGAGAGAGGGGGGGTGGAAGGAGAGAGAGAGGGGGGGTGGAAGGAGAGAGAGGGGGGGTGGAAGGAGAGAGAGAGGGGGGAAGGAGAGAGAGAGGGGGGAAGAAGAGAGAGAGGGGGGAAGAAGAGAGAGAGGGGGGAAGAAGAGAGAGAGGGGGAAGAAGAGAGAGAGGGGGAAGAAGAGAGAGAGGGGGGAAGAAGAGAGAGAGGGGGGAAGAAGAGAGAGAGGGGGGAAGAAGAGAGAGAGGGGGGAAGAAGAGAGAGAGGGGGGAAGAAGAGAGAGAGGGGGGAAGAAGAGAGAGAGGGGGGAAGAAGAGAGAGAGGGGGGAAGAAGAGAGAGAGGGGGGAAGAAGAGAGGGAGGGGGGAAGAAGAGAGGGAGGGGGGAAGAAGAGAGGGAGGGGGGAAGAAGAGAGGGAGGGGGGAAGAAGAGAGGGAGGGGGGAAGAAGAGAGGGAGGGGGGAAGAAGAGAGGGAGGGGGGAAGAAGAGAGGGAGGGGGGAAGAAGAGAGGGAGGGGGGAAGAAGAGAGGGAGGGGGGAAGAAGAGAGGGAGGGGGGAAGAAGAGAGGGAGGGGGGAAGAAGAGAGGGAGGGGGGGGGGAAGAAGAGAGAGGGGGGGGAGGGAGAGAGAGAGGGGGGGGAGGGAGAGAGAGAGGGGGGGAGGGGAGGGAGAGAGAGAGGGGGGGAGGGGAGGGAGAGAGAGAGGGGGGGGAGGGGAGGGAGAGAGAGAGGGGGGGAGGGGAGGGAGAGAGAGAGGGGGGGAGGGGAGGGAGAGAGAGAGGGGGGGAGGGGAGGGGAGGGAGAGAGAGAGGGGGGGAAGGGAGAGAGAGAGGGGGGGAGGGGAGGGAGAGAGAGGGGGGGAGGGGAGGGAGAGAGAGAGGGGGGAGGGAAGAGAGAGAGAGGGGGGGAGAGGGAAGAGAGAGAGAGGGGGGGGGAAGAGAGAGAGAAAGGGGGGGGGAAGAGAGAGAGAAAGGGGGGGCGGGAAGAGAGAGAGAAAGGGGAGTGGGGGGGGGGGGGTCAGGTCGGATCCAGTCCGGGAGCGGGAGTGGGGGGAGGGGGGGCTCGGGAGCGCGGGTTGGGTCGGGTCCAGTCGGGGGGGCGGGGAGCGAGAACAGGAGCGCGGGTCGGGTCGGGTCCAGTCAGGGGGGCGGGGAGCGGGAACGGGAGCACGGTCGGGTCCAGTCGGGGAGCGAGAACAGGAGCGCGGGTCGGGTCGGGTCGGGTCGGGTCCAGTCGGGGGGGGCGGGGAGCAGGAACAGGAGCGCAGGTCGGGTCGGGTCCAGTCTGGGGCGGAGCGGGAACAGGAGCTTGGGTCGGGTCGGGGAGGCGGGGAGCGGGAACAGGAGCGCGGGTCGGGTCCAGTCGGGGAGCGGGAAGAGGAGCGCGGGGGGGGGGTCAGTCGGGGGGGGGGTCAGTCGGGGGGGGGGGCAGCGGGTGTCGGGTCTGGTCCGGAGGCAGCGGGGGGGGGGGGGGGGGGAGCGGGTGTCGGGTCTGGTCCGGAGGCGGGGGGGGAGCAGGTGTCGGGTCTGGTCCGGAGGCAGGGGGGGGGGGGGGCGGGGAGCGGGTGTCGGGTCTGGTCCGGGGGGGGGGGGGGGAGCAGGAGCTGGCCGTGGGAGGAGCCTTATTCACGCAGCCCGTGATGCCATTCGGCCAGGGCTAGGGGCTGCGTGCTTCGGGTCCCTCCCACACAGTTCGGCGCCTGGAGCTACTGCACTTGCGTGCCCACTGTAGCGCGCATGTGCAGAGGTCCCGGCACTGTTTTCAGTGCAGGGACCTGGCTCCGCCCCCCCTACAGCTCGTGCTCGCTGCGCCGAGGGCCAGAGGACCTGCAGGTAGGTGGAGAATACCGAGAATTTTTTTAGGCGCACTTTGTGGCGCGAAAAATGGGCGTCCAGGTCGGGACTGCGCCGTTCTAGGCGCATGTGGAAACTTGGGCCCTTTGTGTTGTGCTCTTCAGTGACAGCCATTATATTTGCTGACTATCACTATAATATAATATAGGAAATTTAAAACGTGTGTATTTTATAAAAGAACAGCAAAAATGTTAGTCAATTAGCAGTACAAATGCATTTAACAATGTAGGTGGAAATAATGAACTAAACTATAATTCAGCAAGAAAATCCTATCTATGTTTAGTTGTCTGAACACAAATCCAATCTATTGCACAAAAGAGCTCAGATTCATGGCCATCAGTGATGGCAATGATCCCAACACTAATAAGTCAGTATTAATGGGTGCGATATTATCAGCATCAGTAGAGATACAATGATAAACCCTCAAGGATCATTCAGCTTGAACTAGATTTGTTAATTCAGGTCCCTCGCATTGGAGAACATCTGCACACCAGTGTCAGTCATGGTTTAGCTCTTCGAATCTCAACGCTGCGAGCGTGAAGAGATCAGGCACAGGTGGCGGGTGGAGCGCGTGGTAAATCAGTGCCACCCACCCACCCCCCCCATCGCCCCACTTCCTCCGATGAATATCTGTCCCACCTGTGACAAGGTCTGTGGCTCTCGTGTTGGACTGTTCAGCACCAAAGAACTCACTTTAGGAGTAGAAGCAAGTCTTCCTCGATGTTGAAGGACTGCCTATGATGATGATCAGTTGATAGCACTTTTGCCTTGGAGCTTGTGGGCTCAAGCCCCACTCCAGTGACTTGTGCACAAAATTCTAGGGGACACTCCAGTGCAGCACTGTCTTTTGGATGAGATGTTAAACCGAGGCCCTCTCTGGTCTCTCGGGTGGATGCTAAAGATCCCATGGCACTATTTCAAAGAAGGGGAGTTATCCCTGATATCCTGACCAATATTTATCCCTCAATCAACATCACTAAAATATATTGACTGGTCATCATCACATTGCTGTTTGTGGGAGCTTGGCGTGCGCAAACTGGCTGCCGCATTTTCTACATTACAACATGGAATACAATTCAAAAAAGTGCTTCACTGGCTGTAAAGCACTTTGGGACATCCTGAGGTTGTGATAGCCACTATATAAATGCAAGTCTTTCATTTTCTTTCTTATTGTTTAAAAACAATAATATTCAAACAAACAACAAAAAAATGGATTGTGGACCAAAGCAAACCGAGCAAAAGAAAGGCTTCCTCAATGGCAAGTCTATATGTGCTTAACAGAGCCTTACAAATCAATCTTGGACCATGCGGAGTTAGTTCTCAGCCAAGGCAACAGTAGAAGCATTACAACCAGTCTCAGCAGCAAATCCGTGATGGATCCCTGCTGGAAACATGCTTGTGTGGACATCAAGCAAAGATAGAATTGGGCTCAACTGTGATGCCCCTTGCAGATGCATATACTGCTAACATTTGCAGTCAAAGCTCATACATGAACAATGGCTACTTGGGTGAGGTAATAGGGAAACTGACATGAATGGAACTATATTCCAGCAATGCTTTGTGGGGAGACAAAGAGGACATTAGTCCATTTTCTTGTAACAAATCATCTTTTTTCCTCCCCACCCCCAGTGTTCACTAGACTTATTTAGCATTAGTACCAATACATTGGAGTTAAAAAAACAAAATCACATGGGGCAATATTAGTCAGTGTTTCCCAATACGCAACTAATCACTTTAAACTACCACCAGCAGTAGACCAGTATTACTTTTAATTTGATTCATCAGGGCCTCGCTGGCAAGGCCAGCCTTTAATGTCTATGCCTAGTAAAACTGAGTGGCTTGCAAAATTGATGTGGGACTGGAGTCACATAGATCAGACCGTAAGAACGACAAGTTTCCTTGCCATAAGGACATTAGTGAACCAGTTGGGTTTTTATGACAATCCTTTATGGTGACTTTTACTAATACCGTTAATGCAAATCTGGAACCTGACCCAGTGTCTTCAGATGATGTTGCCAAGGAGGAGCATATAGATGGGGAAGACAAGGAGTCAAGGATAGATAGATCCTTGGAGGACTTGAGGTAATAGTGCGAGCATTAAGAGGGGCCATTGCTGGAGATACTCTGGCTACAATTGGATAGGCAAGAGTGGAACCAAGCGATGATAGTCCCACTGAACTGTACAACAGAGAAGAGGAGTTGCAGGAGGATGGTGTGGTAAAACCTTGTCAAAGGCTGCAGACAAGTTGAGAAAGACAAAGAGGGATAGTGCACCATAGTCACAGAGGATGTCATTTGTGACTGATTAGAGCCGTTTCAGTGCTGCGGCACAGGCAGAAACCTGATTACAAAGATTCAACTGTGGCGTTGCAGGAAAGATGGGTATGGATTTAGGAGGCAACGATACATTCAAAAACCTGAGAGCAAAGGGAGGTTGGAGATCAGACAGTAGTTTTAAGGGCAGGGGTCAAGGGCCTTTTAGCCTTAATAAAAAAGGAACAAAGTGATGATGGTAGTAATTAAAGGGCAAGGGATAGTACCTGAGGAAAGGGAACCATTTACAATGTCAGTTAGCATGGGGCCCAGAAAGGGAAGTTCGCACTTAGCAGTTTAGTGGGAATGGATTCAAGAGAGCAGGTGGTGTGTCTCATGGACAAGATGAGTTCAGAGGGCATGAGGTAGATGGGAGAAAAACTACAGAAAAATCTGGGTTCAGGGCTGGGAGTACCCTGGGGAAAATTTGGCCTTGTGGGCAAGGGGATGCAGCAGAGACAGTTACATTGGATGGTCTGAAAATTAGTGACAAAGAAGTCCTTGAGTCAGCTGTTGTTGGATGCGAGGGGTGGTGGAGATGGATTGAAAGGAGATGGTCGGTAGTGAAGAAGCCCAAGGATATCTTTGCTTTCCAGAATGATCCTGGAGTAGTGACTGGTTTTGGCAAAAGAGAGCAAAACAAGTGGCTAAGCATGTTCATGTCTGCATTCCTTGCACTTGAGGGTGTGAAGATATGAAGAGGTGATCAAGGTAGGAGGGGGTAAAGGTTTTACTGAATATTAGGGCATCAAGATTTGGAGGCAAAGGAGATGCTGAGCAGATTACTTCATTGTTATAAATGGGACAAGGGCTAGGAAGCTGGGAGCTTGAATGTGCAGTTGTAAGCAAATTGAGGGGGGGGGGTAAAGAGTTTATTCCAGAGGCTTGACAGAAGGAAGTGGCCAGAGATAGCCTTGTGATTGAGATGTTGGAAGTAGAGAGGCCACACGGGATGCCATGGTTGAGCAGATGTCCACAAGTGTGGGTAGGAGAGATTACCTGGAGGGAGAGGTGACTAGACCCTAAGTTCTGGAATTTCCTCTGTAAACACCTCTGCCTCTCTCTCCTCCTTTAAGATGCTCCTTAAAACCTACCTCTTTGATGCCCTCCCCCATTTCAGTATTCCAAAGGGACCATTCCCTCAGTGATTCTATGATTCTTTCAACTTAGTATACTGCATTTACTGCTCACAATGCAAATGCAGACTGGGTGATCACTTTGCTGAACACCTCCGTTCAGTCAGCAAGCATGACCGAGTTTTCGGTCGCTTGCCACTTTAATTCTCTCTCCCACACCTCTGTCCTCAGCCTCCTATACTGTTCCAATGAAGTTCAGGGAACAGCATCTCATCTTCCAGTCTCAACACTACAGAGTTTAACAACTTTAGATCATAAACACAGCTCCCCTTTTCTCAGACAGCAGGTGCTGGTAATGGTTCTGCTGTAACCATTTGCACCCGAGACCCATCTTTTATTTCTTTACTTATTCCATTACCACCCCGTTTTGTCTTGCACCATCATACCCAGGTTCGGCATCCCCATGTGCAGTCCCAGGGTCGGCATTCCCAAGTGCAGTCCCAGGATTGGAAAAGCCAACACAGGTTTGACAGGCCGAATGGCCTCCTGTGTCTCTCGCTCTCGCCCACCATCCCATCACAGACCTTGCACTTTGTTCTTTCTTCCTCCTCCACTTTTCCCCTGCCTCTGTACTTAGTTATAAACTGTTAAATCTCAATATTCTTCCAGTTCTGATGAAAAATCAACCTGAAACGTTAACTCTGTTTCTCTCTCCACAAATGCTGCCTGACCTATTGAGGGTTTCCAGCATTTCCTGATTTTTATTTCAGATTTACAGCATCCACAATACTCTGCCTTTGTTACTTTTACCTGTTAGTTATTGTCTCCACAGCATTTGAGCAGTGCACAGAAGGCAAAGACAGAAAAGACAATTTGATATAATAAGCCGCCTTTTTTCTACATTACAACAGTGACTACTTTTCAAAAAGTACTTCATTGGCTGTAAAGCGCTTTGGGTTTTCCGGTGGTCATGAAAGGTGCTATACAAATGCAAGTCTTTCTTTTCTTTTTTTTTTAAAATAGATTTAACCATACCGTGAAGCACTTTTATGTTAGGTACTGTTTTCATTCCCAGGGTATCTGAAACAGAGATTCTACCTTACTATTCCAAAAGTACTTGAAATAAAGGTCCAATGTTAATCTGTTTTGATAAGTAAAAAAAATGTTTAGAATGGAGTTTATAATGAGTCTTGTGCTGCAAATATTATGTATTTAATAGATTTTTATACTGCCAGCCAAACAAATATGCACCATTAAAAAGTGTGGGAGCTAGTTAACGATGAATTTCCAAAATATGATGGATGAACATTCCTTCATTAATATTTAACATTCAATTTTACTGTTGCTCTATTTTCCTCGCTTTGCAAAAATGAGTTTGGTAAATGCAGTATGCTAAATGCTGCCTGCAAGATTATAAAGGATTAGTTTCATGCTTTAAAATAAAAAAAATCATCAAAAAGCAAAATTATATTTGGCTCTTGTAAAATAATAATTCTCTAAATAGAAGTTAATTTGACCAGCTCTAGAAATGAGGAGCAGCTAAAAGATACTGCAACTGTGTTCAGTTCAGGAATAACATCTCAAAGCATCCCTTCCAGAAAATAAATTCAGCTTACTTAAATATTATTTTTTTTAAGATAGAATGCATTAAGGAAAAGTCTGGGAGCCCAGATTAACTTCCCCCAAAAATATATAAATGCATTTAACAAATACTACTGCATACACCATTTTGAATGACAGAAAGGACGTCAAAATGACTTAATCAGGGGAACCAAAAAAGGAAAAATGAAGTTGCATCTGTCATGTCCTCAGAACTTCCAAAAATGTTTCATAGCCAATAAATAATTTTCTAGTGTTGTCACTGTCCTGTAGATAAATGCAACTTACAATGAATAAACCAATTTGCACACAGCAAGGTTCTATAAACAGCAATGAGATAAACAACCAGTTAATCTGTATTTGGTGGTGTAGGTTGAGGGATAATTATTGGCTAGAACAAGGAGAATTCCCCAGCTCTTGTTCAAACATTGCCAAAGGTTTAACCTCATCCAAAAGACAGCACTGCACTGAGTACCAGCTTAGATTATGTGGTCAAGCCCTTGAGCAAGGCTTGAACCCACGACCTTCTGACTTAGAAGCAAAAAACATAGAAAGTAGTTGCAGGAGTAGGCCATTTGGACCCTTCAAGCCTGCACCACCATTCAATATGATCATGGCTGATCATGCAAGAGCTCTACCAATGAACCAAGTTGACACCTGCATACAAAGAAAAAGAAAACAGCCATTGAGAAGATTTGCACTACTGTAATTCACTTGTTTATGATGTCAAGTAAAGTGCATTTATTATATGGAATACTAGCTAAAAGCTGCAATTAAGAGGTCTCACCATTAGTAGCCAGCTTAAAATTGCCTTCATTATGTAACTTCATTTAAAATAAGAACTTGCATTTATATAGCGTCTTTCACAACCGCAGGACGTCCCAAAGTGCTTCACAGCCAATGAAGTACTTTTGAACTATAGTCACTGTTGTAATGTAGGAAACGCGGCAGTCAATTTACGCACAACAAGCTCCCACAAACAGCAATGTGATAATGACTAGATAAACTGTTTTTGTTATGTTGATTGAGGGATAAACATTGGCCAGGACACCGGGGATAACTCCCCTGCTCTTCTTCGAAATAGCGCTATGGGATCTTTTACATCCACTCAATCTTCCAGCGAAAAACGACACCGCCTACAGAGTAGCACTCCTTCAGTACTGCACTGGAGTGTCAGCCAAGATTATGTGCTCAAGTCTCTGGAATGAGACTTGAACCCACAACCTTCTGACTCAGATGCGTGTGCTACCACTGAGCCATAGCTGTACAATAATGAACGCATTGCTATTTAGTAGCTTGGAATGAAGTGTCCAATAGAATGGGGGAACTGAATTAACAGTCAAATGTACAAACATTACTGCAGCACTGAATCAATGAGGTCATCGTCACTCAGTTTAAACAAAAAATTTTAACACATCCAAAAAAGATACAAAAGCAATTTTTTTCTTCAAAATAAAATCATTGATTCCTTCTTTTCAACCACTAGTACATTAATATACAAAGAAACCAGTGTACAGAACCAGCTTAGTGATCTCATGGTTTAAATAATCATAAATCAAACAAGTGCGACAGCAGATTGATAACATCGATGCTGCGCAATTTAATTTTGCCATTACTTTTCTTGTCTGTGTGAAAAGGTTTTGTTATATAGTTGCTTTATCTGGATTTGCTACTTATGGAAGAAAAACATACATTTTGTCAAGGGACAAAGGGATTGGGAAAAGAGTGGAGTTGGTCAATGTGGAATGCCTGCCATTTTTCTTCCTTCCCCAACATAATTACTAGACTATGTGTTATGTGCAAATGCAAAACTCAACCCATGTTTTCATATATACTAGTAGCATGAATGCAAAGTTTTAAGAATCTTACAAACTAAAAAGGAAAGAGTCTTGCACAGCACAAACAGTAAACTACAATGCAATATTAAAGTTGTTGATTTATCAATTCTGAGATCCGCAGATTTCTTTTTTCAAAGCAACAAACTGATTTCACTTAGGTTTATAAATGGCTATCAGGAGCTCTGGTCTCTGCAAGAGGTGAATTTTGATTAAAGTTTCTGACAAGAAATATCTTAACTTCCAAGGTGACACCTGGTAATGATTTGCAGAAAAGTCAACTTAAAATATTATTGCGTAGGTGACCCGACATAAATTAACAGTATCTAGAAAAGCCCAATGTTTGTTGTAGGTGCTGAGAGAGCAATGATGGTGTCTCTCACATCTCAGATCTAAGAATTTGTGCTTGATGCTAGATGAGGTTAAGACTGTTACTGGGATCACCTGAGACCCTAATCCGCTACACTGCAGGATTCATTCACTATTAGATGTCCCAATCGGGCTACCTTGTTGTTTACACTGTACATTAATGATTTAGATGAGGGGATTAAATGTAGTATCTCCAAATTTGCGGATGACACTAAGTTGGGTGGCAGTGTGAGCTGCGAGGAGGATGCTGTGAGGCTGCAGAGCGACTTGGATAGGTTAGGTGAGTGGGCAAATGCATGGCAGATGAAGTATAATGTGGATAAATGTGAGGTTATCCACTTTGGTGGTAAAAACAGAGAGACAGACTATTATCTGAATGGTGACAGATTAGGAAAAGGGGAGGTGCAAAGAGACCTGGGTGTCATGGTACATCAGTCATTGAAGGTTGGCATGCAGGTGCAGCAGGCGGTTAAGAAAGCAAATGGCATGTTGGCCTTCATAGCAAGGGGATTTGAGTACAGGGGCAGGGAGGTGTTGCTACAGTTGTACAGGGCATTGGTGAGGCCACACCTGGAGTATTGTGTACAGTTTTGGTCTCCTAACCTGAGGAAGGACATTCTTGCTATTGAGGGAGTGCAGCGAAGGTTCACCAGACTGATTCCCGGGATGGCGGGACTGACCTATCAAGAAAGACTGGATCAACTGGGCTTGTATTCACTGGAGTTCAGAAGAATGAGAGGGGACCTCATAGAAACATTTAAAATTCTGACGGGGTTAGACAGGTTAGATGCAGGAAGAATGTTCCCAATGTTGGGGAAGTCCAGAACCAGAGGTCACAGTCTAAGGATAAGGGGTAAGCCATTTAGGACCGAGATGCGGAGGAACTTCTTCACCCAGAGAGTGGTGAATCTGTGGAATTCTCTACCACAGAAAGTTGTTGAGGCCAATTCACTAAATATATTCAAAAAGGAGTTAGATGAGGTCCTTACTACTAGGGGGATCAAGGGGTATGGCGAGAAAGCAGGAATGGGGTACTGAAGTTGAATGTTCAGCCATGAACTCATTGAATGGCGGTGCAGGCTAGAAGGGCCGAATGGCCTACTCCTGCACCTATTTTCTATGTTTCCTTCGGTTTGAACTTTGGTACTGTATTCTAGTTGTGTGGTGCCAGATTATTCCCTCGGCATGGCAACTGTATCAGATGACTCTGGAAGACAACCCAGGCAAAAGAAAATTTGCATTCTTTCATTGTTTCTCAAACTAAATTTTTGAAAGGTTTCCTTTTTGACATCACTGCAACAAAAAGGTATTACCCACGGGGTCCCTGACCATGTTTATTCAAACCAGCTCTTGTGGGCCAGCATGGTACTGCAAAACTCAACTCAATGACGAGCTTGGAGGATTCTGAATTGAGCCTTTGTGGGCATTCCTCTCTTTAACCCAGCCTCTGGTGTTTCCTGCTCCCTTGTTTCACTTTTGCTACCTTATTTTATCTTTTCCTTCCCCACGCCCATAACTATTAGTCCATCATCTTAGAATCATGGAGTAGTACAGCACAGAAGGAGTCCATTTGACCCATCGAGTCTCGGCTGGCTCTTTCGAAGAGTCATCCAGTTATTCCCACTCCCCCACTCTTTCCCGATATCCCATCATTTTTTTCTCCTTCAAATATTTATCCAATTCTCTTTTGAAGTCTACTAATGAATCTGTACCACCATCCTATCAGGCAGTGCATTTCAAATCCTAACCACTCGTTGCATAAAGTTTTTCCCTCGGTCATCTCTAGTCCTTTTGCCTATCAACTTAAATCTGTGCCCTCTGGTTACCAACCCATCAGCCATTGGAAACAGTTTCTCTTTATTAACTCTATCTAAACCCTTCATGATTTTAAACATCTCTGTCAAATCTCTTCCTAGCCTTTTCTACTCTAATCTTCTGCCAAAAACCTTTACCAGATTTTTTCACATAAGCCCACTTCCTTACATTTTTCATTGCTTCTATTCTACTTGGAGAATGGTCAGTTTGGGCCTCAGCTCCCCCTTACTGGTCCTTGTGGTTCTAAGGACCCTCCTACCTAGCTTGCTCTTGGTTACTTTTTGGACAACTGGTACTGTACTGCTCATTCCTCCAGACTGGAACTTGGACAGTAATTGATCTGGTCCAGTTTGTTTTTCCAGACATCTGTTTGAGTTTTGTCGATTCCCGCCTTGCAACTCCTCACCATTTTATCTTAGTTCGATGTGCAACTTTGATGGTCCATATTGTTATACTCATTGTGCTGGTTCTAATTTATAAACAGCGAAAAATGCTGTAAACTATTAGGAATGTCTCCAGTGCTGAAACATGCTACAAGGAAAAGAACTGCACGGCTTTAAAAACTTTTTGCAGTGGATTAATTGGAGTTTTTTTTAAAGTATTGAACAATGGGTGGAGGAGTGAGCAAAGCCAATAGTGCAGAAACCAAAGTCAAAGAGAGAAATCAAAGCAAGTCAGATAATGCCCATTTGGTGACAACAAAGAATTATAGAAGCCCGCAGAAAGACTGGAGGAGGTAAGGAGTTAACCAAAATGGAGGAGGGAAAGAAAGGGAAAGTAAAGTTTAAAAAGTGACTACAAGAGTAAGACAGAGGGTGAATCAGAGGGGGACTCGGGCAGTGGTACTACCCCCAGGTGAACCAACTAAGTCTTCCAGCCAAACAAAACAAAAATAGGCTGCACTAAGCAGTGGCCATGAAATATTACCATTTTAGTCCAAATACACAAAGTGTATTCAAATTCTTCTGCAAAATATCATCCCTAATTGACATGCTGAGGAATAGTTTGCTGCAAGAGGCAAATAATTAAAACATTCAAATTGCATTTTCTCATGAGCAGAAACAGATTTCAAAGCTCTTTACATTGAACACCAAAGAAAGAGTGAAAAAGGGAAAATGAAGAGGATTAGGGTGGTGGTCAAAGGCACAGTTGAAGTGGAGTAAATTTTTGAAAGCAAGGATGGCGATGCAAAGGTGGAGGGAACTAGGCAGGGAGTTCCAGAGTGCAGGACTGGCTGAACAAGCAGCAGAACAGGAGAGAAGCAGTAGCCCAGTACAATTATCTATACATATATTGTTGACATCCCATTACATGACCTGTGATCATTTTGCAGCCAACATTAACCAAGATCATTGCAGTATAAAGGCATGGGAGAATGGACAGCAGTTTCCCTTAGAGATAAATCACAAAACACCATATACAAGTCCACAATTAACATTAGATGCAACATCCAGTTAACCACCTGATCAAATTCTAAAGAAAATCTCCACTATGTCACACCATTCCTAGTTTTGCATAACACAATAGCTCAGTATACATTATATCCTGTAACACCAGATGTTAAACATAACCAAGTCCTATATATCAAAATTTGTTATCTTTGAGTAGCCAAATGGAAGATATAGTTAAGCATAGTACACATCAAAATTATCGCACGACCAAGATCAGTACTGCTATTGATCAACATGTCGAACTACTCAACACTACCTTTCATTTTCTAACCATCTACCATCCATTTTTAAAATAATCACAGCACGACTACAATCAATAGTTATTCTTGTTTTTAACATTTGAAAAATACAAGTGCAGATTTATCAGCAATAAAAAAAAATGCAACAAACAATGGGGTTCAATAAACAATATAGAATTTAATAAACAAGCAGTGAGGTTTTAGGTTATATCAGAGGTGAAAGAAGTTTTAGTACACCAGTCTTGAATTCAGCATTCTGTTTGGACTGGTCAAGACAATCACTGCCATAGCAAAATACTTAATGCATATAACGCTTCAACAAACGTGTTTACTGATTCTTCACTTTGGAAATGGAAGGGATCAAAGTTCAGCATACCATAAACATTCAATTTCAACTAGTTCTCAGTCAAGTTCAAATTTATCCTGTTTACTGTAGATTAGAATCATCATGGTGCAAGGACATTTCAAAATGAGAAACAGTTAGATAAAGTAGGAACAATCATTAATTTAATAGTTATTACTTACTGGACAAGTTAATAAGAGGCATCGCTGTACACTAAATTACCACTGGAGGATACACTTGCTTTGTCTGTTTGGCATTACTTTCTGAAGTATTATATTTCAAGAAGAGATCGTTCTCAAATGCTCTCAAATTTTAAAAAGGTGACTTAACAATATATTTTCAGTAATAAGCATTAAACAAGATTGCTATTTGTAAAGTCAAAAGGATGATTATGAACTTTAGTAACAAAAAAATATATTCAACTGGTTATTTGTTAGTTAACCAATATTTCAAATATTTTCCAGGAGTTTTATTTTAAAAAAAGGATCCAGTAACAGATCACACCACTATCAGCATGTTACAGGTTATTTCACTCAGAACTTTACGGTATCGAATCTTCTGATATTTGAGAAAAATTACCAATACACCAATGCAGAGACAACTGATATTCACTTATCCCCAATATGCTTATTTTAAGCCTTTAACTATCATACATTTTCTCCACATTTCAATGAGTAAAGTGCAAGTTCCAATACAGCATAACAAATGCAACACATCAGGAAAAAATAGTCGTTTAATAAACTTTGAAATACTTCTAGGCAGAACACTTCAGTTAATATGTCATACCACACTTTATACCTACATTAAATATGGTGCGTGCAAATTTCAATAGAAGCTACTTATTTTCTCTATAAAGTAGAATTTCTTGTGGAAATTTAGTCTTGAGAGATGTCAACTTGAAATTTTCTATTCGAAGTACAGCATACATTAGAAATTTCAAGGAGGGATATATTAGTCCTTTACAGTAGAATCTAGTTCCTTTGGACACTTAATCACGTACTCTATTTTGAACACTTTCACTTTCTCAAATCTTTTACAAATAAATGCCATTTTTTGGTGGTATTTGGAGTGGTGACGGGTGGAGGAAAAGCTAAAAACTGAAAATCAAAACACAACAAAAAAGTGATATATAAATCTCAAATCCATACATTAAAAAAGGGTTGGAGAGAAAAAAAAGCAGAGGGCTTGGAAAGAAGGAATATGCCCTTCTTTCCAAGTTTTAAATGGAGAACCCCGACTGAAAAACAGGAAAGAACACCAGGGCAAGGCCAGGGGTTTCTGCCCCATTAAATGCACTCTTTCTCCGCCACTTTTCTCCCCTCCAGGGCCCGAGCAAAGCCAGGCACAGAATCGATGTGATGAAGCCCAGCCAAAACACAAGCTTATTATTATTTCCCCTCCCCTCCTCTCTCTCCCTAAATAACAAAGACTCCCGTCTCCCCACCACCAGCCTCTGCGGGGAAAAACCTGCCAAGAAAAGATATTTCATGTTAAAATACAAGAAATTGCCCTTTTCTCTTTTTGGGGATAGGAGAGGAAGCCCTCCTTCACCACCACCTCCTCCGCTCTCACCTGGTTCAAGTCCTCGTCCGTCAGTAAGTGCACCTCCCGGGGTTTGAAGCAATTCTGACATTTGCTCTTGTTGAAAATATTGGCCTGGAATTTGCGGCACGGATTGTCCTTGGCCCCGGCCAACATCTCGGTAAAAGAAAAATAAAGAGAACAAATTTGCCCCCCACACCGAATTAAAACACAATTAATGTGCTGTTTATAATTTTTTTTTAAAATTTGCACAATTAGTCAATCACGGCGGGGTGTCCGGGGTCGGCGGCTCGTTCACTCAGATTTTAAATCCTCGGCGGTCCGCCGGTTCATCGCGGTGTCTCGTCTTGTGTTCCCCCCCACCCCGCGGATACTCGAGGCCGGTTCTCTCTGGTGGCTGGTGGCGGGCGGCGGGCGGCGGCGGCGGCTCCTCCTGCCCCTTCTCCCTGGGCTGGGCTTCACTCCATGGCCGCAGTGGGCCCCAGGCGCGCAGCGAGCGAGCAGACAAACGGACGGCAGTTGGTGCTGTGATGGCGGTGTGTGTGTGTGTGTGTGTGTGGGGGGGGGGGGGGGGCGTGATTGGCTGCGGGGGTTGGCAAATCACGGGGCGCTTCTCCGAGCTCGGTTCCCCCGGTAACGGATGTTCCGGCGGCCGCTCGCTCTGCTCTCGCTCGCGCGCGCGCGCGCTGCCCCGCCCCCACTCTCTCCGCTTTTATCAATGTCTTCGGAACAGCGCCGCCATCAGGCAGCGTGCAGCAGCGCAGCGGCGGCACCGGCCCATCGACACAGCGCTGGCCATATCTACAGCACTGGCCAGATATGCAACACCAGCACATGTATACAGCGCCAGCCCAGATCATCATCATAGGCAATCCCTCGAAGCGAGGATGACTTGCTTCCACGCTAAAAAGTTCACAGGTGTTTCAATGAAGGACCTAATATTCCAGATCCCGAACAAATTTTGAAGGGTAGAAGATGCCAGTGTGTGGATTTTTTTAACGTATGATGGCCGTTGCACACCTGCCACCACACGAGCTTGGCAGAGCTAGGTCTTGGACCAGTGGTAAAGATTACCCAAGACGAATGGAGATCAGCTCTGCTGCATGGAACTAATGTGTACACATATCACAGTGTGGACTGGCCCGTGCTGCCCTCGGGCCCTCGCCTCTTCTGGGCCCTAAACTCACACCTCTCCTAGGCCCCGGTCACTTCTCTCTACAAACTCTTGCCGCTCCTTCGCCCCTCCTGCTGTGCCTGCCCGCACTGCAATCAGCGACCTGGCTTCACAGCCGTCGCCCTCCTACAGCATCACACGCTGCTCCCTGCAGTGGTACGCCGCCGCACGCTGCTCCCTCCAATGGCCCCGGCCTGCTGATGGTCTTGCAAGCCGGAACCGCGCCAAATTTCGGGCCAGGCCACCGCAAGTTGCTCCCTCCAATGGCCCCGGCCTGCTGATGTACAGTATACAGCTCACCTATACAGCACCGGCCCATATATACAGTGTACAACCCATACATACAGCGCTGGCCAGATATGCAGCACCAGCCCATCTATACAGCACTAGCCCATATATATAATTTAGAACCCACAGACACAGCACTGGCCATAAATAAAGTATACGGCCCATCTATACAGCACCAGCCCATATATACAGTATAGAACCCATAGCCACAGCGCTGGCCATATATACAGTGTACAGCCCATCTATACAGCACCAGTCCATATATACAGTGCTGGCCATATACACTGTGTACAACCCATAGACACAGCACTGGCCATATATACAGTGTCTTTTGGATGAAATGTTAAACTGAGGCCCCATTGTTATGTATGGAGAAAGAGTCAGACTGAACACTGTGAGCTCAAAGTAAAGTATGACCTTAGTCTTTTATTGCAGGTCTCCAGAGTGCCTCTCCAACCTGTGAGGCCTCCTTAAATACCTGTGCTCCCAAGTGATTATGGGATCCCTTGGGACTCCAGGGGGTGAGCCCTCCGGTGGCTGTACAAAGTAAATACAAGTTTACATATATAACACCCATCTGCTCTCTCAAGTGGACATAAAAGATCCCATGTTAATATTTCAAAGAAGAGCAGGGGAGTTCTCCCCAGTATCCGGGGCAATATTTATCCCTCAACCAACATAACAAAAACAGTTTATCTGGTCATTATCACAATGCTGTTTGTGGGAGTTTGCTGTGCGTAAATTGGCTGCCTCGTTTCCTACATTACAACAGTGACTACACTCCAAAAGTATTTCATTGGCTGTAAAGCACTTTGTCCAGTGGTCATGAAAGGCGCTATATAAATTCAGGTGTTTTTTTATTTCTTTTTTTCTATGAAGCACCAGCCCATATATACAGTGTAATATATAGAAAATAGGTGCAGGAGTCAGCCCATCTAATGTTTTTCCCTTAGAGGATGAGGCCGGGGAATTAATAATGGGGAACATGGAGATGGCAGAAACTCTGAACAAATATTTTGTATCAGTCTTTACGGTAGAGGACACTAACAATATTCCAACAGTGGATAGTCAAGGGGCTATAGCGGGGAAGGAACGTAACACAATCACAATCACTAAGGAGGTGGTACTCAGTAAGATAATGGGACTAAAGGCAGATAAATCCCCTGGACCTGATGGCTTGCATCCTAGGGTCTTAAGAGAAGTAGCTGCAGGGATTGTGGATGCATTGGTTGTAATTTACTAAAATTCCCTGGATTCTGGGGAGCTCCCAGCAGATTGGAAAACTGCAAATGTAACGCCCCTATTTAAAAAAGGAGGCAGACAAAAAGCAGGCAACTATAGACCAGTTAGCCTAATATCTGTGGTTGGGAAAATGTTGGAGTCCATTATTAAAGAAGCAGTAGCAGGACATTTGGAAAAGCCAAATTTGGTCAGGCAGAGTCAGCATGGATTTATGAAGGGGAAGTCATGTTTGACAAATTTGCTGGAGTTCTTTACGGATGTAATGAACAAGGTGGATAAAGGGGAACCAGTGGATGTGGTGTATTTGGACTTCCAGAAGGCATTTGTCAAGGTGCCACATAAAAGGTTACTGCACAAGATAAAAGTTCACGGGGTTGGGGTAATATATTAGCATGGATAGAGGATTGGCTAACTAACTAACAGAGAACAGAAAGTCGGGATAAATAGTTCATTCTCTGGTTGGCAACCAGTAACTAGTGGGGTGCCGCAGGGATCAGTGCTGGGACCCCAACTATTTACAATCTATATAAACGACTTGGAAGAAGGGACTGAGTGTAACGTAGCCAAGTTTGCTGATGATACAAAGATGGGAGGAAAAGCAATGTGTAAGGAGGACACAAAAAATCTGCAAAAGGACATAGACAGGCTAAGTGAGTGAGCAAAAATTTGGCAGATGGCGTATAATATTGGAAAGTGTGAGGTCATGCACTTTGGCAGAAAAAAATCAAAGAGCAAGTTATTATTTAAATAGAGAAAGATTGCAATGTGCCGCAGTACAGCGCAACTTGGGGGTACTTGTGCATGAAACACAAAGGGATAGTATGCAGGTTCAGCAAGTGATCAGGATGGCCAATGGTATCTTGGCCTTTATTGCAAAGGGGATGGAGTATAAAAGCGGGGAAGTCTTGCTACAGCTATATAAGATATTGGTGAGGCCACACCTGGAATACTGCGTGCAGTTTTGGTTTCCATATTTACGAAAGAATATACTTGCTTTGGAGGCGGTTCAGAGAAGGTTCACTAGGTTGATTCTGGGGATAAGAGGGTTGACTTATGAGGAAAGGTTGAGTAGGTTGGGCCTATACTCATTGGAATTCAGAAGAATGAGTGGTAATCTTATCAAAACGTATAAGATTATGAGAGGGTTTGACAAGGTGGATGCAGAGAGGATGTTTCCACTGATGGGGGAGACTAGAACTAGAGGGCATGATCTTAGAATAAGGGGCTGCCCATTTAAAACAGAGACGAGGAGAAATTTCTTCTCTCAGTGGGTTGTAAATCTATGGAATTTCCTGCCTCAGAGAGCTGTGGAAGCTGGGACATTGAATAAATTTAAGACAGAAATAGACAGTTTCATAAACGATAAGGGGATAAGGTGTTATGGGGAGCGGGCAGGGAAGTGGAGCTGAGTCCATGATCAGATCAGCCATGGTCTTATTGAATGGTGGAGCAGGCTCGAGGGGCCGCATGGCCTACTCCTGTTCCTATTTCTTATGCTCTTATGTTCTTATTATCTATACAGCACCAGCCCTTAGACACTGTGCTGGCCATATAACATCAAAAGTCTTCTATAGGCATATAAATAATAAACAGGTAGTAAGAGGAGGTGTGGGGCTGATTAAGAACCAAAAAGGAGATCTACGCATGGGGGCAGAGGGTATGGCTGAAATATTAAATGAATACTTTGCATCTGTCTTCACCAAGGAGGAAGATGCTGCCAAAGTCATCATGAAATAGGAGGTAGTTGAGATACCACAAAGATAAAAATTGATAAAGAGGAGGTACAAGAAAGGCTGTCTGAACTTAAAGTGGATAAGTCACCAGGACCAGATGGAATGCATCCTAGAATGCTGAGGAAGGTTAAGCAGGAAATCACGGCGGTACGCGCCATAATCTTCCAATCCTCTTTAGATACAGGTGTTGGTGCCAGAGGACTGGAGAATAGCAAATTCAAAAAAGGGTGTAAGGATAAACCCAGCAACTACAGGCCAGTTAGTTTAACCTAGGTAGTGGGGAAGCTTTTGGAAACAATAATCAGGGACAAAGCTAACAGTTACTTGGACAAGTGTGGATTAATTAAGGAAAGCCAGCATGGAGTTGTTAAAGGCAAATGATATTTAACTAACTTGATCGAGTTTTTTGATGAGGTAACAGAGAGGGTTGATGTGGGCAATACAGTTGACGTGGTGTATATGGACTTCCAAAAGGCATTTGATAAAGTGCCACATAATAGGCTTGTCAGCAAAGTTGAAGCCCATGGAATAAAAGGGACAGTAGCAGCATGGATATGAAATTGGCTAAGTGACAGGAAACAGAGAGTAGTGGTGAACAGTTGTTTTTTTGGACTGCAGGAAGGTATACAGTAGTGTTCCCCAGGAGTCGGTACTAGGACTACTGCTTATCTTGATATATATTAATGATTTGACGTGGGAGTACAGGACATAATTTCAAAATTTGCAGGTGACACAAAACTTGAAAGTATAGTGAACAGTGAGGAGGATGGTGATAGACTTCACATAGACAGGCTGGTGAAATGGGCGGGCACATGGCAGATAAAATTTAATACAGAAAAGTGCGAAGTGATACATTTTGGTAGGAAGAATGAGGAAGGGCAATATAAACTAAAGGGTACAATTCTAAAGGGGGTGCATGAACAAAGAGACCTGGGGTAGATGTGCAAAAATGATTGAAGATGGTAGGGCAGACGGAGAAAGCGGTTAAAAAGGCATACGGGATCCTGGGCTTCATAAATAGAGGCAAAGATTACAAAAGCAAGGAAGTTATCATGAAGCTGTATAAAACACAGGTTCAGACTCAACTGGAGTATTGCGTCCAATTCTGGGCACCGCACTTTAGGAAGGTCTTAGAGAGGGTGCAGAAAATATTTATTGCAGGGATTGCAGGGATGAGGGACTTCTGTTACGTGGATAGACTGGAGAAGCTGGGGTTGTTCTCATTAAAGCAGAGAAGGTTGAGAGGAGATGTGATAGAAGTATTCAAAATTATGAGGTATCTTGACAGAGTAGACAGAGAGAAACTGTTCCCATTGGCGGAAGGGTTGAGAACCAGAGATCACAGATTAAAAGTGATTGGCAAAAGAACCAAAGGCGACATGAGGAAAAACTTTTTTATGCAGCGAATGGTTAGGATCTGGAATGCACTGCCTGAAAGGGTGGTGGAGGCAGATTCAGTCGAGGCTTTCAAAAGGAAGTTGGATAAGTACCTGAAGGAAAAAAAAATGCAGGGCTACGGGGAAAGAGCGGGGGAGTGGGACTAGCTGAAGTGCTCTTGCAGAGAGCCAGTATGGGCTCGACGGGCCGAATGGCCTCCTTCAATGCCGAAACCATTCTATGATTTAATTATTCTATATATACCGTGCTGGCCATATATACAGTATAGAACTCATAGACACAGCGCTGGCCATATATACGGTGTACAGCCCACGTATACCATGCTGGTCATATATACTCAGTGCTGGCCATCTATACAGTATACAGTTCATCGACACTGTGCTGGCCATTTTCTTTTATTCGTTCCTGGGATGTGGGCATCACTGGCAAGGCCAGCATTTATTGCCCATCCCTAAACATATACAGTATAGAATTCATAGACACAACACTGGCCATATATACAATATAAAATCCATAAACACAGTGCAGACCACATATACAGCACATAAACAGTGGCACATCGTATATATACAGTGCTGGCCATATATAGCCCATATATGCAGGACCAGACCATATATACAGTGCCAGCTCATAGACACGGTGCTGGCCATTTATATAGTGCCAGGGCATAGACACAAACAGTACTGGCCATACATACAGTGCCAGGCCATATATACATCCCTGCCCCTATATACACCGGCCATATTTACAATGCCAGTCAATATTTACAGTATACAACACCAAAACAGCACCACTTCATATATACAGCACTAACCATATGTACAGCACTGACTGTATATATAGTACCTGACACCAATACAGCACTGACCATATAGACAGTGCTAGTTCATAAACACAGCACTGACCAGACATACCAGACACAGGTAGAGTGGCACCTCTTATGTAGCCGATTCATGCAGGACTGGTCCACATATGCAACACTACCATATTGTTAGCATTGCCATGAATACTACGCTAGCTGTTACACATAGCACCAGAC
Organism: Pristiophorus japonicus; assembly: GCF_044704955.1. NCBI lineage: Eukaryota > Metazoa > Chordata > Chondrichthyes > Pristiophoridae > Pristiophorus > Pristiophorus japonicus. The sequence goes on from NC_091992.1 coordinate 83,169,197, forward strand.
ATTGATAAATCACTAACCATGAACACAGCACTGGCCACAGATACAGTATCAGCCATATACACAATCCTCATCATACAATTTCTAACTCACTCTTTCCTAGCCTTTTCCTCTACAATTTGCAAGACTTTAAGATCCATTCTCTGGGTCATCTAATTATATCTGCTGATTTACCTTATCTTTTGCCTTTTACAATCTTGACATACCAAGGCCCTTCACCTTCTGTTATTTTCAGTGTATGCTACATAGAAATTTATTAACAGTATGCACCATTATAATTATTAGTGAAATATTATCAATGTAAAATTGGCATTATTAATGAGCATTAAAAGTTATGCAATGTAAGAATTAGTGATTTATATCAACAATTTATTAAAATCTTTGGTGTACTATTGTCACCAGTAATTTGTTAGTAGTTTAATGTCAATCATTAGTAATTTATATAAATGATTTCTTAAAATTAGTAGCATACTATTGTTACCAGTGATCCGTAGTTTAGTGTCGATAATTAATGATCGACTTTTTTTATTATTAGTGAAACTTGTCAGTGATGTATTATTAGTGATTCAGCTCTGATTTGGTATTATTAGTTATTATGATTATTAGTGAGTTATTACTATTACTGATATACCTATCTGAATGAATAATTATTAGTAATATAAGCCTTAAAATTAGAGTTTGTAATTAGTGTTCAAATGCTTACTGTGCTCATATGACATTCCAATGTCCTCTATTTTAATGAAGACATTACCTCACTTAAAATAAACAAGTTAATGCAGGTTTCTGTAATTTATTTGTTCATGGGATGTGGGTGTCGCTTGCAAGGCCATAAACTGCTACAGTCCATGTGGTGAAGGCACTCCCACAATTCTATTACAAAGGGAGTTCCAGGATTTTTACCCAGCGATGATGAAGGAATGGCGATATATTTCCAAGTCAGGATGGTGTGTGACTTGGAGAGGAACTTGCAGGTGAAGCTGTTCCTATGCACCTGCTGCCCTTGTCCTTCTAGGTGGTAAAGGCCACGGATTTGGTAGGGACTGCCAAAGAAGCCTTGGCGAGTTGCTGCAGTGCATTTTGTAGATGGCACACACTGCAGCCACGGTGCGTCGGTGGTGGAGGGAGTGATTGTTTAAGGTGGTGGATGGGGTGCCAATCAAGCAGACTGATTTGTCCTGGATGGTGTCGAGCTTCTTGAGTATTGTTGGAGCTGCACTCATCTAAGCAAGTGGAGAGTATTCCATCACACTCCTGTCTTGTGCCATGTAGATGGTGGAAAGGCTTTGAGGAGTCAGGAGGTAAGACATTCGCCGCAAAATACCCAGCCTCTGTCGTGCTCTTGTTGCCACAGTATTTATGTGGCTAGGCCAGTCAAGTTTCTGATCAATGGTGACCTTCCAGGATGTTGATGCTGGGAGATTCGGCAATGGCAAGGCCATTGAATGTCAAGGTGCAGTGGTTAGACTCTCACTTGTTGAAGATAGTCATTGCCTGGCACTTGTGTGGCACAAATGTTACTTGCCATTTATCAGCCTAAGCCTGAATGTTGTCCAGGTCTTGCTGCATGCGGGCCTGGACTGCTTCATTATCTGAGGAGTTGCGAATGGCACTGAACACTGTGCGGTCATCAGTGAACATCCCCAGTTCTGACCTAATGATGGAGGGAAGGTCAATGATGAAGCAGCTGAAGATGATTGGGTCTAGGACACTGCTCTGAGGAACTCCTACAGCAAAGTCCTGGGGCTGAGAGGTTTGACCTCCAAAAACAACAACCATCTTCCCTTGTGCTAGGTCATCATCATCATAGGCAATCCCTCAGAATCAAGGAAGACTTGCTTCTGCTCTGGTCCTTAGGTGGTTGAACAGTCCAATACGAGAGCCACAGTCCCTGTCACAGGTGGGACAGATTTGCCGCACACTCTTTCCGCTGCCTGCGCTTGATTTCTGCATGCTCTCAGCGATGAGACACGAGGTGCTCAGCCCCCTCCCGGGTGCACTTCCTCCACTTAGGGCGGTCTTTGGCCAGGGACTCCCAGGTGTCGGTGGGGATGTTGCACTTTATCAGGGAGGCTTTGAGGGTGTCCTTGTAACGTTTCTTCTGCCCACCTTTGGCTCATTTGTTGTGAAGGAGTTCCGAGTAGAGCGCTTGCTTTGGGAGTCTCGTGTCTGGCATGCGGACAATGTGGCCTGCCCAGCGGAGCTGATTAAGTGTAGTCAGTGCTTCAATGCTGGGGATGTTGGCCTGGTCATAAAAAACGACTGCAAAAGTTTCTACAAATTCGTAAAAAGAAAAAGATTAGCGAAGACAAATGTAGGTCCTTTACAGACAGAAACGGGAGAATTTGTAATGGGGAACAAGGAAATGGCAGAACAATTAAATAAATACTTCGGTTCTGTCTTCATGGAAGAGGACACAAATAACGTCCCAGAAATGCTAGGGAACCAAGGGTCTAGTGAGCAAGAGGAATGAAAAGAAATGATTATTAGTAAGAAAATGATACTGGAGAAACTAATGGGACTGAAGGCCGATAAATCCCCAGGGCCCGATGGTCTGCATCCCAGAGTACTAAAAGAGGTAGCCATGGAAATAGTAGATGCATTGGTTGTCATCTTCCAAAATTCTACAGATCATGGAACAGTCCCTGCAGATTAGAGGGTGGCAAATGAAACCCCACTATTTAAAAAAAGGCGGGAGAGCGAAAAAGGGGAACTACAATCTGGTTAGCTTAACATCAGTAGTAGGGAAAATGCTAGAGTTTATTATAAAGGATGTGATAATGGCACACTTAGATAATATCGACGGTATTAAACAAAGTCAACATGGATTTATGAAAGGAAAATCATGTTTGACAAACCTACTGGAGTTTTTTGAGGATGTAACTGATAGAATAGTTAAGGGAGAACCAGCGGATGTTGTGTATTTGGATTTTCAGAAGGCCTTTGATAAAGTCCCACATAAGAGGTTATTGTGCAAAATTAAAGCACATAGGATTGGGGGTAATGTATTGGCATGGATTGAAAATTGGTTTACTGATACGTGGCATGTATTCTACTCCATTGTAATCCATGTATAAACTGACCTAAGTTGTACACCGTGAGAACACTGACCAGTTGGTGGTGAACTTGTGGGAGACAATCCTAACCTGGACTTTCAGGTATAAAAGGGGAAGCTCCACCCATCTTCTCCACTTCAGTGCTGGCTAATAAAGGACTGGTGACCTTCTCTCTAGTATGGGCCTCGTGTGCATTTGTACCAATAGTAAGGACATATTATTGGCGACGAGAAACTGGGATTTAAACCACGTGAGTATGGCCACTATCATCACAGATGAGAGGTACTGTGTTGGTGATGATTGGGACGATTTTATTGAGAGACTACAGCAAAGTTTCTAAGAAGGCTGGGATAGGATTCGGCCGACAAACGCAGGACTCATCTCCTGATGGTTTGTGGATCCAGGACGTACTCCCTGATGAAGGACCTTCTAGCGCCAGAGAAGCCGGCGGACAAGACTTTTGAAGAGCTCAGTAAGTTGATCGGGGACCACTTTAAACCGGCGAGCAGCATGCGCATGGCGAGACACTGGTTTTACACGCACAGGCGGCGAGAAGGGCAAAGCTTTCCAGACTTTGTGGCAGATCTCGACTGGCGAGCCTATGTAAGTTCCCAGATGCATGCAGAGCGGAGATGCTTCGAGGCTTTTTTATTGAGGGCATCGGGCACGCTGGGGTTTTCAGGAAACTGATTGAGACCAAAGACTTGACCCTGGAAACGGCGGCTTTAATGGCCCAGACATTTATCTCAGGGGAGGAAGAGACCAGAATGATGTTTGACAAAAATCTTGGTTTAAATGCAGCAAATGGACAGGAAGTCAACATTGTTAACGCGGCACACAGTTCTCCAGGCAGACAGGGGCAATCGGACATGCCCGAGCATGTAGTCGAACCCAAAGGGGGAATTCAACGGCGATTCATGCCATCGCAAGGGACAATGCGGCCAGTAATGGGGCCATCAACACCTGTCAATGGTGCGTTTAAGGACAGTTACAGAGACAGTCAGAGATGATCGACTGGTAATGCACCTTTTGTTTCCAACAACGGCTCATGTTGGAGGTGTGGATGCAAACACACAGCCAGAGCTTGCAGGTATCAGCAATATACCTGCAGAAATTGCAACATCAGCGGTCACTTGGCGCGTATGTGCAGGAAGCCTGCAGCCAGGTTGATGTACGAGGAGGACGGGCCCGATGTAAGCCCGACGAGGCCAACTGGACACTGGGGGAAATCGCTGGAAGCTGAAGTTCAGCGAGTTCATGTGGAGCACATATACAGTTCATACACCAGGACGCCACCGATAATGATGAAAGTGCTCCTCAATGGCATCCCAGTATCAATGGAGCTAGACACGGAGGCCGGCCACTCCCTGATGAGTATCAAACAGTTCGACAAGTTGTGGGTGTCCAAGGCCAGGAGGCCAAAATTATTGCCGATTGACGCACAGCTATGGACATATACAAAGGAGATCATTCCGGTGCTAGGCAGCGCCACGGTAGTCGTGACCCGCAAAAATTCGGAGAACAGGTTGCCACTCTGGATTGTCCCATGAGATGGTCCCACACTGCTGGGGAGGAGTTGGCTTGCTGTCATGAACTGGAAATGGGGCGATGTCAATGCAATTTCCTCTGTGGAGCGAATATCATGCTCACAGGTCCTGGACAAATTTGACTCACTATTTCAACCCGGCATCGGCACTTTCATGGGGACCAAGGTAGTGATTCACATAAACCCAAATGCCAGGCCAGTACACCACAAGGCCAGAGCGGTGCCGTACGTGATGCGGGAAAAGATAGAAGGCGAATTGGACCGCCTGCTGAGGGAAGGCTTTATCTCGCCAGTCGAATTCAGTGACTGGGCGAGCCCGATTGTGCCGGTGCTCAAGGCGGATGGGTCGGTCAGGATATGTGGTGATTACAAGGCCACTATCAATCGGGTGTCATTCCAAAACCAGTACCCGCTACCGAGAGCGGAGGACCTCTTTGCGATACTATCCGGTGGCAAACTTTTTTCAAAATTGGACCTGACCTCAGCTTACATGACCCAGGAGCTGGCGAGTGAGTCGAAGAAGCTGACCACCATCACGACACACAAAGGGTTGTTTGAGTACAACAGATGTCTGTTCGGGATTCGCTCGGCCTCCGCAATCTTTCAAGGAAACATGGAAAATCTCCTCAAGTCGATTCCAAGGACGGTGGTTTATCAAGACGACATCCTCATCATGGGTTGTGATACTGAAGAGCACCTCCACAACCTGGAGGAGGTGCTACGCAGACTGGACCGGGTAGGTCTGCGACTGAAAAAGGCGAAGTGCATCTTCCTAGCTCCAGAGGTAGAATTCCTGGGGATGAGGGTAGCAGCAGACGGGATCAGACCTACTGCGTCCAAAACGGAAGCGATCCAGAGAGCATACAGACCCCGTAACACGATGGAGCTGCGTTCGTTCCTGGGGCTACTGAACTATTTTGGTAACTTTCTTCACAAATTGAGCACGCTGCTAGAGCCGCTACACGTGCTTCAACGCAAAGATCGCGAATGGGTTTGCGGGGACAGCCAGGAAAGGGCTTTTGACGAAGCACGCAATTTGTTATGCTCCAAAAATCTGTTAATGCTATGTGATCCATGTAAGAAACTTGTTTTAACGTGCGATGCTTCGTCCTATGGGATCGGGTGTGTGTTGCAGCATATTAATGCCAAGGGTCAGTTACAGCCGGTAGCTTATGCCTCCAGGAGTCTGTCCCAGGCAGAAAGGAGCTACGGGATGGTAGAAAAGGAAGCGCTTGCATGTGTATATGCAGTAAAAGAAGTGCACCAGTACCTGTTTGGCAGGAAATTTGAGCTGGAGACAGATCACAAACCCCTAACGTCCTTTTTGGCCGACAACAAGGCCATAAATACAAATGCGGCGGCCCGCATACAGAGGTGGGCACTTACGTTGGCCGCCTATGACTATACAATTCGGCACAGACCGGGCACTGAAAACTGCGCCGATGCACTCAGCAGGCTCCCACTAGCCACCACCGAGGGGGCAACCAACCATGCTGCTGAGATGGTCATGGCTGTTGAAGCTTTTGAAAGCGAAGGCTCACCCGTGACAGCCCGTCAGATCAAAGCCTGGACAAATAGAGACCTGCTACTGTCTTTAGTCAAGAAATGTGTCCTGAATGGGGACTGGGCAGTCACGTACGGGGCATGCCCTGAGGAATTTAAACCATTTCACAGGCGCAAGGATGAACTCTCGATTCAGGCCGATTGTCTACTATGGGGAAACCGAGTAGTCATGCCCCAGATGGGCAGAGAGGCGTTCATCCGAGAACTCCACAATGAGCACCCGGGCATTGTCATGATGAAGGCAATTGCCAGGTCACACGTTTGGTGGCCAGGGATAGATGCAGACCTGGAACTTTATGTTCGCAGGTGCAACATGTGTGCCCAGCTGGGCAATGCGCCCAGGGAAGCCCCCCTTAGCCCCTGGTCCTGGCCCGCCAGGCCATGGTCACGCATCCATGTGGACTATGCAGGTCCTTTCATGGAAAAAATGTTTTTGGTTGCAGTATGACATTCTCAATTCAAGCACATCCTCTGCCATGGTAGAAAGTCTACGGACAATGTTCGCCGCCCATGGTCTACCGGACGTCTTGGTCAGCGACAATGGTCCGTGCTTTACCAGCATTGACTTCATGGCAGGAAATGGTATCAACCATGTCAGAACGGCACCGTTCAAGCCGGCCTCAAATGGCCAGGCGGAACGAGCAGTGCAGATAATCAAACAAGGGATGCTCAGAATCCAAGGGGGTTCCCTACAAAGCCGCTTATCATGCCTCCTGTTGGTCAATAGATCCCGACCACACTCGCTCACAGGGGTTCCACCCGCAAAGCTGCTAATGAAAAGGACGCTCAAAACCAGGTTATCCCTTATACACCCCACCATGAAAGAAATTGTTGAGAGCAGGCGCCGGTCACAATGTGACTATCATGACGGGAATGCGAGGGCGCGATGTATTGATGTCAATGACCCTGTCTTTGTCCTCAACTACGCTGCAGGGCCTAAATGGCTTGCAGGCACTCTGATTGCCAAAGAGGGGAATAGGATTCTGGTAGTTAAACTTGTCATGTATTCAAGCAGCATTGTAACCCATGTATAATCTGACCTAAGTTGTACACTGTGAGAACAATGACCACTAGGTGGTGAACTTGTGGGAGACACTCCTAACCTGGACCTTCAGATATAAAAGGGCAAGCTCCACCCACTTCCATCACTTGAGTGCTAAGGAATAAAGGACAGGTCACAGAGTGACCTTCTCTCAAGCATGGGCCTCGTGTGCATTTATACTGTATAGTAAGGACGTATCAATGGCGATGAGAAATTGGGATTTAAACCACGCGAGCATGGCCACGAGCAGAACAGATGAGAGGTACTGTGTTAAGGAATGGTTGGGACAGAGATTCAACATTGTTAAAGCAGCACACAGTTCTCCAGGCAAACAAGGGCAGTCGGGCATGCCCCAACATGTAGCCGAACCCAGAGGGGGAGTTCGACAGAGACAATGGCAAGCTGAACAGCGATTCACGCCATTGCAAGGGACAATGCGGCCAGTAATGGGGCCATCAACACCTGTTAAAGGCGCACTCAAGGACAATAACAGGGGCAGTCAGGGACGATCGACTTGCAAGGGACCTTTTGTTTCAAACAGCAGCTCATGTTAGAGGCGTGGAGGCACACACTCAGCCGGTGTTTGCAGAGATGAGCAAAATACCTGCAGAAATTGCAGAAATGAACGCTGGGGGAAATCGCTGGAAGCTGAAGTTCAGTGAATGGACAAATCTGCCGCAAACACATGGATCAAACAAAAAGGAGGTTCAGCAACTCCATAGAAGAAGCAGAGGAAGAACACGATATAGAGTTCACTCCACCACAGGTGACCGAACACTGGAACCAAGTGGAGGAGAGCCCAGTCACTGTGGGCAGTCAGGACAGGTCTGAGGCACCGCAAACAGCAGACACTCAGGCCAGCGCCCAACAACCGGAGCCCCAACTCAGGCACCCTACAAGGGAGCGTAAACCACCAGAGACTTAACCTGTGATCCCAATAAGACTTTGCGGGGGAGGTGATGTCATGTATTCTACTGTCATTGTAATCCATGTATAAACTGACCTAAGTTGTACACCGTGAGAACACTGACCACTAGGTGGTGAACTTGTGGGAGACACTCCTAACCTGGACTTTCAGGTATAAAAGGGGAAGCTCCACCCATCTTCTCCACTTCAGTGTTGGCTAATAAAGGACTGGTCACAGAGTGACCTTCTCTCTAGTATGGGCCTCGTGTGCATTTGTACTGTATAGTAAGGGCATATTAATAGGAAACAGAGAGTAGCAATAAACGGGTCTTTTTCGGGGTGGCGAGCAGTGACTAGTGGGGTACCACAGGGATCAGTGCTTGGGCCCCAGCTATTCACAATGTATATAAATGATTTTGATGAGGGAACCAAATGTAATATTTCCAAGTTTGCTGATGACACAAAACTAGGTGGGATTGTGAGTTGTGAGGAGGATGCAAAGACGCTGCAAGGCGATTTAGATAGGTTGAGGGAGTAGGCAAACACATGGCAGATGCAGTATAACGTGGATAAATGTGAAGTTATCCACTTTGTAGGAAAACATAAGGACATGGTATTATTTAAATGGTGATGGCTTGGGAAGTGTCGATGTACAGAAGGACCTGGGTGTCCTTGTACACCAGTCATTGAAACCAAACATGCAGGTGCAGCAAGCAATTAGGAAGGCAAATGGTATGTTGGCCTTCATTGCAAGAGGATTTGGTACAGGAGCAAGGATGTCTTACTACAGTTATACAGGGCCTTGGTGAGACCGCACCAAGAGTATTGTGTGCAGTTTTGGTCTCCTTACCGAAGAAAAGATATACTTGCCATAGAGCAACTGCAGCGATGGTTCACCAGACTGATTTCTGTGATGGCAGGACTGTCGTATGAGGAGAGATTAGGTTGACTAGGCCTGTATTCACTAGAGTTTAGAAGTATGAGAGTGGATCTCATTGAAACATATAAAATTCTGACTGGATTGGATAGACTGGATGCGGGGAAGATGTTTTCCCTGGCTGGGAAGTCTAGAACAAGGGTCACAGTCTCAGGATACCGGGTAGGAAATTTAGGACTGAGATGAGGAGAAATTTTTTCACTCAGAGGTGGTGAACTTGTGGAATTCTCTACCACAGAAGGCTGTGGAGGCCAAGTCACTGAATATATTTAAGAGGGAGACAGACAGATTTCTAGAAACAAAAGGCATCAAGGGGAAAAGCGGGAATATGATGTTGAGATCGAGGATCAGCCCCAGCTGTTTACACTGTACATTAATGATTTAGATGAGGGGATTAAATGTAGTATCTCCAAATTTGCGGATGACACTAAGTTGGGTGGCAGTGTGAGCTGCGAGGAGGATGCTGTGAGGCTGCAGAGCGACTTGGATAGGTTAGGTGAGTGGGCAAATGCATGGCAGATGAAGTATAATGTGGATAAATGTGAGGTTATCCACTTTGGTGGTAAAAACAGAGAGACAGACTATTATCTGAATGGTGACAGATTAGGAAAAGGGGAGGTGCAAAGAGACCTGGGTGTCATGGTACATCAGTCATTGAAGGTTGGCATGCAGGTGCAGCAGGCGGTTAAGAAAGCAAATGGCATGTTGGCCTTCATAGCAAGGGGATTTGAGTACAGGGGCAGGGAGGTGTTGCTACAGTTGTACAGGGCATTGGTGAGGCCACACCTGGAGTATTGTGTACAGTTTTGGTCTCCTAACTTGAGGAAGGACATTCTTGCTATTGAGGGAGTGCAGCGAAGGTTCACCAGACTGATTCCCGGGATGGCGGGACTGACCTATCAAGAAAGACTGGATCAACTGGGCTTGTATTCACTGGAGTTCAGAAGAATGAGAGGGGACCTCATAGAAACATATAAAATTCTGACGGGGTTAGACAGGTTAGATGCAGGAAGAATGTTCCCAATGTTGGGGAAGTCCAGAACCAGGGGTCACAGTCTAAGGATAAGGGGTAAGCCATTTAGGACCGAGATGCGGAGGAACTTCTTCACCCAGAGAGTGGTGAACCTGTGGAATTCTCTACCACAGAAAGTTGTTGAGGCCAATTCACTAAATATATTCAAAAAGGAGTTAGATGAGGTCCTTACTGCTAGGGGGATCAAGGGGTATGGCGAGAAAGCAGGAATGGGGTACTGAAGTTGAATGTTCAGCCATGAACTCATTGAATGGCGGTGCAGGCTAGAAGGGCCGAATGGCCTACTCCTGCACCTATTTTCTATGTTCCTATGGTCGAGGACACTAATGTTGGTGCGTCTGTCCTCCCGGGGGATTTGTATGATCTTGCAGAGACATCGTTGGTGGTATTTCCTCAGCGACTTGAGGTGTCTACTATACATGGTCCATGTCTCTGAGCCATACAGGAGGGCGGGTATTAGAAACATAGAAACATAGAAAATAGGTGCAGGAGTAGGCCATTCGGCCCTTCAAGCCTGCACCGCCATTCAATGAGTTCATGGCTGAACATGCAACCTCAGTACCCCCATTCCTGCTTTCTCGCCATACCCCTTGATCCCCCTAGTAGTAAGGACTATATCTAACTCCTTTTTGAATATATTTACTGAATTGGCCTCAACAACTTTCTGTGGTAGAGAATTCCACAGGTTCACCACTCTCTGGGTGAAGAAGTTTCTCCTCATCTCAGTCCTAAATGGCTTACCCCTTATCCTTAGACTGTGACCCCTGGTTCTGGACTTCCCCAACATTGGGAACATTCTTCCTGCATCTAACCTGTCTAAACCTGTCAGAATTTTAAACGTTTCTATGAGATCCCCTCTCATTCTTCTGAACACCAGTGAATACAAGCCCAGTTGATCCAGTCTTTCTTGATATATCAGTCCCGCCATCCCGGGAATCAGTCTGGTGAACCTTCGCTGCACTCCCTCAATAGCAAGAATGTCCTTCCTCAAGTTAGCAGACCAAAACTGTACACAATACTCCAGGTGTGGCCTCACCAAGGCCCTGTACAACTGTAGCAACACCTCCCTGCCCCTGTACTCAAATCCCCTCGCTATGAAGGCCAACATGCCATTTGCTTTCTTAACTGCCTGCTGTACCTGCATGCCAACCTTCAATGACTGATGTACCATGACACCCAGGTCTCGTTGCACCTCCCCTTTTCCGAATCTGTCACCATTCAGATAATAGTCTGTCTCTCTGTTTTTACCACCAAAGTGGATAACCTCACATTTATCCACATTATACTTCATCTGCCATGCATTTGCCCACTCACCTAACCTATCCAAGTCACTCTTCAGCCTCATAGCATCCTCCTCGCAGCTCACACTGCCACCCAACTTAGTGTCATCCGCAAATTTGGAGATACTACATTTAATCCCCTCGTCCAAATCATTAATGTACAATGTAAACAGCTGGGGCCCCACCACAGAACCTTGCGGTACCCCACTAGTCACTGCCTGCCATTCTGAAAAGTACCCATTTACTCCTACTCTTTGCTTCCTGTCTGACAACCAGTTCTCAATCCATGTCAGCACACTACCCCCAATCCCATGTGCTTTAACTTTGCACATTAATCTCTTGTGTGGGACCTTGTCGAAAGCCTTCTGAAAGTCCAAATATACCACATCAACTGATTCTCCCTTGTCCACTCTACTGGAAACATCCTCAAAAAATTCCAGAAGATTTGTAAAGCATGATTTCCCTTTCACAAATCCATGCTGACTTGGACCTATCATGTCACCTCTTTCCAAATGCACTGCTATGACATCCTTAATAATTGATTCCATCATTTTACCCACTACCGATGTCAGGCTGACTGGTCTATAATTCCCTGTTTTCTCTCTCCCTCCTTTTTTAAAAAGTGGGGTTACATTGGCTACCCTCCACTCCATAGGAACTGATCCAGAGTCTATGGAATGTTGGAAAATGACTGTCAATGCATCCGCTATTTCCAAGGCCACCTCCTTAAGTACTCTGGGATGCAGTCCATCAGGCCCTGGGGATTTATCGGCCTTCAATCCCATCAATTTCCCCAACACAATTTCCCGACTAATAAGGATTTCCCTCAGTTCCTCCTTCATACTCGACCCTCTGACCCCTTTTATATCCGGAAGGTTGTTTGTGACCTCCTTAGTGAATACCGAACCAAAGTACTTGTTCAATTGGTCTGCCATTTCTTTGTTCCCCATTATGACTTCCCCTGATTCTGACTGCAGGGGACCTACATTTGTCTTTACTAACCTTTTTCTCTACATATCTATAGAAACTTTTGCAGTCCGTCTTAATGTTCCCTGCAAGCTTCCTCTCGTACTCTATTTTCCCTGCCCTAATCAAACCCTTTGTCCTCCTCTGCTGAGTTCTAAATTTCTCCCAGTCCCCAGGTTCACTGCTATTTCTGACCAATTTGTATGCCACTTCCTTGGCTTTAATACTATCCCTGATTTCCCTTGATAGCCACGGTTGAGCCATCTTCCCTTTTTTATTTTTACGCCAGACAGGAATGTACAATTGTTGTAGTTCATCCATGCGGTCTCTAAATGTCTGCCATTGCCCATCCACTTTCAACCCCTTAAGTATCATTCGCCAATCTATCCTAGCCAATTCACGCCTCATACCTTCAAAGTTACCCTTCTTTAAGTTCTGGACCATGATCTCTGAATTAACTGTTTCATTCTCCATCCTAATGTAGAATTCCACCATATTATGGTCACTCTGCCCCAAGGGGCCTCGCACAACGAGATTGCTAATTAATCCTCTCTCATTACACAACACCCAGTCTAAGATGGCCTCCTCCCTAGTTGGTTCCTCGACATATTGGTCTAGAAAACCATCCCTTATGCACTCCAGGAAATCCTTCTCCACCATATTGCTTCCAATCTATATGCATATTAAAGTCACCCATGATAACTGCTGCACCTTTATTGCATGCACCCCTAATTTCCTGTTTGATGCCCTCCCCAACATCACTACTACTGTTTGGAGGTCTGTACACAACTCCCACTAACGTTTTTTGCCCTTTGGTGTTCTGCAGCTCTACCCATATAGATTCCACATCATCCAAGCTAATGTCCTTCCTAACTATTGCATTAATCTCCTCTTTAACCAGCAATGCTACCCCACCTCCTTTTCCTTTTATTCTATCCTTCCTGACTGTTGAATACCCATGGATGTTGAGTTCCCAGCCCTGATCATCCTGGAGCCACGTCTCCGTAATCCCAACCACATCATATCCGTTAACATCTATTTGCACAGTCAATTCATCCACCTTATTACGGATACTCCTTGCATTAAGATACAAAGCCTTCAGGCTTGTTTTTTTAACACCCTTTGTCCTTTTAGAATTATGATGTAGTGTGGCCCTTTATGTTTCTTGCCTTTGTTTACTCGGCCTTCCATTATTGCTTTTTACCTTTCTACCATCTGTTTCTGACTCCATATTACTTCGCCCTATCTCGCTGCATTGGTTCCCATCCCCCTGCCATATTAGTTTAAACACTCCCGAACTGCATTAGCAAATGTTACCCCTAGGACATCAGTTCCAGTCCTGCCCAAGTGCAGACCGTCCCTTTTGTACAGGTCCCACTTCCCCCAGAACTGGTTCCAATGTCCCAGGAATTTGAATCCCTCCCTCTTGCACCAATACTCAAGCCACGTATTTATTCTAACTATCCTGCTCCCTCTACTCTGATTAGCACGTGGCACTGGTAGCAATCCAGAGATTACTACCTTTGAGGTCCTACTTTTTAATTTAACTCCTAGCTCCCTAAATTCAGCTTGTAGGACCTCTTCCCACTTCTTACCTATATCGTTGGTACCTACATGTACCACGACAACTGGCTGTTCACCCTCCCTCTTCAGAATGGTCTGCAGCCGCTCCGAGACATCCTTGACCCTTGCACCAGGGAGGCAACATACCATCCTGGAGTCTCGGTTGCGGCCGCAGAAACTTCTATCTATTTCCCTTACAATAGAGTCCCCTATCACTATAGCTCTCCCACTCTTTTTCCCACCCTTCTGTGCAGCAGAGCCAGCCACGGTGCCATGAACTTGGCTGCTGCTGCCCTCCCCTGATGAGTCATCCTCCTCAACAGTACCCAAAGCGGTGTATCTGTTTTGCAGGGGGATGACCGCAGGGGACCCCTGCACTACCTTCCTTGCACTGCTCTTCCTGCTGGTCTTCCATTCCCTAGCTGGCTGTGGACCCTTCACCTGCGGTAAGACCAACTCGCTACAAGTGCTACTCACGTCATTCTCAGCATCGTGGATGCTCCAGAGTAAATCCACCCTCAGCTCCAACTCCGCAACGCGGTCTGTCAGGAGCTGGAGGCGGATACACTTCCCGCACACGTCGTCGTCCCTGAGTTCCCACATGGTACAGGAGGAGCATAACACGTGACCGAGCTCTCCTGTCATGACTTAACCCTTAGATTAACTTAAATTGGCAACAACAATGCTAAAGTTTACTCACTGTTATAGAAGAGAAAAAAGAAAAGCTACTTACCAATCAACAGCCAATCACTTATCCCCTTGGCTGTGACGTCACCTTTCTGTTTCTTTCTACTTCTTTTTTGCCCTCTCCCTGTAGCTGCACCGGCTAGCCTTTTGTAGGCCTCTCGCTGACCCCGGACTCACGTCTCTCCACGCACCTCCCGACGCCTCTCGCGGCCTTTTGTAGGCCTGTCGCTGACCCTGGACTCACGTCTCTCCACGCACCTCCCGATGCCTCTCGCGGCCTTTTGTCGGCCTCTCGCTGACCCCGGACTCACGTCTCTCCACGCACCTCCCGATGCCTCTCGCGGCCTTTTGTAGGCCTCTCGCTGACCCCGGACTCACGTCTCTCCACGCAACTCCCGATGCCTCTCGCGGACCATGAGCTTGGTGGCAGATTTGAGGGCCTGGTCTTCGAACACTCTTTTCCTCAGGCGGCCGAAGGCTGCACTGGCGCACTGGAGGCGGTGTTGAATCTCGTCATCAATGTCTGCTCGTGTTGAGAAGAAGCTCCCGAGGTATGGGAAGTAGTCCGCGTTGTCCAACGCCATGCCGTTGATCTTGGTGACTGGGGGGCAGTGCTGTGCGGCGAGGACAGGCTGATGGAGGGCCTTTGTCTTACGGATGTTTAACGTAAGGCCCCTGCTTTTGTACGCCTCGGTAAATATGTCGAATATGTCCCGGAGTTCAGCCTCTGTATGTGCGCAGACGCAGGCGTCGTCCGTGTACTTTAGGTCAATGACAGAGGTTGGGGCGGTCTTGGACATGGCCTGGAGACGGCGAAGGTTGAACAGGTTTCCACTAGTTCTGTAGTTTAGTTCCACTCCAGCGGGGAGCTTGTTGACTGTGAAGTGGAGCATGGCAGCGAGGGCGATTGAGAAGAGGGTTGGGGCGATGACGCAGCCCTGTTTGATCCCGGTCTGGACATGGATTGGGTCTGTAATGGATCCGTTGGGTGGTGTGACTCCTGTCAGTGGAGAGTTTTCCGCTGATTCCCATAAACTTCAGTTTTACTAGGGCTCCTTGATGCCACACTTGGTCAAATGCTGCCTTGATGTCAAGGGCAGTCACTCTCACCTCACTTCTGGAATTCAGCTCTTTTGTCCATGTTTGGACCAAGGCTGTAATGAGATCTGGAGTGGTCCTAGCGGAGCCCAAACCGTGCATCGGTGAGCAGGTTATTGGTGAGTACCATTTGATAGCACTGTTGACGACACCTTCTATCACTTTGCTGATGACTGAGAGTAGACTGATGTGGTGGTAATTGGCTGGATTGGATTTGTCCTGGTTTTGAGGACAGGACATACCTGGGCAGTTTTCCACATTGTCAGATAGATGCCAGTGTTGTAGCTGTAATAGAACAGCTTGGCTAGAGGCGCGGCTAGTTCTGGAGCATAAGTTTTCAGCACAACAGCCAGGATGCTGTTGGGGCCTATAGCCTTTGCTGTATCCAGTGCGCTCAGTCGTTTCTTGATATCATGTGGAGTGAATCGAATTGGTGGAAGATTGGCTTCTGTGATAGCGGGGACTTCAGGAGGAGGGCGATATGGATCATCCTCTTGGCACTTCTGGCTGAAGATGGTCGCAAACGATTCAGCCTTGTCTTTTGCACTCGTGCTGGGCTCCACCATCATTGAGGATGGAGATATTTATGGACCCTCCTCCTCCCATTAGTTGTTTAATGGTCCATCACCCTTCACAACTGGATGTGGCAGGACTGCAGAGCTTTGATCTAATCCGTTGATTGTGGGATCGCTTAGCCCTGTTCATAGCATGCTGCTTCCGTTGTTTAGCATTCATGTAGTCCAGGGTTGCAGCTTCCCCATGGCACCTCATTTTTAAGCACACCTGGTGCTGCTCCTGGCATGCTCTTCTGCACTCATCAGTGAACCAGGGTTGGTCCCCTGGCGTGTTGGTAATGGTAGAATGAGGGATATGCCGGGCCATGAGGTTACAGATTGTTGTGGAATACAATTCTGCTGCTGATGATGGCTCATAGTGCCTCATGGGTGCCCAGTTTTGAGCTGCGAGATCTGTTCTGAATCTATCCCATTTAGCACGGTGGTAGTACCACACAACACGAAGGAGGGTGTCATCACTGTGATGACAGGATTTTGTCTCCACAAGGGCCTTGCGGTGGTCACTGCTACCAATGCTGTCATGGACAGATGCATCTGTGACAGGTAGATTGGTGAGTACAAGATCAGGGTGGTTTTCCCCTTGTGTTGGTGCTCTCAGCATCTGCGGAAGGCCCAATCTAGCAGCTGTATCCTTCAGGTCTGCTACCGAGCCACTCTTGGTGATGGACATTGAAGTCCCCCACCCAAGTACATTCTGTGCCCTTGCTACTCTGTGCTTCTTCCAAGTGTTGTTCAACATGGAGGAGTACTGATTCAGCAGCTGAGGGAGGGCGGTAGGTGGTAATCCAGGAGGTTTCCTTGTCCATGCTGGACCTGAAGCCATGAGACTTTATGGGGTCTGGAGTCAATGTTGAGGACTCCCAGGGCCACTCTCTCCCGACTGTCTACCACAGTGCCACCACCTCGGGTGAGTCTGTCCTGCCGGTGGGAGAGGACATAGCCAGGGATGGTAATGGAGGAGTCTGGGACATTGGCTGAAAGGTATGATTCTGTGAGTATGACTATGTCAGGCTGTTGCTTGACTAGTCTGTGGGACAGCACTCCCAATTTTGGCACCTGATGTTAGTGAGAAAGACTTTGCAGGATATGCCTTTGTCGTGTCCGTAGTTGTTGTCGAGGTTAATGCCAGGTGGTCCATCGTTTTATCTCCTTATTATTTTTCGTAGTCGTTTTTTACAACTGGGCGGCTTGCTAAGCCATTTCAGAGAGCAGTTAAGAGTCAACCCATTGCTGTGGGTCTGGAGTCACATATAGGCCAGATCGGGTAAGGACGGCAGATTTTCTTCCCTAAAGGACATTAGTGAACCAGATTACGAATCCAGTAACATCATCACTATGCTACCATTCCCGAGAATAGTTATTAGAACAGTGGACTGAGGAATGTCATGCCAACACATTAAGCATTCCTACACCAAAAAGAAAAAAAAGTCGTCGGTACGTCTCAAATCTGGCAACTTCGGGACCGAGACTGTCCTGATTTTCGGATTTTTCCGGATTTCAGACAAGAAAATCAAGATCGTACGTATGCTACCGAGACAGACACAGTACTAATCGTGGCGTGGGTCAGGTCGGGTCGAGGGTAATTCGGCAAGGCTCGGCAAGTCTCGGACCGATCGCATACCATTTAAAACATAGCAGCGAAGCTAATAACTAGCCCGGCCCACCGGTTTTTAGACAATAATTCCGGATTGTATTTTACTGATTATCAAATGGGATTTTCTCAAAAATGTCTGGTTTTCGGACAATTCCGATTTTCAGACAGCCGGATTTGAGACCTTGTACCTGTAGCGCCTTTCACAACCTCAAGATGTCCCAAAGTGTTTTACAGCCAATGAAGTATTTTTGAAATATAGTCACTGTTGTAATGTAGGAAACATGGCAGTCAATTTACTGTATTGCTATTATTTGTGATTCAGTATTAATGGATTAGAACATTAGAGCATGAGAAATAGGAGCAGGAGTTGGCCATATGGCCCTTCGAGCCCATTCATTAAGAGTATGGCTGATCTTCTACCTCAACGCCACTTTCCCGCACTATCCCCATATCCCTTGATTCCCTTCGTGTTCAAAAATCTATCAATCTCTTTCTTGAATATACTCAACGATTGAGCATCCACGGCCCTCTGGGGTAGAGAATCCTTAAGTGGGAAGAAATCTCTTCCCATCTCAGTCCTAAATGGCCAACCTTTATCCTGAGACTGTGACCTCAAGTTCTAGTCTCTATTGTTGCAATAATAATGATTCCATATTAATGAATTGTTATTATATTAATGCGTGCCCAAGTGATCACCAAGTGCAAACATGCGTTGTCCATCAGTCTGCTCGGCAGAATTAGAGGAGCGCAGACATCTTAGGGGATTGTGGGGCTGGAGGAGATTACAGAGATAGGGAGGGGCGAGAACATGGAGAGACTTGAAAATAAGGATGAGAATTTTGAATTAAGGCGTTGCTTAACCGGAAGCCAATGTAGGTCAGCAAGCACAGGGGTGATGGTTGAGCGGGACATGGGCAGCCGAGTTTTGGATCACCTCTAGTTTACGTAGGGTAGAATGTGGGAGGCCAGCCAGGAGTATGTTGGAATAGTCAAGTCTAGAGGTAACAAAAGAATGGATGTGTGCTTCAGCAGCAGAAGAGCTGAGGCAAGAGCGGAGACGGACAATGTGACGGAGGTGGAAATAGGCGGTCATAGTTATGTTGCAGATATGTGGTCGAAAGCTCATTTCAGGGTCAAATATGACACCAAGGTTGCAAGCATAATGACAAGTAAATATGAATGCATTGTAAACATTTTTTTGCATTTCCCATTTACTGGTTTTCAGTTCTATTGTGAAAATATAGAACTGCGTCAATATATCATGGAACATATTTGTTGAACAGAAATTGATATGAAAGCAGATGCGTTCCTCTGTTTTTATTGGTCCTTTCCAAGATATGTTCAGATGTTACACTCACGTGCTAAATAGAGTGGAGGGAGTTATGTACTTTTTCGGGTTAAAGAGCAACACAATTCACCAGAATATTTCGTAGTTTTCTTATATAGTTTACGCATGAAAACATATTCAATAAAATTGCAGTGTGTTTATATAAATAATTTTGACATTCAATAACAATGAAGTATATTTGAGAATTATATAATTGGGGGTCGCCGGGCTGATTGCAGTGCGGGCAGGCACAGCAGGGAGTGGCGAGAGTTTGTAGAGAGAAGTGACCGGGCCCAGGAGAGGCGTGAGTTTCGGGCCCAGAAGAGGCGAGGGCCCAGGGGCAGCACGGGCCAGCCCACATGTGTGCGCGCTAGGTCCATGCAGCAGAGCTGCTCTCCAGTCGTCTGGGTAATCCTTGCTATTGGACCAAGACCTAGCTCTATTAAGCCCGTGTGGTTGCTGGTGTGCAATGGCCACCACATGTAAAAAAAATCCAAGCACAGCATGTTCCACCATTCAAGATCTAGTTCGGGATCCGGAATATTAGGTCCTTCATTGAAACACCTGTGAACTCATCCCTTTTTGGCGTGGAAGCAAGTTATCCTCGCTTCGAGGGAATGATGAATTGTGGGTAGATTTTCAACTTGCCACCTGAGCGCATCAGCCGCCCATTATAGAAACTGCTCGATTATGACTGAAATCATGCGGCCGATACGCAGTGATGGATTTACACTGCGGCAGCAAGTTGAAAAATGGTGACATTTTCTTGCCTTTCGCTCTTTTAGGTCCCAACATGTCACATATCATATCCTGGCTGTGAATTGCTCCACAACCCTTGCCAATGCTCGCTCCTCCTTTAGGACCCTCCTCAAAACCTTCTGCTATGATCAAGCATTTGGTCACCTGTCCTAATGTCACCCCCTTTACTACAGTGTCAGTTTTTGTCTGATAATGCCTCTGTGAAGTGCCTTAGGATGGTTTACTATCTTAAAGGTGCTATACAAATGCAAGTTGTTTTTATTTTGAGTTGGCTGCAAGGAGGTGAGAAGCCTGCTGGTGACATTCCCTCGTTCCCTGTAGGAAGAGTGCTTGATCCCAGCACAGCATGCTCCCAGCTGGTCAGGTGGGATGGAGCACACAGTGCTATCAAACTCCTCTCAACCTTTTCTGCTCCAAGGAGAACAACCTCAGCTTCTCCACTCTATCCAGGTAACTGAAGTCCCTCAGCCCTAGAACCATTCTTGTAAATCTTTTCTGCATCCTCTCTAAGGCCTTCACATCCTTCATAAAGCTATAGGTAAGGAGGATACAATCACTGTCACTAATGAAGTAGTACTCGGTAAAATAATGGGACTAAAGGTGGACAAGTCCCCTGGATCTGATGGCTTACATCCTAGGGTCTTAAAAGAAGTGGCTGCGGAGATAGTGGGTGCACTGGTTGTAATCTACCAAAATTCCCTGGATTCTGGGGCGGTCCCAGCAGATTGGAAAACCGCAAATGTAACGCCTCTATTTAAAAAAGGAGGCAGTCAAAAAGCAGGAAACTATAGACCAGTTAGCCTAACATCTGTCATTCGGAAAATGCTGGAGTCCATTATTAAGGAAGCAGGAACATTTTTGAAAAGCATGATTCAATCAAGCAGAGTCAGCATGGCTTTATGAAAGGGCAATCATGTTTGACAAATTTACTGGAGTTCTTTGAGGATGTAATGAGCAGGGTGGATAAGGTGGAACCAGTGGATCTGGTGTATTTGGATTTGCAGAAGGCATTCGATAAGGTGCCACATAAGAGGTTACTGCACAAGATAAAAGCTCACAGGGTTGGGGGTAATATATTAACATGGCTAGAGGATTGGTTAACTAACAGAAAACAGAGTCGGGATAAATGGGTAATTTTCCGGTTGGCAAACAGTAACTAGTGGGGTGCCGCAGAGATCGGTGCTGGGTCCTCAACTATTTACAATCTATATTAATGACTTGGATGAAGAGACCGAGTGTAATGTAGCCAAGTTTGCTGATGATACAAAGATGGGTGAGAAAGCAAATTGTGAGGAGGACACAAAAAGTCTGCAAAGGGATATAGACAGGTTAAGTGAGTGGGAAAAAATTTGGCAGATGGAGTATAATGTGGGAAAATGTGAGGTTATCCACTTTGGCAGAAATAATAGAAAAGCAAATTATAATTTAAATGGAGAAAAATTGCAAAGTGCTGCAGTATAGAAGGACCTGGGGGTCCTTGTGCATGAAACACAAAAAGTTAGTATGCAGGTACAGCAAGTGATCAGGAAGGCAAATGGAATGTTGGCCTTTATTGCAAGGGGGATACAGTATAAAAGCAGAGAAGTTCTGCTACAACTGTACAGGGTATTGGTGACCCTCAAAGCCTTCCTGATAAAGCACAACATCCCCACCGACACCTGGGAGTCCCTGGCCAAAGACCGCCCTAAGTGGAGGAAGTGCATCTGGGAGGGCGCTGAGCACCTCGAGTTGCGTCGCCGAGAGCATGCAGAAATCAAACACAGGCAGAGGAAAGACTCCCCTGCCACCCTTTCCTTCAACGACTATCTGTCCCACCTGTGACAGAGAC
The DNA here is from genome assembly GCF_044704955.1 of Pristiophorus japonicus. Classification (NCBI taxonomy): domain Eukaryota; kingdom Metazoa; phylum Chordata; class Chondrichthyes; family Pristiophoridae; genus Pristiophorus; species Pristiophorus japonicus. The sequence continues at coordinate 83,190,951 of NC_091992.1, forward strand.
TATGGTTCTCGTATTGGACTGTTCAGCCACCTAAGAACTCATGCTAAGAGTGGAAGCAAGTCTTCCTCGATTCCGAGGGACTGGCTATGATGATGATGATGATGATGATGGTGAGGCCACACCTGGAGTACTGCGTACAGTTTTGGTCTCCGTATTTAAGGAAGGATATACTTGCATTGGAGACTGTTTAGAGAAGGTTCACTCGGTTGATTATGGAAATGAGGGGGATGACTTATGAGATTGAGTAGGTTGGGCCTATACACATTGGAGTTCAGAAGAATGAGAGGTGATCTTATTGAAACATATAAGATAATGAGGGGGCTTGACAAGGTGGATGCAGACAGGATATTTCCACTCATAGGGGAAACTAAAATTAGGGGACATAGAGCTCAATTTTCCCCAGTGATTTGCGCCATTTTTTTGGAATAGGCTGCTTTTTCTGCCGTATTGAGTCAAATTTTTGGCGTATTTATTTTTTTCAAACTTTCCCCCTGTGATCTGCGCTGTCGTAACTGACTTAGTTACGATTTTTCTAGGCCAGTTTTATTTTTACGCCCTCATGTCTGCGCCTGTTTTTTCAATTGTTCGCAGTTTGGCCAACATTAGGTTGGCATATCTGGCCACTTCTGAAAAACCTTCTGGTGAGTTAAGAAAACCAGCGCACATTCACAAATCTGCGCTGAAAGACACCATTGTTTTTAAATCGAAGATTTTGGAGGGAGTCAAGAACAGTCAAAATCAATAATAAAGTTCAACTTTTTTTTACCTGTCAACGTAGAAGTGTAAATTTGTTGGATTTCACAAGTTTTCTCATTTTTTACTCACTCACTCACCACCAGCGAACGTCTTGAAGAAGGCCTGGAGGGTTGTAGGCTTAGTTGGCAGAATCGGCCTCGCGCCCGGACACAGTGGCCCGGGGTTCGGCTACAAAAAAAGCCGTGGGCGGGGGGAAGGGTGGAAGAAAGGAGAGGAGGGAGAGATAGCCAATCTTACAGCTTGTAGGCCGGGGAGAGGGAGGGAGGGAGAGAGAGACGATCTTACAGCTTGTAGGCCGGGGAGATGGAGGGAGGGAGAGAGAGACGATCTTACAGCTTGTAGCCCGGGGAGGGAGAGAGAGAGCCGATCTTTCAGCTTGTAGCCCGAGGAGGGAGGGAGCTAGCCGATCTTTCGGCTTGTAGCCTGGGGAGGGAGGGAGCTAGCCGATCTTTCGGCTTGTAGCCCGGGGAGGGAGAGAGATAGCCGATCTTACGGCTTGTAGCCCGGGGAGGGAGGGAGAGGAAGCGAGAGAGCTGATCTTACGGCTTGTAGCCCGGGGAGGGAGGGAGAGGGAGCGAGAGAGCTGATCTTACGGCTTGTAGCCCGGGGAGGGAGGGAGCTAGCCGATCTTTCGGCTTGTAGCCCGGGGAGGGAGGGAGCTAGCCGATCTTTCGGCTTGTAGCCCGGGGAGGGAGGGAGCTAGCCGATCTTTCGGCTTGTAGCCCGGGGAGGGAGCGAGATAGCCGATCTTTCGGCTTGTAGCCCAGGGAGGGAGGGAGCTAGCCGATCTTTCGGCTTGTAGCCCGGGGAGGGAGCGAGATAGCCGATCTTTCGGCTTGTAGCCCGGGGAGGGAGGGAGCTAGCCGATCTTTCGGCTTGTAGCCCGGGGAGGGAGGGAGCTAGCCGATCTTTTGGCTTGTAGCCCGGGGAGGGAGGGAGCTAGCCGATCTTTCGGCTTGTAGCCCGGGGAGGGAGAGAGATAGCTGATCTTTCGGCTTGTAGCCCGGGGAGGGAGCGAGCTAGCCGATCTTTCGGCTTGTAGCTCGGGGAGGGAGGGAGCTAGCCGATCTTTCGGCATGTAGCCCGGGGAGGGAGAGAGATAGCCGATCTTAAGGCTTGTAGCCAGGGAGGGGGAGGGAGAGGGAGCGAGAGAGCTGATCTTACGGCTTGTAGCCTGGGGACGGAGCGAGATAGCCGATCTTACGGCTTGTAGCCAGGGAGGGGGAGGGAGAGAAAGGTCACAAGTTTCAAGGGGGGGTGGGGTTGGGGGGAGAGACGAGACTCTGAGGGCTCAGCGACAACTATTCCACATGTATATGTTTACTGTTTGGAGCTGTTCCGTAATGTTGTGTTGTGTTAATGGAACATAGTTCAGTTTTAATGTAAAATATATTTTATTCAAAAGTTTACAATAACGTAACTTTAATAAAATTATTCTGATATCAAACTTCACTTTAAGATCACTCTTTAAGATCACTTAAAAACTTTAAGATCACTTATAAACTTGTAAATTTACATAACGAACAAAAAACTTTTAATTTGAGAACAGTTACAACAGTAACAATAATAACAACAACAATAACAGCAAAGAAAGGCTGCAGCCATCTCTCCTCCCCCTTATTCTAAGACCGCCCGCTGTGCTTGATCTTGTACTCTCCATCACCCCTGCCCGCAGGCGGTGGCACAGTGTTTCTGGGCTTGGTACCAAGTTTATTTCTTCTAACATCTCGGGTACTGCGCACCTCTTGAGGGTGGGGGGGGGGGGAGGGGTGGGGGCGTCAGCGTCAGGCAGCAAGTTGGAGGGCCCGGCTTTGGGCTCTTCAGAGGCTGGTGTGGGGATTGCAGTGGGAGTGGCAGTTGATTCTGTCAATGGGCGCGGGATCTGGGCGTGTTCCCTTATTGCAGCAGCTAACTCCAACATGCCGTCCCTCATGCACCCTAACTGTGTTTCAGTGGCCTGCAACATTCCCTCCCTCATGGCCAGTGACCTGGTTTGCACTACCTCTGATATTCCTTCCCTCATGGCCACTATTCCCTCACTGATGGTCCAGGATATCATTCCCATTTCTCATGAGAGTGTTGTTACTTCTCCTGACAGTCCCGCTACCTCATCACTCACCCCACTGATGGCGTCCAGGAGTGATCGGATAAAGTCAATACTTTCCGCACTCAATGACATCATCTGAACCACATCTGTTAGATCCTGCACCTCAGGAGAGCGCGGTCGAGCTCTCCTTCCCCTCCTCCCCATGGGTGTGGCTCGTACCCCAACACTGGGACCCGCAGCCTGGGACAGTGGGGCCCTGGGCGTGCTTCGCTGCACCACACCACTGGGACCCGCAACCTCGGAAGGTGTGAAACCATGGAATGTCCCACCAGTGCTCAAACCACTAGTCACAGAAGGGGCTGGACCTCCATGAGTGACACCTCCTCCAAAGTCAGTACAATAGTAGGAGCTTCATCCAGCTCCATCCCCTCCCCCTCATGTTCTTGGTCTGGATGGTGAGATTGGAAGATGTTCTCCTCTTCAGGCTCATCCTTGTCTGAATCTTCTTCTGCATCGTCTGGGTTTGCCTCAAGTTCTGCAAAATATAACAGAACAGTCAAATGGTTAGCAGCAGAGGAGGGGGCAGGATGGGTGGCATGAGTAGGCTCACACATCGCAGGCCACGATGAATTTTCAGGACTTACCCTCTCCCTCGAGTATGGGCCCAGCTTGTGCAGTACTGATTGTTTTTCTCCAGGCAGGACCCATCAAAGCAGTGACCCTCTCTTCCAAGGGTGTCAATGGGTGCAGGTTTGCTTGGCCTCCTCCTGTTCGAGTTCTTTCTCTTTTATTATGTGCCACCTTCCTCTGCAAAATTGAAAATGCAACTTTATAGAGAGGGTGTCTTTCTGCTGGGTGGGGCACATACAGCTAGTCACATTTACAATTGCATTGAATAAATGAAAATATTACTTACACTAACTATTTGACCAAGGTCGCGCCATTTCCTTTTACACTGGCTCCCAGATCTTGTGGTGTTCACCATTGCACAGTAATCTTCCGCAACTTGGTTCCAGCGTTTCTTCATTTCTTTGGGTGGAACTTTTATGTGACCTCTGCTGGTATCCAGCTCCTGCCATCTGTTCTCAATTACAGTAATTAGTGCTTGCACTTCATCCTGTAAGAAATTCTTGGTCCTTGCTCCGCGTTGCATCTTGTACTGCTGCAGCTGTGATTTTTCCAATGCTCACACAGCACTCCTTCTCACACACACACACACACACAACTGGCTCTTTAAAAATGGCTGATTGCCAAATCCGAGCTGTACTGAGCCTGTGCGTCCATTGGAACGACGTCAAAAGTGTAACTTTTTTTCCCGCGCAGGCGCAGAAGGTATGGCATCGTTTTTTGGCACAAATAACAGGCTCCACCCCCCTGAGGCGACTGGACACGCTGTGTGGTGCCAAATTCAAATTATAGATCGGAGAAACTTTGGCAAAATATTTCTGGTGCATTTCTGGCCTAGAAAACCTGGCGTAACTCTGGCAATATGCCAGAAAACCGGCTTGGGGAAAATTGAGCCCTTAGTCTTAGAATAAGGGGCCGCCCATTTAAAACTGAGATGAGGAGGAATTTCTTCTCTCAGAGGATTGTAAATCTATGGAATTCTCTGCCCCAGAAAGCTGTGGAGGCTGGGCCATTGAATAAATTTAAGGCAGAGATAGACAGAATTTTGAGCGATAAGGGAGTAAAGGGTTATAGGGAGTGGGCAGGGAAGTGGAGCTGAGTCCATAATCAGATCAGCCATGGTCTTATTGAATAGTGGAGCAGGCTCGAGGGGCCAAATGGCCTACTCCTGCTCCTATTTCTTATGTTCTTATAAAGTGCAGTGCCCAGTATTGGACACAATACTTCAATGTTTTATACAGTTTCATCATAACTTCCTTGCTTTTGTACTCTATGCCTCTGTTTATAAAGCCTAGGATCCCGTATGCTTTTTTAACTGCTTTCTCAACTTGCTCTGCCACTTTCAACGATCTATGCACATATACCCCCAGGTCTCTCTGTTCCTGCACCCCCTTTATAATTGTACCCTTTAGCTTATATTGCCTCTCCTCTTTCTTCCTACCAAAATGTGTCACTTCGCACTTTTCTGTATTAAATTTCATCTGCCTTGTGTCTACCCATTGCACCAGCCTGTCTATGTCTTCTTGTGTGGAATATAAACACCAGCGCAACTCGTTGGGCCGAATGGACTGTTTCTGTGCTGTATGTTCTAAGTCATTCTGTATAATATTAAAGGACCATATAATGTGTGAATTTACCACATGCAGTCCAAGAATTATTGTTTGTCGCCATCCAAACACTTCTCCTTGATTTATCTCACCATTCTCCCCCTTGTTTCTACCTTGCGGGTGGTATCCCGCATTATGGGCCTTTCATTTAAATAACGGAAGTAAGATTTTTCTTTGTAAATTCACATTGCAGGAGGTTTGTGACAGTCTCGTCTGCACAGCACCTATCCTGTCCTAACGCATGTTGTGCTAGACAGTTTTCGCCAGTGTGTGAATGGTCTAACTGGAATGGCCTTTCTTCATCACATTCTAAGCAGCCTGTTTGAAAGCACTGGTGATGAGATGGCCCTGAAATCCCTGTCCTCTGCTTCCTGCGGGCGCTCGACAGAAAATGCTTAAAAAGATGCGCACCAACTTTTTCCTGCTGCGCCCACCAGCGATCCCGGTCCTGAGGCCTCCTCGGAGCGGGTGCACGCCTGGACAGATGTAGAGCTGGACAGGAGTCACATGGCACTGGGCAGCCAATCCAGGTACAGTATTTTCTCATTCATAATAATGGGAATTCCGTAAGTAGGAGTTCTCATTATTATGATTGAGAAACACCGCCCCCCCCAACATCAAACCATCAATAAAAAATAGGGGGAAAAAAATCACATATTTAACATTAATTTAAATTAAAGTTAATAAATGTCTTAGAAAAAATGTTTTTCCGATTTTTTTGAAAGTTTTAAAATTATGGTTTAAAATAAACTTACCTTAGTGGGCAGGGTTTTTAACATTAAAATGTGTTTTTTAAATTTTATTTTTATATGTTTTTGCATGTTTTAAAACTTTTACGCTGGTAAAAATAAGTTATGCGCCTGCTTTTACCAGGCACGCAAGAGTTTTAAGGACATTCGCTGGGCAAAAGATAGGTAAATACCGCAATCTTGCCCATACGAATGTCCTGACTGTGGGGATATGGAGAACCGGCTTTTGCGATGCCTTCCCGGGTCTGTACGCACTCCATATGGACCCGGGGAGGCCGGGATTTTAAGGCCGATGTTTTGTAAAATTGATTCATTTGTCTTTTCTGAGGAGTGTTGCACTGCTGTACGCACTACCACCACCCAGTGGAGGAAGAACATACTACAACAGAGCAGATTACTGTATGGTCCAAAGATCCTCCATGGTATATTCTCATTGTGACTTATTCCTTGGCTGGCAGACACTGCAAGCATTGATTGCTTCCTTCAACCTTATCTGACAAGCATAATTTAACTTGTAGTATATTTACTTCAGATCTTAATTGTGATAGGTTCAGCTTTATTAGTGATTTCCTCTTCCTTGTTGATGCTCATAGTCACATGGCGCAATCCCACAATTTACCAGTTTGTGTGATTATTATGGTCTTAATACTGTGTGGATTGTATATGGAAATAATTTTATTTTGCAAAAAGAAAGAATTGCATTTATATAGCGCCTTTCACAACCTCAAGACACCCCAAAGCGCTTTACAGTCAATGAAGTACTTTTTAAATGTAGTGGCTGTTGTAATGTAGCAGCCAATTTGCACACAGCAAGGTCCCACAAACAGCAATGTGATAATAACCAGAGGATCAGTTTTAGTGATGTTGGGGGAGGAATAAATATTGGCCAGGAAACTGGGGATCTGTTACATCCACCTGATAGGGCTGATGGCGCTACGGTTTAATGTCTCATCTGAAAGATGCAACACTCAGTACTGCACTGGAGTGTCAGCCTCGATTTTGTGCTCAAGTCTCCAGAGTGGTACTTCAACCCACATCTTCCTGATTCAGAAGTGAGAGTGCTACCCACTGAGACACAGCTTCTGATACTTCTTGCATTATTGTTTGTGCTTTATTAATATTTTTATAGTTTCTGAAGGTGATATTTTGCATAAGCAAATTATATTTTGCTTGATCGCCATGCTGCATCATTTGAAACACACGGTAAAAAAAATGGCAATCTGGTAATGCATTCCATCTATTATTTCATGAGAAAGACCCTCACAAGTAATAGGTCTGTATTTTCCCCCTCAAGGAACTGATTCCTGCTGATACTGATATGTTTCCATGGGACGACAGTGTGAAGTACCTCATGCACTTCACATGTGAGTCTAGATGGTTTTTCATATGAGATGTCAGACCTGCTATCGCTCAGTGCTTGCTTTCCAACAGGAGCTACCGGATGCACAATCAAAAGTGAGAACCCCGGCTAATCCCCCCCACCTCCCCCGCCTAAGATACCAATTATAGTGCCCCAGCTGCGAGCAGCTAACTCCGGCGGCAATGGAATCTGGTGCCCACAGCCCTTCGTGGTTTAGTGTTACACTTGCTTATCCACTTACCCACTGAGCCATTAATGGGTCCAGCTCTTTTTTCCACTCAAAGCAGTAGTGGTAACACACTGTCAGCTGATGATCAATGGGTAGAAATAAGACAGCAAACCTTTGAATTAATTCTGAATATGTCATTCTTGTCTTTGTTGATGATTTAATGGAAGCAAAGAACAGAGTCATCGATAGATAATTAGATCTTTGCTTAATGGACTGTGCTGTTCACTATTAATCATAATGAGCTGATGGTGGGGAATGCTGTGCTCAGTATTCCCAAAGGATCTGTGTCCAGTTGGCTCCTGCAGGGGGGAAAGTATTGATTGAGTGGGGCATTGAAAGTGATACCTGATTGTCAACTCTTCAAGGCAAATGTATTCTCTGTCTGTGGCGGGGACAGGACAGGACACAAATAAGTGAGCCTTTCCCTTAATTGTCTTTCTATTAGTCTCTGTGTTATACAATGTAAAGAGTGAAGAGCGAGCAAAATAAATACTCTGCTGATGAGTATGTCCCTCATCCATCCAATCCCATTGCAAAAGCAAAGGATATAAAAAGATATTGGGCTAGATTTTCCGATTGTTTTCAGCGGGTTCTCGGCGATTTTCTTGGCAGTACAACTGTTTTTCTGCCCGGCAAAAGTTTCCCCCTTAGTTTTTTAATGGTATCGCCCACATCTGAACACCCCCGCCGGGACCAAACCGCCGACGTGCAACGCAGAGAAAAATCGCCAGGGCATAAGTTTGGCCTCAATGGAAGCCCGTCCAGATCGCCAAGGGAACCGTCCTGTAAAAGCTGCTTAAACAAGGCAGTAGGTGAGCACTCTGCAAAGAAAGGTAAGTTAAAGGTTCTTTATTTTTTTTTCAAATTTTAAAACGGCAGTTAGGTGTAAAAGTATCTTGGGAATGCTTTTTATGTTTTTTTTAATTGAATTTTAAAAAAAGTTTTCCCTCCACCCTAGGCCCAAACGCAGCTGCGGACTAAATTTTAAATACTTACCGTCCATTCCGGTAAGAATCGCCCATTTTACTTGGTTTCCCTTTAACCGCAGAGAAACCACCGACAATAAAGGTGCAATGCCCATTTTCTCTTCGGGCAATTAGTTTTAATTAGTTTAAATATAAAAATGGAAATTCTCGCCAGCATTACTCACCAAACGTTAGCGGTTTTTCTGAGCGGGTAATCAGGCGTTGAGGGGCTCTGAGGAAAGTCTCGCCCATATCATCTCTAACTGCAGGTGTGTGACAAGATGTAGGTATCATGTCATTGAAGCTGCAAAAAAAATAATTTTACACTTTTATTAATTTTTTAATTCCCTCGAAAAAGAGAGTCTCTCCAGAAGTACCTCTATTTAAATGGTTAAAACGAATTAGGAGTAATTTTGGGGTAATCTTTTATTTCATATTTTTGGTCTTCTGGAAAAGTTTTAATTTACAATGTCCACAGTTCATGTCCAATTCAAGATCATTTAATGAACAAAATCGTCCCTTTACGTCTTCACTGATGATTCTTCTATATCTGATCTGCTTTGAGTACTGTTGAGGGGGATAACTCATCAGGGGAGGGCAGCAGCAGCCAAGTTCATGGCACCGTGGCTGGCTCTGTTGCACAGGAGGGCAGGAAAAAGAGTGGGAGAGCGATAGTGATAGGGGATTCAATTGTAAGGGGAATAGATAGGCGTTTCTGCGGCTGCAACCGAGATTCCAGGATGGTATGTTGCCTCTCAGGTGCAAGGGTCAAGGATGTCTCGGAGCGGGTGCAGGAGATTCTAAAAAGGGAGGGAGAACAGCCAGTTGTCGTGGTGCACATTGGTACCAACGACATAGGTAAAAAAAGGGATGAGGTCCTACGAGACGAATTTAAGGAGCTAGGAGCTAAATTAAAAAGTAGGACCTCAAAAGTAGTAATCTCGGGATTGCTACCAGTGCCACGTGCGAGTCAGAGTAGGAATTGCAGGATAGCGCAGATGAATACGTGGCTTGAGTAGTGGTGCAGCAGGGAGGGATTCAAATTCCTGGGGCATTGGAACAGGTTCTGGGGGAGGTGGGACCAGTACAAACCGGACGGTCTGCACCCTGGGCAGGACCGGAACCAATGTCCTAGGGAGACAGAGGGAAACTAGTGCTGTTGGGGAGGAGTTAAACTAATATGGCTGGGGGATGGGAACCAATGCAGGGAGACAGAGGGAAACAAAAAGGAGACAAAAGCAAAATACAGAAAGGTGATGAGTAAAAGTGGAGGGCAGAGAAACCCAAGGCAAAAAACAAAAAGGGCCACTGAATATAAAGGGGCTGCAGGAGGGGTCAAAACTAGAGATCATGGTTTAAAAAGTAGGATTAAAACACTTTACCTAAACGCACGCAGCATTCGAAATAAAGTAAATGAGTTGACGGCACAAATCATTACAAATGGGTATGATTTGGTGGCCATTACAGAAATGTGGTTGCAGGGTGGCCAAGACTGGGAATTAAACATACAGGGGTATCTGACAATTCGGAAAGATAGACAAGAAGGGAAAGGAGATGGGGTAGCTCTGTTAATAAAGGATGATATCAGGGCAGTTGTGAGAGACGATATTGGCTCTAATGAACAAAATGTTGAATCATTGTGGGTGGAGATTAGAGATAGCAAGGGGAAAAAGTCACTGGTGGGCGTAGTTTATAGGCCCCTAAATAATAACTTCACGGTGGGACGGGCAATAATCAAGGGAATAATGGAGGCATGTGAAAAAGGAACGGCATTAGTCAAGAGGGATTTTAACCTACATATCGATTGGTCAACTCAAATCGCACGGGGTAGCCTGGAAGAGGAATTCATAGAATGCATATGGGATTATTTCTTAGAACAGTATGTTACAGAACCTACAAGGGAGCAAGCTATCTTAGATCTGGTCATGTGTAATGAGACAGGAAAAATAAACGATCTCTTAGTAAAAGATCCTCTCGGAATGAGTGATCACAGTATGGTTGAATTTGTAATACAAATTGAGGATGAGGAAGTAGTGTCTCAAACGAGCGTACTATGCTTAAACAAAGGGGACTACAGTGGGATGAGGGCAGAGTTGGCTAAAGTAGACTGGAAACACAGACTAAACGGTGGCACAATTGAGGAACAGTGGAGGACTTTTAAGGAGCTCTTTCATAGTGCGCAACAAAAAGATATTCCAGTGAAAAAGAAGGGTGGTAAGAGAAGGGATAACCAGCCGTGGATAACCAAGGAAATAAAGGAGAGTATCAAATCAAAGACCAATGCGTATAAGGTGGCCAAGGTTAGTGGGAAACTAGAAGATTGGGAAAATTTTAAACAACAGCAAAGAATGACTAAGAAAGCAATAAAGAAAGGAAAGATAGATTACGAAGGTAAACTTGCGCAAAACATAAAAACAGATAGTAAAAGCTTTTACAGATATATAAAACGGAAAAGAGTGACTAAAGTAAATGTTGGTCCCTTAGAAGATGAGAAGGGGGATTTAATAATGGGAAATGTGGAAATGGCTGAGACCTTAAACAATTATTTTGCTTCGGTCTTCACAGTGGAAGACACAAAAACCATGCCAAAAATTGCTGGTCACAGGAATGTGGGAAGGGAGGACCTTGAGACAATCATTATCACTAGGGGGGTAGTGCTGGACAGGCTAATGGGACTCAAGGTAGACAAGTCCCCTGGTCCTGATGAAATGCATCCCAGGATATTAAAAGAGATGGCGGAAGTTATAGCAGATGCATTCGTTATAATCTACCAAAATTCTCTGGACTCTGGGGAGGTACCAGCGGATTGGAAAGCAGCTAATGTAATGCCTCTGTTTAAAAAAGGGGGCAGACAAAAGGCAGGTAACTATAGGCCGGTTAGTTTAACATCTGTAGTGGGGAAAATGCTTGAAACTATCATTAAGGAAGAAATAGCGGGACATCTAGATAGGAATAGTGCAATCAAGCAGACGCAGCATGGATTCATGAAGGGGAAATCATGTTTAACTAATTTACTGGAATTCTTTGAGGATATAACGAACATGGTGGCTAGAGGTGTACCGATGGATGTGGTGTATTTAGATTTCCAAAAGGCATTCGATAAGGTGCCACACAAAAGGTTAGATAGAGGTACGCGGAGTCAGAGGAAATGTATTAGCATGGATAGAGAATTGGCTGGCGAACAGAAAGCAGAGTCGGGATAAATGGAAATCGGTGGTTAGTGGTGTGCCACAGGGATCGGTGCTGGGACCACAACTGTTTACAATATACATAGATGACCTGGAGAGGGGACAGAGTGTAGTGTAACAAAATTTGCAGATGACACAAAGATTAGTGGGAAAGCGGGTTGTGTAGAGGACACAGAGAGGCTGCAAGAAGATTTGGATCGGTTAAGCGAATGGGCTAAGGTTTGGCAGATGGAATACAATGTCGGAAAGTGTGAGGTCATCCACCTTGGGAAAAAAAACAGTAAAAGAGAATATTATTTGAATGGGGAGAAATTACAACATGCTGAGGTGCAGAGGGACCTGGGGGTCCTTGTGCATGAAACTCTTTTAGGAAAAGTACACTAGCTCCTTCGAGCCGGAATTGAACCAGCGACCTAAGGATGACTTAGCTGAGTATTCCACTGCAGTCCTCCGCTCTACCAACTGAGCTATTGAAGGGAAGCAGCAAATGTTTCCGCCAATCCCAAAAGGTTAGTTTGCAGGTGCAGCAGGTAATCAGGAAGGCGAATGGAATGTTGGCCTTCATTGCGAGAGGGATGGAGTACAAAAGCAGGGAGGTCCTGCTGCAACTGTATAGGGTATTGGTAAGGCCGCACCTGGAGTACTGCATGCAGTTTTGGTCACCTTACTTAAGGAAGGATATACTAGCTTTGGAAGGGGTACAGAGACGATTCACTGGGCTGATTCCGGAGATGAAGAGGTTACCTTATGATGATAGATTGAGTAGACTGGGTCTTTACTCATTGGAGTTCAGAAGGATGAGGGGTGATCTTATAGAAACATTTAAAATAATGAAAGGGATAGACAAGACAGAGGCGGAGAGGTTGTTTCCACTGGTTGGGGAGACTAGAACTAGGGGGCACAGCCTCAAAATACGGGGGAGCCAATTTAAAACCGAGTTGAGAAGGAATTTCTTCTCCCAGAGGGTTGTGAATCTGTGGAATTCTCTGCCCAAGGAAGCAGTTGAGGCTAGCTCATTGAATGTATTCAAATCACAGATAGATTTTTAAGCAATAAGGGAATTAAGGGTTACGGGGAGCAGGCGGGTAAGTGGAGCTGAGTCCACGGCCAGATCAGCCATGATCTTATTGAATGGCGGAGCAGGCTCGAGGGGCTAGATGGCCTACTCCTGTTCCTAATTCTTATGTTCTTATGTTGATTCTTAACTGTCCTCTGCAGTTGGGTAGCAAGCCACTAAATTGTCGCAACACCTTCTCATCGCAACGAAGAATAAAAGGAAAAAAGATTTATACAGCAGTTATACAGTGCCTTCCATGACCTCAGGACCTCCCAAAGCACTTTACAGCCAACGAAGTACTTTTGGAGTGTAGTCACTGTTGTAACGTGGGAAACGTGGCAGCCAATTTGCGCACAGCAAGCTCCCACACACAGCAGTGTGATAAAGACAATATAATCTGTTTTTGTTATGTTGATTGAGGGATAATTATTGGCCGGGACACTGGGGATAACTCCCCTGCTCTTCTTCAAGATAGTGCCATGGGATATTTTACATCCACTTGAGAGGGTGGACGGGGCTTTGGTTTAACACCTCAGCCGAAAGACAGTGCAGCACTCAATCAGAACTACGGTGGAGTGTCAGCTTCGAATTCTGTGACAATAAAATGCTAGCCTTGCCAGCGACGCCCACATGCCAAGAATGAATTGAAAAAAAAATCCATATTGTTGGAGTCAGCAACAGAAAATGTCAACATTCAGAGGGAGAGAGCAGCCTTGACGAGAGGGCGCCCAAGGCCCACACCATTCATTGTAATGTTAAATGGTAGTTTCCACTTCAACATTTTTTAATTTTAAAATATAAATGGTGGTGGCTGATGAATTCCACAGGGGAAGTAACCTGGAGGCATGACTGCGCTTCATTGTGTGAATGAGCTGAATAGCCATCACTAACCTTGTATATTTCAACAAACTTGAATTCAGCTGTACATCCTTCACACTAACAGACTTGACAACTTATCCAGGGCAGCTTTCCTGGTGATGTCAGCAGCAGCATTCACCATATAAACAGAATTATTTTAAAAAATCGTTAGTGATCACCACCATTGTACATTGCAACAGAGAGTTGAAAATGTCAGCTCAGAGGCAAACAAAGATATTCTGTGTACCTACATACATTGTCCAAGGGCAGCCTATTATATGCTTTGATGTATATCATCATCATCATTGGCAGTCTTTCGAATCGAGGATGACTTGCTTCCACGCCAAAATGTTCACAGGTGTTTCAATGAAGGACCTAATATTCCAGGTCACGAACTAAATCTTGAAGGGTGGAAGATGCCTGTGCATGGATTTTTTTAATGTGTGGTGGCCGTTGCACACCAGCCACCACACGGGCTTGACAGAGCTAGGTCTTGGTCCAGTGGCAAGGGTTATCCAAGACGACTGGAGATCAGCTCTGCTGCACGGACCTAGTGCACACACATATTGCAGTGTGGGCTGGCCCATGCTGTCCCTGGGCCCTCGTCTCTTCTGGGCCCCGAACTCACGTATAAGCCATTAAAGTATACATCACGAACTGATGTATAAATCATGCAGCAAAATGCAAAAACAAGTGAAGAGCAAACCTATCAGATTTACATTTATACCTGTTGTCACATTGCAAATTAAAAAAAAAATTATTGGGGTATGGGCATCACTAGCAAGACCGGTATTTATTGCCCATCCCTAATTGTCCTTGAGAAGGTGGTGGTGAGCCACCTTCTTGAACCGCTGCAGTCCGTGTGGTGAAGGTGCTCCCAAAGTGCTGTTCAGGAAGGAGTTCCAGGATTTTGACCCAGTGACAATGAAGGAACAGCGATGTATTTCTAAGTCAGGATTGTGTGTGAATTAGAGAGGAACTTGGAGGTGGTGGTGTTTCCATGCGCCTGCTGATTTGTTAAACTCTCTACTTATTGTTATTGTTACACGTAATTGTTTTGCGATGGAGAATGCAACTTGATCGTAAGGGGTCTGTATAGGAAATTCTATCTATCCAAGGTTGCAAAGCACAGGTCTTGAATATGCTCAACAACTGAGCCTCCACAGCCCTCTGGGGTAGAGAATTTCAAAGATTCACCACCCTCTGAGTGAATAAATTTCTCATCTAAGTCCTAAGTGACCGCCTCCTTATTCTGAGACTGTGACCCTTGGTTCTAGACTCCCCCAGCCAGGAGAAACATCCTCCCTGCATCTACCCTGTCAAGCCCTGTAAGAATTTAGTATGTTTTAATTAGATCACCTCTCGTTCTTCTAAACGTAGAAACATAGAAAATAGGTGCAGGAGTAGGCCATTCGGCCCTTCTAGCCTGCACCGCCATTCAATGAGTTCATGGCTGAACATTCAACTTCAGTACCCCATTCCTGCTTTCTCGCCATACCCCTTGATCCTCCTAGTAGTAAGGACCTCATCTAACTCCTTTTTGAATATATTTAGTGAACCCTAGAGAATATAGGCCTAGTCTGCTCAATCTCTCCTCATAGGACAATCCCCCCATCCCAGGAATCATAGTTTATGGTTGTTTACACAGGTGTAGTGCACTGTCAAAAATATAGTTTTTATTAAGGTTATTTTAGAAAAGGTACAGAAAGAAACAGGAAATGCATGGCACATCGATTGGCACCCGAGAGATAAAGGATAGATTAACCTTTCACGCATGGCCCTTCATCAGACTCACCACTTTTCAATAAAAGATGTGTGGTGCTAAAGTATTCTCTCCCCCAAAAGGCTGCCATTGGTGGGTCAATTGAAATTTTCAAGACTGAGATCGACAGCTTTTTATTAGGTAAGGGTATCAAGGGATATGAATCACAGGCAGGTAAATGGAGTTGAGCTACAGATCAGCCAATGGTGCAACAGGCTCGAGGGACTGAATGGCCTACTCCTGTTCCTATGTTTAAGATTGCTCTGAAAATTCACTTCAAAGTGGATACAAATGCTGAATCTTACCTAAGCATGTGACCGAATGGTGGTGCTGTCCGAACAACAGATTGTAAGTGAGTAATAAAATGCATCGATACACAAAGTCCAGCTCAAAACCTTTGTTGCTCTATCTCATTGACATTATCATTAGACATGATTACATACAGCAGAGATTCACACAGATGATGCCAGGGATGGGAAAATAGTTGAGAGATTTCACATACTGGGACTATTCCCACTGGAGCAGAGAAGGATAAAAGGAGATTTAATAGCAGTTTTTAAAAACTGAAAGAACGGAAATTGCGATTTGCTGTATGCTCCCTATAGCTTTAATGTTCTTTCTATAATAATGCTTCCAACTGTGGTGTAAACAATTAGTGCCCTGACCTGCGAGGAAACACCTGCTGCAGGTCGGGGGTATAAGAGGAGAAGCCACTTAAAGATACAGCACGAGCCGCTCCAGGAGGGCGACTGGGTGACGTCACTAAAACCCAGGTCGCCGATTGGAGCGTGGGCAGGAACTTCGACGGGGCCCAGGTACAGCAGAGGTGCGGCGAATGACCGGGCAGAGGAACGGAGAGAGATCGGGGCCAGAAGAGGCGAGGGCCCAGGGGAAGCACGGGCTAGCCCACACTGCGATATGTGTGCAGAGCAGGTCTTCAGTCGTCTTGGTTAACCTTGCCACTGGACCCAAACCTAGCTCTGACAAGCCCGTATGGTGGCTGGTGTGCAACGGCCACCACACGTTAAAAAAATCCACCCACAGGCATCTTCCACCCTTCAAGATGTAGGTCGGGATCTGGAATATTAGGTCCTTCATTGAAACACCTGTGAACTCATCCCTTTTTGGTGTGGAGGCGGGTCATCCTCGATGTGAGGGACTGCCTAAGAAGAAAAGACATGATTAGGCATCAGGAAGGTCACACAGGTTAATGGGACATTGTTGCTGAGAATTGTCAAAAATAAAGGCATGTGCAATGATGGGATAAGAAAAGGAAATATTGCAAACACAGTCCACACTATTTGCTGCTTTATCGGCTGCAGAAGTCGATGGCAAAACAATGTGGGTTTCAAGTAGAGCATTCCAGAGCTGTCACCATCAGGGAACTGTGAAAGTTATGACAAGAATCACAGATTGCAAATTTGATCTAACATATGGTGTGTTTATTTTATTTACTCCTGCCAATTTTCCTCCTCCTTCTCTCTCAAAGGTGTTGACTTCTGCCAGGATACAGTTTCAATGGCGTGGGCCACCTTCTGGTACTTTTGGCCCGAGTAGCCATTCTTTAAATGTGAAGCTAGATCCAGAAGGTAATTACATGCAAGCCCCTTGACCTGGGTGTGTCGACATTAGCTAAGTCCAATTCTGTTCTCTACCATATACGTCCACAACACTGCCGGCAGCATCATCATCATCATAGGCAGTCCCTCGAAACGAGGATGATTTGCTTCCACGCCTAAAATAGGATGAGTTCACAGGTGTTTCGAATGAAGAACCCGAACTACATCCTCAAGGGTGGAAGATGCCTGTACATGGATTTTTTTAACGTGTGGTGGCCGTTGCACACCAGCCACCACATGGGCTTGACAGAGCTAGGTCTTGGTCCAGTGACAAGAATTACCCAAGACAACTGGAGACCAGCTCTGCTACATGGGCCTAGTGTGCACACATATCGCAGTGTGGGCTGGTCCATGCTGCTCCTGGGCTCCTGGCCCCAAACTCACACTTCCCCTGGGCCCCGATCACATCCCTCCACAGTCTCTCACAGCTCCTTCGCCCCGATCTCGTCGCTCCTGCTGCCGCCAGCAGAAGTTTACTGAATTGCAATCGAGAATCCTGCATGATTTCCTGCTCTTTGCCTTAAAGGTGCTGAGGCCAATCATGGCACCCCCATGCCACCATGACTGAGATCAGCAAACTCAGTGCAGACTCGAAAATCAAACCTGGGACCTTCCTGGTCCATAGAGCTCAGGTACAAACAGAAAATGCTGCAAATACTCAGCAGGTCAAGCAGCATCTGTGGAGAAAGAACCAGAGTTGACATTTCAGCTCGATGGCCTTTCATCAGTTCTGCGACTAATTAGCTCCTGGATCTCCTGGTCATTCTCGTCAAACCAGTCTTGGTGTTTCCTGGTCGAGTGACCGAGTGTCTCTTCGCAGGTGCTGATTATGCAGGCCTTGAGGACAGACCAAGTGCTGTGGACACTCTGCGTCTCGGGGTCAACAGGAGCTTTGAGCCAATTGCCCCATTTGGTAAAGCTGAAGCAACCCCCTCACCTGCCCGCTCCCCTCCTCACCGGCTGCCCAAAGATCAGGAGTGTGGGACTGAATTGCATGGCTCGGATACAAACTGGCTTTAACAACTGAGCCACCCATGGAAGGCTTAGAATCATGTTTTTTTTAGTTACTTACATTATAAATCATTGTTCAAACATAATGCATTGTGCACATATTACAGTGACAGTGCATGCTTCAATTCGGGGATAGTTGGCAATTGCGCTGATCCTGTAGCTCCCCCACACCCTGAGGTTATTCTTCGGCTGCGGGCCAGGGCTGGCGCTCAATGCGCGTGAGCACCCCGGTCCGCGGCTGGTGGCGCGTGTCCCGGGAGCGGTTGCTAGGGACGCGGCTCCGTCACTCGGCAACAGCAGGGCCCTGGTTCCAGCGGCAGCCCGCGGGTTCACAGCCGATAGGCCCGGCCTCGGCTAATGGCGAAGTGTGGAGAATCGGCGGCCGTCGGGTAAGGCACTGTGTCCCTAGGCCCTGGTATCGTGTCCCGGGGGCCCTGGTGTCGTGTCCCGGGTCCGGGTATCGTGTCCCGGGGCCTTGTATCGTGTCCCGGGGGCCCTGGTATCGTGTCCTAGGCCCTGGTATTGTGTCCTGGGGCATAGAAAATAGTTGCAGGAGTAGGCTATTCGGCCCTTTGAGCCTGCACCATTCAATAGCATGGCCGATCATTTCCTCAGTACCCCTTTCCTGCTTTCTCTCCATACCCTTGATCCCTTTGGCCGTAAGGGCCATATCTAACTCCCTCTTGAATATATCTAATGAACTGGCATCAACAACTCTCTACGGCAGGGAATTCCACAGGTTAACAACTCTCTGATTGAAGAAGTTTCTCCTCATCTCAGTCCTAAATGGCCTACCCCTTAACCTAAGACTGTGTCCCCTGGTTCTGGACTTCCCCAACATTGGGAACATTCTACCCGCATCTAACCTGTTCCGTCCCGTCAGAATCTTATTTGTTTCTATGAGATCCCCCCTCATCCTTCTAAACTCCAATGTATAAAGGCCCAACTGATCCAGTCTCTCCTCATATGTCAGTCCAGCCATCCCGGGAATCAGTCTGGTGAACCTTCGCTGCACTCCATCAATAGCAAGAACATCCTTCCTCAGATTAGGAGACCAAAACTGAACACAATATTCCAGATGAGGCCTCACCAAGGCCCTGTACAACTGCAGTAAGATCTCCCTGCTCCTATATTCAAATCCCCTGGCTATGAAGGCCAGCATACCATTTGCCGCCTTCACCGCCTGCTGTACCTGAATGCCAACTTTCAGTGACTGATGAACCATGACACCCAGGTCTCGTTGCACCTCCCATTTTTCTAATCTGCTGCCATTCAGATAATATTCTGTCTTCGCGTTTTTGCCCCCAAAGTGGATAACCTCACATTTATCCACATTATACTGCATCTGCCATATATTTGCCCACTCACCTAACCTGTCCAAGTCACCCTGCAGCCTCTTAGCGTCCCCCTCACAGCTCACACCACCACCCAGTTTAGTGTCATCTACAAACTTGGAGATATTACACTCAATTCCTTCATCTAAATCATTGATATGTACTGTAAAGAACTGGGGTCCCAGCACTGAGCCCTGCGGCATTCCATTAGTCACTGCCTGCCATTCTGAAAACGACCCGTTTATCCCGACTCTCTGCTTCCTGTCTGTCAACCAGTTCTCTATCCACGTCATTATATTACCCCCAATACCATGTGCTTTGATTTTGCACACCAATCTCTTGTTTGGGACCTTGTCAAAAGCCTTTTGAAAGTCCAAATACACCACATCCACTGGTTCTCCCTTGTCCACTCTACTAGTTACATCCTCAAAAAATTCCAGAAGATTTGTCAAGCATGATTTCCCTTTCATAAATCCATGCTGATTTGGACCGATCCTGTCACTGCTTTTCAAATGCGCTGCTATTTCATCTTTAATAATTGATTCCAACATTTTCCCCACTACTGATGTCAGGCTAACTGGTCTATAATTACCCGCTTTCTCTCTTCCTCCCTTTTTAAAAAGTGGTGTTACATTAGCTACCCTCTACTCCATAGGAACTGACCCAGAGTTGATAGAGTGTTGGAAAATGATCACCAATGCATCCACTATTTCTAGCCGTGGGGCCCTGGCGTCGTGTCCCCGGGGCCCTAGCGTCGTGTCCCGCGGCCCTGGTATTGTGACTGGTTCCCCACAGTAAATGGAGGCAACTTGTCAAATGCAGCTTTAAAGTGAGACTCGGTTTAATGGTGTACGGTTGTCGCATCATCAACATTTGGCATTTACAACAGATCCGTGAACCAACCCGTGGCTGGTTTCTACATTCTGTTTAACATGAAGTGTTGTTTTCAGGCTACAAAGGAGGTGCATGTTTTGAACCCTGGTCCTACACTGACTCAGTTCATCTTAGTTTCTCAATTAATAATAAAAAATAACTTGCATTTATATAGTGCCTTTCACCACCTCATGACGTCCCAAAATGTTTTACAGCCAATAAAGTACTTTTTGAAGTGTAGTCACACTTGTAATGTAGGAAACGCAGCAACCAATCTGCGGACAGCAAGGTCCCACAAACACCAAGGATACATATTGGCCAGTACACTGGAGATAACCCCGGCTTTTCTTCGAAAATGCCTTGGGATCTATTACTTCCACCCAAGATGGCAGACAGGACTTTGGTTTAAAGTCTCATCTGAAAGACGGCTTCTCCGACAGTGCAGCACTCCCTCAGTTCTGCCCCTCCGACAGTGCAGCACTCCCTCAATACTGCACTGGAGTGTCAGCTTTGATTATTGTACTCAAGTTCCTGGAGTGGAACATGAACCCACAACCTTCTGACTGAGATGTGAGAGTGTTACCAGTCAAGCAAGGCTAACACCTATATAAGTTAGTTCATCAGAAATATTACTTTAAATTCCAAGGGTAAGAGATTCTCAAGGAGATTCCAAGGTTCTTAGATTCACACAAAGGCTGATCAATGTATGGAATAGACTCCTAGGAGAATAGTGCAGGTGGAAACCCTGGAATCGTTTGAGAAACAATGACTTGCATTTATAAAGTGCCTTTAACTTAGTAAAATGTCCCAAGGTGCTTCACAGGTGCGTTCTAAAACAAAATTTGACATCAAGCCACATGAGGAGATAGAAGGTAGAGAGGCGGAGAGGTTCAGGGAGGGAATTCCAGAGCTTAGGGTCTTGGCAGCTGAAGCCACGACCACCAGTGGTGGAGAGATTAAAATTGGGCATGCTCAAGAGGCCAGAAATAGAGAAGCGCAGATAACTGTGCTATAATGGGACTCTCAAGATCTCTCTGGATGAATGAATTAAGATGAGCTCAATGAGCTTCCTCATGTGATTATATGATCTGAATCATACAGTCCAGGAAGGCAGCAGGTTTGGATCCTTGGCCTGTGCTGAGTAAGCTGATCTCTGCCGGGTAGAACAATATGGGGTGGAAATTCGGTTGTCTAGCCTCAGTTAACATTTTATTTTTTTAGCATCCCTCAAACAACCCCCAAAACCCCACACCCACAAATAAAACAAAATGGAGCAACCGCCCCTTCAAAGTGCACAACAGATCATTATACTGCAGAACATATGTACAGAGGTCCCATGGGGACACATTTGCTCAGTGTGTCTTGGGCTGGCATTTTCCACCCCCTGCTTCCCTCGCCTCCTGCTCCTCCTCAATGTGGCCCAGTGCCTGCAGCAAGGCCATTTGAGCAAGGCTGGCCAGTATCTGAGGGAGACAGGACAGATGGCCTATAGTGATGCCCTGAACCAGGTGTTGGCCTGGAAGGCCCGACTGCTAATTGCACCACCTCAGGATGGGCGGCAGCAGTGTCGGATGGCTGGGGTGCAGACCGTGGCGGGTGCAAAGACTGACTGGCAGCGGAGGGAGCTGGAATGCCGCCACCGTGAGGAAGGACAGCACCTTCCATTTCCAGTGGCACACTGCCACTCCTCTGGGGCGGAGCCAGAGCATCGGGAGCAATATATGCAACCACAGATTGCTGACCTGCTGCAGCACTGTCTGTTCCCCGTCCGACTGTGGGGATGACAGAGAGGATAGCGGCAGACACTGCTTGCATGGCAGCACTCTGAGACTGCATAAGCGCAGCCTGCACTTGAAACGCTGCAGCCTGAGAGTGCATGCCAGCAATCAGTGCCTGCATGACATCACAAAGACCTTGCGTGGCTTTGGCCTGTGATGTCATAGCTGCTGCCACGTCAGCCATGGCACGCGCTATAACCGGTTTAGCCGGGCAAGGATGGCTCAGTGGACTGTTGAGATGCATGGGCAATGCTTGAGGCGGCCTCCGCCATACTCACAGTGAGTGCATCCACACTGCGCACCCTCCCTAATGCACCCATAAGCCCACGGTGCATCTACATGTACTCCCTGCATATAGCCTCACAATCCAGGTCCTCATCTGCCTGACTGTGAGCAGGATTCTTGGGCCGAGAGGATAGCTGGATCCTGAGCTTCCCCTCACGCTGCGCGTTGCTGCAGGCCACTGGGGCCAGGAGCGTCAGGATCAACAAGCCCCAGGAACGTGGTGGTGTCCCCACTCACTGGCACTGAGGACGGGTCCCGCTCTGTGGCCACATACATGTCTCCATGTCCTCCTCATCTTCCCCCTCGTGTGATGATGGCGGCTGACGGGCAGGCTGCGGTTCATCTGGCTCATCTGTAAGCACAAAGCAACACAAGTGTGGGTAGCAGTTGTGGGGGGGTGGGGGGGAGGGAAGGAATCGTTATTTTGGAGGTACATGTTTAAGGAATATGGGCTCAAGGATCAGGGGTCTCAGAAAACGAACATCTCATTCACAAACTGTCACTGTCGAGCGTGGGCTCTGCCTCGCCGGCCGCCGCCACCCCAACTGGTGTGCCCATAAGGGCGGTCACTTGCTCCTCAACCGCGGTGAGGTCCTGGAAGTATAGCTCTCCTCCTCCCGTCCACTCCTGCGCTCGCCCGGGCGAGTTTAGCCTGAAATAACCAAAACGCGGCGTTGTCAGTGGGTCTGTAGCTACTCGTGTGCCACATGTGTCTGCAGTAAGTGACTTACTACTAATGTCGCGAGGTGTGAATCTCTGCATCTTAGCCTGCGTGACAGATCACAGTGGATGTGTCAAAGGTGGGATTTGGGGATAAAGAGCTACGAGTAAGTATGAGGCTGAAGGCCTGTCACCGCATATGGAGAGTTAAAAGGTGCTGGTGGGTGTCCTCAGGCTGAGTCGGGAGCTAGAAGGTGAGAGCCGCTTGGATGGGCGGGGCATGTCTGGTGAAGTGATACAGAGCTTTTAGGATATCTCCAGCAACGAGGAGCATGGCCTGGTACACATAGAGAAGGAGTGGGCAGTGTAAAGCCTTTACATTGTGTAAGACAGTGAGGCTCATATGAACGCATTGCAAGGTTATTGCAAGGAAATGGGCAGGCTTTCTTTTTTATAAATCAACACAAAAATAATCTTGAAATCTAATTGAAGAGTTCTTGCATTATTTCAATTTGCTTTTGTTCAAGTTTGGGTAGAGATGGAGGCTTCAGTTTCTGAAGCAATAAAGGAAGTAAATACTGGCAACTTTATCTTGACAATGCAGAGTTCTTTGAACATTCTGTGCACACACTGCAGTCGGGACAAGGTTTGCTGGGGAAAGCATGGTGGGTGACATTTCCAGATGATGTTTTTGATTGGGACAGCACTGACCATTGTGCCCCCCCCTCCCCATCTCTTGCACTATATAAAGGCCACAGCCTGTCAGAGTGACAAAGTACTTTTCATCAACGTTCTTCACATCTGTGTTCTTGTAGTTTATCAGTCATGAGTTGTTGAGATTTAATTTGTTAATAGTATTTTTTGATTTGTTAATTATACATTGTTTTTGAAAATTTCTTCAATTCAATTTTAATTGTTTATAGACAGATTTTCAAATTTAATTTTTCTTCAAAAATATGGTCAACAACACTCGGTGCAGTTGCTTGGGGAATAGCCACCGATCATAGAATCATAACAGCACGGAAGAAGGCCATTCGGCCCATTGAGCCTGTGCCGGTTTGCCGCAAGAGCACCTCACCTCGTCCCACTCCCCCGCCCTTTCCCCATAGCCCTGCAACTGTTTTCTTTCAGTTACTTATCAACTCCCTTTTGAAAGCGGTGATTGAGTCTGCCTCCACCACCCTTTCAGGCAGTGTATTCCAGATCCTAACCAGTCGCTGTGTAAAAATGTTTTTTTTCTTATGTTGCCTTTGGTTCTTTTGCCAATCACCTTCTTTTACCAAAATGTATCACTTCGCACTTTTCTGCATTAAATTTGCATTAAATGGGTGTCCGCCCATTCCACCAGCCTGTCTATATCCTCTTGAAGTCTATCACTCCCCTCCTCACTGTTCACTATTCTTCCAAGTTTTGTGTCATCTGCAAATTTTGAAATTGTTCCCGGTACACCCACATCCAAGTCATTAATTTATATCAAGAAAAGCAGTGGTCCCAGTACCGACCCCTGAGGAACACCACTGTATACCTTCCTCCAGTCCGAAAAACAACCATTCACCACTACTCTCTGTTTTCTGTCACTTCGCCAATTCTGTATCCATGCTGTCACTGTCCCTTTTATTCCATGGGCTTCAACTTTTCTGGCAAGCCTATTATGTGGTACTTTGTCGAACGCCTTTGGAAATCCACAATACAACCAATAGTTGCATTAATCTGCACAAACTGTTGCAACCAATGTTAACTGTTCCAGTTGATGCCTATTGATATCGATTATTTTCGACCTGTCTCAATCTAATAGTTTGCAAAATATCTACTTTGAGCCATCAGTAAGGTTTCAAACACTGCATAAATTGTAGCAGGCCAAAAAGATCGAGCAAGCTGAGTGTTTGGATGTTTGTTCACACTACGTGTGTATTTCCATTTTTGTTTTTTTATATATTAAAGTATTGTACAGTTACTATGGCCCTGTATTGTGCTCAGAGCCATGTATTGTGGTCGGGATCATGTACTGTGACCGGGGCTTGGGGCTTTGTATTGGGCCCGGGTGCCTGTTTTGTGGCTTGGGCCCTATATTGTGAACAGGGTCAGAAGAATTTGGTTGTTTATTCACATCACGTGTATTCCTGTTTTTGTTTGTTTTAATTAAAGTTGTACAGTTTTGAGTTTCCTGATGGCGTTGCGAGTAAATGCATTAGCTGATATAACTGAGCGATACAGAGCAAGAACATCCCAGGTTTGCCCCCCACCCTCCCCCTGGTCTGTGCTGTGTTAGCCGATTTCAATTGGGTTACAGTTGAGATGCCTCAATTCATCTTCTAGCTGCTGAGTTAGAATGGGGAGAAAATCAGCCAGGAATCTCATTCCTGTTGGCTCTCCAGTGATTCTTGCTGGAAAGTGTGGATATCGGGTAAGGACAGAACCATACTTAGTTATGATGCCCTTTGCAGTCAACTAGCCTGAGGAGACTCCCTGTGTAAGCCCACTCTAATATTTTGGAAATTCTGCCTATATAGCCTGGAAAGATTTTTGTTTCAATTCATGTTATGCCATAGATAGAAAGGGTAGATTTAGCTACAACTTGCTCTGTCCACTCCACGCACCGACCTGGTATTGTAGTGTTTCCAGGAACGGTTCAGCTTCCTCTCTTTGGGCTAGGAAGTCTTAAAAGGCAAAAATGTAACAAAGGGTTAACTCCCAGTGATACATAAATCCTTTAACATTCCAATTAGGCTGGTTCCCAGGTACAGACACCAGGTGGGCCCAATATCAAATTGTTTACTTTTGCATGTTACATTACCTTTGAGACAATGGTGTCTGTTAAGGTGTGGTCCTAGGTATTTCTAGTCATTGAGATAGAATGGGTTTACATTCATTGTGCATGTCAGGGGGCTTGACTGAATAAGACATACAGGTGCCACAAACCCCCACATCAAGGGTACAGCATTTAATTCAAGATGGTAACTTTGATGGGTAGCTTGGCGAGTCAGTCCTCTTTCAGCCATTTCTTGATATCACGTGTAATGAATCGGATTGGCTGAAGACTGGCTTCTGTGATGGTGAGGACCTCAGGAGGAGATTGATATGGATCATTCACTCGGCACTTCTGGCAGAAGTTGGTTGCAAACGCTTTAGCCTTGGCTTTTGCACTCGCATGCTGGGCTCCGCCATCATTGAGGATGGGGATATTCATGGAGCCTCTTGGGCTCCTCCCTTTCGTTGTTTAATTGTCCGCCACCATGACATGATATCAAGAAACGGCTGAGCGCACTGGATACAGCAAAGGTTATGGGCCCCAACAACATCCCGATTGTTGTGCTGAAGACTTATACTCCAGAACGAGCCGTTCCTCTAGCCAAGCTGTTCCAGTACAGCTACAACACTGGCATCTACCCGACAATGTGGAAAACTGCCCAGGTATGTCATGTCCACTAAAAGCAGGACAAAACCAATCTGGCCAATTACTGCCCCCTCAGTCTACTCTCAATCATCAGCAAAGTGATTGAAGGTGTCATTGACAGTGCTATCAAGCGGCACTTACCAATAACCTGCTCACCGATGCCCAGTTTGGGTTCCGCCAGGACCACTCAGCTCCAGACCTCATTACAGCCTTGATCCAAACATGGACAAAAGAGCTGAATTTCAGAGGTGAGGTGACTGCCCTTGACATCAAGGCAGCATTTGATCGAGTGTGGCATCAAGGAGCCCGAGTAAAATTGAAGTCAATGAAAATCGGGGGGGAAACTCTCCACTGGCTGGAGTCATACCTAGCACAAAGGAAGATGATTGTGGTGGTTGGAGGCCAATCCTCACAGCCCCAGAACATCGTTGCAGGAGTTCCTCAGGGCAGTGTCCTAGGCCCAACCATCTTCAGCTGCTTCATCAATGACCTTCCCTCCATCATAAGGTCAGTGTCCCCTCCCCTCAGTACAGATTCACACGAGGCATGTAGTGAAATCAAGGTCACTCTGGACCTGCACCTTTATTTCACAGCTCTGGAATGCTGCACTTGCCTGAGACCTGTCCTGATGTACCTGACTCTTGCAAGTGCACCCCTGGTGGTAAGGTATGCTGGTGGTTACAGGCCATATCTTATTACAGTCATGTATAGCATGTTAGGATACAGTTACTGGTATATATAATAATGTAAGATACATGACATCACCCTCCCTCAAGGTCTTATTGTCCTTATAGGTTCAGTCTCTCAGGTGGTCTACACTCTCGCGTGGAGCATCTGAGTGGTTCAGTTGTTTGCCTTGGTGTCTGTTTTTCTTTGGGTATGGTTGCTGGTATCTCGCCTGGGCTGTCTGTTTCAATTGGTGTGATTGTTGTTGACTCGCCTGGGCTGTCTGTTGGGATTGCCCTTTCCTCAGGTTGTTCCCTCTGTCTGTCCACCAGGTGTGGTGCGAGTTCCACATTGTAGTCTGCCTCTGGTTCCGCAGTGTTGTTGGTAAATCTGCTTTTGACTTGGTCTACATGCCTCCGGCAGGTTTTGCCATTGTCCATTTGCACTACCAGTAGCCTGTTTCCTTCCTTGCCCATTACTGTCCCTGCAAGCCATTTGGGACTCCTGCCATAGTTTAGTACAAACACTTTGTCCCCTATCTCATTCCATCTCCCCCTCGAATTTCTGTCATGGTACTCAGTCAGCTTGCGGCGCTTTGCCTCAACGATTTCGTGCATGTCTGGGAGGATTAATGATAGCCTTGTTTTTAAAGTCCTTTTCATCAACAATTGCGTGGGGGGGATCCCAGTCAATGAGTGCGGACGAGATCTGTATGCCAGCAGCAGTCACGACAGGCGACCCTGCAGCGTGGGACCTTGGATTTTAAGCATGCCTTGTTTAATGATTTGCACTGCTCTCTCCGCCTGGCCGTTGGAGGCCGGCTTGAACAGTGCCGTCTTGACGTGATTTATGCCGTGGTCAATTATAAAATCTTGGAATTCTGCGCTGGTGAAGCACGGACTATTGTCACTGACCAATATGTCAGGGATTCCGTGCGTTGCAAACATGGTTGCGAGGCTCTCCACAGTGGTGGAGGTTGTGCTCAAGTTCAAAATGGTGCATTCGATCCACTTTGAAAATGCATCTACAACTACGAGGAACATTTTGCCCATGAATGGGCCCACATAGTCTACGTGCACCCGCGACCACGGTTTGGTAGGCCAGGGCCAGGGGCTCAGGGGAGCCTCCCTGGGGGCATTGCTGAGTTGGGCACAAATGGTGCACCTTCGGACGCAGAGCTCCAAGTCTGCGTCAATACCAGGCCACCAGACATGGGATCTGGCTATGGCCTTCATGAGAACGATCCCCGGGTGCTCACGGTGGAGCTCCCGGACAAATGCCTCTCTGCCTCGCAGAGGCATGACTACTCGGCTGCCCCACATCAGGCAGCCTGCTTGTAGTGATAGCTGATGCATGCGCCTGTGAAAGGGTTTTAATTCCTCGGGGCAGGCATCGCGAGCCTCTGCCCAGTCACCGGTTAGGACACATCTTTTTACTAAGGATAACGTGGGGTCGCTGGACGTCCAGGCTCTGATTTGACAAGCGGTCATGGGCGAACCTGTGGGCTCAAAGGCATTGATTGCCATGACTATCTCACAGTCCTGTTCGTCAGACCCTTCCATGGTCGCCAGGGGTAGCCTGCTAAGCGCGTCGGCACAGTTGTCTGTGCCTGGTCTGTGCCTTATGGTATAGTCGTAGGACGCCAGCATGAGTGCCCACTGTTGAATTCGCGCCGAGGCGTTGGCGTTTATTGCTTTGCTCTCGGATAGGAGGGATGTGAGGGGCTTGTGGTCGGTTTCTAATGCGAACTTGGCCCCGAAAAGGTATTGGTGCATCTTTTTGACACCGTACACGCACGCGAGCGCCTCCTTCTCTACCATTCCGTACCCGCGCTCCGCCCGCGAAAGTGACCTGGAGGCATAAGCTATGGGTTATAATTTGCCCGCACTATTGACATATTGCAAAACGTACCCGACTCCATACGCTGACATATCGCATGTGAGAACTAGCTTTTTGCCTGGATCAAAGAAAGTCAAAACACTGTTGGAACACAGAAGGTTGCGTGCCTTATTGAAGGCGCGTTCCTGGGCGTCCCCCCAAAACCAATTGCACCCCTTTCTGAGTAGCACGTGGAGAGGCTCCAGCAGCGTGCTTAAGTTCTGCATAAAGTTCCCAAAGTAATTGAGTAGCCCGAGAAAGGCGCGCAGTTCTGAGACATTCCGGGGCCTGGGTGCCAGGCGAATTGCTTCTGTTTTGGACTCTGTTGGGGGGATTCCATCAGCGGCAATCCTTCTGCCCAAAAATTCAACCTCGGGTGCGAGAAACAGGCACTTGGATTTCTTGACTCGTAGGCCTACCCGATCCAACCGCTTTAGTACTTCCTCCAAATTACGGAGATGGGAGTCGGTGTCCCTGCCCGTGATAAGTATGTTGTCTTGAAATACAACCGTCCCCGGGATGAACTTGAGCAGACTCTCCATGTTGCACTGGAATATGGCAGGTGCCGACCTGATGCCGAATGGGCATCGATTGTACATGAAAAGGCCTCGATGTGTGTTGATGGTGGTGAGTAGCTTGGATTCCTCGGTCAATTCTTGCGTCATATATGCAGATGTGAGGTCTAGATTTGAGAAAAGTTTACCTCCAGCCAATGTGGCAAATAAGTCCTCCGCCCTGGGCAGCGGGTACTGGTCCTGTAGGGAGACTCTGTTTATGGTAGATTTGTAGTCCCCACAGATTCGTACGGATCCATCAGGCTTCATGACTGGGACGATGGGACTTGCCCAGTCGCTAAATTTCACAGGTGATATAATGCCTTCCCGCAGAAGCCTGTCTAGTTCGTGTTCAATCTTTTCCCTCATCACATAGGGTACAGCTCTGGCCTTGAGATGGACCGGCCTAGCATCCTGTGTGATGTAGATTTTGACTTTGGCCCCTTTGAAAGTGCCCACACCTGGCTGAAAGAGATGTTCAAATCGCTTTATAACTGTTGAGCAGGAGATCCGTTCCTCTAATGACATGGCATGGACATCATCCCATTTCCAGTTTAGTTTTGCCAGCCAGCTTCTCCCCAGCAGTGCTGGGGGGTCTCCGGGGACAATCCACAGGGGAAGTCGGTTCACTGTCCCTTTGTGTGTGACAGATTACATGGCGCTGCCGAGGACTTGTACGATTTCTTTGGTATAGGTCCTTAGTTTGGTGTCGACCCTTGTGAGTTTTGGTCTGTCTCTTTTATGTGGCCACAGTTGTTCAAATTGTTGAGCGCCCACGAGAGATTGACTCGCTCCCGTATCTAGCTCCATGTTGACAGGTATCCCGTTGAGTAGGACCCTCATCATTATAGGAGGTGTGCTGTTGTAGGAGCAGCGGTCATTGATCGTGTTGACCCGCTGTACACCGGTGTTCCGGGTACTCTCCCCACCGTCTTCTGGTCCGCTTTTCGATCCATCCGATTCGTATACCAGCCGAGCTGCCGTTTTTTTTGCACATGCGGGCCAAATGCCCTGTATATTCACAGTTCCTGCAAACAGCCTGCTGAAATCAACATCCCCTTGACGAGTGCCCACCCCCGCACCTCCAGCACAGACTGCTTTCATTGTTCCCAAAGAATGAGCTGCGTCTGGCTGATCTCTCTTGAGCTTCTCTCAGTTTGTAGTTGATTGCTCGCATTGTGGGTTGATGAGGTGTGAACGGCCGTTCCTGTGGTCCTTGATGGCTTCTGGCACCACTGCCTGCTGTCGAGAGCTTGTTCTCCCGGTTTTGTCTGTGTGTGAACTTCTTGTTTCGATATTTCGTTAGTTGTCGTACCTGCATTGTAAATCAACCTCGTTTCTTCTTCCCCTACCAAGAATGTCTGTGCAACCAGTGCTGCTGCCTCTAAGGTCAGGTTCTTGGTCCCTATGAGCTTTCGGAATATGCCTGCGTGGCCTATTCCTTCAATGAAAAAGCCTCTCAGCATTTCTCTCCTCAGTTCATCGGAGAACTCACATAAACTAGCCAGTCTCCGAAGTTCCGCCACGAAATCGGGTATGCTCTGGCCCACACAGCGTCTGTGGTTGTAGAACCTGTGTCTGGCCATGTGTAGGCTGCTCGCTGGCTTCAGGTGGTCTCTTACCAGTGTGCTCAATTCTTCAAACGACTTGCTTGCTGGTTTCTCGGGTGGCAGCAGATCCTTCATTAAAGCGTATGTTTTCGAGCCACAGCTGGTCAAGAGATGGGCTCTTCTCTTGTTTGCCTTATCGTCGCCTAACCAGTATTTGGTTACAAAGCTTTGCTGGAGCCTTTCTATAAAGTCCTCCCAATTGTCTACAGCATTGTACTTTTCATCTGATCCGTTGTTCGCCATTCTGTGGATTCTGTAATCCCGTAACTCGTCGCCACTGTAAAGTCCTGTCCCCTCAGTACAGATTCACACGAGGCATGTAGTGAAGTCAAGGTCACTCTGGACCTGCACCTTTATTTCACAGCTCTGGAATGCTGCACTTGCCTGAGACCTGTCCTTATGTACCTGTCTCTTGCAAGTGCACCCCTGGTGGTAAGGTATGATGGTGGTTACAGGTCATATCTTATTACAGTCATGTATAGCATGTTAGGATACAGTTATATATAATAATGTAAGATACATGACAGTCAGAAGTGGAGATATTCGCTGATGATTGCACAGTGTTCAGTGCCACTTGCAACTCCTCAGATAATGGAGTAGTCCATGCCCGCATGCAGCAAGACCAGGATGACATTCAGGCTCGGGCTGATAAGTAGCAAGTAACATTCGTGCCAGGCAATGACTATCTCCAATAAGTGAGAGTCTGACCACCGCCCCTTGACATTCAATGGCATTACCATCGCCGAATCCCCACATCAACATCCTGGGGATATAACCATTGACCATAAACTTAACTGGACCAGCCACATAAATACTGTGGAAACAAGAGCGGGTCAGAAGCTGGGTATTCTGCAGCGAGTGTCTCACCTCCTGACTCCCCAAAGCCTTTCCACCATCTACAAGGCACAAGTCAGGAGTGTGATGGAATACTCTCCACTTGCCTGGATGAGTGCAGTTTTGGTCTCCTAACTTGAGGAAGGACATTCTTGCTATTGAGGGAGTGCAGCGAAGGTTCACCAGACTGATTCCCGGGATGGCGGGACTGACCTATCAAGAAAGATTGGATCAATTGGGCTTGTATTCACTGGAGTTCAGAAGAATGAGAGGGGACCTCATAGAAACGTTTAAAATTCTGACGGGTTTAGACAGGTTAGATGCAGAAAGAATGTTCCCAATGTTGGGGAAGTCCAGAACCAGGGGTCACAGTCTGAGGATAAGGGGTAAGCCATTTAGGACCGAGATGAGGAGAAACTTCTTCACCCAGAGAGTGGTGAACCTGTGGAATTCTCTACCACAGAAAGTAGTTGAGGCCAATTCACTAAATATATTCAAAAGGGAGTTAGATGAAGTCCTTACTACTCGGGGGATCAAGGGTTATGGCGAGAAAGCAGGAAGGGGGTACTGAAGTTTCATGTTCAGCCATGAACTCATTGAATGGCGGTGCAGGCTAGAAGGGCTGAATGGCCTGCTCCTGCACCTATTTTCTATGTTTCTATGTTTCTATGTTTCTAACAACAATCAAGAAGCTTGACACCATCCAGGACAAAACAGTCCGCTTGATTGGCACTCCATCCACCACCTTCAACATTCACATCCCAGGATCGAATAAAATAAGCCCCAGAAAGTTGAGGGAGGAGGTAGAGAGCTGTTTTTCTTGTATGTGACTTGCTCTATTTTTCACTCTTGCATATAATTCTTTTTTTCTCTCTCCCTTTCTCTTTCTCTCTCTTGCTCATTCCCTCTTTTTCTCTCTCTTTGTTACTTTCTCTTTTCTGTGTGAGATCACAGTATCTAATACAATTGTTATGATCCCCTTGAATAATTGAATATTGGGCATTGCTTCTGTTCATAGGGGATATAAGGTCCACTTATTGGAGTGACTGGGAATGAGGAGCCTGAGAGAATATCAACTGTAGACCCATGAATTTGTAACATTCGCACATTAAGAATAGCCATTTGGGTGACAATGGAGGGCTACCGACACCCTTGAAACCATTCCTCAGCAATTGTCTGTGCTGTTTTAGTGACTTAATAACATTTCAGAACTCGGGAAGCTTTTATCAGAATCCTTAGTGCAAAAAGGATTTCAGAATCTCATTGCTTCGATATAACGCAACTGTGACTGTCTGATGAAGAGTCACTTTGAATTAGCTATATATATAGTCTAATATATATGATTACAGAGTCAGCATCTTCCGGAAAGAAGAGGCAAGGGAAAGTGTGGATAATGAGGAGGTGGAGAAACAAAATATGTTTGGGAGGTTGATTACGTTGCATGTGTACATTTCTATATTACAATATAACAGGGAACAGCAATAAACCCTTCTTTGACCTTACAAAGGCCTTTGACATTGTTAACCGCGAGGGACAATGGAGCGTCCTTCTCCGTTTCGGCTTCCCCAAAAGTTTGTCGGCATTCTCCTCCTGCTCCACGATGACATGCAAGCCGTGATCCTGACCAACGGATCCACCACAGACCCAATCCACATCCGGACCGGGGTCAAGCAGGGCTGCGTTATCGCGCCAACCCTCGTCTCAATCTTCCTCGCTGCAGTGCTCCACTTCATACTCAACAAGCTCCAGGCTGGAGTGGAACTAAACTATAGAACCAGTGGGTACCTGTTCAACCTTCGTCGCCTCCAGGCTCGATCCAAGACCTTCCCATCCTCTGTCGTCGAACTAAAGTACGCGGACACCGTTTGCGTCTGCGCACGTTCAGAGGCTGAACTCCAAGCCATCGTCAACATCTTCACCGAGGCGTACGAAAGCACGGGCCTTACACTAAACATCTGTAAGACAAAGGTCCTCCACCAACCTGACCCCGCCACACAGCACTGCCCCCCCACCTCAGTTATCAAGATCCACAGTGTGGCCTTGGACAACGTGGACTACTTTCCATACCTCGGGAGCCTATTATCAGCAAGGGCAGACATCAACGACGAGGTTCAACACCGCCTCCATTGCGCCAGCACAGCCTTCAGTCGCCTAAGGAAGAGAGTATTCGAAGATCAGGCCCTCAAATCTGGCACCAAGCTTATGGTCTGCAGGGCTGTAGTGATACCTGCCCTCCTGTATGGCTCAGAGACGTGGACCATATACAGTAGACCCCTCAAATCGCTGGAGAAGTACCACCAAGATGTCTTCGCAAGATCTTGCAAATCCCATGGAGGATAGACGCACCAACGTCAGTGTTCTCGATCAGGCCAACATCCCCATCATCGAAACACTGACCATATCGATCAGCTCCATTGGGCGGGCCACATTGTTCACAGGCCTGATACAAGACTCTTAAAGCAAGCGCTCCATTCGGAACTCTTACACGGCAAGCGAGCCCCAGGTGGGCAGAGGAAACGTTTCAAGGTCACCCTCAAAGCCTCCTTGATAAAGTGCAACATCCCCACCGACACCTGGGAATCCCTGGCCAAAGACCGCCCTAAGTGGAGGAAGTGCATCCGGGAGAGCGCTGAGCACATGCAGAAAACAAACGCGGGCAGTGGAAGGAGCGTGCGGCAAACCAGACTCCCCACCCACCCTGTCCTCTAACGACTGTCCCACCTGTGACAGAGACTGTAATTCCCGTATTGGACTGTACAGTCCCCTAAGAACTCACTTTTAGAGTGGAAGTAAGTCTTCCTCGATTTTGAGGGACTGCCTATGATGATGACAACAGTGACTGCACTTCAAAAGTACTTCATTGGCTGTAAAGCACTTTGGGATATCATAAGATTGTGAAAGGCACTATATAAATGCAAGTCTTTTTTTCCTTCTTTTCTATTTGTATTTTGTTTTAAAGTTCTGGTTAATATATATTTTTATGCATTCCCCAGGTGTCAGACCAAAGTGCAAAGACTGCACAGCAATCAGGGTGTAAGATCAACCCGTTCCAGAGCAAAACGTTCTGCTTCTGTTAAAGATGTTACTGCAACTACTCCCACAGATGGTACTCCCAAGGACCCGGTTGGTGTAAATATAATATAACACTATTTGAACCTGTAATAGTTGCTTGATAAATTCCTGTGCAGGCAATAATACAGAAACGTGGAAACCATGACCTAAAATTCAGGAAGCATTTTTAATGGATTTTACCTCCAATCTGACTCAATTGAAGAGAAGAACAAAAAAAAAAGTCAATGTAACATAATTGCCTATAATGGTGAATATACAGGTGCATGTTAATCTCACCATATTTATTTTATTTTAATGGTAACAAATGGTAATTCCAATTCTGTATGTTTTGTGCAAGGTGAGTTTGTTTCACTGCTGGAGTTCATTTGCCTCAGTGGCAGAAGCCTGGCCAATCAGAGCCCACCTGCAATAATGCACATTTACAATTATTTTAACCAATTTAACTCGTAAAGTAATGATCAGGGGTGTTGCTTCAAGTCTGGAGAGCACAACTTTGAGTAGAGTAGCAAATTTGAATAAATTGCCATATGCATTTTGAAAGGTTAATTTGTAGGCATTAGAACCAAAGTATTTGTTCTTATTTTTTATAATTAGCCTCTGAGCTTTGAAACTTAAAGAATAAATTGGAATTCAAGTTCTAAACATTGTGTGTTGTCTACTTATGTAGTCTGTATTGGAAAAATATATTTAAATTAATTTGTTGGTTAGTCCTACGTTTCTTTGCATTTGAAATGATTTATATAATCAACCGCACCGTCAGATGTTCAATTTCCCATGAGGAATAACCAGCTGAGCAATGCATTGGGGTTTTTAGTTTGCTGCTCGCACTTTTAAAGTGTGTAGAGTGCTGCTTAGATGATCAAAGTGCTGGTGAGCGGGTGCAGGAGACTGTTTAAAAGCCCACTGGTAGTTGATGGAGTCCTCACTCGATCCTGGGCAGCCTCCTCCCACGGACAGGAACCAGCTAATGTAACAATTGCAGCAAAATCCATGTTGTGCAGGCACTTTTCCAAAGAGTTTAACTGTCCCATTGTTGAATTAACTGCAAATCAGTAGATGAGTTCATTCTTACCTGGGTTGTTTTACTCTTTCCTCCAGTGGAAAACTGTCACATCTTTCTTCGAATGTTAACTAATGAAGTCTTAACCTGTAACAGCAGATATTTCATAAGCAACGTTGTTAGAAATTTCACTTTCCGTTTTTTGGGAGGAAAGCCGGGATTAACACAGTATGGGAAAAAATTGTTGGTTTCAGTTTATTTCACGATTTCCCACCATGTCTATCTCCCTCGGTCCCATTATACATTGAAGGAAAACAGCCCTCATGTAGATTCACTGTAAAATACAGCACAGAGTAAACAGCTAACAATTGAAAAATCCAGTTCCCGCACCAATCTCTGAATGAGAGTGCCAACTTTTGCCAAATTACAGGCAGTTTTGTGCTGTGGACATATGCCCACTAAGAACTAGCTTGAGACTGCTTAAGCACGTTTCACATCGGAGCCTTGCAACTCGAAGACAGAGAATGCTTTCATCTGATTAGACTAGATTGGATGCAAACCCAATTCCGAAAGGTGAAGCAAAGTGCTCTAACCTACAACGGGAGCAATTTTTGTTCCATTCTTTAAGAAATGGAATTCAATATTTATTATTGTTTTGGAAAGGCTTATTCTCCCCTGATCATCTGCAAACATATCAAAACATTTGCTGTCCTCTCCTGGCTGAAGATTAAGGGACGTGGAGGGTGAAAAATAAGAAAGTTCATATGCAGAAGGAAGATGGAGTTCAGGTACATTTGGGGCAATGCAAAGCCCCTTATCCTGACTTCCGAACCAAGTCAGCTACCTCAAGAAAAGCAGTATAATCGTTATTGAAAATATCAGATGATGTGTTTTTTTAAGTTTACAACAGAAATAACATGCCAGTAAGTCAATAAATACAGAAATAGATGAAAATTTGATGCTAACAGAATCTGAATATCTCGGTGGTTCCTTGTTGTGCTCATCAGTTTGAAGAGACCCTGTTTAATTCTCTCGCACACACACACCCCTATGGGTTTGAGCCCTTGCTGGGTAGACAGCAGATACCAGGAACCCCTCATGTCATGATGAGCAGCAAAGCACGGCATAAAATGCATGACTATATCACTATCCTTAGCTCCTATCTCCCCCATCACTCCTCCATTACCACTGTAAACGATGGCTTGAGATTCAAACCAACTTAACCCAGCAATTAACTGGCTACATTCTGAATTCAATTCACAATTTTCACTTTCTTGCCATTTCTCTAATTTTTCATCTTTTTTTTAATGCTACTGCCTAAGGCAGTTATCTACTCATATAGTTCTGTGTTATGACCATGAAAAGGTCACTTTCCTACTAAATGAATTGTTCCGCTGCACCCCCCCCCCCCGCAACATTTTTAAAATTCAGTGGCGGGACAGAACTGTTCAACGATTCTCTCTCTGAATTCAGCCTGCGCTATGCCTGCAGGAGCAGTACAGAATCTGCAATGTTACCTCCCCTGCTCCACTGCAAGTCCTCACGTGTTAGAGATCGGCGCCCTCCAGTATCTCGTCCTGTTTTAATTCGCATTCTCAGGGAGTGCTATTTGGCCATGGAGGGTTTCACTGTCACGCCTGACCCTATCCTCGTCTGATGTATTCTCTGGTGGGGACCCCTGCTCCCTGGCTGCTCTTCAATTTAAAAAAAAACACACAATCTAGTCATTAGCACATTGCTGTGCACAAATTGGCTGCTTCATTTCCCTATATTACAACAGTGACTACAATTCAAAAGTACTTAATTGGCTGTGAAGCGCTTTGGGGATGTCCTGAGGTCGTGAAAGGTGCTATAGAAATGCAAGTCTTGCTTTCTTTATCTATCCTATGGACACATACCATGCCCTGCAGTTGGAGGTGCAAAGGTTCAGCACCAACTGCTTACCTCTCTGTAAGCCAATCACGGTAGACAACAAATCCTAGATATATGTTATTCTTATCCTCCAACTAATGCACTCTAACAGCTGTTATCTCTCCAGGCTTTCCTTAGCAGCTATGCAAAGGACATCTGCTTCTCTCAGTGAGATTGCGCATTTGGGCACTTTTATACTTCAGGTTAAGCAAGTGTTGTAATTCCCCAAACTCATTTCACTTATGATCCTTATAGCTAGTACATCGAAGATACTTTTAATCAGTCTGGACAGAATTCTAATCCGAAAATGAAAGGTCATTGTCTAATTTGAGTGGAGCATAAATGCTGGCATGGACTGTTTGGGGTGAATGGCCTGTTTCTGTATCATATATCCTATATAATCCTATGTAACCTGCTATGTCCACGCTTTCTCCCAACTGAGAATAATGATATTCCATTAACTAGTTCTTGATTTTATTTTCAAGTTTTTGGCAGAACAATTAAATGAAAGTAGGAGTGGCGACATGTTAGACCTACATGGAAAAGGAATCAAAAAGATACAAAAGCTTGAAACGGTAAGCATTCACTATTCCATCACCATACTTTCCTTCTCATAAAAACTATTTAAACATAGAATAAGTGTGTCTTTTTTCTGAAGAATGTTCACAGGTTAGTGTTTCTGCTTTGATAAGATTTTCACCCTCATAGGCCAAACCTTTTCCAAGGTAAGTCTTCAACAGTCCATAGTATAAACATTGGACACAGTCCACTTTGTTGAGCATTAAATTATTTTTCCCCACTCATGATAACCCACTCAATGGGGGCTAATTGGGTAGCTTTTTCAAAGAGCTGGCACAGGCATGATGGGCCGAATGGCCTCCTGTGCTGTATGACTCAATATCAGTCTTGTTAGGTGGTGGGGGAGGGGAGAAGAAGTGGAAGAGAAGAGGGGAAGGTAGTTTATTGAGAAAAAGATTTTCCTAATTCAGGCCTATTAATTCTGGCAATGAAAGGAAAACAATGGGAGCATCATTCTACCATGTGAATGCAATTTTCATCCAAGTATATAAATAAATAATGTTCACTCCATTTTGGAATTCTTTGAACACACCTCACTGAATATAAAATGAAGAGCAATGAAGGTGAAGCGCTGGACCTGCTAAAATATGGTGAAATAAAAATGGTAAAACTGAACACTTTTCTTTTCTAATTCTTAGTCAGAAAATGTGCACATTGGATTTCGAACAAGAGCCTGGAATGGTGCTACAAAATTGCTTGTATATATTGTTACTGTATCACCCACTCCATCATGACATGCTGCAAAAAATCTTGCATCACAGTGCATGGAAGCAGGCAAGTCAGTTTGTCTGCGTACTACAGAAGCCCATTTTGGCACAGACACAATCAAGCAATGTGCCGCAGTAATAACATGTGGCTTGCCAAGTCTAGACACGGAGGGCATACTGCTGTGTTCCTCAACTTAGCACATTTTGCTGTGTGTAAGAATATTCCGGGATAAAGCAACAAGAATTATCTTGAGTTTAATGCTATTCTATATCAAATTTGGTAAATTTCAGAATTGTATCCTAGCGTGGTATCCTCCCCATCACCTGCTGCTTTGCGAGATTTGACCAGTGTTTTGTAGCAAGCAACGCTTTAAAGTATTGGTGCCCTTCTGCAGCAGTATACCTACAATGTTCTGAAATGCCTG
Source organism: Pristiophorus japonicus (assembly GCF_044704955.1). Classification (NCBI taxonomy): domain Eukaryota; kingdom Metazoa; phylum Chordata; class Chondrichthyes; family Pristiophoridae; genus Pristiophorus; species Pristiophorus japonicus. The sequence continues at coordinate 83,230,346 of NC_091992.1, forward strand.
CTTATTTTAGTGACCATAATGGAGGACTGGTAACAGGCTGTTGTAATCCAATTATTAATCTGCTCAAGTTGCAAAATTTCACATCCAATTTTCTCATGTCTGGTTCAGATAAGGAAATGTACTTTTATTTACTGTTATGCAAAGGATGTAACATATTCAGAAAACCTGCACTTTATTTTACTGCAGTTGCCTGGAGTAAAGATTTTGGACCTTTCCTGTAATTCCATAGAAGTGATTGAGAATTTGGAGAATAATTGTGAGATTACAGAGCTCAAACTATATGGTAACAACATCAGACAAATCAATAATCTAGACAGGTAGGTGCTGATAAAGAGTAGCTCATTGTGAGATAAATGTTCATGTTGCTTTGAATCTATAATTGGGTTAGTTGTAATTCTCTGCTTAAACATGCAACCCGCGCTGCTGTGACTAATGGTCTTCCTATTTAAATTAATGCAGCTTAAAGCTACACTGTGCTGCAATGATATCCATTTACAAAACCAGATGCATCTGTTCCATATAACTCAGTATATAGTTATTTACAACAGGATCCAATGGCAATAATTGAGAGCACGCTAAAACAATCTCTGCATGGTAAACTACCTGATACATTCAAATAGCATATTTTGGCATATTTTATGTATATCCGTATCTGTGAGGTGATGACTGGAAACAGCGAGCATGTTTTCAAAAGCAAAATACTGCGGATGCTGGAATCTGAAATAAAATTAGAAAATGCTGGAAATCTCGGCAGGTCGGCTGCAGAGATAGTGGATGCATTGGTTGTAATTTACCAACATTCCCTGGATTCTGGAGAGGTCCCAGCGGACTGGAAAACTGCAAATGTAATGCCCTTATTTAAGAAAGGAGGGAGACAGAAAGCAGGCAACTTTAGACCAGTTAGTCTAGCATCTGTCATTGGGAAAATGCTGGAGTCCATTATTAAGGAAGTGGTAGCAGGACATTAAAAAAATCATAATACAGTCAGACAGAGTCAGCATGGTTTTATGAAAGGGAAATCATGTTTGACAAATTTGCTGGAGTTCTTTAAGGATGTAACGAGCAGGGTGGATAAAGGGGAACCAGTAGATGTCGTGCATTTGGATTTCCAGAAGGCATTCGATAAGGTGCCACATAAAAGGTTACTGCACAAGATAAGAGCTCACGGGGTTGGGTAGAGGATTAAACAGAGAATCGGGATAAATGGATAATTTTCAGGTTGGCAAACGGTAACTAGTGGGGTGCCACAGGGATTAGTGCTGGGGCCTCAACTATTTACAATCTATATTAATGACTTGGATGAAGGGACCGAGTGTAATGTAGCAAAGTTTGCTGATGATACAAAGATAGGTGGGAAAGCAAATTGTGTGGAGGATGCAGAGAATCTGCAAAGGGATATAGATAGGCTAAGTGAGTGGGCAAAAATCTGGCAGATGGAGAATAATGTGGGAAACTGTGAGGTTATCCACTTTGGTAGGAAAAATCAAAAATCTAATTATTATTTAAATGGGGAGAGATTACAAAATGCTGAGGTACAGTGGGATGTGGGGTTCCTTGTACATGAAACACAAAAAGTAGGCATGCAGGTACAGCAAGTAATAAGGAAGGTAAATGGAATGTTGGCCTTTATTGCAAGGGGGGATGGAGTATAAAAGTAGGGAAGTTCTGCTACAACTGTACAGGGCGTTGGTAAGACCACAGCTGGAGTACTGTGTACAGTTTTGGTCTCCTTATTTAAGGAGGGATATACGTGCATTGGAGCCAGTTCAGACAAGGTTCACGAGGTTGATTCCTGAGATGAAGGGGTTGTCTTATGAAGAAAGGTTGAGCAGGTTGAGCCTATACTCATTGGAGTTTAGAAGGATGAGAGGTGATCTTATTGAAACATGTAAGATTCTGAAGGGGCTTGACAGGGTAGATGCAGAGAGGATGTTTCCCCTCGTGGGGTAATCTAGAACTAGGGGGCATAGATTCAGAATAAGGGGTCGCCCATTTAAAACAGAAATGAGGAGGAATTTCTTCTCTCAGAGGGTCGTGAATCTTGGGAATTCTCTGAATATATTTAAGGTGGAGATAGACAGATTTTTGAATGATAAGGGAGTCAAGGATTATGGGGAGTGGGCAGGAAAGTGGAGTTGAGGCCAAGATCAGATCAGCCATGAATGGCGGACGAGGCTCGAGGGGACAAATGGCCTACTCCTGCTCCTATTTCTTATGTTCTTATGTCAGGCAGCATCTGTAAAAAGAAACATAGAAACATAGAAAATAGGTGCAGGAGTAGGCCATTCGGCCTTTCGAGCCTGCACCACCATTCAATAAGATCATGACTGATCATTCCCTCAGTACCCCTTTCCTGCTTTCTCTCCATACCCCTTGATCCCCTGAGCCGCAAGGGCCATATCTAACTCCCTCTTGAATATATCCAATGAACTGGCATCAACAACTCTCTGCGGCAGGGAATTCCACAGGTTAACAACTCTCTGAGTGAAGAAGTTTCTCCTCATCTCAGTCCTAAATGGTCTACCCCTTATCCTTAGACTGTGTCCCTTAGTTCTGGACTTCCCCAACATCGGGGACATTCTTCCCGCATCTAACCTGTCCAGTCCCGTCAGAATCTTATACATTTCTATGAGATCCCCTCTCATCCTTCTAAACTCCAGTGAATAAAGGCCCAGTTGATCCAGTCTCTCCTCATATGACAGTCCAGCCATCCCTGGAATTAGTCTGGTAAACCTTCGCTGCACTCCCTCAATAGCAAGAACGTCCTTCCTCAGATTAGGAGACCAAAACTGAACACAATATTCCAGGTGAGGCCTCACTAAGGCCCTGTACAACTGCAGTAAGACCTCCCTGCTCCTATACTCAAATCCTCTCGCTATGAAGGCCAACATACCATTTGCCTTCTTCACCGCCTGCTGTACCTGCATGCCAACCTTCAATGACTGATGAACCATGACACCCAGCTCTCGTTGCACCTCCCCTTTTCCTAATTTTCCGCCATTCAGATAATATTCTGCCTTCGTGTTTTTGCCCCTAAAATGGATAACCTCACATTTATCCACATTATACTGCATCTGCCATGCAGTATTAACAGAGTTAATGTTTCAGGTCGATGACCCTTCCATGTTTTCAAGGCAGGGTTCTCTGGATTTTTGGATAGAAGATCTGGGCATTACAATGAGGTATATGTCCAAGGTGGTAGGACTTCCGCTCCCCCCACAGAGACGCTTCCCTGACTACGGCCGAATCTCTGGTCCTGAGGTAATTTGAATGCAGGAGGCAGGAAATTCGCACCAAGCTGCAAAGAGAGTCTTGCTGGGGTATGTTTTCAGGGCAGGGGAGGCCTGTCTCGGCCAGAGATAGAGGGCACCTGCCAAGCTGCCTGTTCTCTCTGTTGAAAACCTTGTGATGCTGCTGGGGCTCATGCACGGCTGCTGTCTTGAGTACGCTAGCACAAGCACCTTGAAAATTGTTCCTCCTGAGGCTTCCTCTGCCAGTCTTCAAACACTAGGGCCTGATAGGCAGCCCAAGCATTTTATGTTCAATGGGGAGGTGAAACTGCAGGAAATATGGCAGAGGCTGGTTTCCCTGATTTTTAATTATATCTTCTTGCACCCTCCCCCACACGGGCTGGTGCATTCTAGGCCAGTGGTTCGGCCTACCAGGAAATTTGTGGGAGTGGAGGGTGGTGGAAGACAGGCAGTGATGCGAAGGCCCCTACCCGTGAGCAAGTCTCTGCCTGCGTCCAACCCAGATATACTGATTAATTGTGGCGAAAGGTGCGAGTAGAAAAATTAGTCCCAAGTTTTCTGGACCTACAGAGCGAGAAAGGAAAAGCTTTGTGCCATTGCTACATTCTCACACTCCTATCTCTTTGATTATCCTGCCAAAGAATAATTTAGTTAGTACATTCCTCATTTTAAAATGCACAGCAGCCCTTGAGACAAGTGTACAAGCCAAGAAATCAGCAAGCAGACATACACTCTGTTATGCAGTGCAACGGGCACCCACCTAGTTCAGAGTACTTCCGTATTAGTGTGGAGTACTTCCATCCATATTCTGAACCCTTTGACTGAGTCATTTTCTTTTTTCAGAGAAACGGTACTTTCCATCGCATTTTCTAATTTTTTCTCCCACTTTTATAAAGTACATATCTAGTTAATGGTCTGTTGGAGGTGTTTGTCCACCATTATTAGTTAACTCAATGAAACATTCACGTACACAATAATATTCAGGAACCATAAGTTCAGTCTATTGAATTCTCAATTTGATGCCTCGTTACACTGTCAGAAGATAAAAGGGATAATTCTGCACTCGTAGTGGGGAAGCTGTGCTTGAAGGCAGCGGGGTTGTAGAGAGGGCTACATCGTTGTAACTGCAATTCTCCAACCCAGGCTCCCTGTGAGTGCAGCCTCCTGCTAGGACCTCTAGATCGTAGGATTATCCCTGTACTGTAATAATTTTTTCAATTATATATTTTTAAAAGAGCGCTGTAAACATTCAGTTACAGAAGATTGCATACATGAGTAAAATGTTCTGTTAACATTTTCTCTGTACTCAATGTATAAAACTGAATACAATCTGAATACTTTTTTAAAAAACTCAAATGATTTTTTTCCTCCTCTCCTGAAGGCACTAGGGTACAGTTCCACAGACACTGGGCAACCTTCAAGTGGTCGTTATTCATATGTGAGCGTGGACAATGTCTGCAGGTTATTGAACTATGGGAGGCTCTGCAGCTGAACCTGATCTGGTGCTCACCTGAAGCCACATGTCAGATGAGAACGGGATAAGGCTCGGCTACACGCCACTGAATGCGCTTTTCAACAATTGTCACTGGATAGGGTTCAGGAGCAGGCAAGCTAATGAGTTTTTTTTCTTTCTTTAGTCCAGGGTTAGTGATGTCAGTTAAGTATCCCTGCTATCATGGCAGCTGCAATCGGCTAAGTCAGTGCACTGGGAAATAAACTTAGTGGCTTTTGTGTGTATTGCTAAGTGCAATGCTAGTTGGTGTCTTTACCCACGAGGTCATGGTGAGCTCTCAATTAAACACTGTTGTCATGTTTACAGCTCAGGCTGCCTGTAGTCATCTCCTGAATCTTTGCAGTTCTCTACCCCAGAGAGCTGTGGAGGCTGAGTATATTTAAGATGGAGATAGACAGATTTTTGAATGATAAGGGAGTCAAGGGTTATGGGAAGCGGGCAGGGAAGTAGAGTTGAGGCCACGATCAGATCAGCCATGATCTTATTGAATGATGGAGCAGGCTCAATGGGCCTGCTCCTATTTCTTATATTCTTATGTTTCTTATGTTCTTGTGTTCTTATCGCATAGGCCGGCCCAACCAATCAAAGTAGGGGGATCCCCATTCATACTTGTGGTGAGTTCCATATATATGGAACACACCATAAGTATGAATGGGAATACCCCTAAAACACAAAAGCACATAAAATAAGAAACATTTAAATCGCATATTAAAAATTAATCAAAATGGAATTTAATTAATGATTGAAAACAAAAATGGAATTTAAAAAAAAAAGAAATTTACATATTTTAAAGTGTCTATAAATAAACTTACCTTATTTAACAGGATTTTAAATGTTTAAATTATTGAAAAAATGTATTTTTCTGCCATTTATAAGTCTTATGCTGATAAAAGCAGGCCTTACGCCTGCTTTTATCAGTCACAAGAATTTCAGGTACATTCGCCAGTCAGAAGTTGGGCAAGTAGCCCAACTCTCTGCCCGCAGAGGCCCTTTACTTCCGTTTGCGGCGATCTGTCAGGAGGATTCATGACAGATCGGAAGTTCCGGGTTTAGGCATCTGCGCTTCACATGCCTAAACCCGGAACTTGCGGGGCTCCTACGGGTTCCTACGCACCTCATACGCGCTCGTAGGGGCCGTGAATTCAGGGCAAATAATATCGTTTTGGATCTTTCAATGAGTCAAGACATCATTGTGAATGCCCGTGAGTGAGTTGCACATTATGCTCCAGGTGCTTGTACTTCTTAGAAATTTAATGGGCCATAAGCCTTCCTGTCAGTTTCTTTCTCCAAATCCGTCTCTCAGCTACAGTGTAAGTGAAAGGTCTGCAGCATGAGAGATGTAAACTGGAGTGTGCAGGTAGAGTTTTTATTAGAAAAACTAGGTGAAAGACCAAAACTCCATAGTGCAGCATACCACCAGGGAGTAGAAAAAAAGTTGAGGTAAATCAAGAAACACCTGGTCTGGCTTCAATGCGGCTCCAGTCCCACACCAATGTGGGTGACTCTTAACACCCCTCTGAAGTGGACTAGCTAGCCACTCAGTTGTATGAAACCGCAACCAGCGGTTCAAGAAAAATGCCTACCACCATTGTCTCAGAGTAATTAGGGAAGGGCAATTAATTAAGTGTCAGCCTTGCCAGTGATGCACACATCCCAAATATGAATAAAGAAAACATCAAGAAATACTGATTAAGCGATGCCGAGCTTGGATTTTAAAAGCTTGCAGATAAGGACGAGGGGGGGATGAAGCGTTCCAGTCTTGAATTCTTGGGAAAGAACACAATGAGACTTGATTTCAACAGAATGGGGATGCAGCATGGAAGAAGAATATGTCGATTAGTATATTTGGAACTGGGAGTGAATGAGTTGTCCCATGACTATGATCTCTTCCCCATTTAAGAAGCTTATTTTTGGCAAACTATGTTAGAGAATGCTATACTTGCATTGAATCTTTATTCTAAGGAATAATACCTCTTACTGCTGTACAGGATGAATATAGATCTGCAGCTGGCCTAGGACTGTATGGCAATATGGGATCTATAATTTCTGTGATTTACCATGGATATCTGATTTAAACATCAATTTATCATTGTGAATTGTTCTTCATTACCTCATCTTGTACTTATAGGTTGCAAGAGCTCCAAATTCTCCAGTTGCAGTACAATCGTATCACAAGCCTAAGTAAGTGAGACTTACGACAGATTTTCGGGGTTTGAAGGGAGGGGAAAAGAGTGGAGGATGGGCACAACTTTCAAATTAAAATGACATTTTCAGCTATGTGTGTAGCCCAAGATATGCAGTGGATATTCATTTTGCTCATGCAAGTAATGCAGCCCAAATTAGGAGATTTGCAAGGCGCCAGCCAGTCGCTTCCAGAGACTGCCCAGCTAATTTAGTAATAATCCACATTTGAACTAAATTTTTAAAAAAATGTCACAATTGAAAGTTTCCACTTTGGGCACAATCAACAATCTGGGTATAAATTGTGCCTAAAATTGCGCTAGTTTTGGGAAATGTTTTTTTTCTCAAGTTTCTGCTCAAGGTACACGAGGTTGATTCCTGAGATGAAGGGGTTGTCATATGAAGAATGGTTGAGCACGTTGGACCTATACTCATTGGAGTTTAGAAGAATGAGAGGTGATCTTATTGAAACATATAAGATTCTGGGGGGTCTTGACAGGGTAGATGCAGAGTGGATGTTTCCCCTCGTGGGGGCATCTAGAACTAGGAGGCATAGTTTCAGAATAAGGGGTCGCCCATTTAAAACAGAAATGAGAACGAATTTCTTTGAGGAACGTGACTCTTTGGAATTCTCTACCCCAGAGAGCTGTGGAGGCTGGGTCATTGAATATATTTAAGGTGGAGATAGACAGATTTTTGAATGATAAGTGAGTCAAAGGTTATGGGGAGCTGACAAGGAAGTGGAGTTGAGGCCAGGATCAGATCAGCCACGATTTTATTGAATGGCGGAGCAGGCTCGAGGGGCCAAATGGCCTACTGCTGCTCCTATTTCTTTTGTATTTCGGCTCTGGCACACAAATTGTGTGGTGCAACGGTGGAGTTAACGCTAACGCTCCTCGTGAACTTTCATTTGTCCAAAATTGCGTGCTCTGGTGCTAACGTTAATCCGCCACTAAATTTTTGAATCCGCCGCAAATTGCGCCCAGAACAAATCCGAAATCCAGCCTCTTATCTTTAGAGCCACCCGAAGGCCCGCACCGGGCACATCGAGCGGAAAAGTGCAATGGTGATTAATTTGATCTGGGGTGTGGCCAGTTTTGTGGGCGCCCGATGCGTTTTTAAACTAGCACAAGAGATCACGGAAACTTGATTTGCATTGAATGTAATTTGCGTTTAAAATTCAGTGATCCTTCGTGCTGGTTTGGCCGATTTTCGGCGAATGGCGTTGAAAAAAAACAGCGGAAACTCCAGGCCCCTAAATCAATTGAATAGACAGTGGAGACCCATGAAATATTCATTTTATTCCAAGAGCGAGAAAGCCCCTATAGATTCAGGAAACCATATGTGTATGTAACGTTGTATACTCGCTTCGCAAATACTAATGGCTTATATAACCACAGGCCGTTCATTACCCATTGTTTAGCTGAGAAAATGAGCAGCGCCAGTGCCCTTTCTGAATGTTCTGTGGGGAGGCGCACAACAATGGTTTCACTTTACCTGCCTGTCTGCTGGCCTAGCTCAACAACAGGAGCTCACAGACATGAATCCCCGTGTCTGCAGGCAGGCACGTTTCTTTGGGGTAAAAATTCCACACAAGTCGCCTCCCGCGGCACGCCTGGAGCGCATTTTGGGAAATTGTGCGCTCTCAGCAATTGATTTTCCATCCATTAAGGGCAATGCATGAAAGAAGCATCATAGGGGATATGGTTTCCTTTCAGTATAATATGTAACAGACAATTTTTAATTGACTTGTAATGGTGACACTGGGTTGCTTGAGTGTAACCAACAGGAAACCAAATTTACAAGTGCCTCCTTGTGAGGAGTGACAACTAATATAATTCAAACATAAAATTTAATTTAAAGAAAAGGGGAATTGATCCATCTAAAACATAATGCTGTTATTTGTCTATACCTGACGCTCTGTTCCTTACGGTGCCCACTGGACTTGGAAGGTATAACAGTGCTGATGATTCACCCATGTGCATCACTTCTTTATTTTAAAAAACATTTATTTGAGAAATAATAGTATATAATAATGTTACAAGAACCCATACATACCAAATTGTTTCCTATAAGATATTGTGAAGAGAGAATACAAAAGTCTTGCTCCGGATGTAAGTGCTTGAAGGAGCTGGGTAACAAAACCTGCACCCTCCAGTCCAGGGAATTCGTATTTTCTTCTCACCTGTTCTGAAGGTGCTTGCTTATGCAGCAATATAGATCCACGGGCATGGGAAGCCTTTCGGCTCCTCATCAAAGTGATCATTTGTAATGCCCCAAAGTGTCAGCCGTGGCTCAGTGGGTAGCACTCTTGCCTATGAGTCAGAAGGTTGTGGGTTCAAGCCCCACTCCAGTGACTTGAGCACAAAATCCAGGCTGACAGTCTAGTGCAGTACTGAGGGAGTGCTGCTCTGTCGGTGGTGCCACCTTTCGGAAGGGATATTAAATCAAGGCCCCATCTGCCGTCCCATGGCACTTTCTCACTGATATTTATCCCTCACTCACCATGAGTAAAACAGATTATCTAGTCATTATCACACTGCTGTTTGTGGGACCTTGCAGTGCACAAATTGGCTGCTGCATTTCCTACATTACAAAAGTGATTACACTTCAAAAGGTACTTCATTGGCTGTAAAGCGCTCTGAAAGACGCTGTATAAATGCCAGTCTTTTAACTGAAAAACTCAAATCAACTGACTCAGTGTAGACCAGGGTTTAAAACGTGCAACCTTCCTGGTCTGTCTGGTTCAGCTAAATTACACCTAAGGGTATTCAGGCAGCCCTAATGAGCATTTTTATGGATGCAAACAGTACCGGTTACGTTGGCCCGCAATTTGCCATCCTGATGACGGTGATCTGGCACCGTTCGCCTTGATTCCGCCTTTGAAACATTACTGCAACTTCAGGATTTAGTGCATATGTGCCCAAATGTGGAAATTGGAAATCTTGACATCGTGGTCAGTCATTCAATGCTCCGCCACAGACTGCACTGTGGACCCAACCTCCTTCCCCAGAGCTAGCAACCAGTGTAATCTGTCAAATCATGGAAACTGACGGCTCTTCCACGGTAATACCGCTGTTAAATACCCCGGTAAAAGTTAGACATTTTTGGAATGAGTGTAATTTATAAACAAAGTTTGTGGCCTTATAAAACTTAATTTTAATTTTGTGGAGTGACAAATTTATTCATTTTAATAAAAAGTAATTTTTTTAAGAAACTTAAAAAAAAATATATATATATTATTTTAAAAGATTGATCATGTTTATTTCAGGTTTGTCTTTTCCCCATGTGAAAGCCCCAATCTTTGTTTTGCTCTCCAACATTTTTAAAAAGTTAGAAAGGAGCTTACCTATTTCCTAGTTCGCAGTCTCTGAGAATTCTGCATGTTGATTGGCTGCTTTGATAGCTTGTTGACATCACAGCAGCTCGCGTTTGGGATTCCCATTAACTTGGGTTGATTTCAGTTGTGCATCAGAAAAGCTGAACTTCACGCCACAGAGATCGCGCAATCTTTGTGGGAAGCTTACTTCGGGGCCAGCGCCAAACGCCTTTGCTTCACCGCTGACCGCAAATTCTGGGCCATAAAATCCACGGTAGACTACAACTTGGGATCAAATGTAAAATGTTTAGTTGTGAACCTTTCTCATATCATGTTTAGGGAAAGGTCTGCTGAAACTTCGGAAATTGGAGCGATTGAGACTGGACAGTAACCAGCTGATCTGTGTGGAATCACGGGAGTTTTCGGGATTATCTCAATTGTCATCTCTGGATATCAGCCATAACCAGCTAACTGACATTACTGTAAGGATGACTGCAACAGTTACAAGGATCTGGGAATATGGTGCAAAGGATTCTTCCCCTGCTATGAATTGCTGTTGATAACTAGTTCAATAAATTAACTAGTCTTTAGAGCCCAAACTGGAATTTTCAAGAGGGTTACAAGCTTAATAATCTGTTTTAAGTGAATTTTAACCAAACATTCTGAATTTAAGAAACTTAGGGGGAGAAATTCGGGGCGTTTGCACCTCCTGTTAGCGGGACGCAAACGACTTTTTGCCCGAGCACGGCTCCGCTAACGGCTCCCGCGAAATTCCACGTGAGTTTAGCGCCGACGGCAACCAGTAATGCCCCGTTCCGGCAATGACGACATCATCACCATGCGCAGCGACCCCGTTTTCGCCTCAGATCGAAAACTCGGTAGCGCCCCCTGAAGCTGTGCTGGGCGATACCAGCGATAGCTTCAGGGGGCGCGTACCGGGATGCAGGCTGCTTGGGGGGTGAAATTTAAAGGGGAGATGGCGCTTGAAAAAATAAATTCATCCAACTTATTGGTCGCGGCCTGCTTCATGTTGGATCGCGGGATCACCACGGCACCCCGGTCCCCGGTGGTCCAAGTAGGGACCCGTTTCTTCCCCACAGAGTCATCAGCTAAAGGGGAGGGCCCTTTCTACGCAGCAGCGCTACCCGTCCCACCACCCCTCTCTGATTCTTTCTGCCCTCCTCACGCTCCACTTGCTCTCGGGGGTGGTAATCCGAATTTAGGTCGTGGGGCGGGACTTCTGTGCCTGGTGCAGGAAATCCCGCCTTGTGGCTGTTGCCAACCCCAAATGGGGAGCTATGTTAATTCCCCCTCCCCCCACCCCCCCCATTCTTGATGTGCAAAAAAAACTGATCACAATTAATATGTAAAACTCATCACAACGTTTTCTACTCGAACTCATTCATTCTTCCCAAAGATCAACCACAAGTTTGGTGCTACATAACCATGACTTCTTTTCAACCTCTGCAATGTCCTACACCACGAGGTTTGGAAAAGAAAGCTTAAGATTGTCACAGGTTCACAAGTTGCCTTTTACGATTAATTTGCTCAAATCCTGCTCAAGTTTGCAAAGACTAAAGGTTTTGTTTCAGCGAAAAAAAATTGGAAAGATCAGTGAGACCGTTTTGAAGTTATTTTATGTTCTTGTTTTGGAATGAGTTTGCGGAGTGTTTGAGCCTTATTCAATAGGGAGAAGGGTAAAATGAGCTCAGTTGAACTATCTGTGCAGGTGACCCTGACATCTATTTGCCTGACATTTAGCCCCATACTCCTATGTTCCGAGGTTCTCCCTTCATGATTTATTTAATTGTTTTTTCTTCCACTTTACACCCATCTCTCTATTGTCTGTCCATTTCCAGACATTGCATTGTTCTGTGGTAACTGCATGGCTGTTAATTGTCTGGCACGTGATTACAATTGATTGGTCCCCCACTCCAGGTCCATTCCTGTCTGGGTAGATTCAGTGTGGACTATCTGTACTGCCTTTCATTTCTCAGCACACTTCCAGTCTCCCCTTCTGCCCAGGTGGTCCCAGTGCTAATATTGCAGTAAGACAGCGATGATGATTACCTCTAAACTCTTTGGTTGGCCCTGGTACGTGTTGGCTGCCAGTTGTTTTTCTCATCACTGGTTTCCATTAAGAGCCATAGCAGCCGTAGGATTCAGTGAACAACCTTTTGCTGTTGCCAAGCCCCATAGTCCAGCCTCCTGCTGCTTTGGTACATATGACACAAGTTTTGAGGCGATCAGAGCTCTGGTTTGGCTCTAGGCATCTATGGAAAGTGAGAGGGATAGGAGAGAGAACCATAAACAAAGAAAAAGACATAATGGGAACAAGAGAGAAATTCATATCGATAGCAGGAAAAGAGGCATATATAGCGAGAATTCAAGTTTCTCATCAGTCACTATTTGAGGCCTTCCAATCTGGTTTCTACTCTGCCCATGTCACTAAGACAAATCTGGTCATAGGACATAAGAACATAACATAAGAAATCAGAGCCGGAGTAAGCCATTTGGCCCCTCGAGCCTGCTCTGCCATTTAATGAGATCATGGTTGATCTGATCATGGATTCAACTCCACTTCCCTGCCCGTTCCCCATAACCCTTTATTCCCTTATCGCTCAAACATCTGTCTATCTCCGCCTTAAATATATTCAATGATCCAGCCTCTACAGCTCTCTGGGGCAGAGAATTCCACAGATTTACAACCCTCTGAAAGAAGAAATTCCTCCTCATCTCAGTTTTAAATGGGCGGCCCCTTATTTCTGAGATTATGCCCCCTAGTGTAGTTTCCCCTATGAGTGCAAACATCCTCTCTGCAGCCACCTTGTCGAGCACCTCTCATTATCTTGTATGTTTCGATAAGATCACCTCTCATTCTTCTGAACTCCAATGAGTACAGGCCCAACCTACTCAACCTATCTTCATCAGTCAACCCCCACATCTCCGGAATCAACCTAGTGAACCTTCTCTGAACAGCCTCCAATGCAAGTATATCGTTCCTTAAATACGGAGATCAAAACTGTACACAGTACTCCAGGTGTGGCCTCACCAATGCCCTGTACAGTTGTAGCGGGAATTCTCTGCTTTTATACGCCAACCCTCTTGCAATAAAGGCTAACATTCCATAAGAACATAAGAAATAGGAACAGGAGTAGGCCATATGGCCCCTTGAGTCTGCTCCGACATTGAATAAGATCATGGCTGATCTGATCATGGATTCAGCTCCACTTCCTTGCCCACTCCCCATAACCCCTTATCCCCTTATCGTTTAAGAAACTTGTCTATTTCTGTCTTAAATTTATTCAATGTCCCAGCTTCCACAGCTCTCTGAGGCAGCGAATTCCACAAATTTACAACCCTCTGAGAGAAGAAATTTCTCTTCATCTCTGTTTTAAATGGGTGGCCCCTTATTCTAAGATCATCCCCTCTCGTTCTAGTCTCCCCCATCAGTGGAAACATCCTCTCTGCATCCACCTTGTCAAGCCCCCTCATAATCTTATATGTTTCGATAAGATCACCTCTCATTCTTCTGAATTCCAATGAGTAGAGGCCCAACTACTCAATCTTTCCTCATAAGTCAACCCTCTCATCTCCGGAATCAACCTAGTGAACCTTCTCTGAACTGCCTCCAAAACAAGTATATCCTTTCGTAAATATGGAAACCAAAACTGCACGCAGTATTCCAGGTGCAACCTCACCAATACTTATATAGCTGTAGCAATACTTCCCTGCTTTTACACTCCATCCCCTTTGCAATAACGGCCAAGATTCCATTGGCCTTCCTGATCACTTGCTGTAGCTGCATACTAACTTTTTGTGTTTCATGCACAAGGACCCCCAGGTCCCTCTGTACTGCAGCACTTTGCAATTTTTCTCCATTTAAATTATAATTTGCTTTTCTATTTTTTCTGCCAAAGTGGATAACCTCACATTTTCCCACATTGTACTCCATCTGCCAATTTTTTGCCCCTCATTTGGCCTGTCTATATCCCTTTGCAGATTTTTTGTGTCCTCCTCACATTTTTGCTTTCCCACCCATCATTGTATAATCAGCAAACTTGGCTACATTACACCCGGTCCCTTCATCCAAGTCATTAATATAGAATGTAAATAGTTGAGGCCCTAGCACCGATCTCTGCGGCACCCCACTTGTTACTGTTTGCCAACCGGAAAATGACCCATTTATCCCAACTCGCTGTTTTCTGTTAGTTAGCCAATCCTCTATTACCCTCAACCCTGTGAACTTCTATCTAGTACAGTAACCTTTTATGTGGCACTATCGAATGCCTTCTGGAAATCCAAATACACTAGATCCACTGGTTCCCCCTTTATCCACCCTGCTCATTACATCCTCAAAGAACTCCAGCAAATTTGTCAAACATGATTTCCCTTTCATAAAACCATGCTGACCCTGCTTGATTGAATTATGCTTTTCCAAATGTCCTGCTACTGCTTCCTTAATAATGGACTACAGTATTTTCCCAACGACAGATGCTAGGCTAACTGGTCTAGTTTCCTGCATTCTGTTTGCCTCCTTTTTCAAATAGGGGCGTTTCATTTACGGTTTTCCAATCCGCAGGGACCTCCGCAGAATCCAAGCAATTTTGTTAGATTACAACCAATGCATCCACTATCTCTGCTGCCACTTATTTTAAGACCCTGGGATGCAAGCCATCAGATTCAGGGGACTTGTCTGCCTTTAGTCCCGTTATTTTACTGAGTACTACTTCATTAGTGATAGTGATTGTATTAAGTTCCTCCCTCCCTATAGCCCCTTGATTATCCACTATTGGGATATTTTTAGTGTCTTCTATTGTGAAGACTGATACAAAATATTTATTCAAAGTCTCTGCTATTTCCCTGTTCCACATTATTAATTCCCCTGTCTCATCCTCTAAGGGACCAACATTTACTTTAGCCACTCTTTTCCTTTGTATGTACTTGCAGAAACTCTTACTATCTGTTTTTAGATTTCGTGCTAGTTCACTTTCATAATCTAGCTTCCCTTTCTTTATTATTTTGTTAGTCGTTCTTTGCTGGCTTTTAAAAGTTTCCCAATCCTCTGGCCTCTCACTAGTCTTGTCCACTTTGTATACCCTTGTTTTCAATTTGATACCATCCTTATTTCCTTAGTTAGCCATGAATAGTCCTCACTGGCATGTTGTGCAACCTTGACCTTGGTATGACCTTTGATATCATTGACCATTCCTCACCTTAGGCACTATGGTCAATCTACACGGCACTGCCCTCTCGTGGGTTCACTCCTATCTGCCAAAATGCAGTCGCTACATCGTCTCAAAAATGTTTCTCCTCTTGTGCATTGTATAATTACACCCAGCACATCCCAGGGATCCCTCCTTGGTCTCCTTTTATGCGTTATCTACATCCAACCCCTTGGCAACATCATCTGTAGACACAGAGTTAGTTTTTAAAAATATATTCGTTTATGGGATATGTGCATCGCTGGCAAGGCCAGCATTTATTGGCCATCCCTAATTGCCCTTGCGAAGTTGGTGGTGAGCCGCCTTCATGAACCACTGCAGTTTGTGTGGTGAAAGTACTCCCACAGTGCTGTTAAGGAGGGAGTTCCAGGATTTTGATCCAGCGACAATGAAGGAATGGCGGTATACTTCCAACTCAGGATGGTGTGCGACTTGGAGGGGAACTTGCAGGTGATGGTGTTCCCATGCGCCTGTTGCCCTTGTCCTTCCTGGTGATTGAGGTCACGGGTTTCGGAGATGCCGTTGAAGAAGCCTTGGCAAGATGCTGCGGTGTATCTTGTAGATGGTACACACTGCAGCCCTGGTGTGCCAGTGGTGGAGGGAGTGAATGTTTAAGTTGGTGGATGGGGTGCCGATCAAGCGGGCTGCTTTGTCCTGGATGGGGTTGAGCTTCTCGAGTGTTGTTGGAGCTGCACTCATCCAGGCAAGTGGAGAGTATTCCATCACACTCTTGACTTGTGCCTTGTAGATGGTGGAAAGGCTTTGGGGAGTCAGGAGGTGAGACACTCGCTGCAGAATACCCAGCCTCTGACCTGCTCTTCTTGCCACAGTATTTATGTGGCTGGTCCAGTTAAATTTCTGGTCAATGGTGATCCCGAGGATGTTGATAGTGGGGATTCAGCGATGGTAATGCCGTTGAATGTCAACGGGAGGTGATTAGACTCTCGCTTGTTGGAGATAGTCATTTCCTGGCACCTGTGTAGTGCGAATGTTACTTGGCACTTATCAGCCCAAGCCTGAATGTCGTCCAGGTCTTGCTGCATGTGGGCGTGGACTACTTCATTATCTGAGGAGTTGTGAATGGCACTGAATACTGTGCAGTCATCAGCAAACATCCTGACTTCTGACTTTGTGATGGAGCAAAAGTCACTGACGGAGCAGCTGAAGGTTGTTGGTCCTAGGACACTTCCCTGAGGAACTCCTGGGGCTATGATGATTGACCTCCAACAACCACAAACATCTTCCTTTGTGCAAGTTATGACTCCAGCCACTGGAGAGTTTTCCCCCTGATTCCCATTGACTTCAGTTTTACTAGGTCACCTTGATGCCACTCTCGGTCAAATGCTGCCTTGATGTCAAGGGCAGTCACTCTCACCTCACCTCTGGAATTCAGCGCTTTTATTCATGTTTGGACCAAGGCTGTAACGAGGTCTGGAGCTGAGTCCTGGCGGAACCGAAACTCAGCATTGGTGAGCAGGTTATTAATGAATAAGTGCCGCTTGATGGCACTGTTGATGACATCTTCCATCACTTTGCTCATGATTGGGAGTAGACTGATGGGGCGGTAGTTGGATGGATTGGTTTTGTAGGATTCTGCTTCATCAACTGAGAAGCTTATGGGCTGACCTGTAGGAAAGGCACAACAATAGGTAGACTCAGTTGAACTACTTTACTTGATTAATCAACACTGAGCAAACAATACATACACTTTCTTGGTACAAGTCCAAATGACTGATTAGTTTGTTTGAGCTCTTGTAAATCTCTGTGTGGGGAATCAACCTACCCGACTGCAGTACTGCTGCTTAGTCTCATTGTCCTTCATATGCCCTGGGTCAGTGATATGCCCAGGCTGATCCTTGCAATGAGAGTGTTGACCACGTCCCAACATGATGTTCCGTGCTTGTCTCGAGGCTTCAAATACAATCATATTCAGTGTTAGCAAATTCAATCAATAGCAGTGATTAAATGTAAGAGACTAAATCAAGGACACTCTGGTGTTCCATAGCTTTATTCCATAAATTTAATAGGCCTTTGCTTTATCTAGGCACTTATCACAAAGAGGAGCATGAGATCTAATCAACAGCTAAAGCCGCCAAGGTCAAGCTTCCCTTACATATTGGTCAGATTTGTCCTGTTTTATGCGGACAGGACATACCTGGGCTGTTTTTCACATTGTCAGATAGATGCTAATGTTGTAGCTGTACTGGAACAGCTTGGCTAGATGTGCTGCTAGTTCTGGAGCACAAGTCTTCAGCATGACAGCCGGGATGTTGTCAGGGCCCATAGCCTTTGCTGTATCCAATGCGCTCAGCTGCTTCTTAATATCATGTGGAGTGAATCGAATTGGCTGAAGACTGGCTTCTGTGATGGTGGGGACCTCAGGGGGAGGCCGATATGGATCATCCACTCGGCACTTCCAGCTGAAGATGGTTGCAAATGCTTTGGTCTTTTGCACTCATGTGCTGAGCTTTGCCATCATTGAGGATATTTATGGCGCCTCCTCCTCCCGTTAGTTGTTTAATGGTACGCCACCATTCACAACTGGATGTGGCAAAACTGCAGAGCTTTGATCTGACCTGTTGATTGTGGGATCATTTAGCTCTGTCTATAGCATGCTGCTTCCGCTGTATAACATGCATGTAGTCCTGTGTTGCAGCTTCCCCAGGTTGACACCTCATTTTTAGTAATGCCTGACCTGCACTCCTTATTGAACCAGGGTTGATCTCCTGGCTTGTTGGCAATGGTAGAGTGAGGGATGTGCTGGGCCATGAGGTTACAGATTGTGGTGGAATACAATTCTGCTGCTGCTAATGGCCCACAGCGCCTATGGTTGCTCAATTTTGAGCTGCTACATCTGTTCTGAATCTATCCCATTTAGCATGGTGGTAGTGCCACACAACACGATAGTGGGTGTCCTCAGTGAAGATGGTACTTCGTCTCCACATTGACTGTGTGGTAATCACTGCTACCAGCGCTGTCATGGGCAGATGCATCTGCGACAGGTGAGGACGAGGTCAAGTAGGTTTTTCCCCCATGTTGGTTCTCTTGCCACCTGCCGCAGGCCCAGTTTGGCAGCTTTGTTCTTCAGGACTCGGCCAGCAGTAGTGCTTCTTGGTGATGGACATTGAAGTAATTCTGTCCCTTTGCTACCCTAAGTGCTTCTTCCAAGTGGTGTTCAGCATGCAGGAGTATGGATTCATCAGCTGAGGGAGGGTGGTAGGTGGTAATCAGCAGGAGATTTCCTTGCCCATGCTTGACCTGAAGCCATGAGACATCATGGGGTCTGGAGTCAATGTTTGAGGATTCCCTCCTGACTGTATACTACTGTGCAGCCACCTTGGGTGGGTCTGTCCTGTCCGTGGGACAAGACATACCCAAGGGATGGTGATGGAAGAGTGTGGGGCTGAAAGGTATGATTGTCAGGCTGTTGCTTGACTAGTCTGTGGGACAGCTCTCCCAATTTTGGCACAAGTCCCCAGATGTTCGTGAGGAGGACTGGGCTGGATGTGCCATTATCGATGCCAGGTGGTCCATCTGGTTTTATTCTTCCTATTGTTTTTTTGTAGCAGTTTGTTACAACTGAGTGGCTTGCTAAGCCATTTCAGAGGGCAGTCAAGAGTCAACCACATTGCTGTGGGTCTGGAGTCACATATAGGCCAGACCAGGTAAGGACGGCAGGTTTCCTTCCCGAAAAGACATTAGTGAACTCGATAGGTTTTTATGACAATCCGATAATGTCATGGTCACCATTACAGATACTAGCTTTTTATTCCAAGTTTATTCATGTAACTGAATTTAAATTTCCCAGCTGCAGTGGTGGGATTTGAACTCCCGTCTCTGGATCATTAAGTCCAGGTCTCTGGATTATTAGTCCAGTAACATGACCACTATGCTACCATTCCCACAATAAGTACACTGATGAAACCGTGCTCTGGCTCGCTGCAGCCATCATTGACTACATGGCTGTTGGTATATTTTACAACTGCTTATTCTGAATGAGTTCTGCATTCATCAGTTCAATTATGGTCGAACTGAAACCACAGTTTTTTCAGCTATCAGCAGCAACTGCGTGGCTCTGGCCTGGACTCCATCAACCTCTGGGTTGTACCTCGGGCTAAATCCAATGATGCACCTTCTCTGATTAGGGTCAGTGTCAGCTTGGAGTCCACCTCCAGAATAAACTCTACTTTTTCCCTTTACCTATCCTTCCCCCCGCCCTCGTCTGCTGAAATCTCAGTCCACATCTTCATCCCTTTGCAAATTGACTCCTTCAACACTTTTTTTGCCAGCCTGTCAACCACTCCCACAGAGCTCTGTAGCCCGAATGTTCACCTACAGAGAGTCATAGAGTCATTACGGCACAGAATGAGGCCATTTGTCCCATCGAGTCCATGTTTAATAATCCAGTCAGTCCCATTATCCCGCTCTATACCCGTAGCACTGCAAGTTTATTTCCCTCACGTGCCTATACAATTTCCTTTCAAATCATTGATCGTCTCTGCTTCCACCACCCTCGAAGGCAGCAAGTTCTAGGTCATTACCACTCGCTGCATAAAAAAGTTCTTCCTCACATCCCCCCTGTATTTCTTGCCCAAAACCTTAAATCTGTGTCCCCTAATTTTTGTATATCAGCTAATGGTAACAGCTTTTTTTTGTTTATCTTATCTAAATCTGTCATCATCTTGCACACCTCTATCAAATCTCCCCTCAACCTCCTTTGCTCCAAGGATAACAACCCCAAGCTTTTCCAACCTAATCTTGTAACGAAAATCCCTCATCCCTGAAACCATTCTGGCGAATCTCCTCTGCATCCTCTCAAGGATCTTCACATCCTTCCTAAAGTGTGGTGACCAGAACTGGATGAAACCTAACTGGACGTGGCCTATCCAGAGCTTTATAAAGGTTCAGCATAACTTCCCTGCTTTTGTACTCAATACCTCTATTTATGAAGCCCAGGATCCCATATGCTTTGCTAATACTCTCCCAATATGTCCTGCCACCTTCAAAGATCTATGCACATGAACCCCCAGGTCCCTCTGTCCCTGCACAATCTTTGGAACTGTGCCATTAAGTCTATATTGCTTCGCCCTACCCCTTCTGCCAAAATGCACCACCTTACACTTCTCTGTATTAAATTCCATCTGCCACTTGTCTACCCATTCTGCCAGCCTACCTATGTCCTGTTGCAGTCGATTGGTATCAGCCTCACTGTTTGCCACACCTCCAAGTTTGGTATCGTCAGCAAATTTTGAAATTTTACTCTGTATTCCAATATCCAAGTCATTTATATATATATCTATCAAAAAACAGTGTTCCTAGCACTGACCCTTGGGGAACACCATTATCCACCATCCTCCTTTCTGAAAAACAGCCATTCACCATGACTTGCTGTTTTTGGTCCTTAAGCTAATTTCTTATCCAAGCTGACACTAACCCTCCTATTTCATGAGCCTCGATTTTGTTAACCAGTCTTTTATGTGGCACTTTGTCAAACGCCTTCCTAAAATCCATATAGACGACATCCATTGCATTTCCTTCATCAACCCTCTCTGTTACTTCAGCAAAAAATTAAATTAGATTAGTCAAACACGATCTGCCTTTTACAAATCTGTGCTGACTCTTTTTAATTAACTTAAACCTCTCCAAGTGCCTGTTAATTTTTTCCCTGATTATTGTTTCTAAAACCATACCTACCACTGATGTTAAACTGACCGACCTGTAGTTATTAGGAATGTCCTTACATCCTTTCTTGAACAAGGGTGTCACATTTGTCACTTTCCAATCCTCTGGCACCTCCCCCGCATCGAAGGAAGATTGGAAGATCATGGCAAGCCCTTCCACTATCTCCACTCCCACTTCCCTTAGCAACCTGGGATGCAAGCCATCCGGACCAGGTGACTTATCCACTCTATGCATAGCCAGCCTTTTCACCCATCCATTACCTCTACCATCTCCGCTTCTACCGATATTTTGTCAGCATTTTCTTCCGTAGTAAATACCGATACAAAGGGTTGGACTTTCTGCTTTGATGTTTTTGAGGCGATAATACCGGCGGGGCAGCAAAGTTAGCGCCCGGGAACAGTTTGTGCCTCAGTAGGTAAGTTAGGCAGCTGGGCTCTGAGTCAGGGGGCGCAGCGCTAAGGGAGGCGTTATATACGTCTCTTGGGCGATAGCATGGGAAACTCCCGAGCTAAAGAGCTGGGTCGTGAGCACTCCAAGAGATGCCTTGGGGGGGCGGGTAATCCCCAAAACATTGTCCACGCCACCACAACACAAATCGCAATAAAAATTAAAAGAAGAACCAATCATACTTACCTTAGGAGTCCATTACGTACCTCTTTGCTGTCAGCATCGTTGGACCGCCCTGATTTCGCAGGCGGTCAGTGCGGGGCTCGCTTCGGGGCGTACCGATCGAGCGGGAGTTCAAACTCGCGCCGGTGTCGCAACTGGGCGCAGCTCTTCTGGGCAGTGCTGCTCAGTGCCGCCACTAAACCTGACCCGAGGATCTCTGCAGGGCGCTGGAGGCATACCGTCACCATTGCTGCCGCTCCAGGACGAAAAATGGAGCGGAGAGGAGCCACAACTCCGCCCCGTTAATGGGCCAAAAATTGCGGTTGGAGGCTTCCGACCAAAATTTTTTGAACGAAAATACCTGGTGGTCCCAGAGGAACGTAGACTCGTGCTCCGAGGCCTAGCTGCGCAGCCCAGCGTAGGGGCCCATGTATTCCAGGAGCGTATGTGCAGCCTGGGATCACATGGGCCGGACCAACCAATGTAAAATGGCATATCCCCATTCACAGCAATGGTGATCTCCGGGGATACCCCCAAAAACACAAACATTTTAAATAAATAAGAACACTTCACATGTTTTAAATTAATTGAAATGGAATTTAATTAAATGTTTTAGACCAAAATTAATTTCGGAGAATTTTTTTTAATATGTTCTAACAGGGGTAAAAAAAAACTTACCTTAATGGGCAGGGTTTTTAATATAAAAATTATTGATTAAAATGTTATTTTTCTATCTTTTAAAACTCTTATGCTGGTAACAGTAGGCCTTACGCCTGCCTTTAACGGGCGTAAGAGTTTGAAGGACATTCGCGGGGCAACAGTTGGGCAAATAGCCCAAATCTCCGCCCCCAAGAAGGCTCTTCTCCCGGGGATGCATTGGAACTGTCAAAATAAATTTTGAGTGCCGGATTTCGGCGCATGCACATCGTGCGCCGAGAACCAGCACTTGTGGGGCCTCTACGGGTGCGTGCGTACATCATACCCGCCTGTAGAGACCGCGATTTTTGGCCCAATGTGAATAAATTATAGGTGGGAAGGTGTAATAGGAAAGGATATTAAAGTTAATGAAACTATTTGCAATCGCTTTTGAAATCCATTTATTGGACTTTTATTAATATCTGGGTTGCTTTGCACCAAGTCAGGATGGGGACAAGACTTAGTCTGTAACCTAATTGACATAAAGTGCCATGTTGTAGAAGTGGAGTGTCACTGAGGTGTAGTAACTGCGCTATCTCTTCTTCCAGGCCGTGAATGGATTGCCTTGCCTCGAGGAGCTGCTTGCATCCCATAACAAGTTGTGTGGGGTTGTTGATCTTGGCAGATGCAATAAGGTCAGTCTAGTATGCACAAAATGCAGAAAGATCTTGCTGAGTATTTGCTGCATCTTCAACAGTTACAGGAATAACATTGATGTTTTCTTCTCTCTGTGGAGTGTGGATTTTGTAGAATTGAATTGAGAATTTTGATGACGGCATCTTTCTCGTTGTCTCTGATTATTTTTTTGAATCCTGCGTTGGAGAAAGTGAACTGGTTTGTGAGCACGCTTCTCCAGTAATGGATTTTCCAGAGTTGTAAAAGTGGCTTTATTGCCACTTAAATTGTGGAGCTTCTGTGAATCCAGCTGTGAAGTGCACAAAATCCAAGTTTCTCAGGCCAGGACCACCGTGCACTCATTAATTTGTCTCGTAGATCGGCAGTCTGTAATTTTTGACCAGCTCATCAGTATGATTTAGAGCCAACGAGCATGGCAAATCACTGAAATCAGAGCCCATCACTTTGTGGACCCAGAAGGAGATCTGTGAAAAGCTTCATGACTTTTAGAGGACAGCCAGGGTAGTGCAGGAAATGTTTGTTTTATAAAAAGGATCATGAGGGACTTGTTTGGCAGTTAAAGCTTACAGTTATAACTGTAAGACATGAATGAAATATAGTAAGAGACATATACTTAAAATATTTAAATGAACAAACATGTACGTAAAAAAAAAACGTACTTGGCTGTCATAGTTTAAATTAGTAGGCACTACACTTTGTGAATTAAATATTGTAAGGCCTTTGGACGCCATATTTTTTTTGCCAGCACCAATATGGCGGGTAGCACACCTCTGGCTCTAAATGAGTATGCGTTTTCTGCCTGCCATATTGGAGGCTTAGGTGCCCGTTTAGCATCTGAATAACGGGTGTGGCGCCGTCAAAATTCTAGGCTTCCATACGTACTCATTCCACATGCCACATCTAACAAGACAGGGGAATCATCATCATAGGCAGTCCCTCAAACGAGGGTGAGTTGCTTCCACATGGTTTCACAGATGTTTCAATGAAGGACCTGATATTCCAGTCCTGAACTCCAATTGAAGGGGTGGAAGATGCTTGAACGGGGATTTTTTTTAAGTGTGGTGACCATTGCACATCATCCACCACACGGGCTTGACAGAGCTAGGTCTTGGTCCAGTGGCAGGGATTGAACCAGGACAACTGGAGACCTGCTCTGCTGCACGGACCTAGTGCGCACACATATCGGTGTGTGGGCTGGCTTGTGCTGCCCCTGGCCCCTCGGCTCTTCTGGGCCCCGTACCCTCATTCGCCATGATCTCTCGCTGCTCCTCCGCCACAAACATTCGTCGCATCTCATATACTGACCTATTGTCCCCCCCACCAATCACAGCAGCAAACCCCCACGCCCGCTCACAGGGGCAAAGATTTACGCCTCTTAAACAATAAATATTTAAACCCAACTGGCAAGTTCCGAGCATGAGCCGCTTTCAACCGAAAGCAGATGAAGCAGAGAAGCCCTGCTACAACTGTACAGGGTATTGGTGAGACCACACCTGGAGTACTGCGTACAGTTTTGGTCTCCTTATTTGCATTGCATATACTTGCCTTGGAGGCTTTTCAGAGAAGGTTCACGAGGTTGATTCCTGAGATGAAGGGGTTGTCTTATGAAGAAAGGTTGAGCAGGTTTGGCCCATACTCATTGGAGTTCAGAAGAATGAGAGGTGATCTTAGCGAAACATATAAGATACTGAGGGGGCTCGAAAAGGTAGATGCAGAGAGGATATTTCCCCTCATGGGGGAATCTAGAACTAGGAGGCATAGTTTAAGAATAAGGGGTTGCCCATTTAAAACTGAGATGAGGAGGAATTTCTTCTCTGAGGATTGTAAATCTGTGGAATTCGCTGCCTCAGAGAACTGTAGAGGCTGGGTCATTAAGGTGGAGAGAATACACAAGAGAATACACAATAAATGGTAGGATAATGAGAAGTGTAGAGGAACAGAGGGACCTTGGAGTGCATGTCCACAGATCCCTGAATGTAGCAGGACAGGTGGTTAAGAAGGCATATGGGATATTTTCCTTTATTAGCCGAGGCATAGAATACAAGAGCAGGGAGGTTATGCTAGAACTGTACAAAACACTAGTTAGGCCACAGCTAGAGTACTGCATGCAGTTCTGGTCACCACATTACAGGAAGGATGTGATTGCACTAGAGAAGGTACAGAGGAGATTTACAAGATGTTGCCAGTACTGGAGAATTTTAGCTATGAAGACAGATTGGATATGCTGGGGTTTTCTTTGGAACAGAGGAGGCTGAGGAGAGAGTTATTGAAGTATATAAAATTATAAGGGGCCTAGATAGAGTGGATAGGAAGGACATATTTCCCTTAGCAGAGAGGTCAATAACTGGGGCATAGATTTAAAGTAATTGGTAGAAGAATTAGAGGGATTTGAGGAGAAGTCTTTTTCACCCAGAAGTGGGGGTCTGGAACTCACTGCCTGAAAGGGTGGTAGTGGCAGAAAGCCTCATCGCATTTAAAAAGTGGTTGTGCACTTGAAGTGCCGTAACCTAAAGGCTACGGACCAAGAGCTGGATAGTGGGGTTAGGCTGGATAGTATAAAGCCCTGTCCCTACAGTACAGACTCACACGAGGCACATGCTGAAGTCAAGGTCACTCAGGACCTGCACCTTTATTACACAGCTCTCGAATGCCACACTTGCCTGAGACCTGTCTTTATATACCTGTGTAGAACAGGTATCCAGTGTCTCCTGCAAGTGCATGCCTGGTGGTAAAGTAAGCTTGTGGTTACAGGTCATATCGAGTTACAGTCATGTATAGTATGGTAAGATACAGTTATGTACAGTAGTGTGAGATACATGACATCACCCTCCCCCAAGGTCTTAGTGTCTTTATAGCTTCAGTCTCTCAGGTGGTCTGCGCTCTCGCGTGGAGCGTCTTAGTTGTGGTTCAGTTGTTTGCCTTGGTGCCTGTTTTTCTTTCGGTATGATTGTTGGTGTCTCGCCTGGGTTGTCTGTTGGGATTGCCCTTTCCTCAGGTTGTTCCCTCTGTCTGTCCACCAGGTGTGGTGTGAGTTCCACATTGTAGTCTGCCTCTGGTTCAGCAGTATTGTTGGTGAATCTACTTTTGACTTGGTCTACATGCCTCCGGCAGGTTTGGCCATTGTCCATTTGTACCACCAGTAGCCTGTTTCCTTCCTTTCCTGTTACTGTCCCTGCAAGCCATTTGGGGCCCCTGCCATAGTTTAGCACAAACACTTTGTCCCCTATCTCATTCCATCTCCCCCTCGAATTTCGGTCATGGTACTCAGTTAGCTTACGGCGCTTTGCCTCAACGATTAGATGCATGTCTGGCAGGCCTAATTAGAGCCTAGTTTTTAAGGTCCGTTTCATCAATAGTTGCGCGGGGGGGACTCCAGTCAGTGAGTGCGGACAAGATCTGTATGCCAGCAGCAGTCGCGACAGGTGGCCCTGCAGCGTGGGACCTTGGATTTTGAGCATGCCTTGTTTAATGATTTGCACTGCTCGCTCCGCCTGGCCGTTGGAGGCCGGCTTGAATGGTGCCGTCTTAACGTGATTTATGCTGTGGTCACTTATGAAATCTTGGAATTCTGCGCTGGTGAAGCATGGACCATTATCACTGACCAATATATCAGGAATTCCGTGTGTTGCAAACATGGTTCCAAGGCTTTCCACAGTGGTGGAGGTGGTGCTTGAGTTTAAAATGGTGCATTTGATCCACTTTGAAAATGCATCTTCAACTACGAGGAACATTTTGCCCATATTTGGGCCCGCATAGTCTACGTGCACCCGTGACCACGGTTTGGTGGGTCAGGGCCAGGGGCTCAGGGGGGCCTCCCTGAGGGCATTATTGAGTTGGGCACAAATGGTGCACCGTCAGACACAGAGCTCTAAGTCCGCGTCAATGCCAGGCCACCAGATGTGGGATCTGGCTATGGCCTTCATGGGAACGATCCCCGGGTGCTCGCGGTGGAGCTCCCGGACAAAGGCCTCTCTGCCTTGCAGAGGCATAACTACTCGGCTGCCCCACATCGAGCAGTCTGCTTGTAGTGACAGCTCATGCATGTGCCAATGGAAAGGTTTGATCTCCTTGGGGCAAGCATCGCGAGCCTCTGCCCAGTCACCAGTTAAGACACATCTTGTTACTAAGATAACGTGGGGTCGCTGGTCGTCCAGGCTCTGATTTGGCGAGCCGTCATGGGCGAACCTGTGGACTCAAAGGCATTGATTGCCATGACTATCTCACAGTCCTGTTCGTCAGACCCTTCTGTGGTCGCCAGGGGTAGCCTGCTAAGCGCGTCAGCACAGTTGTCTGTGCTTTATGGTGTAGTCGTAGGACGTCAGCATGAGTGCCCACCGTTGAATGCGTGCCGAGCGTTGGCGTTTATTGCCTTGCTCTCGGATAGTAGGGACGTGAGGGGCTTGTGGTTGGTTTCTAACGCGAACTTGGCCCCGAAAAGGTATTGATGCATCTTTTTGACATCGTACACGCACCGAGCGCCTCCTTCTCCACCATTCCGTACCCGCGCTACGCCCGCGAAAGTGACCTGGAGGCATAAGCTATGTGTTGTAATTTACCCGCACCATTGACTTGTTGTAAAACACACCCGACCCCGTATACTGATGCATCACATGTAAGAACTAGCTTTTTACCTGGATCAAAGAAAGCCAAAACACTGTTGGAACATAGAAGGTTGCGTGCCTTATTGAAGGCGCGTTCCTGGGCGTCCCCCCAAAACCAATCGCACCCCTTTCTGAGTAGCACGTGGAGAGGCTCCAGCAGCGTGCTTAAGTTCCGCATAAAGTTCCCAAAGTAATTGAGTAGCCCGAGAAAGGCGCGCAGTTCCGAGACATTCCGGGGCCTGGGTGCCAAGCGAATTGCTTCGGTTTTGGACTCTGTTGGGCGGATTCCATCAGCGGCAATCCTTCTGCCCAAAAATTCAACCTCAGGTGCGAGAAACAGGCACTTGGATTTCTTGATTCGTAGGCCTACCCGATCCAACCGCTTTAGTACTTCCTCCAAATTGCGGAGATGGGAGTCGGTGTCCCTGCCCGTGATAAGTATGTCGTCTTGAAATACAACCGTCCCCGGGATGGACTTGAGCAGACTCTCCATGTTGCGCTGGAATATAGCAGCTGCCGACCTGATGCTGAATGGGCATCGATTATACATGAAAAGGCCTTGATGTGTGTTGATGGTGGTGAGTAGCTTAGACTCTTCGGTCAGTTCTTGCGTCATATATGCAGATGTGAGATCTAGTTTTGAGAAAAGTTTTCCTCCAGCCAATGTGGCAAGTAGGTCCTCCGCTCTGGGCAGCGGGTATTGGTCCTGTAGGGAGACTCTGTTTATGGTAGATTTGTAATCCCCACAGATTCGTACGGATCCATCAGGCTTCATGACTGGGACGATGGGACTTGCCCAGTCGCTAAATTCCACGGGTGAGATAATGCCTTCCCGCAGAAGCCTGTCCAGTTCATGTTCAATCTTTTCCCTCGTCACATAGGGCACAGCTCCAGCCTTGTGATGGACCGGTCTAGCATCCTGTGTGATGTAGATTTTGACTTTAGCCCCTTTGAACGTGCCCACACCTAGCTGAAAGAGATGTTCAAATCGACTTAGAACTGTTGAGCATGTGAACATCATCCCATTTCCAATTTAGTTTTGCTAGCCAGCTTCTCCCCAGCAGTGCTGGGAGATCTCCGGGGACAATCCACAGGGCAGTTCGGTTCACTGTCCCTTTGTGTGTGACTGAGAGCATGGCGCTGCCAAGGACTGGGCTGATTTCTTTGGTATAGGTCCTTAGTTTGGTGTCGACCCTTGTGAGTTTTGGTCTGTCGCTTTTGTGCGGCCACAGCTGTTCAAATTGTTGAGCGCTCATGAGAGATTGACTCACTCCTGTATCCAGCTCCATGTTGACGGGTATCCCGTTGAGTAGGACCCTCATCATTATAGGAGGCGTCTTGTTGTACGAACAGTGGACATTGATCGTGTTGACCCGCGTACCTCGGTGTCCCGGGTACTGTCCCCACCGTCTTGTGGTCCGCTTTCCGACCCTTCCGATTCGTATACCAGCCGAGCTGCCGTTTTTCTGCACATGCAAGCCAGATGCCTTGTATAGTTGCAGTTTCTGCAGACGGCATGCTGAAATCGACACCCCCTTGATGAGTGCCTTCCCCCACATCTCCAGCACAGACCGCTTCCATTGTTTCCAAAGGATGACTGATCTCTCTTGAGCTTCTCTCAGTTTGTAGTTGATTGCTCGCATTGTGGGTTGATGAGGTCGTTCTTGTGGCCCTTGATGGCTTCTGGCTCCACTGTCTGCTGTTGAGGGCCTGCTCTCCTGCCTTTGTCTATGTGTGGGGGTAGCAGCTTGTTTCATGCTGTGAACCCCTTGTTCCGATGTTTCGTTCGTTGTCGTACCCGCAGCGTAGATCAACCTCGTTTCTTCTTCTCCTGCCAAGAATGTCTGTGCAAGCAGTGCTGCTGCCTCTGGGGTCAAGTTCTTGGTATCTATGAGCTTTCAGAATATGCCTGCATGGCCTATTCCTTCAATAAAAAAGTCTCTCAGTACTTCTCTCCTTAGTTCATCGGAGAACTCACATAAGCTAGCCAACCTCCGAAGTTCCGCCACGAAGTCGGGTATGCTCTGGCCCACACAGCGTCTGTAGTTGTAGAATCTGTGTCTGGCCATGTGTAGGCTGCTCGCTGGCTTCAGGTGGTCTCTTACCAGTGTGCTCAACTCTTCAAACGACTTGCTTGCTGGTTTCTCGGGTGCCAGCAGATTCTTCATTAAGGCGTATGTTTTCAAGCCACAGCTGATCAAGAGATGGGCTCTTCTCTTGTCTGCCTTATCGTCGCCTAACCAGTCTTTGGTTACAAAGCTTTGCTGGAACCTTTCTATAAGGTCCTCCCAATTATCGCCAGCATTGTATTTTTCATCTGAGCCGTTGGTCGCCATTCTGTGGATTCTGTAATCCCGTAACTCATCGCCACTGTAAAGTCCTGTCCCTGCAGTACAGACTCACACGAGGCACATGCTGAAGTCAAGGTCACTCAGGACCTGCACCTTTATTACACAGCTCTCGAATGCCACACTTGCTTGAGACCTGTCTTTACATACCTATCTGGGACAGGTATCCAGTGTCTCCTGCAAGTGCACCCCTGGTGGTAAGGTAAGCTTGTGGTTACAGGTCATCTCTAGTTACAGTTATGTATAGCATGATAAGATACAGTTATGTACAGTAGTGTGAGATACATGACAGATAGGTCTTTTTCGACTGGCACAGACACGATGGGCCGGATGGCCTCCGACTGTGCCATAAACTTCTATGATTCTATGTA
Source organism: Pristiophorus japonicus (assembly GCF_044704955.1). Taxonomy (NCBI): domain Eukaryota; kingdom Metazoa; phylum Chordata; class Chondrichthyes; family Pristiophoridae; genus Pristiophorus; species Pristiophorus japonicus. The sequence continues at coordinate 83,260,778 of NC_091992.1, forward strand.
TTGTGAGACTGTATAAACTGCAGTATCATATACACTCGTTCATCGGGAGCATCTTAATCACTAAGTAAAACGATGTTGTTTCATATATATTTCATAGTTTGTCATTCTTTATTTTCTGCATATTGTAAAGGAAGCTTTATTTGCTCAAAATCTGATTCTAGGAAACGGTTATGCCCAATTCAAGTAAAGAAAAAATAGCATTTCCACTACTGTCAATATGTACATGGTACTTTCATAGTGCTCCACTACAGAGCACAGTAAGAAGTATTTGCAATGTTGCCTGTTGCAAAAATAGGAAATTTGTATCTTGAAAAAACTGGCATAATTAAAAAAAGGCAATTAGTCCGTCTCTATACTTAAAATGGCCAATCGAAAGTGGGAGGCTAGATTTTCCAATCTGTTATGTTAACGCTGACAGTAACCCATTTATTTAAAATGGGTTGCCCCCAATGTTAAAATAAAATAATTTTGAAAATCTAGACTGGGGTGTTTGCAAGGAAAGGCAGTTTTCTCTCCTTACTTTTAATCAAGGTTGGTGGGAGGCCCCAATCTTCAAAGAGGACAGTATCTTTAAAACAGAGCGCTCCCACAGTCCAGCAGTTCTCTTGATCAGTCTGAGCATGTCAGATTGAAGAAATCCCATGATAGATAGTTACTGTGGAACATAGTGTAACTGAATCATTTTGGTCCTGTAAAATGGTTCAGTTGTAAGTCAATTGGAGCTGTAATTTTTAGCCTGTATGGAGTGGGCCGACCTTTCGCTGTATTCCATCTTCCAGATTGATGGTGGATGTGGTGGGAATCCTATCTGAATTGCGATCTGTGGTATTGCTGCTAAATTGGGTACTTGTTGGCCCTGTGCTACGCAACCAATGGTGTGACCCTTCTGATCACATTTGTAGACTGCCTGGTACGGCTATTAGGACAAAAAGCCCAAACTGTAACACCATTCAGCAATGACCTGACTTATGATGAGAGATTGTGTAGAATGGGCTGATACTCTCTGGGGTTTAAAAGAATGAGAGGAGATCTCATTGAAACATACAAGATTCTGAGGGTGATTGACAGGGTAGATGCTGAGAGGTTGTTTCCCCTGGCTGCAGTGTCTAGACCTAGGGGGCACAGTCTCAGGATAAGGGGTAGGTTATTTAAGACAGAGATGAGGAGGAATTTCTTCACTCAGAGGGTTGTGAATCTTTGGAATTCTCTGCCCCAGAGGGCTGAGTCCCTGAATATATTCAAGGCTGAGATAGATAGATTTTTGGCGTCTAGGGGAATCAAGGGATATGCAGAACGGGCTGGAAAGTGGAGTTGAGGTTGATGATCAGCCATGGTCTTATTGAATGGCGGAGCAGGCTTGAGGGGCTGTAGGGCCTACTCCTGCTCCTATTTCTTATCTTCTTATGACCCCTGCCGACTGCTGACTGCTGTGTTGCCATGCAGTGATGATATAAGCTATTTGCTTTCAGCAGTCCTGTGTAGAAACTTTGGTCATTTTCCTCATTACTTACTCACAGGTCTGATGTGAATAAATAGCTAAACTTGGTTTACTAGCCTTGTTTAGCAGTGCCTACCAGGCAGACTAGCCTTTAACGAACCCCTTAACAAGCTATTTCTTGGCCTCATTCCCATTACAACTTGAGAAAAACTGAAAGTGTCCATTAATAATGAAAGGAAGGTCTGTTGCCACTTCCCAATTATTTTCCTCACGAGTTTATTCATGCTTACTTGTTGATTAAACACAGCTCAGTTTGGATATTTTATCCCATAGAAGGTGAAGTGGACAGAATTAGACCATGACCCATTTGTTCGAGCTCCTAAAAACACCCCCGACTGTTTTCAGCTCGGGCTGCATGGGGGTGCTACAGGTCCCCTCTGCGTTGCTGGCTTAGGGAGGGAAATAAATGATCAGCTTATACTCATGGTCGCTGTGCAGTGACCACTGTCAGAGAGTTTGCACGTGGGCATCAGGTGAGGGTGAGGGCGAGCCAGACTCTGGTGTGATGCCCCTGTGGTCGAACAGCCTGCTAACGCTTACTGTCTCCGCTCGCACATGATGAGTGACCACTTGGTTGAGCTACTGGTGCCTGCAGAACTACACTTCAGCACAAGTTACTGCCTTCAGGAAAAGAGGCGATTTTAAACTAAAACATGATCTTTTTTTTAAGTTCAACTGCACTCCCACTTTTTAACTCTCTTCAAAGCAGAATCAACAACAGCAACTTGTATTTATATAGCACCTTTAATGTAGTGAAACATCCCAAGGTGCTTCACAGGAGTATTATGAGAAGAAAATAATTTGAAACCGAGCCGCTTAAGTAGAAATTAGTGCAGGTGACCAAAAGCTTGGACAAAGAGGTATGTTTTAAGGAGCATCTTGAAGGAGGGAAGCGAGGCGGAGAGGTTTCGGGAGGGAGTTCGAGAGCTTGGGGCCTAGGCAACAGAAGGCACGGCCACCAATGGTTGAGCGATTATAATCAGGGATGCTCAAGAGGGCAGAATTTGAGGAGTGCAGACATCTCAGGGTGGGGGTTGTGATGGAGGAAATGACAGAGATAGGGAGGGGCAAGGCCTTGGAGGGATTTGTAAACAAAGATGAGAATTTTGAAATCGAAGCGTTGCTTAACCGGAAGCCAATGTAGGTCAGCGAGCACAGAGGTGATGGGTAAGCGGGACTTGGTACAAGTTAGGACATGGGCAGTCGGGTTTTGGATCGTCTCTAGTTTACGTAGGGTAGAATGTGGGAGGCCAGCCAGTGTGTTGGAATAGTCAAGTCTGAATCTACAAAAAATTGTTTCTGAAAATGTAGTCTGGTGCCGATTTTCTCTGCGTCCTTCCTCCCCTGCTTGGCACGTTTCCACATAGGCTTGATTCCAGTATTTGATTCTGATCATTATTTGTGTGTGTAACCCTGGCTATGAGTGTCAGCAAGCTGCTCGACACAGTGCTGTTCTCAGCCGACACCCACACACCCGCAGTTCCAGTCGGGGGTCTCTGGCTAACGATCAGCAGTAAGAACCTTTTTCTGTTTTCCCATACCCACCCCCCACCCTCACACTCCTAATCCATGTTGAGGCTAAATATATATGAACTACTGGGTCAGATCAGTTTACTTGCTGCCGAGTAGATAATTGAACCTGAGAGCAATCTGACCTCAGTCATCAGGGAAACCATAAATATAAATTTAAATTCATTTGTACATCTTCTGATGGTGTATGCAATGTATGCACCTGTGAGGATGCTCACAGGTTTGTCGAGCTGTTGAGTTGGGAGTGGCTTAGCCAGTCACGTGATGTTCACAAGACTCAATAAAACCCCAGCCAGTTGGGTTCAGGGTGTTCACAATGAGGCAGGTGGGTGTGAGCCTGGTGGATGAACTGATAATGTGTAGTGTGATTGTTAAACTTTTTGCTAATAAACCAACTAGTTATTAATAAAAACAGAAACTGCTGTAAATCTCAGCGGTGGAGCGAGAAACATTGAGTTAATGTTTCAGGTTGATGACCCTTCGTCAGAACTGGCAGTAGTTTGAAATGTAATAGTTCTTAAAAGCAATGTGTTGCTATGAATTATTAAGCAAAGAACCCATGAAGCAAATACATTACAATGTACAATATTATTTTTCCCAACAGTTACAAGAGCTAGATTTATCCAACAACAAAATATCAGAGGTCCTAGGATTGTCATTACTGGAAACTTTAACTGTGAGTGGTGGAAAATACCAGTAAATGTAATGGAACTATTTGCAAAACATTTGCCAGTACTTGATTTGAATTGTGCTGTTCTTTGTCATTGCTACAGTCTGTCGACCTGTCCGGGAATGTTCTGTGCAGCACGGAAAGTCTTGGATCTCTTTGGTGAGTCTGTGGGGTCATTCCATAAAACTATTGAGAAAGTTTGGAACGTGGAAAGGCCCTTCAGCCCGCTCTTTCCACAGCTCACACATTACTGCCTCAATAAAAACAAAGAAGGCTCATATTTCTATAGCGCCTTCCACGACCTTGGGACATCTCAAAGCACTTTATAGCCAATGAAGTACTTTTGAAGTGTAATGTCGGAAACACGGCAGCCAATTTGTACACAGCAAGCTACCACAAACATCAATGTGATAATGACCAGATCATCTGTTTTAGTGATGTTGATTGCAGGATAAATATTGACTAGGACACCGGGGAGAACTCCCCTGCTCTTCTTTGAAATAGTGCCACGGGATCTTTTGCATCCAGCTGATAGGGCAGACATGGTCTCGGTTTAATGTCTCATCTGAAAGACAATGCAGCACTCCCTCAACACTGCACTGGAGTGTCAGCCTAGATTTTTGTGCTCAAGTCCCTGGAGTGGGATTTGAACCCAGAAGCTTGTAACTCAGAGGCAAGGGTGCTACCCACTGAGCCACGACTGACACTCCTCTCTCCCCACCTACCACCACCTAAATCGCATTCACATTAGAGTTAGAAAGGTTAGCGATCAGACCTGCTAATGGGGGAAAATTTCTCCGCACAATGTGTGGCAAAACTGTAAATGTGTTTGTTAGCAACATGTTGATAATCTTGCTTCCCTTATTGGACAGAGGAAATCTCCCGCAATATCTCAATTCGCCCGCCTTTAATTCCATAGGTATTGATCCAGTCTCTCTTCCCAGTACGGCTTCTGTTTATATTTTAATATCCTGCCCAGCTTCTGCCTTGAATCATTATTTACACGACTGTGCAAATACCAGTGAGCTAATATTCTCTCTCCACAGTACTATCTGGTTTGCTGTCTGTCACACAGTCCAAATCTGACGGCTATTGCTGGTATTGTGCAACTATTTCAGGCCTCATCCTATTATACATTAAATCAGTGTTAAATTATCAGCAGTTCCATGATTTTATTTCAGGCATTTGATATTCATCCAAGTGTTTATTGAGAAACTAGTTACCTAAAATTTATTCCCTTCTTCATAAGCACTAATCTTCCTCGTTTGTGCGCGCACCAGATGGGGTGCCGGGAGATAATAAATCATCCTGCCCTTTGACGGCTCCAGCTGCTTTCTGATGCGCTGTTAGAAAATGTATTCATTTTTTAATGTATTGCTTTCATGCGTCATCCTTCCTCAACTCGGAGGCTGAGCGAGTGAGCCACAGAGTCTCTAAATCTGTTGTCACCGTTCACAAATACTGCTCTGTTCTTACTGCCTAACAAGCAGCACAGAACGTGTAGCATTACTCAACACTGCAAACGGATAATCTGATAACTTACCTGCCACATTTATCTTTTGATTTTAATCTGCCAACTTCTGAGCATTTGTATTCATAAACTCTGAGGCTGGAAGCGGGGTGGTCAGGGGTGGGGCGGGGGAACGAACACCAGAAATACGATGAATGGCACCAGTTCTGCCTTGTGTTGGTGGGGGGGGGTATCTTGAGTGTCTCGTTTAAATGTTAATCTTTGGTGGTTGTATCCAGATGGTGATTGTTGACTGGGTCTTTGACTGCGAGGAGCATCTGATATTTAAACTGTAAAACATAACCTTATTGAAACAAAGTACTGAGTGCAACTTTCCTGCCAACCCCCACCCCCAGCAGATGTTACTGCTGACTTCGCCAACACTGTCACTGTGGGGCTGCCCCTTCCCCGTGGTTTCTGAATTTTAAAATTTAAATCCCAGCTGAACTGGGTCCTTTGTCTATGTGCACCTTTCTCTTTTTCTCACTCTCTCTGGCTCTTTCACCCGCTCCCTCTCTCGCCCTCCCTCCCTCCCTCGCCTGACTTCCCTCCCTCTCTCGCCCTCCCGCCCTCTCTCGCCCTCCCCGCACCCTCTCGCGCCCTCTCGCTCTCCCTCCCTCCCTCCCTCCCACCCTCTCTCGCCCGCCCGCCCTCTCTCGCCCACCCCTTCTCTCTCTCGCCTTCTTGCCCACTCTTTCTCTTTCCCTCTCATTGTCCTACCACCCACCATATTCTAGCAGGGCTCACTGGTTGACGCTGAGAATGCTGACTATTTTTTCTTCCCATCCCGAGCCCAGTGTGCTCCGTTATGGTGCCCTGGCTGTGATTGCCAAACTCACTACAGACAAGAATTCTTTCCTAAATGATTATCTTCTTTAGCTCTCCCTGTGCTCCCAGCTGTGCCTGGTATATGAGTGTGTTACAGTATGATTCTTCTTCTGACTTTTCCACTTTTCCAGTGTGCATGGACCTGACTTCCATTTCCATGCATTCTCACAACAGCATAACCGAAATTAGGAATGTGCGGTGAATGGAATTTTGGATATGAATTTGCACACAATGACTCCCTAGTTCAGCACACCATGGCAGCTCAGCAATCTCCAATACTGCAGTGCACTGCCAGTATAAGATATCGCCAGTATAAGCAATCGCCAGTTCGAACCGTGTTGAGTTACCTGCATAGCGCCCTTGGATTACGGGAAAATCAGCCAGGGTTTCTGCCCCAGTCACTACTAAGTGACCCCTCCTCCCTCCCCACAAGTAATGTATGTATGTGTGGATATCCAGTACAGGACAGAATCATGCTAATCTGTAATGTCCCATGGTAGAATAGCTAGCTCGGCTGCTGGGTGAATAATGATCACCTGGACGAGAACCATAAAGTCAGTGCTGCCCATAGAGCTATTTACAAAGGGAGGGGAGAAATCTGGCATCGGAATAAGTGCACAGAGGAGACCGTTGCTAAGTCCTGTGGTAATAGCTGGACTACCCCAGGATGCGGATAACTTTAAGGCCGATTTCCCTTAGGGGAATACTGTCGTCTGCACTCCGGCTGTTATCCATAAAGTGTGCAACTTCAGAAGGTCTGACTGTGATCAGAGGTGCGCATTTTCATGGGTGGCGCAAGTCGCTGTTTGATTTTCTCTCCTTGTACTGTGCTGCTAAACTCACAGAGCCGGGTTCGCATTCCTTTCATGGGGAGGTCTCCATATCGACCTGAAGAGAGCAATGCCAGCTGACAGTTCATGGGTGTCATTGCCCCAAGACCAGGTACCCAAGGGTCTGTGAGCCAGTTAAAGGCCCGTTTATACAATCCTTGTGTCAGATACACTGAGGTGAGATTCCCAATTTTACAGGAAAGTGCATTTACAGTGAACTTGTGAAACCTGTTAATTCATATGGCAGTCGGCTGTCTGTCAGCCAATACTGGGACTTGAGCCTGTCATGATGGCTGAGCGAGTAAGGTTGTACAGAGTTCAGATTCTAATCTCAAAAATCCACATTTAAAAAAAATCTTACTGCCAAGCCCAAATCAGGATCATCAGCAGCGACTTTAATAACTGCAAACTGGAATGGGCAGTGTCGGCAGTATTATTTACAATTCGAAAATAGCTTTGGAGTTCATGACTTTTTGAAGTTATTGCCCATCTGTTTTTTTTTGAGGGGGGGAGCTGATCATTCTTGTTTTTGAGTGGGTTGTCTGAACATTTCTGCAATACAGAAGCCCCAGTTTTAACCTAATGGGGTTGGGTTCGGTTCACATGCCTGTTTTACACCTCAACTGATTTTATGCTCCATTGAAGTTTAATTTGGAGTTGGAGTGTTAAATCGGGCAGGGTGACAACAGGCAGACGACCTGAACACGTCCTCTTCCCACCGGGAGGGTGGGGTTAAAATCTGGGAAAAATTAGTGGATTTTCTTTAAATGGAAGCATTTTTATTTTCCAATTCTGTGTCTTGTAATGTGGATGCCTAGGTTTAATCAAAATTAATTTTGAGCTGAACAAAGCTCAGAATTCAAGTCTTGATCCCACTCCCTGTCCTATCCAAGTTTGGTCTTGGACTCGGCAAAAGGTAGTAACTCTCCTCTGGAAACTACCAGAGAGCCAATTAAACAGGCAAAATGTTGCAGTGTTGGTAGTGATTCTTGGGATGAATTTTACTGGCTCCCAATTGCTTTGGCTGTCCACTCTCTGTGCCTTTGCTCCGTGTAGCGTACATCTTTGGCACCAGATGTCCCTGGTGATGTATTGTTTAAGCCTCCGTTGGTTCAGCCGACAAGTCTTTGGAGATCAAAATAAGTCTTTTATGTAAATCGTGAGTTGCGAAGTCTCTGGAGATCAAAATAAGTCTTTTATGTAAATCGTGAGTTGAGAGCTTTAATGTGAAATCTGCGTGCATGCATGTAATTACTGAAAACTGGCAGCAGAGTTGAATCTCATTGAATTGTAGCAAAAATTCTCCAATAAATAAACGTAAACGTTGCTTCTCTGCAAGCTCCGCTCGCTGAAAGAGTGCATTTACATCCGTACATCCTTTGGTTCATTTAAAACTTTGGTAACTTTCCTTGGATATTTCCCTTGTAAGAACGTTCAGGTAATCTCATTGTGTTATAGTGGCCCTATGCGTCCAGTTGTCCTTTACTAACACGTGTACTATTAGCATCACAGGTCACACACAGATACCCAAAGGGTCTTAGGAGGTTATAAGGCATTTTATTAAGGGAGCGATAGTTCAAATATAGTCAAACACAACACACAATGGGGATAGATATAGTAGACACATGACCGTGACAAATAGCTGTTATCAATCCCGATCGGATAGACGGCTGGTGGCACGAACAGTTCTTATCTTCACTGTCTGCCCTGAAACACCTTCTGGGTCTTTCTTTTATTCTCTTTTTATGGGTGGGTCTAGTGTAGGATATTGGCAGGACCATTTAATCCATGATATGTCGGGTTTTTTTGTCTCAACTCTTGGGTGAAACCCTCTTCTTTACATCCTCCCAAGCTTGGAGTCAGATAGGCCGTTTTCGGCCAGCAGATGTTTGGAGCTGCCTGTTATCAGTTATTTATGTTCACGCTGTTCAAGTCGCTTTAGCTAATGTACCAGGGAGTGAATCATTCAATTCTAACACCAGTCTGAAGAGACTTTTTGCTCTCAAGTTATTTCTTCCAATTCACGATTTCTTACATACGTTAAATGGGCACTGATTGGTGCAAGTGCATCACATATATCAGGGGGTAATGCAATTCAGGCTCAGTCCTCTAAGGCCTCTCTAGTTTAACTCTGCCACTGTGCCAATAAAAAGGATGGGAAAGTAGCGGGGGTGGGGGGATGAGGGGTGTGGGGGTGGGTGGGGCGGGATGGAGGGGGGTGTGGGGTGGGGGTGGTGGGGATGAGGGGAGAGGGGGTGGGGGGGATGGGTGGGGAGGGGGGAAGTGGGGATGAGGGGGATGGGGGATGAGGGGGTTGGGGTGGTGAGGGGGGAGGGAGCTGTGACTATGGATCCACACTCTGCAATGTACCACGCTGGTGCCGCCATGAAAGGCATCCCCCTCACAGCCCCTTCCTGGAGCAGGAGAATTTGATTAAATGATGTTACATTTTACCCGCAGCATGTTCTTGTAATTCACAGGCAATTTTGGATTGTTTGTACACGCTGAGGCTTTTCATTCTGTTGCCGAGTGTTTTCTTCATGTTATAAATCGAGACAAAAGTGGTCTCGGGTGATGAAATTCTCCTCGGGTACCCAGAGTACTTTATTTATAATCTCCTTGTGATCAGCAACCTGGGAATAGCAATCTGGATTTATGTCCAGGAAATAGTGCAAAATAAGAAGGAAAATCACTACACAAGTGCCAAAAAAAACAAAACACATTTTATTCGATAAAGTTTCCCCAGCTCCGGATGGAGTGCAAATGAATCAGATATTCAGTGCAACCACCCCAAAGTAATGTACTGCAAGCTGCATGGGGGGGTTCTCCATATTTAATCGGAAACCAGTGAGCACCAGCTTGGTTCGGGCTTTGTGTGGGTGCAGGTTTTTCATGTCCCTGCATGTGAGCCCAAAGCAAAATGGATCGGTGGTGGGTTTGACGTCATAAAAGTATCATCCTCGGCTCAGTGGGCAGCACTCTTGCCTCTGAGTAAGAAGGTTGTGGTTCAAGCCACACTATGGATTTGAGTACATAACCTAGACTGACACCCAAGAGCAGTACTGAGAGGGTGCAGCAGTGTTGGAGGTGCTGTGTTTCAGTTGAGATTTTGTAACCAAAGACCTCTGTCCTGCTCAAGTGGATGTAAAAGATCCCACAGCACTCTTCGAAGAGCAGGGAGTTCCCTGGTGTCCTGGACAACATTCTTCCCTCAACCAACATGACAGATTATCTGATCATTCATTCATTTGCTGATTGTGGGCCCTCACTGTGCATAATTTGGCTGTTCTGTTTCCCTACATTACAGCAGTGACTGCATTACAGAAGTAATCCATTGGTTGTAAAACACGTTGGGATGTTCTGAGGACATGATAAGGTGCTCTATAAATTCCAGTTCTTACTCCGAGATCTATCATACAGGCAGGTTGCTCAATCTTCTCTTGAACTTGGACGTATCCTGGTTTAATGGGATCAGATATTCCTCGGAGCACAGGAATACCTGATCCAGTGGTTCTGAGAGACTGTACTGTTTGAGCGAATAACATATTAAGCTCCATATTAATACGTTGAAACGTATAAGATTCTGAGGGGGCATGACCGGGTAAATGCAGAGAGGATGTTTCTTCTCGTGGGGGAATCTAAAACTAGGGGGCATAGTCTCAGAATAAGGGGTCGCCCATTTAAAACGGAGATGAGGAAGAATTTCTTCTCTCAGAGGGTGGTGAATCTTTGGAATTCTCTGTCCCAGAGAGCTGTGGAGGCTGGATCATTGAATATATTTAAGTTGGAGATAGACAGAGATTTGGACGATAGGGGAGTCAAGGGTTATGGGGAGCGGGCAGGGAAGTGGAGTTAAGGCCAAGATCAGATCAGCCATGTTCTTATTGAATGGCGGAACAGGCTCAAGGGGCCAGATGGCCAACTCCTGCTCCTATTTCATATGTTCTATGTAGGAGAAGTTCTTTCTGGAATATTGTTCAGGCTTCATAACTGGCCAATAGGCCTTCAAACATCTGTAAGGGAACTAATTGCCTGTTCCATCTCTTGTCTGTGATTTTCTTTTCTTTGTCCCACTTGAGGACTGGATGTTGCCAATGGTACTGCTATTTTGATTCACTATTATGGAGTATGAATCATACGTAAATTACTGAGAGGGCTTGGCTGTTTGATGTAGAGCAATATAATCATAAGCTACAATGTACATCCTTGTGATACAGCTTTTTCTTTTTTGAAGGAGAATATTACAATATACTCTTGTCCACCTTCCTGCTCTGTTGAAAATACTGTTTTAAAAATAGTATTTTGTTGATTAGAAATGTGTTAAAGAATTAAAATTCAATAACCCACTGCTGCAATGCATTGAAAGCTGTTGGTTTGATGATGTCTGCTTGCTTTATTGAGGATACTCATATCCTTCCTGTGATTTCTCAGATTTTGAGCTACTATTTTTACCACACTCACAGTTGGTATTCCTCAGTTCCTTGCAGGAGTTGAATCTTGCCGATAACCAGCTGAAGTCTATCTCCAGCTTCTCCGTACAATTCCCTAGCCTCAATGTCCTTAATGTGGCCAATAACAACATCAACTTCGGGGAAGAACTAGTAAGTATAATTATTTAATGTCCAAACAGAATGATTATCCTTAATAGTCCTGAATTATTATTATAAATTTCTTTTTTATTAGCTTATGGGCTTGTATTTTCTACCAAATTAAGAACAAAATATTAATTGATTAGAATGCATGAATTTGCATATATCGTATTATTATGTAGATTGGAATGCCTATCTAATGAGAACTATGTTTGACCTTTCAAAAACATGATGAATTGCAGTTACTCAGGGAGTGACTGGGTTGAAGAGCTATTTATGTCAATGTTCTTTCCTTCAAGAAATCTCTGGCGCGGTGCTGCCACCTGGTGGAACTGCATTTAGCTGGCAAAGGAACTGGGACACCAGATGAAGAACAAACCATGTGAGAGCTATACTGTATATCTGTAAGAACTATACATACTGACAAAATATTACAGCAAGAAAGTCTGGTTCTAGCTTGTTCAGTAGACTCTCCACTATGGGAATACACCTCGTGCAAATCCCTGATTCTAAAAATGTTTTAGAATTGTTAATAGTGGAAAAGAGCTATGTTAGAATCAGTAAAGTGCAAATAAATTCTGCATTTAACTTGAAATGAGTACATTACAAATGCTACAATGAACCTGATTTTGGTTATAAGAGCTCTGATATCACACTGTAGCAGTTTATATTACCTGTCGGAATATGGAAGGTGTTTGCTGGTCTGCATGCTGCAAGTTGCCAATCTCAAAGGCAAGATTGTCTCCACCAACCCCTTTCACTTCATTTAATTGTTAAAATGTGTTTGAGAAAATATAATAAAGGAGGAAGTGTCCATTGAGGCATCCAGCATGGCAGTCCAGACACGCCATTCTCATTCTTGCCTTTGCTAATGATCAGTTCAGGGTCTCCTGTTTCAGTTACTATAAATAACACATGTCCAAGTTCTTCAACGAGTTATCCTACTGATGGCTATTCACCCACGTGGGCATCCTGCTGTGGCTTAGCATGTTTACTTGGGCAAGGTACCAGAGGGCTGGCAACAACCGTGCAACTGTACACCAGTGGGAGTCCGAGTCCGGGCCCTCGGAGGAGGAAGGACATATAAATAAAATAAATCTTCAATGGGCATGAATTATTCAGGTTATAGGGCTCAATTTTTCCCAGTTATTTGCGCCATTTTTTTGGCTTAAATTAAAATATCCAAGGTTCCCCAAAGATTGTGTGCCAGTTTTTTTTTTACCTCATTGGGGACGTAACCTGCCACCCGCGCCAATTCTGGCCATTTAAGCAAGTTTGACCAGCTCCGGTTTACTCCAGTTTTTCTTAGGATGGCATATATGACCACTCTGGAAAAACCTTCTGCGCAGTTAACAAAATCGGCGCAGGTAAGAGAATCCGTGCAGCAGATGCAGTTCCACGGCCCGGACAGCAGCAGCAGAGAGGGAGGGAGAGGGGGAGAGGAGAGAGGGGGGAGGGGGGGGTGGGGGCGGGGAGGCCTTTCGGCCAGGGTTAAGAGCGGCAACCGACACCGGCATCGGGAGGCCCTTCAGCCAGGGCTAGTAGCGGGTACCGGGAAGGGGGGAGGGGGGGGTGGGGAAGGAAGGGATAGAGTTTTGGTATAAATACTTTAATCATTTAATGCTGGTAAGTTGCTGCAATGTGTAAAGTGCTTGTCCAGTTGCTGTGAGCTGGCTAGAATGTGTTGTATGTGTCACTTTCCACTCTCAACCCGCAGTGTGTCCCTGGTAACCCAATCTTTTTGGTGCAGATCTTAGGCTCCACCCCCAAAGCTAAAGGACAGGCTAGACAGCACCAAAATCAACAATTCAAACGGGGAAACTGGGATTTTTTTTGTTGGCATAGATGGGCCTCCAAAAAACGGGCGTAACTCTTCAAGTACGGCAAAAAACAGATTTGGGGAAAATTGAGCCCATAGACTTTTATCATTTACAAATGCGATATATCGCATATTATGGAGAGACTAGAGAAGCTGGGATTTAATAGAGGAGTTCAAAACCATGAATATCTATGATAGAGAAAATAGGGAGAAACTTTCCACAGGCAGGAGGTTCAGTAACCAGAGGATACAGATTTAAGGTAATTGGGAAAAGAACCAGATAAGGAGTTACATAAGAACATAAGAATTAGGAGCAGGAGTAGGCCACTCGGTCCCTCGAGCCTGCTCTGCCATTCAATGAGATCACGGCTGATCTTCTACCTCAACTCCACTTTCCTGCACTATCTCTTAATATCCAAAAATCTAGCGATCTCTGTCTTGAATATACTCAATGAATGAACCTCCATAGCCCTCTGGGGTAGAGAATTCCAGAGATTCACCACCCTCTGAGTGAAGAAGTTTCTCCTCATCTCAGTCCTAAATGGCTGACCCCTTATTCTGTCACTATGACCTCTGGTACAAGACTCCTCCCTGCATCTACCCTGTCAAGCCCTGTAAGAATGTTGTATGTTTCAATGAGATCACCTCTCATTCTTCTAAACTTTAGAGAGCCTAGGTCTTATCTACTCAATCGCTCCTCATAGGACAATCCCCCCCATCCCAGGAATCAGTCTGGTGAACTTTCGTTGCACTCCCTCAATGGTAAGTATATCCTTCCTTCGGTAAGGAGACCAAAATTGGACACAATACTCCAGGTGCGGTCTCCCCAGGGCCCTATATAAATGCAGTAAGATGCCTTTACTTTTATACTCAAATCCTCTTGTAATAAAGGCCAACATACCATTTGCTGTCTTAATTGCTTGATGTATCTGCATGTTAAGTGAGTCGTGTACAAGGACACCCAGGTCCCTCTGAACACCAAAATTTCCCAATCTCTCACCATTTAAAAAAATACTCTGCTTTTCTATTTTTCCTACCAAAATGGATAACTCACATTTCTCCACATTATTTTCAATTTGCCATGTTCTTGCCCATTCACTTAGCCTGTCCACATCCCCTTGAAATCTCTTTGCATCTTCCTCACAACTTATATTCCCATCGAGCTTTGTATCATCAGCAAACTTGGATATATTACATTTAGTCCCCTCATCCAAATCATTGATATAGATTGTGAATAGCTGAGGCCCAAGCACCGATCCTTGCGTCATCCCACTAGTTACAGCATGCCAACCCGAAAATGACCTGTTTATTCCTACTCTCTGTTTTCTGTCCGTTAACCAATCCTCAATCCATGCTAGTATATTACCCCCAATCCCATGGGCCCTAATTTTGTTCAATAACCTCTTGTGTGGCACCTTATCGAAAGCCTTCTGAAAATCCAAATACACCACATCCACTTGTCCCCCCCCCTTACCTATTCTGCTAGTTACAACCTCAAAAAAACTCCAACAGATTTGTCAAACATGATCTCCCTTTCATAAAACCGTGTTGACTCTGCCCAATCCTATTACCCTGTGTTATTATTTGAAGGGGAAAAAAATTGCATGGCTATGGGAAAAGAGCAGGGGAATGGGATTAATTGGATAGCTCTTTCAGCACAGGAATGATGGACCGAATGGCTTCCTTCTGTGCTGTACAATTCTATTTTTTATCCTGATTTTCTTCCTTATTCCTCTTCTCTAGAAGCAGTCAATCATAGAGGAGTGAAGAGCGACATAGTGAAAGTGATTTTTACCTTGCCCACATGCACACTTCCCAGCACAACTCAATGTTCCCGATGTTGGGGAAATCCAGAACCAGGGGACACAGTTTAAGGATAGGGGATAAGCCATTTAGGACTGAGATGAGGAGAAACTTCTTCACTCAGAGAGTTGTTAACCTGTGGAATTCCCTACCGCAGAGAGTTGTTGATGCCAGTTCGTTGGATGTATTCAAGAGGGAGTTAGATATGGCCCTTACGGCTAAAGAGATCAAGGGGTATGGAGAGAAAGCAGGAAAGGGGTACTGAGGTGAATAATCAGCCATGATCTTATTGAATGGTGGTGCAGGCTCGAAGGGCCGAATGGCCTATTCCTGCACCTATTTTCTATGTTTCTATGGACAGTGGTCAGGGGTAAGAGCCCCAGGTGACAGCTGGCAAGGGAGCTCAGATTGGGGATCAGAAGTTTTTTCTGGTGTGTGTGGCTCAGTACCACACGGCAGGATATATTTTCCCAGTGAACCTTCAGGGGGATTCTTCATTTCATGTTATATGTCAGCCCAGTGAAGATTAGGTTTATTCAGTGCATTGAGTAGAATGGGCCTATATCCTCTGGCGTTTAGAAAAATGAGAGGTGATCTCACTGAAACATATAAAATTCTGAGAGGGCTTGACAGGGTAGATGTCGAGAGGCTGTTTCCCCTGGCTGGAGAGTCCAGAACTAGGGGTCGTAGTCTCAGGATAAGGGGTCGGCCATTTAGGACTGATTTGAGGAGAAATTTCTTCTCTCAGAGGGTTGTGAATCTTTGGAATTCTCTACCCCAGAGGGCCGTGGCACAGAGCAATAGATTTTTGGACACTAGGGGAATCGAGGGATATGGGGAGCATACGGGAAAGTAGAGTTGGTGTAGAAATTCAGCCATGAATGGCGGATCAGGCTCGAGGGGCCGCATAGTCTACTCCTGCTCCTATTTCCTATGTTTAAAAAAAAATCAATGCCAGAGTTAGTATTGTATTTTACAGTGTCTGTACAGTGTTGCAATTATTTTATCCAATGCTGTCACTTAATATTAGTAATGACTTTCCCCAGAGACCTTGAGGATATTTCTCTCCTGATGCCTCAGCTTGAGAGTCTGGATGGGGTGAGTAGGGCGAGTTTTTTTTTTCTTGATCAGATATTATTCTAAAGTCTTATGAATTTGGAATACAGTTCTTTTTCCAGTTTTCTCCCTCTCTCCTGAAGGTGTAGGCTTGCTCGAGTATGGTTCCACAAGCATGTGTAAAACTGAGCTAACTTATAATTGAGCGACATCACATCAGTGACCATTATCTACTTAGCTCTCATTAACTGGATGGCTCAGCGGCCTGGTTTCATTCCTGATCCGTACAAACTACGGCAGGTCCCGGTTTCAATCCCCATTCTGTGCTGAAGTCAGCTGATTTTGAGCTATACAAGCAGTTGGGCACTACTTGTTGGCTGCAGTTCCCCTGGGATGAGCAGTGAGGGGATATTGGCTACTGTTCACTGCTTCTGATCAAGAAATGCTGGAAAGCGCTGGTGTGGGATGAAGGCTGTGTGGGATGGGCCGCGATGGCTGTCACAGTTGAATAACCCGGCAAGGCCGACCATCGAGGCTCGCCCATGAAGATTGGCCATTTCAGTGGGGTATTAGAAGGTAGCGAGGATCCATGGAACCATAATCCTGCATGCTCCAGGAGAGATGAGAAGGAAAGGAGAAAAACAATGGATTTAAAATACCATAAATATCATTATTGTCCGAATCACAGAGTGAAAAGAGCAAAATATTTCACGCAGTGAGCCTGTTTGCAACACTCTAAAGAAAACAAAACCATATATTTTTAGATGCGACTCACCATGTAGTGGGATAAAATCTTTCCCCTTGCCAGACCTTTGTTTGAATCCAGATGAGGATTGAACATTGGCCGCTCATTACCTCAGTCCCAGATCGTGCAAATAAAGCTTACTTACAATGAATACCCTGATTAAATTCATAACATATCAACGCACAGCTTATTTTCTCCTGACTCCCAGTGACTTCCAGATTGTCTTAAACTATTTAAGTAGGTTAGACTGGGTTTAGGGGATCGATTTTTTTTGTGATACGGTAACATTCAGTCCAGGTTAGTTAATAACTGGAATAAATCTAACCAGAGGTGTAGTGTGCTAGTAACAGGTAATTTTCCCAATTTAGCATATTTACATAAGTAGTCATAGCTTGTAATTCAAAATAGTCCAATTGTAGGAAGCTGGTCCAATAGGGGCACTGGAGAATTGTGCAATTTAAAGGGACATGGCCTCTTAAAGTGAAGTGGTTGCATGGGTCAAAAATTCTTAACAGGCTTTATGTAGAAAGGATCATAGCAGTCATCGACAAGGTTGACGGAGGAGGAAAGAAGTGACTGGCAAAAAAAGGAAACCCTAGTAGAAATACCTCCAACACTAGGGTGCAAGTGATGGAGTGGTATGTGGTACTTCTACATGGGACTTACTTCTTGCCTGTCACTTCTTTCCTCTCCTTCAGGAGTGGAGTGGCCCAGCATCCAACTCCACATGTCCGGTAAAGTGACTGTAATGATGCTTGAGTTGGGTGTGAGAAGGGTTTCCCTCTTAGGCGATCCAGGGTAACAACCTGCAACACACCTGAGGCACACAAGGTAGGGGCTGAAGTGACCTTTGCAGCCACTGGCAGTGTCTTGCCTGTAGTTTGAGTCCAGGCCAGCTTGCAGAATGCAACACTACTCTGCTGGGGATGGTAGCGTCATAACAACAACAATTTATATTTATACAGCGCCTTTAACATAGTGAAATATCCCAAGGTGCTTCACAGGAGTATTATGAGATAAAAAGTTTGATACCGAGCCGCATAAGGAGAAATTAGGGCAGGTGACCAAAAGCTTTGTTAACGAGGTAGGTTTTAAGGAGGGAAGGAGGATAGAGAGGCGGAGAGGTTTAGGCAGGGAGTTCCAGAGCTTGAGGCTTAGGCAACAGAAGTCCAGAGGAATTTGCCGTCCTCCTATAGTGTAACCTAGCTTGCCCGGCACCCATTGAGTCTTCTTGGTCTCCCTTCTCTTCCTCCAAGGAGCACAAATAAAGAGGGATTCCGATAAGGATACCCGTTGAAGACTGGTAGCAAAAGTGTTTATGCCGAAACTCATGCTACAAAACCCAGTGAGGCCAAGAACTACTACACTGTGTAAATGTTCCTGTAGGGCAACACTAATTGGGTAACTTTACTGAGGCGACAGCATTGGAAATGCCACATTGATGCTGCAGAAGGCACTTTGCTTTCAATATTTGGTGAATAATTGGGTCTTTGTTGTTCTGCTGTAGGCTATCCTTAACACTTCCAACAATAAGAGGCAGGACACTCCAGTTATTGAGAAAACAACACTGGCTATCGGTGAGTTGCTCTGTAGGAATTAGTAAAACACTTGAATCTGTGACATATTTTAGACAACCATACTTTTAGATGCTGTTTCTTAGCCTCATCTTCAAAGTGGAAATTAACCTGGAGACACTTTGCTCATCCAGGTCACTAGCCCCCCAACTTGTTTATTTATAAAGGTCTCATTCTGGCCAAATCTTTGATTATCTGTGTTCTATTTTATTGCACTAAACTCAGGTTTTCTTGAAACATTGATCACTGCCTTTGATAATCCAGATATGGTGACATTTTAATGGTTGGTTGCTAACATTTTTGACACTTTATTTTTTGCAAATTTCAGTGCTGTTCAGTGCAGCCATCCTTTTTTGGATGAAGCCCATTCAGCTGCCGACCTACCTCTGTTTAATGTCAGCTAGTACCAGGTTCAACATGTTTGTTGAACATGATGCATGCATCCCAGAAAAGCATTAATACTTGTGCAGGTCATCCTTCAATATTGCACAACTTCCAACGAAGTTTAAAAAAAAAAGCCTATTCCAAAGAGAGCAAGAAGGGTTTCTTGTGACCATGTGATATGGAGAAAGGTTGCCCTGACTACAGGGAAGTTAAAGTCACGCAGGTACTGTCTTGTGTTTGGATTTTGTCAAAAGACATTTCTTCCAGCACCAAGCCAAGCAAGCAGTTGGCATATAACCAGGATCACTTGCAAAAGATGCACTGGCTGACTGCAATTCTGCTTCATCTGGTGGGTCCGGAGAGGAGAGGGTAGTCGGAGGTTCTTCGGCGCTCAAACCGCCTCCTCCAACGTCGCTCATAAATCTGCGCAATCTCGAGGCTGGTTCAGCCGACAGCGGAACCGCGCACGTGACTTAGGTGGTGCTGAGGCGGCTTCCCTCTTCTCTATCGTCCAGCCCGCTTCTGCCTTGTGGGAACACTGGTTGAGGCTGGCAGACTGCAGCATCAGGCAAGGGTAACCAACCAAGAGCAGAACCGCCTCAATAGGGTTAACAACTCTGATTGGACGTACTCCTGGAGTTTTCATCGTGACCTTCTGCCTCCTACTGCCCGCCCCCACCCCCACGCTCCCGCTGTCGGTCGCTCGCAAAGCACCGCCTATTCTGCACCGATTGGAAAGCGATCAGGCTCCTCGCCACCTGTTTGGATGAATCTGGACTATCAGTCAAACAGCCCTTTTTTCTCCTATCTCAAATATTTTTGAAAAAGAAAAACACAATTAAAAAAAAAAATAATAATTTAAATGATTTTTCTCCCAGGTGTTGCTCGCAGCAGTGTCCTGGGGATTAATCTTTAATTCCTGGAGACTCCAGGACACTCCTGGAGGGTTGTAAACCCTCCACTTGCAGGACCCACTCAAGTGTATGTATCAGTCACACAATCCATCACCTTCAGTAATGGCGTTGCAGTTAAAGACATTCTTCCATTTACAGTCAGACTGCCAATAACTTGCTCCCTTAGCCAAACTCCTTGCCTCAAAATCGTAATAAAAAGCATAATTATACATAGCATTCACAAATCAATGTTTTTCAACACAGAATGCATTCCTTGGTATTTGTTCTATGTTAACTTAAAGTTTTCATACCTCCATATGCAATACATTTTTGTTGCTTTCTTATGCTTTGCTAAAATTAAACCCTCTTTTTGTTCAAATACTTGTAGCTTCCCTAGAGAGTACACATCAAATCATAAGCTGCTTTATTGATTTTGAGTCTCAAATGGAGGATCTGCAACACTCACTAACTGAGAGGTAATAACTCCTTTAACACTAATGGAAACAACTTTGAATCCCTTCGCATTCATTCAGACCCATGTCCTTCTCATGGACTTGGCAGAAAATTAAGAGAGAGATAAGCACCATACCTGCAGATCTCAATGGGGTCCTAAATCACCTTGGTGAGCCAAGTGACCCTCGATGAAGAAGATGGGTTGAAATGTCGTTCCTCCTATAATTCTTATGAAAGCAAGAAGTGCCATCCAGCAGAAATTGAGTGATTATAGTAAGATCAGGCTCCATCATAGATGTTGGGATTGATTTGCTGCAGCATTTTCTGGGTTTTGCATTAGATACTCCTTAGGATTTAGCATCACCAGTCAATCCTGCAAGTGGGCCTTGCGACGCCTGCGATCTGGAACGCACCGTTCACTGCCCATATCTAGTTAATCAACAGCGTGATATAGGGATTATAACATCGAACCCTGCTGCGTATACCATCTTCTATAATTGCATGTACCACCATGTGCATTCTCCTGTCTTTACAGAAGGTGGACTGAATTTCACTCTAGTGAGATACAAAATGGCTTGTTTCCCAGAAAAGAACAGATGATGCTTTTCACTCTGAGATTTGCTAATTTTCTGTGTACCTCATTTTATGAAAAAGAAAAAAAAGATATAACCTTACCGATGCTCTAGGCATAAGCCCACTTTAATGCTAGCAGATGTGATTTATATAAGCAGAGTTCTGCATTACTTCTTGATTTTGATGTTTGAATAGGATGTTCCAGGTTCTTTCAATATCCAGATATATAATATATACAAGTGCAATTACACGCTAGACAATTATCTCAGATATTATCTCTGAATTAAAATTCATAGAATCATACAGCACAGAAGGAAGCCATTCGGCCCATTGAGCCTGTGCCGGTTCTTTGAAAGAGCTATCTAATTAGTCCCATAACCCTCGTCTTTCCCCATAGGCCTGCAATTTTTTCCTTTACAAGTAAATATCCAATTCCCTTTTGAACGATACTATTGACTCAGCTTCCACCACCCTTTCAGGCAGTGCATTCCAGATCATAACTCGCTGTTTTAAAAAAAACAACCTTTTCTCCCCTTTGGTTCTTCTGCCAAATTCCTTAAATCCGTGGCCTCTGGTTACTGACCCTCGTACCAGAGGAATCAGTTTCTCCCTATTTACTCAATCAAAACTGGTCATAATTTTCAACACCTCTATTAAATCTGTCAGCTGTGGCTCAGTGGGTAGCACATTCTCCTGAGTCAGCAGGTTGTGGGTTCAAGTCCCACTGCAGGCTGACACTGCATTGTTGGAGATGCCGTCTTTCGGATGAGGCATTAAACCGAGGCTCCATCTGCTCGCTCAGGTGGACATAAAAGATCCCATGGCACTATTTCGAAGAAGAGCAGGGGAGTTAACCCCGATGTCCTGGCCAATATTTATTCCTCAATCAACATAACACAAACAGATTATCTCGTCATTATCACACAGCTGTTTGTGGGAGCTTGCTGTGTGCAAATTGGCTGCCGTGTTTCCTACACTCCAACAGTGACTACACTCCAAAAGCACTTCATTGGCTGTAAAGCACTGAGACATCCGGTGGTTGTGAAAGGCGCTACATAAATGCAAGTCTTTCTTTCTCCTCTTAACCTTTTCTTCTCTAAGGAGAACAATCCCAGTTTCTCTAGTCTCTCCACATAACTGAAGTCCATCACCCCTGGTAGCATTCTAGTAAATCTCCTCTGCACCCTCTCCAAGACTTTGATATCCTTCCCAAAGTGTGGTTCCCAGAATTGGACACAATGCTTTACTTGAGGCCTAAGTCGAAAGAACTTGGGTGCAGGTTCGCAAGAGCCAAGCCTTAGCCAAGAGTACACACAGGTTCTGCCAGAGTTAAAGAGATTAACATTGTGCTGCTTACCAGCAATAGAGGACTGATAAGATTCCCGGCATGTCCAGCTAGGACCACTCTACCTATTAGGGTAGCAGAATTACTAGAAGCTATGTGGGAAGAATCCTAGCCCCCAGTAACAAGTCTACTCCTCCACGTCCCATTAACGAGCCAGAAAGGTTGACAAATCTCCTCGAGTCCTGCGGAGCCGTCTGACTCAGGTACTGGATTACTGAGTCTGCCTTGGAAGCTAGACTTGGTTCTGATCTTCCATTGCCAGATGTTTCATCCTGTTTCACATAGAGCACAAAAGAACTTGTTCCCTCTGGTGCTGTTTTTCCTCCAATCCCACTTATCTCAGCCACACTAAGCAAAAATCAGGCATTTCCTCAAAGGCAGAGCCATGCCAAGCCACTCTTCTGCACTTCCCATCACCAGTTTCAGTGCAGCACTGGCAAAGTCATGGACACATGGTGCCCACAAACTTTCTGAGCTGCCGATAGTGCAAGGTGTTAGGAGATAAATAGGAGGAAGATATAGATACCCTGACAGAGGGAGTTTTGCCTTCTAATAAACCCCCAATAAACACATTGAATCCAAGCTCACAGCTTTAGGAGTGTGATACCACTCCAACAATCCATTGACATACACCTTTGCTTTATGAAATTCTTAGTTGCATGCTTGTTTTGCATAAACCCTACATCTGTGTTCTTTGGCTAAACATCTGTATATGACACAGCTGAAAATGGCCTCAGTGACTTCCTATGCTCCTTTGTTCCATTCAAAATTAAAGAAAAGACTTGGATTTATATAGCGCCTTTCAGGACCACCAGACATCTTAAAGCACTTTACAGCCAATGAAGTACTTTTGAAGTGTAGTCACTGTTGTAATGTAGGAAACGCAGCAGCAAAATCCCACAAACAACAATGTGATAATGACCAGATAATCTATTTTTAGTTAGGTTGATTGACGAATAAATATTGGCCAGGACACCGGGGATAACTCCCCTGCCTTCTTCGAAATAGTGCCATGGGATCTTTTACGTCCACCTGAGAGGGCAGACAGGGCCTCGGTTTAACGCCTCATCCGAAAGGCAGCACCTCCAACAGTGCAGCACTGGAGTGTCAACCGAGATTTATGTGCTTCAGTCCCTGGAGTGGGATCTGAACCCACAACCTTCTGACTCAGAGGTGAGAGTGTTACCCACTGAGCCACAGCTGACACAAGGTGAGCATATTGAGTAAATGTGAACCAAAGGTAGTGTGTAAAGAATCTCTGCCACTCAACCATCTAACGTTAGATGGGATTTATTAGTTTCTCGCTCTGTGCTCGGATACATTTTATTCGTAGCCAATCTTTCCAATTCTTTGTAAAATCACAAACACCAGAGGTCACCTTGCACACATCAAGGATCACTCTGCGCCAAATGACTGAAAGAGGACTGACAGCTGTAATAAATCAAATAGAGGGAATTGCAGTGAACTGAAAAATCTTCAGTAAAAGGTTACTGACATTGAACACCTGAATGCCATTTATTCAAACGGTCCATTATGTTGTAAGAATTACAGAATGAAAGCCTGGTGTGTGTGTACCTTGTTGAGATTACTGGTTGTTTATAAACTAAATCTATAATGCTGATCACTTCCCAGGGTAGATGTTCTATCATATTACTATTTAGTTGTTTAAATTCTCTTTTCTCTTCCCTCCACCTTCTCCCATTTCCAGCCTACAACGAAGGCAAATACAACCTGCACTCCACTGTGACTTGCGGTTCTGCAATCTGTTCACATTTGAGATAGTCATCCCAGGAAAGGATAGCCATGTTGTTGTGTTAAGAAGCTGGGAGCACTGATCACAAAGTTAAATGCCTATGTCCCAAACATAATCTCCCAGCAATTTTCTAAATGCCCATCCCTCCACATATGGAGGCAGTGTTGGTCCAAGAGTAGCCAAACTGTACCCAGTTTCCACAATGCTTCAAGCTGTCAAATAGCCAGTGGAGGAGATGGAGTAAAGGCTCAATGTACCCACCTGGCTGAGAACTGCCTGATAAATGGCTGATAGACTAATGGACCGAGTCTCAAGATTTCATTGTGAAGTGACTTCTAAACGGCCCAGGAACAAAAATACTGCAGACTTACTGACTTTCACAAACTAATTTCCCTGAAAAATTTGTTGGGCATGTAAAAAAGGAACGGTAACAATCATGGGCAATTTTAACCTTCATATTGATTGGACAAAGAAAATTGGCCAGTGTAGCCTCGAGGAAGAATTCATAAAAGTGTATCTGGGATAGTCTCCTTGAACAGTACATTGCGGAACCAACCAGGGAGCAGGCTATCTTAGATCTGGTACTGTGTAATGAGACAGGATTAATAAACAATCTCCTAGTAAAGGATCCTCCAGGAATGAGTGACCATAGCATGAATGAATTTCAAATTCAGTTGGAGGGTGAGAAAGTTGGGTCTCAAACCAGTGTCCTAAGCTGAAAGAAAGGAGACTACAAAGGTATGAAGGTAGAGTTGGCAAAAGTGAACTGGGAAAATAGATTAAAGTGTGGGACAGTTGATGAGCAGTGGCAGACATTTAAGGAGATATCTCATAACTCTCAAGAAAAATATATTCCAATGAGAAGGAAAGACATGTAAACATAGAAAATAAGAGCAGTAGTAGGCCATTCGGCCCTTCGAGCCTGCACTGCCATTCAATATGATGATGGCTGATCCTCTATCTCAACACCATATTCCCACTTTTTCCCCATACCCCTTGATGCCTTTTGTTTCTAGAAATCTATCTAACTCCCTCTTAAATATATTCACAGCCTTCTGTGGTAGAGAATTCCACTGGTTCACCACCCTCTGAGTGAAAAAATGTCTCCTCATCTCAGACCTAGATTTCCTACCCGGTATCCTGAGACTATGATCCCTTGTTCTAAACTTCCCAGCCAGGGGAAACATCCTCCCCGCATCCAGTCTATCCAACCCAGTCAGAATTTTATACGTTTCAATAAGATCCCCTCTCATTCTTCTAAACTCTAGTGAATACAGGCCTAGTCGACCCAATCTCTCCTCAAACAACAGTCCTGCCATCCCAGGAATCAGTCTGATGAACCTTTGCTGCACTCCCTCTATGGCAAGTATATCCTTTCTTAGGTAAGGAGACCAAAACTACATACAATACTCCAGGTGCGATCTCACCAAGGCTCTGTATAACTGTAGTAAGACATCCTTGCTCCTGTACTCAAATCCTCCTGCAATGAAGGCCAACATACCATTTGCTTTCCTAACTGCTTGCTGCACCTGCCTGTTTGCTTTCAATGACTCGTGTAAAAGGACACCCAGGTCCCTTTGTACATCGACATTTCCCAAGCTAGCACCATTTAAATACTTATATTTTTCCTACCAAAGTGGATAACTTCACATTTATTCACGATATACTGCATCTGCCATGTGTTTGCTCACTCACTCAACTTATCTAAATCACCTTGCTGCATCTTTGCATCGTCCTCATAACTCACCTAGTTTTGTGTCATCAACAAACTTGGAAATATTACATTTGGTTCCCTCATCCAAATCATTTATATATATATATTGTGAATAGCTGGGGTGCAAGCACTGATCCCTGTGGCACTAGTCACTGCCCGCCACCCCGAAAAAGACCCATTTACTCCTACTCTCTGTTTCCTGTCAGTTAACCAGTTTTCAATCTATGCCAATCCTATGTGCTTTAATTTTGCATACTAACCTCTTATGTGGGGCTTTATCAAAGGCCTTCTGAAAATCTAAATACACTGCAACAACTGGTTCTCCCTACATCCTCAAAAAACTCATTGGTTTGTCAAACATGATTTTCTTTTCATAAATCCATGTTGACTTTGTTTAATCCCATTGATATTACCGAAGTGTGCCGTTATCACATCTTTTACAAAAGATTCCAGCATTTTCCCTACTACTGATGTCAGGCTAACTGGTCTGTAGTTCCCCGTTTTCTCTCTTCTTCCTTTTTTAAATAGTGGGGTTACATTTGCCACCGTCCAATCTGCAGGAACTGTTCCATAATCTATAGAATTTTGGAAGACAACCAACGCATCTACTATTTCCATGGCTACCTCTTTTAGTACTCTGGGATGCAGATCATCAGGCCCTGGGATTTATCTGCCTTCAGTCCCATTAGTTTCTCCAGCACTAGTTTCTTACTAATAATGATTTCCTTTAATTCCTCTTGCTCACTAGACCCTTGGTTCCCTAGCATTTCTGGGACGTTATTTGTGTCCTCTTCCGTGAAGACAGAACCGAAGTATTTATTTAATTGTTCTGCCATAACCATCTGTGAAAACAAGGGTATACAAAGTGGCCAAGACGAGTGGGAGGCAAGAGGATTGGGAAACTTTTAAAAGCCAGCAAAGAATGACTAACAAAATAATAGAGAGGGAAGCTAGATTATGAAAGCAAACTAGCACGGAATATAAAAACCGATAGTAAGAGTTTCTATAGATACATAAAAAGGAAAAGAGTAGCTAAAGTAAATGGTCCCTTAGAGGATGAGACTGGGGAATTAATAATGGGGAACAGGGAAATGGTAGAGACTTTGAACAAATATTTTGTATCGGTCTTCACGGTAGAAGACAATAAAAACATCACAATAGTGGATAATCAAGGGTCTATAGGGAGGGAGGAACTTAATACAATCACTATCACTAAAGAAGCAGCACTTGGTAAAATAATGAGACTAAAAGGTGGACAGTCTCCTGGACCTGATGGTTTGCATCCTGGGGTCTTCAAAGAAGTGGCAGCAGAGATAGTGGATGCATTGGTTGTAATCTACCAAAATTCCCTGGATTCTGGGGAGGTCCCAGCATATTGGAAAACCGCATAGGCAATGCCCCATTTTAAAAAAGGAGGCAGACAGAAAGCAGGAAACTATAGTCCAATTAGTTTAACCTGTCGTTGAGAAAATGCTGGAGACTATTATTAAGGAAGCAGTAGCAGGACATTTGGAAAAGCATGATTCAATCAAGCAGGGTCAGCATGGTTTTATGAAAGGGAAATCATGTTTGACAAATTTACTGGAGTTCTTTGAGGATGTAACGAGCAGGAGTCGATAACGGGGAACCAGTGGATGTGATGTATTTGGATTTCCAGAAGGCATTCGATAAGGTGCCACATAAAAGGTTACTGCACAAGATAAAATTTCATGAGGTTGGGGGTAATATATTAGCATGTATAGAGGATTGGCTAACTAACAAAACAGAGTTGCGATAAATGGGTCATTTTCCGGTTGGCAAACAGTAACTAGTGGGGTGCCGCAGGGATCGGTGCTGGGGCCTCAATTATTTACAATCTATATTAATGACTTGGATGAAGGGACCGAGTGTAATGTAGTCAAGTTTGCTGATGATGCAAAGATGGGTGGGAAATCAAATTGTAAGGAGGTTCACAAAAAATCTGCAAAGGTATATAGACAGGCTAAGTGAGTGGGCAAAGATTTGGCAGATGGGAGTATAATATTGGAAAATGTGATGTTATCGACTTTGGCAGAAATATTAGAAAAGCAAATTATAATTTAAATGGAGAAAAATTGAAAAGTGCTGCAGTATGGAGGAGATCTTTTCAGAATGGCAGGCAGTGACTAGTGGGGTACCGCAAGGCTCTGTGCTGGGGCCCCAGCTGTTTACATTGTACATTAATGATTTAGACGAGGGGATTAAATGTAGTATCTCCAAATTTGCGGATGACACTAAGTTGGGTGGCAGTGTGAGCTGCGAGGAGGATGCTATGAGGCTGCAGAGTGACTTGGATAGGTTAGGTGAGTGGGAAAATGCATGACAGATGAAGTATAATGTGGATAAATGTGAGGTTATCCACTTTGGTGGTAAAAACAGAGAGACAGATTATTATCTGAATGGTGACAGATTAGGAAAAGGGGAGGTGCAACGAGACCTGGGTGTCATGGTACATCAGTCATTGAAGGTTGGCATGCAGGTACAGCAGGCGGTTAAGAAATCAAATGGCATGTTGGCCTTCATAGCGAGGGGATTTGAGTACAGGGGCAGGGAGGTGTTACTACAGTTGTACAGGGCCTTGGTGAGGCCACACCTGGAGTATTGTGTACAGTTTTGGTCTCCTAACTTGAGGAAGGACATTCTTGCTATTGAGGGAGTGCAGCGAAGGTTCACCAGACTGATTCCCGGGATGGCGGGACTGACATATCAAGAAAGACTGGATCAACTGGGCTTGTATTCACTGCAGTTCAGAAGAATGAGAGGGGATCTCATAGAAATGTTTAAAATTCTGATGGGTTTAGACAGGTTAGATGCAGGAAGAATGTTCCCAATGTTGGGGAAAGTCCAGAACTAGGGGTCACAGTCTAAGGATAAAAGGCAAGCCATTTAGGACCGAGATGAGGAGAAACTTCTTCACCCAGAGAGTGGTGAACCTGTGAAATTCTCTACCACAGAAAGTTGTTGAGGCCAATTCACTAAATATATTCCAAAAGGAATTAGATGAGGTCCTTACTACTAGGGGGATAGCGAGAAAGCAGGAAGGGGGTACTGAAGTTGCATGTTCAGCCATGAACTCATTGAATGGCGGTGCAGGCTAGAAGGGCCGAATGGCCTACTCCTGCACCTATTTTCTATGTTTCTATGATCTGGGGCTACTTGTGCATGAAATACAAAATTAGTATGCAGGTACAGCAAGTAATCAGGAAGGCAAATGCAATGTTGGCCTTTATTGCAAGGGGGATTGAGTATTAAAGCAGAGAAGTTATGCTACAATTGTACAGGGTATTGGTGAGGCCACACCTAGAGTTTTGCAGTTTTGGTCTCCATATTTAAGGAAAGATATACTTGCATTGGAGACTGTTCAGAGAAGGTTCTCTAGGTTGATTCCGGAGATGAGAGGGTTGACTTATGAGGATAGGTTGAGCCTATACACATTGGAGTTCAGAAGATGAGAGGTGATCTTATTGAAACATAAGATAAATGAGGGGGCTCGACAAGGCAGCTGCAGAGGATATTTCCACTCACAGGGGAAACTAAAACTAGAGGGCAAAGCCACAAAATAAGGGACCACTCATTTAAAACTGAGATGAGGAGGAATTTCTTCTGAGGGTTACTAATGTGTGGAATTCTCTGCTCAGAGAGCTGTGGAGGCTGGGTCATTGAATATGTTTAAGATGGAGCGATAAGGGAAGTGGAGCTGGATCCATGATCAGATCAGCCATGATCTTATTAAATTGCAGAGCAGGCTCGAGGGATAGTATGGCCTACTCCTGCTTATATTTCATACATTATAATTGGCACTGTGGCAGTTCTTTATTTGAAGGGCTTTGTGCACTCTTGATTCAGGTTCTGTCGGGTGAAGAATCTGGTGGAGTCCTTACCTAAACAATTGCCATGGAGACCTTCATGTGAGTAACTGTTTAGTTTGCTTTATGTTCTGGGCTTTATTGGGTGATGAATTCACCATGTATAATATTAAAAGGTGGGAGAAAGATTTTGGTGTCAGCTTAATTTCAGCGAGAAGCCCCCTTCCAAAAAACTTGTATTTATTTAGTGCCTTATTATCTTTCTACCATCTCAAACCACTTCACATACAATTAATTACTTTTACATCTTATGTATGCACCTCCAACAGTGCTCCACTCCCTCAGCACTGCACTGAAGTAGGACTTGAACCCACAACCTTCTGGCTCAGAGATGAGAATACGACCACTGAGCCACAGCTGATTGCCTTCAATGATATGATTGTGTTGGTCAGGACATCAGTAGAAGTCATGCTCTTCCAATACTGCTGTGGATTTATTTCTATGCACCTGAATCACTGGAACAGGCAGTCTTGTAAATTGGCTCAAGGAGAACAGCCACTAGAGTGTCAACCTGGCTATGTGCTTAGGTCCCAGAGCGGACCATGGACATATAACCTTTGACTTGGTGGTGAGAGCATTCCCAACTGATCCAAATCAACTCAAGCTGGGTGGCAGAGAAATCTGGTTTTAATCTCAGAACACAGCTCAGTATTAGGCTGGGCTCATGTTACTGACAAGTGAGAAAATGTGGTCAAAATTATGCTCCCAAACTACTTTGTAGCTTAAATTACAAAACTGTTTAAAACAAAATAAATGGCTTATAACGGGAAGTGAATGATTTTGAACTAACCAGGGTTAAAGCTAAAACTTGTCTTTCCTTATGCTTCACGCCCATCACTTGCTGCACAAGTTTAAATTTCCATTTGTAGGTTTTGTCCTACTTAAGTGAGGACAGAGAGCTTCAATTGTAGCAGTGGACACACGGTGTTTTTTTCTCCTGTATTCTTGGAAAATAGATTTCCTGAAAGCTATTTATCAGAACTTGCATTCCTTCTGTAAATTTCACACCTTCAAGGGCAGATGCTAATTGTTCTAGATTAAAGCACAGATTACCAGATTTCTGTTTTTTATATAAAGCACCTGGATATCCTGTTTGTTCCATCTTGTAAAACACTGGTGTTTAATGTACACCAGAGAAAATAGTGGAGCATATCCCAATAAATGCTCTTTACTCATTAAAAACAAGCAAGTTCAGTACTTGTTTATAGTTTAGAGTTTGCCCTGTGATTTACAATTATACTGTACTTGTACAAACCTACAGATACACCAGTACCACCAAGATTGGCTCTAGTGCCAAGCTATGGATCCCGACCGCAGACAGGTTGCAGCAGGTAAGAGAGAATGTATGAACAAGAAAATGCCATTCAAGTTGAATGCTATTTAGATCCTTTCCTGGAACCTGTGTTTTAATCACTCGTGGATCAACCTCATATTGCAGCACCCCTTGATTAGATAGCTCTCGTTCTCCAGTGTGAATCTATCCATAAAAAGTGTGAAGAAGTTACTCACTAACCTTGCAGTAGTATTGCATTATTAAAGGACAGAGGTTTAGTTAAAGCACTTATTCAAATCAGCAAATGTGTATTCTAGTATAAAACTCGGGAAATTATTGAATGTTGGAGGATGGTTTTATTTTTGATCAGTTGTTCGACCTATTTCTCAAAATCAAAGGTTCTTGAAACATTGATGTCATTAGTTCATTGATTTATGAAGTACATGCAATAACATAACCAAACATGTTAATTTGAGCTCAATATGGTAGCGATAGCATAGTGGTTATGTTATTGTACCAGTAATCCAGAGACATGAGTTCAAATCCCACCATGGCAGCTGGGGCTTTTAAATTAAGGTAATTAATTAAATCTGGAATAAAAAGCTTACATCAGTAATGGTAGAAACATAGAAAATAGGTGCAGGAGTAGGCCATTCGGCCCTTCTAGCCTGCACCGCCATTCAATGAGTTCATGGCTGAACATGCAACTTCAGTACCCCATTCCTGCTTTCTCACCATACCCCTTGATTCCCCTGGTAGTAAGGACTTCATCTAACTCCTTTTTGAATATATTTAGTGAATTGGCCTCAACAACTTTCTGTGGTAGAGAATTCCACAGGTTCACCACTCTCTGGATGAAGAAATTCCTCCTCATCTCGGTCCTAAATGGCTTGCCCTTATCCTTAGACTGTGTCCCCTGGTTCTGAACTTCCCCAACATTAGGAACATTCTTCCTGCATCTAACCTGTCTAAACCCGTCAGAATTTTAAACGCTTCTATGAGGTCCCCTCTCATTCTTCTGAACTCCAGTGAATACAAGCCCAGTTGATCCAGTCTTTCTTGATAGGTCAGTCCCGCCATCCCGGGAATCAGTCTGGTGAACCTTCGCTGCACTCCCTCAATAGCAAGAATGTCCTTCCTCAGGTTAGGAGACCAAAACTGTACACAATACTCCAGGTGTGGCCTCACCAAGGCCCTGTACAATTGTAGCAACACCTCCCTGCCCCTGTACTCAAATCCCCTCGCTATGAAGGGCAACATGCCATTTGATTTCTTAACCGCCTGCTGTACCTGCATGCCAACCTTCAATGACTGATGTACCATGACACCCAGGTCTCTTTGCACCTCCCCTTTTCCTAATCTGTCACCATTCAGATAATAGTCTCTCTGTTTTTACCACCAAAGTGGATAACCTCACATTTATCCACATTATACTTCATCTGCCATGCATTTGCCCACTCACCTAACCTATCCAAGTCGCTCTGCAGCCTCATAACATCCTCCTCGCAGCTCACACTGCCACCCAACTTCATGTCATCCGCAAATTTGGAGATACTACATTTAATCCCCTCGTCTAAATCATTAATGTACAGTGTAAACAGCTGGGGCCCCAGCACAGAACCTTGCGGTATCCCACTAGTCACTGCCTGCCATTCTGAAAAGTCCCCATTTACTCCTACTCTTTGCTTCCTGTCTGACAACCAGTTCTCAATCCATGTCAGCACACTACCCCCAATCCCATGTGCTTTAACTTTGCACATTAATCTCTTGTGTGGGACCTTGTCGAAAGCCTTCTGAAAGTCCAAATATACCACATCAACTGGTTCTCCCTTGTCCACTCTACTGGAAACATCCTCAAAAAATTCCAGAACATTTGTCAAGCATGATTTCCCTTTCACAAATCCATGCTGACTTGGACCTATCATATTACCTCTTTCCAAATGCACTGCTACGACATCCTTAATAATTGATTCCATCATTTTACCCACTACCGATGTCAGGTTGACCGGTCTATAATTCCCTGTTTTCTCTCCCTCCTTTTTTAAAAAGTGGGATTACATTGGCTACCCTCCACTCCATAGGAGCTGATCCAGAGTCAATGGAATGTTGGAAAATGACTGTCAATGCATCCACTATTTCCAAGGCCACCTCCTTAAGTACTCTGGGATGCAGTCCATCAGGCCCTGGGGATTTATCGGCCTTCAATCCCATCAATTTCCCCAACACAATTTCCCGACTAATAAGGATTTCCCTCAGTTCCTCCTCCTTACTAGACCCTGTGACCCCTTTTATATCCGGAAGGTTGTTTGGTTCGGTATTCACTGAGGAGGACACAAAGTACTTGTTCAATTGGTCCGCCATTTCTTTGTTCCCCGTTATGACTTCCCCTGATTCTGACTGCAGGGGACCCAAGTTTGTCTTTACTAACCTTTTTCTCTTTACATATCTATAGAAACTTTTGCAATCCGTCTTAATGTTCCCTGCAAGCTTCTTCTCGTACTCTATTTTCCCTGCCCTAATCAAACCCTTTGTCCTCCTCTGCTGAGTTCTAAATTTCTCCCAGTCCCCGGGTTCGCTGCTATTTCTGGCCAATTTGTATGCCACTTCCTTGGCTTTAATGCTATCCCTGATTTCCCTTGATAGCCACGGTTGAGCCACCTTCCCTTTTTATTTTTACGCCAGACAGGAATGTACAATTGTTGTAGTTCATCCATGCGGTCTCTAAATGTCTGCCATTGCCCATCCACAGTCAACCCCTTCAGTATCATTTGCCAATCTATCCTAGCCAATTCACGCCTCATACCTTCAAAGTTACCCTTCTTTAAGTTCTGGACCATGGTCTCTGAATTAACTGTTTCATTCTCCATCTTAATGCAGAATTCCACCATATTATGGTCACTCTTCCCCAAGGGGCCTCGCACAACGAGATTGCTAATTAATCCTCTCTCATTACACAACACCCAGTCTAAGATGGCCTCCTCCCTAGTTGGTTCCTCGACATATTGGTCTAAAAAAACATCCCTTATGCACTCCAGGAAATCCTCCTCCACCGTATTGCTTCCAGTTTGGTTAACCCAATCTATGTGCATATTAAAGTCACCCATTATAACTGCTGCACCTTTATTGCACGCACCCCTAATTTCATGTTTGATGCCCTCCCCAACATCACTACTACTGTTTGGAGGTCTGTACACAACTCCCACTAACGTTTTTTGCCCTTTGGTGTTCTGTAGCTCTACCCACATAGATTCCACATCATCCAAGCTAATGTCCTTCCGAACTATTGCCTTAATTTGCTCCTTAACCAGCAATGCTACCCCACCTCCTTTTCCTTTTATTCTATCTTTCCTGAATGTTGAATACCCCTGGATGTTGAGTTCCTAGCCCAGTAGTGACTATGAAACTACCAGATTGTCGTGAAAACTCATCTTGTTTACCAATGTCCTTTAGGGAAAGAAATCTGCCGTCCTTACCTGGTCTGGCCTATATGTGACTGTAGACCCACAGCAATGTGTTTGACTCTCGACTCTTAAATGGCCTAGCAAGCCACTTAGTTGTGTCAAACCATTATGAAAAACTACAAGAACCACCGGACGGACCTAGGCATTGGACACAAGAAAGGCACACCCAGTCCAGTCAACCCTGCACAGTCCTCCTCACTGTCAGGTGCCAAAATTGGGAGAGCTGTCCCACAGACTAGTCATACTCTCAGAATCGTACCTTTCAGCCAATGTCCCAGACTCCTCCATCACCAGAGGTGGCCTTGGGAGTCCACAACATTGACTGGACCCCATGCAGTCTCATGGCAGCATGTCAAACATGGGCAAGGAAACCTCCTGCTGATTACCACCTACCACCCTCCTCCATCCTCCATCCTGAGGATCACCACTGACTAGAAACTTAACTGGACCAGCCACATAAATACTATGGCTACATAAACAGGTCAGAGGCTGGGTATTCTATGGTGAGTGACTCACCTCCTGACTCCCCAGAGGCTTTCCACCATCTGCAAGGCACAAGTCTGTAGTCTGATGGAATACGCTCCACTTGCCTGGAGGAGTGCAGCTCCAACACTCAACCCCATCCAGGACAAAGCAACCTGCTTGATTGAAAGACTTGTGTACCTTTCAGAACCTTGGGATGTCCCAAAGCACTTTACAATCAATGAAGTACTTTTGAAATGTAGTCACTTATGTCAGAATGCAGCAGCTAATTCACACACACCAAGGTCCCACAAATAGCAATTAAATAAATGATCAGATCATCCGTTACAGATGTTGGTTGAATATTGGGCGGGACACAAGAACTCCCCATCTCTTCTTTAAAGTGTATTGGGATCTTTTACATCCACCTGAGGGGGCAGACAAAGCCTCAGTTTAATGTCTCGTCTGAAAGACGGTACCTGACAGCGCAGCACTCTCTACTGCATTAGAGTGCCAGCTTAGATTACGTGTCAAGTCTCTGGAGTGGAGATTAAACCCACAACCTTCTGACTCTGAGGCGAGAGAGCTACCCACGGAGCTAAGGTTGACTCCTCATGATCTAATACAGTCCCATATAAGGAGCCTGCAACTCAACCAACACCGTTAACTCAGTTAATAAGCCAAGTTCCTCACTAACGAGATCAGTGTAAGTCCCTATTTAGTGTTACATGTAATTACTATTCCACCCAATTAAACTGCTAATTATAAGTATGTCTTTGCTTCTGTATCATTCAACATTGGTTTGATTCTAAACTCAACTAAAAAGGTTAATGTTTTGTCCAGCTATTTTCCTTTTGCAGGACTGTTGTCCTAGCACCCATATTATTGAATACAGCTCTGTGGATCTTAGGAACCAGTGTGCAGTGTGCAATGGCATGTCTCCAACTAAGCAAGTGGTTAGTTCATGATAATCTCTGCCAGTGCTGTAGGGGTTAGTCTTGGTGCAAAGGTTCAGTGGGACCATCTTAGAATTCTTGAACACTTCAACTATTTTGAGATATTACAATTTCAGAATTATACTTCTTAAAGGGTAAAAGCCAACATTGCTACAATGTAAAGACAAATCAATAGCAGTAGTAGCACACCAGGACAGTCTGATTAAACCTGTTTCTTAGAACTCTAATCACACATTCACCAAAGTATGCCAGTAAAGGGGGGGGGGGGGGGGGAAAGGGAAAAGAGAGAAAGAGTGTGTAAAATAGACCTATGCAAAATGCAAACAAGTACATCAGTTTAAATACTTAAGCTCAACGTCACCCAAGACAAAGCTGTCCAATTGATTAGAACCTCATCCATCAGCTTAACCATCCCTCCAGCACTGACGTAGCATGGTTGCAGTGTATAGTATCATTACAACAGTGACCACACTCCAAAAGTACTTAATTGGTTGTAAAGCACTTTGAGACGTCCAGTGGCAGTGAAAGGCACTATATAAATCCGTCTTTCTTTATCTTCATCGCAGACTGCAGCAGTTCAAGAAGGCTGCCTACCATCACCTTCGCAAAGACAAGAGATGGGCAATAAATGCTGGCCTTGCCACTGACATCCACATCCTGAGAATGAATTAAAAAAAAAAATCTACTTAAGGCATTTAGATCATGAAAAACCCAGTCTCAGGTCTGCGCTAAGTAAGCTGATCACAGCCAACGCTGTACGACAATTAGCTGCAAGCCTAGAAAGAGCAAAAAAGGCAGAGTTCTTGCTCCTGATGGTATGAGGGAGACATTCACTGGTGGACAAAACTCAAGGCCAAATTATCCTACCTTCGTCTGCATTGTGGCTTCCCACCTCGAACTAGCTTGAACTCAAAGCTGGTGCACTCGATCACCTAGCTTTGAACGCCCTACCTGCAAGTGGGAAATTTGGTTCTAAAGATATGCAAGTTAATGGAGACTGTGCTCCCAGTGAAGAATGGATTGCAGAGTGGTCATTGCTATATAGGGCTATTCCTGCTACCAATGCTCCCATTGACCAAATCTTTGGCCTCAATTTTCCCCAGTGATGTGCGCTGCTTTTTGGGAACAGGCTGCTTAACTTAAAAATCCAGTTTCCCCAATCAGTTTGCACCAGCATAACTCATTTAGTTACGAGTTTTTTTTTTCATCCAAGGACAGGGGGGGGGGGGGGGCGGAGGTAACCAGCCACCTACACCAATTCTGCCATTTAGTGAACTTTGGCCAGCTGATAGTTGCTCCATTTCTGCTTAGGCCAGCGTATGTGGCCTCTCCAGAAAACCCTTTTGGAGAGTTAAAGAAATCGTCGCAGGTAAGTAAATCGGAGGCAGCCATTCAGCCTGGGTTAGGGGCAGTAAACGAACCGGCAGGGCACTCGGAGCCAGGGTCGGCAGTGGATGGACCGGCAAGCCCTTCGGCCTGGGCTAGGTGTGAAGCGGGAGGGCACTCGGGAGCCAGGGAGCGGACGGACTGGCAAATCCTTCGGCCTGAGTTAGGGGTGGGAAGCGGGGGCAAACACAGGAAATCTCCCCCTGAACCAGCAAGCCTGTATAAAAAGGCACAAACTTGGTTGCCACATGAGCTATTTTAGTACATTTGTTTTCTATATAATTGTACAAGACTTGCAATAGCCACCCCCCCTCACACACACAACTGGCTCTTTAAAAATAGCCGATTGCCAACTCGGAGCTGTATGGCGCATGCACGTCCATTGCAGCGACATCAAAAACGTAAGTTTTTTTTCCTGGCTGCATTTTTCGGTGCAGACAGCAGGCTCCACCCCCCCCCCCCCCCCCCCCAGGCAACTGGACAAGTTGCACAGCTCCGGATTGCAGTTTAAAGATCGGTGAAAGTTAGTACAATTATTTCTGGACCTAAAAACCCAGTGCAACTCTGGCAATACGGCAGAAAACGGGCTTGGGCAAAACTCTCGTTAATTTTACCCCATACAGCAAACCGAAGTTCCGTAGGTGGTGCATGCAGTAGGAAAGGCCCAAACTAAATCACTGTTGAGACAACAGCCAGGGTAGATGGGGAAGTGTTATAATTGGCCTCAACGCTTTGATTAAGAACTTGAATTTATATTGCACCTTCCACACCAGGATATCCCAAAGCACTTTACAATCAGTTAAGTATTTATTTTGAAGTGCAATTACTATTGTAATGTAGGAAATGCAGCAGCCAATTTGCACACAGCAAAGTCTTACAAACTCTGTATAATCTAAAATTGTACTATTTTCAGGGGGTGGGTGTGTGCAAGAGTTGACCTGAGGGTGCATATTCATAAATCTTTGAAGGTGGCAGGGCAAGTTGATAAGGTGGTTGAGAAAGTGGGTGGGATACTTGGCTTTGTAAATAGGGGCATTGAATACAAAAACAAGGAAGTTATGCTAAACCTTTACAAATCAAAGGTTAACCCTCAGCTGGAATATTGTGCACAATTCTGGGCATCACACTTTAGGAAGGATGTTGCGTCCCTGGAGAGGGTGCAGAGGCGGTTTACCATGATGATACCAGGAATGAGGGAGTTCAGTTATGTGGCGAGATTGGAGAAGATGGCATTGTTCTCGTTAGAGCAGAGGTTAAGGGGAGACCCAATAAAAAGGTATTCAAAATTATGAGGGAGAAACTATTTCCTCTGGCCAGGACACCAGTGAGAACTACCATGCTCTTTGAAATAGTGCCATGGTTCACCTGAGGGAGCACTTCTGACAGTGCAGCATGCCCTCAGTACTGCACGAGAGGGTCAACCTAGATTTTTGTGCTCAAGTCTTGAATAAAACCCACAACCTTCTGACTTGAGGCAAAAGTGTGACCCATTGAGCCACAGATGACCCTTCCTCAGGTGATTATGATAAAAACCCAAGGCCCTTTCTTGGACTACAATTCAATCTGAGTTTACACTTAAAAGTGGGGTAAGGTACCAGACTGGAAACTGGCATGCATGTGTACTCCAATTAGGCCAGCACCTTCAGGAAAGGAGAAAAAAAATTAAGATTGAATGGCAGTCGAGAAAGGAAGATTGTTCTACAAACAAGAACCAATATAGACTCTGCATGAACTTTGTATATAGTGTAGATGCTGGGTGTAACAGCAGTCACTAAAAATAGTGCGAGCACTTCAAAGCTAATCTAATGGGTGGGTAGGTTGGGAGTGTACCATTGTAAATTCATTAACCAGTGTTGCCAACACAAAGACAGACAGACTAGTTTGCTAAATAACCACAGATGCAGGAAAGAAGTCCAAATATGGTTTTAATTATATTAAAATTTAACAAAAGTTTTATAATTTTACACATTTGTCAAGAGCATTCATTAATGTTTCCTACCAACATCCAGAGGGAAACTGTAATGGTGCATGTATGCATGCACCGCCACAGTGGTACAACGCACCTTCATGACAGCGATGTTGAAAGAGCCAACCAAAGACAATACAAGGGAAAGTCACTCCAGGCTACTCAATTGCCTCCTGGAACTTGGTCCAAGAGGCAATAATGTCGATAATCCTGTCAGATGTGCCACTCAAAAGCAAGAAATGATTTTTTAAAAATAAAAGCGCACACAATCACAACTGCAAACAGTTAACTTATGTCAATGACAATTTAGATGAAAAGTCAGTCAGTGAAAATGCCTCAGTGGACAGTGTATGGGATGTGCTGAAGTCTAAATCTGGAGTAGTGGGAACACAAAAGCATATAGGGCATCAAGCAAAGATTGCAAACCTACCTGCTGTGGCTTTGCTACCATTAGTTGATCTCGGTTCACAATCAACACTTCAATATGCCAGAAGGATGTATAGGGTTCATTTCACTTACCTTGATGTGCCACAGATTGTGCTGCCATTTATAGCTTTAGAATCACAATCTATATTTACATGGTAAAAAAAATGTACAGTGTGTTCCACAGAAAACAAATTACGGCATTATTAAAAAGGCACTGCACAAGATCACAAAGTTATCCAACACAACTCCAACTTGGGAGCATGGGTTCTAAAGCTTTTTTAGGCTGGGTTCCACCAAAGCACCTTATTAACCATGTGCTCCACTAGCTGTGCGGATACATGACAAACTGTGGTCATCTGAGAGAACAGTGGAGATTTGCTCCCCCTTTCTTGCTGCATTCCCACCCCTCCCCCCATCCCAAGAATCTTTCCAATCCTATCAGAGAATCTGCCCCTCCCTGAAAAGGTCAGGCTGATGGCTTCTGAAGAATGGGAAGTCTAGTCTGGGAGATGCCACTTAAAAGTTTTGCCTGGTTATCTGCACCAAAGGACACGATGATCCAGGACTAGGCAGAGTGCGTCATGCTCTATGTGGAAAATTGTGGTGAAAGATTCTGCAGAATGCAATGAGTGTAAAAATATATATACAAATAACCAGTTAGAAAGGACAACGGGAGACACTGGCCAAAACATGTAGGCAAGTAGCCTCAAACTGCATATAATAAATCAAAGTGAAAATGTGTTAGTTTTGCCTGGTTGCTTGCAGAGGGAGGGATGGATAGAGGGCGTAACAAAGTTTACAGGTTAGAAGTGATTTTCCACAAAAATAGGTCGTTTCTGAAACACGAACATTATCTCTTGCACTCATATTTAACAAAATTGATTTGCTTATACGATTTTCTTGGGGGTAACTTCAATTCCCTGCACTACCACCAGTGGCAGCAACCAATCTCTACTCCCATCTTGCTTTCCTCCTGTGGACTTCCTTTAATGCGTTTTTTTTCTTGGAGCAAACCATCAGTGTCCTGTTTGAGACAGGAACATTCACCAGCTCTCAGATTACTGTCTAACACAACCCCCCCCTCTCTTTATGCTATAGCTCCCCATGTTTCATCATCTAGCTCTAGAATATACGTAATCTCATTGACCACAAGTTAAAATACATTGTTAAATAAAAGTAACAGTTATACTGGGTTGATTGATGAGCAGAGGGATTTGGAGGTACAAGTTCCCAGCAGCCCATGTGGACAAGGCCATAAAAAAGTACTAATATAAAACTGAGGTTTATGGCAAGAGGTGTAGAATATAAAAGTTAAGATGCAATGGTGACTATATAAATCCTTTAAGACCACAGTTGGGAATACTGTGTGCAGTTCCAGAGCCACATTATAGGAAGGATATTGAAGCAATATAGTACACCAGGCATGATAAAATACAAATATGAAAGACTTGCAAAAATTGAGTTTTTTGTTGGAACAGAAGAGATTAGGGTGTGATTTGTTAGGTGTTTAAAATTAGGAAGGGATGGGACAGAGTAGAGGGGGTTAGAACGAGGGGCCGATTTAAACAAAATGGAATTCTACTACCAGATTTAGTGACTGAAGCAGAGATCACAGGATAGATTTTTACATTTATCGCTCAAGTGGAGCATAGAAAGCAAAATCAGGTGCACCAGGTAACAGAACCCACTGATTTAATTAATTTAAATTGAATAAGGAAACAGGACCAATTGTACAATCCTTCCCGCTGCATTCTGCCAAAGTGGGAATTTAAAAAAAATGCTCACTTGTCAACTCCAAGAATAGGTTAAAATAGGTGGCTGAAAGAAAATGCTAAAAAGGATACGTGACTGCTGGTGTGGCGGAGACCCACCAACACAAAGGTTGGGCTGGAAGATTGGTTTCTGTGTTCTAATTTTCAATTTGTAAAATTCAAACCCCTCCTCCTCCAGAGGCACGATGGGTGACTATAGATACAAAAGACAATGCAATCTGGTGTGATAGGATCAATGTTCTTTGGTTTTATTAGTTTAATTCTGCATTAGTTGGTATTTGCAGTGCTGTTGCTAGGCGATGATGCAAGTAACTGGTCTACTGCCAGTGGCAGATTAGTCACGTAGCCATAGGTTTTGTAAGTGAAGTGTCACAAATTCAGACTTTATCTTCTCTCTCCCTCACCACAGTTTAAGAACCACTGCATTAGAGGGATCATAGCACAGTAGGTTCTGTAAGCAGGACAGGAACCAAATCCTTCCAAATTAATTAACATCGAAAACAGTCCTGCAGTCTGTGACTGTGGAAATATCCAGAATCAGATTGTGTTGAACAAACATTTATCTTGCTGCTGCTGTTGAAGGAAGGATGCAGTTT
This sequence comes from Pristiophorus japonicus, assembly GCF_044704955.1. Classification (NCBI taxonomy): domain Eukaryota; kingdom Metazoa; phylum Chordata; class Chondrichthyes; family Pristiophoridae; genus Pristiophorus; species Pristiophorus japonicus. Next base: position 83,302,527 of record NC_091992.1, read on the forward strand.
TTTTTACTAAATTACATCTGCTGTCTGGATCTACTGATCTTACTGGATAGTTTCCTAATCTGCAACCTCATTAAAATTAGGTGCAACTTCATCTTGTCCCACATTTATAAACCTCAAACAAGGAGAGAGAATTCCCCCCTCCCCCCACACACACACGTTGTGTAGCGAAGCTGTGGACCAATCCTTTGTGTAAAGTAGTTTACGATTTTAATACATGATGCACAAAGGAAAGGCAGTTGGTATACGGTTGTATTTCTGCAACTGCAAATTTGCTTTTGAAACGTACAACAAAAACGTTGCCTCCACAATCCCTGCAGTACAAAACAGAGCTTTAGAACTTCGTTCCAGCCCTAGTCCTGCAATAATAATAATAGTTTGTGTTTACAGTCGCTCCAGAATCGAAAAAGCCAGATCGTTCGCCGCCCAGCGCTTTGCGAAGAAATAGCACGACTGCCAAATGGGAACATGAACAAAACCGCTTACTTACATCAGCCAGGACAAAAACAAAAAAAAAGAGCTGAAACACAAAGCCAGAGGAGGAAGCCATTGTTACTGGTCCAGACACTCCCAACAAGCTTGTATGATGCATAACCAGTAAAAACAATTTGTTCATTTCAAAGTTTATTAGATGAAACCAGGTACAGTGCTCAAATACCGGTTTCACTAGACTGGCAGAAACAGCCCATACACAACTTTGCCGTTTTATTTTAAGCTGACAAAATTTTTTTTTGCCCAACACTATAAAAAAGATACAATTCCATTTACAAGTCTCTTGCTATTACAACTCCTGCAACATGGATCTTTACCCAGATCAATCAGATCACTTACAACATCAAGACATCCGTGCTAAAAATAAACTGAATTTGACTACTACAAACCTACCCAAACCTGTGCCGTTTTATACAAATCTAGTCGTAGCTATAAACAAAGCCTTTGAGTCAGAAATGCGGACAGCAAGGTGGCCGCGCCTGGGATGTGTTGTTAGAAGTCACGTCTGTGGTACAACTCTGGGTCATAGTACTTGGTAACTACAACTCTGTTGGCAAACTTCCGGCCAGTTAGTGCTTGCATTGCTTTTTGGCAGTCAATAGGAGAGATGAATTCTACAAATATCTGTTTAGAAAAAAAAAGAAAAAAATGATCTTTATTGCTAGGCTAAATAAGCTGGTTATTCAAGGCACAACATAAAAGGCAAATAAGCACTGCAATAAAGGACCCTCCTGCTTAGAGCTACGGTTGAACTGCTCATCGTCAGTTATTAACTGGGCCACTGAATAATGAAGTCATTGATTTCCCCAGTTTAATTGCACCTTAATTGGACTCACTGTGACTGCTGCGTGAATGAATGTCCAATAATCAATCAGTATTTTCACTCATTTACTGAAGTCTCAGTCTCCATTAACCACCTCCCTGGGAATCTGACCAACAGAGGCGATTTGCCACATGAACCATAAATATTTTTGCATGTTTGAGTTTAGGTTCTCCCCCTTTTAATTTTGTTAGGCTAGCGGTTAGGAGCGGGCGAAAGAGAAAGAAAGCCATAGGCAACCCTACTCTCACCTAGATCTAGATTTTACATCTATTGAGCATGAATAGTCAAAAGATCTCGGCAGATATATGTGTTCACACACACACCTTTCAGCTGCAGTTCTAGCCATTTCACTCCCACCACCACACCCCCTCCCTATATGGGTACCAAGGGCAACTACAGCACTTGACAAGTGATAATAGCTACTTAAGCACAGCTCGCAGATTAAAAAGTGGGACCTTCCTGGTTTGTTTAGCTGACCCAGATATTTACTGATTAAGCCATTGGGAGGGTAGAGTTTACATTAATGATGGATTTTGGAAGCCTCAAATTCATCGTTTTGTTTGAGAAGCTAACTGATTTGAAAAGAAATCTTAGGATCTGATCGGACACCAGAACCAACTCCAAATATAAACAGTTGAATTCTATCTGGGATCAGAATTAATAAACTTTAAAAAAAAGTTTCATATTCCAATCCAAATATTAACATTTAAAACTTAATCATCCCAGTTATGTTTGCCAGTTTGGTGTGTAATATAAAGTATCAAACATTCATTCTACTACTAGAATTTCAACAGCAGTGTCTCTTAAGAGATTCCAGTCTGTACTGACCCAAAAGCCATTCTTTTACCTTGCCGCAGCCAGGCACTTCTAGCCCATCCAGTGGTCGTGGGATTTCAATGGATTTCACAGTTCCATATTTGCTGCACTCTTCTCTAATGTCCTCCAAGATTTCCTCGTACTCCTCGTCATCGATAAGTTCGTCTGGCGACACCATGTTCAACAGACACAGTACGTCAGTGGGCAGTCCAGTATTCTGAACTTGCATCGACGGAAGGCCTGGCACCTGCACAGTCACCGGTGTTTGGATAATGGCATTCTGCAACAGAAGAGAGCAAGTTACACTGCCAGCTATAACCACCATATTGTGGTGCTGGGAAGGTGGGCCGTTAATCAGGTTCCCCACACCTGCAAGAGTCTGAAACAAGTCTACCTTACTGCTACTGTATGTTCCAGGTAACAACAATGGAAAAAATATACAGATATTAATAAAAGACCACAAGATGACAAGAAAAAAAAGCTTGCATTTAAAAAAAAAGCATCCCACCATATCTGACAGCTTCGCCAACAGTAAGTCAGTTATTTTGTGAAAAAATTCCACAATCAAGTGAGATGAATATCCAGTTACTGCTTTTGGTTGTGTTTGGAGAAGAGTTGACCAAAACTCCCATGTTCTTATTGAAACAGTGTTGTGATTCTGACAATGTTTCTGACAAGCAGACGAGGCTTTGGTTTAACGTCACATCCAAAAGCTGATACGTCAAGCAATAACATAATTAGGAGCAGGAGTAGGCCATTCGGTCCCTCGTGCCTGCTCCGCCATTCAATATCATGGCTGATCTACCTCAACTCCACTTTCCTGCACTAACCCCATATCCCTTAATATTCAAAAATCTATCGATCTCTGTCTTGAATATACTCAAGGACTGAGCATCCACAGCCCTCTGGGATAGAGAATTCCAAAGATTCACCACCCTCAGAAGAAATTTCTTCTCATCTCAGCCCTAAATGGCTGACCCCTTATATTGTGACCCCTGGGGAAACATCCTCCCTGCATCTACCCTGTCAAGCCCTGTAAGAATTTTGTATGTTTCATCAAGATCACTTCTCATTCTCCTAAACTCTAGAAAATATAGGCTCGGTCTAATCAATCTCTCCTCATAAGACAAGCCCCTCATCCCAGGAATCAGATTGGCGAACCTTTGTTGCACTCCCTCTATGGCAAGTATATCCTTGCTTAGGTAAGGAGACCAAAACTGTACACAATACTCCAGGTGTGGTCTTACCAGGGCTCTATATAATTGCAGCAAGATCTCTTTTCTCTTGTACTCAAATCCTCTTGTAATAAAGGCCAACATACTATTTGATTTCTTAATTGTTTGCTGTACCTGCATGTTAACTTTCAGCGATTCGTGTACAAGGTCCCTCTGAACACCAACATTTCCCAATCTCTCACCGTTGAAAAATATACTCTTTCTATTTTTCCTACCAAAGTGGATAACCACATTTCTCCACATTATATTCCATTTGCCATGTGCTTGCCCACTCACTTAACCTGTCTATATCTCCTTGAAGTCTCTTTGATTCCTCTGATGACTGCGTTGCCAACCTAAATTATGTGCTCAAGGCTTAGGAGGGCATCTTAAACCCACCAGCATCTGACAGGATAAAGGGCTACACCAACGGAGCCAAATGAGAGAAATAACATGGAAGGAAACGTGCTGATGCAGTGAAGGTCACAGGATGAAGATCAATTCAGATTTAGAAATTTCAGAATTTTACAGCACATGCCTGTGCCGACTTTTTAAAGAGCTGGCCAATTTAGTCCCACACCCAGATTTTTACCTATAACCCTACAAATTACTCTTCAATTGCCTGATTCCAATACCCTTCCAGGTAGTGCATTCCAGATTTTAAACCTTTGAAGTTTCTCATTTCCCCTCTCGTTCTTTTGCCAATTATTTTAAATCTAGTTACTAACTCACTTGCCAGAGGAAACTATTTCTCCCTACTTGCTCTATCAAACCCCCTCATAATTATGAATACTTCTCTTCGGTCTCTCGTTAACCTTCTCTGCTTTCAGGGGAACAATCCCAGCTTCTCAAATCTCCACATAACTAAAGTTCCCAATGCCTGGTGGTATCCTGGTAAACCATTATATTCACGGTCTAAGCTGAGGCAAATTAATTCTCAGTGAAATATTAAAACAGCACCTCTCACATTTCATCAGTTGACCCACTTGATCCAGATGTGTAGATGAACAGCTGAGGTGCACAGTGCCATTTCTAGTTTATAATTATATTAGCTGATTTTGACCATCTTTTTAAAGAATTACAATCCCAAACTCAAACAGAAGTAACCGCCTTTCAGCAACCCCTGAAATACTAATGTTTAGCCACGGAGTGGTTGAGGGAGGGGCTCTTGCTTCTTGGGAGGGGAAGAAAAAATAAAATATTATAGGACAGGGCAGTAGGATTAGTTTGGATTATTCTAGCAAAAAGCTGGCAGAGACATGCAGCAAATGGCCTTCTGTGCTGCAAACATCCACGGGTCTATGGTTCAGTGAATGACCTGCATAGAAGGATGTACCATCCCAGGCTAACTAAGGCAGTAAAGGATGGTATCAAATTGAAAACAAAGGCATACAATGTTGTGAAGGACAGTGGAAGGCCAGTAGATTGGAAAATTTTTAGGAAAAAGCAAAGGACGACCAAAAAATGATAAAGACAGAAGATAGCACATGAGAGTAAACTAGCAAGAAATACAAAAACAGACAGCAAGAGCTTCTACATGTATATAAAAAGGAAGCGAGTATCTAAAGTAAATGTTGATCCCTTAGTGGATGAGACTGGGGAATTAATAATGGGGAACATGGAAATGGCAGAGACTTTGAACAAATATTTTGTATCAGTCTTCACGGTAGAAGACACTAAAAACATCTCAATAATTGATAATCGAGCTATTGGGGGGGGGGGGGGGGGGGAGAAAGTTAAAACAATCACTAACACTAGAGATAAAGTACTCAGCAAACCAATGGAACTAAAGTTGGACAAGTCCCCTGGACCTGATGGCCTGCATCCTAGGGTCCTAAAGAAGTGGCTGCAGAGATAGTGATAGTGATAGGTTGTGATCTACCAAAATTCCCTGAATTCTGGACAAGTCCCAGCGGACTGGAAAACCGCAAATTTAATACCCCTATTTAAGAAAGGAAGGAGACAGAAAGCAGGAAACTATAGACCAGTTAGCCTAACATCTGTTATTGGGAAAATGCTGGAGTCCATTAATGTAGTAGTAGCAGGACATTTAGAAAATCATAATGCAGTCAAGCAGAGTCAGCCTGGTTTTATGAAAGGGAAATCATGTTTGACAAATTTGCTGGAGTTCTTTGAGGATGTAACAAACAGTGGATAAGGGAGAACTAGTGGATGTGGTGTATTTGGATTTCCAGAAAGCATTCGATAAGGTGCCACATAAAAGGTTACTGCACAAGATAAGAGCTCACGAGGTTGTGGGTAATATTATGTGGATAGAGGATTGGCTAACTAACGAGAGTCGGGATAAAGGGATCATTTTCAGGTTGGCAAACTGTAACTAGTGGGGTGCCACAGGGATCAATGCTGGGGCCTCAACTATTTACAATTTATATTAATGACTTAGATGAAGGGACTGAGTGTAATGTAGCCAAATTTGCTAATACAAAGATAGGTGGGAAAGCAAGTAGTGAGGAGGATGCAAATAATCTACAAAAAGGATATAGATAGGCTCAGTGAGTGAGCAAAAATTTGGCAGATGGACTATAATGTGGGAAAATGTGAGGTTATCCACTTTGGTATGAAAAATAAAAAAAAGCAAATTACTATTTAAATTGGGAGAGATTACAAAAGGCTGCAGTACAGAGGGATCTGGGGGTTCGTGTACATGAAATACAAAAAGTTAGCATGCAGGTACAGCAAGTAATGAGGAAGGCAAATGGAATGTTGGCCTTTATTGCAAGGGGGATGGAGTATAAAAGCAGGGAAGTCCTGCGCCAACTGTATAGGGCGTTGTCAAGATCATGCCTGGGAGTACAGCGTACAGTTTTGGTCTTATTTGAGGAAGGATATATTTGCATTGGAGGCAATTCAGAGAAGGTTCATGAGGTTGATGTATTAGATGAAGGGGTTGTCAGATGGAGAAAGGTTGAACAGGTTGGGCCTGTACTCATTGGAGTTTAGAAGAATGAGGTGTGATCTTATTGAAACATAAGATACTGAGGGGTCTTGACAGGGCAGATGCAGAGAGGACGTTAGCCCTCATGAGGGAATCGAGAACTAGGGGGCATAGTTTCAGAATAAGGGGTCGCCCATTTAAGACGGAGATGAGGAGGAATTTCTTCTCAGAGGGTCGTGAATCTTTGGAATTCTCTGCCCCAGAGAGCTGTGGAGGCTGGGTCTTTGAATATATTTAAGTTGGAGAGAGACAGATTTTTGAATGATAAAGAAGTAAAGGGTTATGGGGAGTGGGTGGGAACGTGGAGTTGAGGCCAGGATCAGATCAGCCATGATCTTAGTGAATGGCAAAGCAGGATCGAGGGGCCAAATGACCTACTCCTGCTCCTATTTCTTATGTTATGTAGCTATCATGTAGCATGGCAAGAAGCCATTAATTGAGCTACCAACTCTACTGCAGGTCAGAGGGTTACCTTATTTGAAAACATTTACCAAGTGAAGGTGTTACAGAGCCATGTTGACTGAGATTCCCAGATGGCGAGTTTATCCAATGATTCGAGCAGCTGAACCATACGGACTGAAGGTCCTCAGACTGGATCTCCACTGCATGTTGAGTTAGCTGATGGCAGTCGAGGTGTCGGGAGGAACACTACAATTGGCCTTAGCACCTCAGGGATTGGGAAGGGGAAAAAAAAAGGGTTCCACTACTGATCCCTATCCAGGAATCCCACCACCCCCTTACTGGAAGTGCACGGTAAACTACGGGGAAGGACAGGATTAACCACAACTCCTGCTCCAGTTGAATAGATTGCTAACCGTCCAAGGTCAAGTAAGAGAAAAACTTGGCATTAGGGGTACCAGCGGGACAAGGGTTAAAGTGCTGGTTCCTGCACCGACCCATAAGGAGGTAAAAGGCCTCTCTTTGGCCTTGTACATTCCAGTACCAAGGCTCCAGAAGTTATCAATTCAATAATATTCCAACAGGATACGATGTGAGAACCTAAACAGACATTGATAAGACCTTGCGAAAAGGCTCGAGGCAGACTCACGGGCATCAAGGAGAATCAACAAATTCTGACCTAATGAAGTCATTCTAGTCATGGCCTAAGGTGGTCACGAGGGTCTTGGCCTGTCAATCCAAAGTAGCACTAATAAGGTAGTCCAATTAGAGAAGTAGCACTGATAAGGTAGTCCAATTAGAGATCTAGGGAGGTCTTACCAGGGAACGGAGGGGTTTTTGAAATGTATAAAAGTTGTATGATTGTGCTGTTCGGGGAGCATCTCCATTCACAGGCAGCTGTGATGAGAGGTGTTCCCGGACGTTCGTAATAAAAGATAGTTATAGCTTGCCATTCGTCTGTCTGCTAACTCCGGGGCTGTTACGCGGGTTGGGGCGAGCGTCAAGCCTCTATATCGGGGACCCGCTCGTGGGAAGAGAAGCCTTCCCATTTTCCCCTTACATTCAAGATTGCTGACACAAGTAATGGTTACTTAGGCAAGATACTGTAGGTTGACCATTGTAAATGGAACTGTATCCCATTTGAGAGGGGGAGAAAATGAGATACTGGGAGCTATAATTACTAATCTTAAGCTGGTCACATTTGCTTCTATAATTACACACTAGGAAGTATTAATAAGATATCAAGGACAGCGGCTTATGCACAAAGTAAAACCCCAGAGAAGCCAATGCAATCCATGAATCCAAACCTAGTCAGATGTTCATTGATTTTCTTTGGGAAACTGACTTCTACTCAACTTTTTGCATTCCCAGCAAACAGGTTACATACGTACAATATAGTTTCAGATTTGCAAGTGATGCTCAAAGTTGCAGAATATTGATGATGTTCTTTTTAAAATAAAAATTGAATACACCCAACTGAAAAGCCAAATTCTAAATAAATGCAAATGACTGCACAAACTAGGGTAAGGTTACCAAAATATAGCCTTGTTGCCCACCCAACTCAATTTTCATCTGATTACACAACTTTTTTGGTAAGTTATCTCAGAGCACACTCAAGATTAGAATCAGCCCAACCATATACTAGAGCAAAAATTAAGACTTGCATTTATATAGTATGTTTCATGACCACCAGACGTCCCAAAGTGCTTTACAGCCAATAAAGTACTTTTTGAAGTCCAGTCACTGTTGTAGTGTAGGAAACACGGCAGCCAATTTGTGCACAGCAAGGTCCCCAAACAGCAATGTGATGATAACCAGATAATCTGTTTTAGTAATGAGGGATAAATATTGGCTAGGACACAGAGGATAACTCCCCTGCATTTCAAAATAGTGCCACAGGATCTGATGTCCACCCGAGGGAGTAGAAGAGGCCTCGGTTTAATGTTTCATCCGAAAGATAGCACTTCTGACAGTGCAGCCTTTCCTCGGTACAGCACTGGAGTGTCAGCCTAGATTTTTGTGCTGATGTCTCTAGAGTAGGAATTGGACCCACAACCTTCTGACTCAGAGTCACGGCTGACACTACTGCAAAAAAAGTGCTGAATTTGAACAAATGAAAAAATTAAAGACCTGAAGTGGTGAGGGGCACAGTGTAAGCGGATTTGTTGACTTTACAAATTGAAGATATAGCTGCCCACTGGAGAGGAAGATTCGTTGCATCACCTGAAGGATTAGACAAAGTAATGAACTAGAAACTAGTTACCGGATTGGCATTCTTTGCACCAACGCTGGCCCTCTGTACTATAAGCTTCTTATCCCCAAGTTGCATTCCATTCAATCCTGCAATAGCCTGAAGAAAGCACACGTTATTCAGAACAGAAGCATGCTTGGTGGAAAAAAAATCTGTCCAAGAATTGCATCAATTTTCAAATATTACAATATATACTCGGCTCTAAACACATTATAAAAATTGGGGACAATTTCCTTTGTGGACTTCATGCAGCAAAACTGCAAACGTGTTCTTTATAATTCAGTTTACGATTTTACTATACACAGCGCATAAAGCAAATCACCCCCAATGTCCTCATTAATCAGTTGAATTAAAAACAGATTTCTGAAAAGCAAACTGCATGTTTAGATATTGTACAACGCAGCACTAAAGTATGAACTATATAGCAAGTTTCCACAAATATTAATGTTTTTCTGTAGTTCAGATTTTACCACCGCGCCATTTTGAATCCCAATTCCCTATTGACTCTCTTCATAATAAACCTACCAAGAAGCAGGCAACTGAAACGGTGGGCTTTTCTGCAAATTTGTAAGGATCACCTGGTAGGAAGTAGACATACCTGAAGCCCCTGGTGGAGACCCAGCAGAAAACTGATGAAATTCATCATGCTTATGGTTGACAGGCTTGAGTGTTGGTCTCCACAGAAGTTTAAGCCTGCAACCAGAGATGCAATGTGATCCCAGGCTGTAAGAACTAAAAGGCTGGCCGTCACCAAGCTCTCCTAGAAGCCAATGACTAAGGTATTTCTTAGAACAGTGGTCCACTTCCCCCTTACCTGTGGCCCACAGTAGACCTCCACTGTTCCATGTACCGGGCCTGCATTCACAGTCCATCAGCACAGAGAATAAATGAAAGTGCGAGAATAAGAATGACAGGCAAGATGGCGGTGCTCAGAGTCAGTGAGTCACACACTGCCTTGAGATGAAAGCTACTGGCTGAAGATATTACCTGCTCTATAGAGAGACATTAATTCACATTGGTCGTACATTTAGCATACAAACTGCATGCAGCATGTTAGAAGGTTGGTGTTCTGGAACTGCTGCTGTTGTTGTGACCGTTAGGTGGGCTTACTGGAACTAATGACCGTTTCTTATTCCTAAAGATTGCATTGTTAGCACTTGTACCCAGTGGAAAGAGAGGCTGGGGAAATCTCTGAATAGCTGGTGAACCCAATCCATTGATTGTTTACACATTTACTCAAACCCATGAAAAGCTGGGATTGCACAAGTTGAAAAATTGCCCAGCATCAACAGTCATTTTAGGTTTGCACCACCAGTTACAAAATAAGGATTTCCACCTCTTTTTGTGTTACACATGACAGCATTCATGCAAACTTACCAGTTGTAGTCAGCTGAAGCACAAGCACGTTGACCAAAAGCAGTAAAAGTGAAGTAACATGCAAGGATGACACTCGGCATGCAAAACACAAAGCAAGCAAGAAACAGTGGGAAGCATGACGTACAATGTCCCGCAACAGTGCACTCAATGTCGGACCTCCAGTAACCACAGGAGTGTTGAAAGGAAGTGGGGACCATGTAATTCAAGTGAAGAATAGTCTCCCCCCCCCCCCCCCCAACCTAAAAAGGTAAAAATACAAAAGCCAGGACAAGACATAGAAAAGGAAGGAATGATACCAAGAAGCATAAATTCTTGTGATTGCAGCCACTGGAGCAGAGTGGAGCACACAGTGCAAGTGAAGTGCAGAGCAGAATGAGAACAGGCGATCTGCAGAATGACAAGTCCTTGTGTGACTTAATTTGGATACATTCTATTCTATAGTCTTTCACTCAAAAAAAAGCATTCAAAGTATATTCCTTACCTTTTATCCAGCACATCGTGAGTTCTACTGTTTATTTTGTTCTGCCGCCATTGGAAAAAGGTTGCATCTGATTGGCTGAAAGTTGGCTCCAAAGACCCCACTCGCCTTCCTCCACCCCCTGCCAGTCAACTGAATTCTACAACTCTGAAGACCTACATGGTCGCGTCAGACACAACCAGGTCAATTTCCCAGCATCAAATTACAACCACTTTCACTTCCCAAGCTCTTTTGGTCTGGTGCACCAGCAGCCCAAATGCTCCCAGGTGAGTAAACTCGTGGCACATAAAGGGTTAACTATCAACCGTACAAGTCGATAACATATTTCCAATTATCCACACCATGCTGTTCCATTACATTGCACTCAACCAGCTAAGATTCTGAAATTCTGAGCGATTAAATAGAAACTGAATATGCTTACAATTCCAGTAATACAGAATATATTATACCTGATCAGTAACATTGACATCCACGTATTCACAGAAGGCATAGCCTTTGGACAGAGATGTTGCACTGTCCTTCACTAGGTTAAAAGCTTTCAGTGGGCCAAATGAAGTCAGAAGTTCTTTCACCTGCAAGTCAAAGCCAACAGAGCAACAGTCAATTAGTAGTATTCAAAAACTGCTAAAATAATCTATTAAATACTATTTCCCAAATTAGTATCCAAGTTTGGGACTAAAAGCTCTTTAACCTTTTAGGTACTGGGCATAAAAAGCCAATTCAACAGGTTATAGCCTTTTTCTTTAACCGTGAATAAGATAGAATTACTGGTATTTGAAATTTCAGTTATATGTAGAGTCTGAAGTTTAAGAACAGGCCTCAAGTCAACACTTAAATCAGATAGTCATAGATAAGCAGTTCTCCCTACACCAAGGTGAAAGGATTCCCAGTTAAATCAAACAAGCAGCAGCTAGCACCAAGGCACTTACACATTTAACTACATCGGAACACCAATCCTTCATATTCTTGCTTGAACAAAACTCTCCAAATACTAATAAAAGCAGCAAGCGAAGGGTTGGTTACCTCTTGTCTGCACAATAAATCCCACGGTGCTAGCAAGAGACACCCCCAAGTTAAAAAAAAACGAGATCACTTACACAAGAAACAACCTCTTAGTTGAATTCCCCCCCCCCCCTTTCCTTACATTAAAGTATCAAGCTTTTACCAAATGTAATAACTAATAACTGTACTTGATTATTGTAGAAATGGAAAATGCTACTTATCTTAAGTGACTTTACAAATCTTTGTATCAGTTAGCTAAACCTCATAGAAGTGATTTTCACAGCACAGATGAAGTGTGGGACTGGAGACAGAGGAAGAGGAGGAAGGATCAAGGATGCATATCTTGGGTTCAGAGGCAACAACGATTTTGCCAAAGATGTCCCATTTGTATAAATGCAATCCGAATGTAGGCCTGTTCTTATACTTGCACTGATCTGCTAATTAAAAACAAATTGGGCAACAATGACCTAGTTGGACTATTAATTTTAACAAAAGGACATTCAAGCATCAAAAAAAAAGCACAGGAACTTGGGCAGTGAATGACCCAAACAACAGTTCGCATTAAACCATACAACTAAAATAGTTTGCATACCATTAGCAACTGGTACTGCACGGACCATTAGAAAATGTTAAAACACCACGCACTACATAAATTCAAACTGGATACAATCTCAAGTACCCCCCCCCCCCCCCCCCCCCACCAATAAAAAATTTCTAAGAATTTTCTTTCTGGCCCCAACGCTGTGCATTTCTTTCTCCACGCTCCCAACATTAAACTACAATATTAACTTTTCCAAATTAAATGCGAACAAACACTTTGAAGCACTTGCACTCAATATGTGAACAACCTCATTGGAATTCATACAAATACACGTGCAATCCTCAAGCAAAGTGCGTGACTGGAGGCCAGAGTTCTGTTTTACGGGATTGCTTGTTCGCGACTGTTCGCAAACTCATTGTCCACTTCATGTAAATGAGGCTACATTTCCGTAATGCAAGTTGAAACCCGAAAACTTTACACCAATGCCATTGTTTACCGCCCATCCTATAACCATGCAGTAGACAGAAGGAATCATGCTGCCTCCTTTAGCTGCAATGGCCACTGACTTCTGTGACAGCTATCAAGATTGTTCCCCAACCTGCTGATGGGAGGTGGACTTGGGAGTAGAGCTCAATTCTGCCACCCTTCTCCCAACATGAAACAGATGGGCTGCCAGATGAAATCTCTCCTCTTGGATGAATTAAAAACCGCAGAAACTTAATCAACAACCCGAATGAAAGGCAGGGAGATTTCCTCTACTACAGGCTGCGGAACACAATGGTGATTTCAAGACTATTGTGCAAGTGCACAACACTTGAAAATGCCAACCAGTAATCACTGCATACATACAAGTTCCTTACTTCTTTTACAAAGGCAGATATTAAGGGAAGTGTCTTCATAATTGTTCTTATCTGATCATTTAAATATTAAAATGTAGCAAGAAAAAGTTAATGGATATAGAAAACTGGTTCAATGTCAATTCACAAAATTACATGATTACAAAAGGGTTGCCACCTTTGATGCAATTACCTCATCTATGTCTTGAAAAGACCAGTGCTTTGAAATTATGCTGCTGGATAATGGTGTGCAACCAATTTATTTTAAACATGTTAATGCCTCTGCTGAGTCAGGAATTTCAGGCAAACGCATTAAACTCAAGGCCTAGGTTTATTTATTTTTTGTCCGGAGTACACAGCGATTCAGAGACCTCGGGGCCTCTTCCTTCACTGAGATTCACACACACCTCGGACCCCCTCTCCTTTATAAAAATACCAACAGAATCCAGGCATTTAAGTTTTTCAGAACTCTGGACTCCGACACAAGTTTTTATTTTAAAAAGACAAGCAAATTGATGTCCTTTCAGCCTTCAAGAGATTAACCCATTGAGGACTATCTGCATCAATTCAATCGGAGAATTTTATGTGCATTATTGTTGATGAAGAAATGTCCTTGGGGTATGTAAATCTTGACATTTTAAACGTTCAAAGAGATTGGAAAGTGATGGAAATGTTTGTTATATCGAAGAGCGTAAAGTAAATATGGTTCTCAAGGGGTTAATTAAGGCATTTTAGTCCAATGAGAAACTACAGGCTCAAAGATTAAAAAAAAACTTCATAAAGAAACAGAAAACTTGTAATAGTTGAAACAATCCTTGACTATAGGAAAAGTTGGAAAAAAAAAAGAAAAAAAAGGAAAAAAAAGTCTTACCTCCTACAGACACATACACCATAGGTCTATACGGACTACTTACACCACTACTTTCAGTGGTTTATTCATTTGTACAAGTTTATATTTGTTTTCTCTTTGTTTAGGTCTACCCTCAAAGCCAGCGAATGCTCCCAGGAAGGCTGGGCAGGTTCTAGAGTTGAGGGCAGAGCAGCTGGCTCCGAGGGTATCCGAGTGCGGGACATGAGCTCTTACTTGCCTTGTCTTACAGGTTGGCATGGCAGCAGTAGATCAGTACTACTGAACAAACTATGCGCCAAGACTTACGATCTTACAGGCCCCTAGCTGGGGACAAAGTGGGGGAACAAAAATGAAAGAGCCATGAGTATCAACCAGCAGTGACTACAAAGGAAGGAGTCAGTATAACACTGGCTCACAAATTTAGAATTAGAAAGCAAAACTCCCTGTTCTCATTAAACCGTGCATTTCAGATTTTCTCATGTCGAATATTAATTACAGATTTAATATAATCAACTTCTCCAATTGTTTTTTCTTTCTCCCCGGTTTAGGTGAGTGTTAAGATAGCTGATATAAATAAATAGCTAAAAAAAATTAAATAAAGTGTTGCCAAGGATCATATCATGTTTTTATTTTACAAGACATATTTGAACTCTTAAATATTTAGCATGGAATTTGGAAGAGAATGTGCACTTTACACAAATGGTTTGCAAGAAGCACTGAGAATTGAAGTGTCCAGTTAAAAAGTCACTTGAAGAAACTGAAATCAAACAATTTATTCACCCAAGGCACATACATCTGGGCTTAAAATTAATATTGATCCAGTACATTCATAGAAAAGTAAATTCAAAGTATTTTTTTTAAGCAGTCACTATACAAACCTTGGCTCTTCCGCCACCTATCAACAAATTCTACAAGAAGCAAAATAGAGTTGGGTTTGCCAAGGACTTGGAGGCTTTAACCCCAAGAACTCAATTAAGTCATCAGTTTATAACCAGTGATTATAATTAGTTTGCCGATCTGTATGGCTGCTGGTGCTTTGAATTTACTTGTCAAAGATTGTCTAGTGCTTCAGGCATGCATGAAACTATCCTTTGGTAATCTCCAAATGATATGTACTATCTTTATGCAACTTATTTGCAAGTAGTTCAGTCTGGGGGAGAAAAAGGTTCAGAACTTGCTTAAAGTCAGTGATGCAATTTTTTTTTTAAAGTTAAAAAATAAATAAAAAGGAGGTGCCTTGGCCAGTGTGTACAAGTGGATTCAACAGTTAATTTTCAGCCCAAACTTGAGTGCCCTTTGCCCATTTCTTTAATTCAACTAAAAAAAACAAGGACATTAAATAAAAGTAATTAGTAAGCCAACTTGATATGATCCTTCAAAGGCAATTTTATTGTAAAACCAAGCTTGAACTACACAAATTTATCAAAGTGTTTTTTAACACTACATATCATAAGGTAGTAAAGAAATTGACTGTAATTGCATCTCACCTTTATGTGCCGAACGGTTTAGGAATCTAAAAACCTGTAAAAACTGAACTGCTGTGAAAAGAAAATGGGGCTAAAACGAAAAGCTTTACCATTGTAAAAAATAGGCCACCTTGGCTAACTGATAGTTCTACAATTCAAATTACCTACACTCATTTACAAACAACTGAAATACTAAATGGAAAATCATAAGCCATATCCTAAATCAATGAAACAAAATCAAAAAAAAAGTGGAAGAAAAGGCCCTCTTAAGATGCAAGTTATTGGCCGGTAATGTTGCTACAGAATAGATTTCATTTTCTGGTTTGGTTTGTGGTGCTGGTACTGCAGAACTGGATCTTTAAGACATTCAGTCACTTTTCAGCGGCCCGAGCTGCTGTTTCCCTTGCTGCAAAAGGAAGTCAGTGAAGTTTGCTTGAGTAAAAATGGTGATTTTGTTGATTAGATAACAAATTCTCAGCCAGCCATTTTATTACATCAACACTTTCACACAAGCAATTTCATATATTTAAAAATTTCAGGGAGGAAGTGTGGTTGTGGGGGGGGGGGGGGGGGGGGGGAGAAAAAAAGGCCCTATTATGGATTCCAAAACGGTCAACAATCCGATTCACCCATCACCTTCACCGTAAAATAACAAGACGTTTCTTACTCAGTGATTTGCCCAGGAAGATCTTGTATATAAATCTCATTTTAAAACCGTTCAGTAAAGGGACTTGTCCAATTACACTGGCTAATAGAAACCAATTAGTGATAAAGAAAAAGATGCCATCTTTAAAAAAGAGTTCGGAATTGCACTGGAGAAAGCTGACACACCTTGAACAGTCAGTAACTGCAACGTGACCATCACAGCAGCCATGTTTGGACAATGGCACACATCAGTGCAGCTTTGGATATATGAAATTGAAGAGGAGAAAGAGAACAATACTGTCAGCTTTCCCCCCCAGAGTGGGTGGTATCCATAGCTACCTGATCATCATTGAGGTAATTGGGCAAACCGCCAATGAAAAGCTTGTGTGGAGAATCCGGGACCACTGTGGAGACAACACCTATAAAGAGACGAGAAACAAACACGGCAATATAAACATCCTGGACTAAAAGCTAGTGGGAGTATGGGTCATTATGATGCACATTTACCAAAAAAAGTTTTTAAAAAATGGAAAATATCAGGATCACACAAAGCATCACCTTGTGATGAAAGGTAGGCAAGGAATTCAGAATGTCTCCATCACCTGGGACACTTCTACTTAGCGGATAGGAAGATATGATGCAATGATACACATAGGAACCGTACCCTAGAAGTGAGATGATCTGCTTCCATGTGATATACGAGGGCAGCTGCAGATTTGATGATACCATCAAGCTTATGGATGATGTCAGCCATCACTGAGACTCAAGCCAACCACAGGGGTGCAAGAAGGGGATCTTACATTTTGGGGAGGGGGAGGGGGAAGACAAAGGAAGAGTTCAGATAATGGACTTTGGGTTATGTTTTGCCTTGGGGGAAAAAAAAGTTAACTATATACTGGAAACATTTAGGAAATGTATACATTGGAAGTTTCTCATCTGCTCCTTAATTTGAATGAACTCACCCCCTTTTTTTTGTAAAAAAAAGCAAGCCACATATGGGTCAGAGGAAAGCAGAAGCGTAACTGGAAAAACCTTCCGACTTACAGTGTTGCGAATGTGGCCCTAATCACATGCGCACGTTCCCAGGCTGGCGTAGAATCCTGCTGCGCCAGCTGCTCCAAACCGGAACATAAAAGACTCTGCAGGTTTCCAAAATCCACAAGTGAGTGAACTTTAATTGTTGCAGGGATCAAGAACCGGTGAGGATGGAAAAGAGATTAAAATGAAGAAAAAAGTAGACAAAAATATAATGTCAAAAAGGAAACAGGAAAAAAAAATAAATGTTCAAGATGAAAAACAAAAATATATACAAGCACAGAGAGAAAAAGAGCAAAAGTGAAAGTGAATTCTTTTCAAAGTGTATTCCACCCCCCAACTCCCCCGAGCTAAAGCAGCATTTTGTTTTCAAATTCCAAACCTTAAATATTGGAAGCCAATGACTTATGTTTTAAACATTATCTGAACCCATTAACTGAATTTCTGTTCAATTTACTTACTGCTTAATTTCACAGTATCTAATAAAATACGAGTAATAAGGGCTTAGACCAACAATCGCTATATTCCCTCTCAAGCGACCTGGCTAAAGGTGCATTGCCACTTATCCAAGTCAGAAATTTTAGCACCAAGTGAGATCACAATGCTGCCAGTGCAGAGGGCACACAATCCTGACAAGTGCAGCAATCTGGTAGACTCCACAGCCTCCTGGGAGGGGAGCCTCAGTACACAAGGCTCAAGCAATCTTGGATCATTGGAAATAACCCCCTCAAAATATTTGAGGAAGTTATTTTAGGTAGCAAGAATGGTGTTGCAGAACATTTTCTGCCCCATTTTAATGTTGTTGCAGATGTCAACATAATTCACCTTGCATCAGGTTGCAACTCAGAATGTTCATACATTCCTCGAGTCAGATAGCCACCCTGAGTTTTTCATCCACAGAATTATAATTCTGCTGTGCGAGTTCTGACACTGACTTTCCTTGCATTTTGTTTGCAATAGTATCTGCATTTTGTTTTAATTTTTTTTTAAATAAGATGTTTGTACAAATTGTTTATTTTACTCTATTTTAGCCAACAAATAGCTGAAGTAAATCACATTTTGGTGCCCTGCCATTACATCTGATGCATGCAGTATACTTAAACCTGCAAAGGAAGTCCAGCACACAGATGTTGCATTTTTTGACGGACCTGGAACATGGAAAGAAGGTTGCTCAGACATGCCTGGCAGAGGTTGGTAATCGTGGGGACGTCGGATCTTCAAAGACTGACCCTGGAAGATGATGCCATCGAATGCCATGGCTTGTGTCGTTTCATCAACTGAACGGAACTAAAGAGAACAACAATGCAATAGTAAAGATAACATGTTGGGGGGAAAAAAGCCAGATCAAACAGACAATTAAACAGAGGCACGAAATGCTTCAGTGTTTTTGGATGGAGCAGATCTTAAACTGAATACTCACACAACAGCAGCCTTATCCTTGGTAAAATACCAAATATAAAAAGGTGCAACTTTCATACAGGGAGAAGGGCAAAGTTAACCTAGACTGCTCTTCCATTCCATATAACAATTGATGCAAGACCAGTACTGCCAGAGACTCAGAAGCAGTTTGCTTGCCTACTCTCTCTAGTGGAAATATGCACATAGCAATAAGCAGTTAAAGATGGGAAACAATGAAATTCTAAAAAAAAAATGTTGTGTAAGTGGAGGAAGTCATTTTATAAGCTGTATCATACGAGGAAGTAAATACACTGCACTCCTTTAACAATTGTTATTCATACACTTCTCCCTGCATATAGATTTTCCTCCAGTAATTAACTTGCGTGTATGAAGTGACATACCAGGTTACTGCCCTAAACTGACTTGAGCTCAGTTTAGTTTAGGAATTCAGTTCAACCATTCAATTAGATGATTATAAGACAATCATCCATTATTCTACATTTTGACATGTACATGTCCTCAAAGGGTTAACCCAAGGCAGTGCACAATTAACAATCTATTCTACAGCAGATCTCGTCTCGAAAAGAAGGGTCTTTATCAATGATGACTTTTGTTCCATTCAAGTAACTGACAACTCACATCACCTAAAGTAAGGAAAGCAGGACAAAGACAAAAATTAGTTTAAAAAATTAGGTAGAATTCCAAGACAGAGGCTTACCTCAAGAAAAGCAAAATTTTTATCTTGGTTGATCTGCACAGCCAATACAGGGTTCCCTGGAGCCTGCGACAACCCAGCAAGGCGCATCTGAGCATTAAAGAAGTCAGCCATGGCTTCCTGAGGGCAAAAAGGGTATAGACACTTTAAAATATGCTAGCAAGCACCACGAATATATGCACTTTCCCATTTTTTAACATGCTATCAGTACAAATGTCAACCAATAACAGCTCTGTTTTCTACTAAACCCATGTAATTCTACCCACATAACTATTTTCAGAGTTAGTTCTTCTGATTATTTGTACAACCTGATTACAGATTATGTTGTTGGGGATGAATTCCTATCTGTTGAAAGTCATGAAAACACCTCAAATAGCTGTTCTCCTCCCCATTTTCACACCCACCACATCTATTCATCCAGACTTCAAGGGTTATGTTAGGAGGAGATTACACAAATTAGGCTTGTATTCCCTAGAATCAAGGTGGTCAAGGGGTGATCTGACTGAAGTTTTCAGGATATTAAGGGGAACAGATCGGGTAAAGAGAGAGAAACTATTTTCGCTGGTTGGGGATTCGAAGACAAGGGGGCATAGTCTAAAAATTCGAACAAGACCTTTCCGGAGTGAAATTACAAAACACTTCTCGCACACAAAGGACAAAGGGTGGTAGAAGTTTGGAACTCTCTTCCACAAATAGCAATCGATGCTAGTTCAATAGTTAATTTAAATCAGAGATTGATAGCTTTTTGTTAACCAAAGGTATTGAGGGATTATGGGCCAAAGGCAGGTACATGGAGTTGGATTGTAAATCAGCCATGATCTCATTGAATGGCGGAACAGGCTCGAGGGGCTAAATGGCCTACTCCTGTTCTTATGTGAAAGGTAAAGTTAGTGACTTGTAGAGTTCCAAGGGTACCTTCCCTGTATTCACCTAGATCGCCAGTATTGAAAGGACTATATGACCAATCCGCTGAGTGTATATGGGCGTGGATGACACAAGGCACATGCTCATTTCTGGCAAGGGCTGTTTGGAAGAAACCATAGCTGATATTTCCATTCCCTGGCACAAGGACTCAAATACCAATTCTAGCCAGCTCAGCTCAGTACCACACAGCACACTGACCCAATGGGGGCGGGGTAGGGGGGGGTGGGGGGAAGAAAAAAGGTTAGAGAATCCAAATAGTCCCATGTTCGTAAACAGTTGAATATAACTGGAAAGCTATGGAGGCTGCTCTGTGATAGACGGAGCTGGTGTTAATCTCACCATACCCTATTCCCATAAACAGCAAAGCGTTAATCTTTTGAAGATAATGATTAAGACATTGACCCACGGGAAATCTTATAAGTATCCTGCTCCGCACCAATTCCAATCACTCATCATACTCAACTTTGCTGATCTACACTGGAGTACCAATGCCTTGGATTTAAAATTATTTAAATCACTTCATGACTTTGCCCCTCCCCATCTCTGGAACCTCCTCCAGCTCCTGAACTCTTCATTCCTCTGACTGTGGCCTCTTCTGCATTTGTCCCCACCCTTCACCCTACCATTGGCAGACATGCCTTCAGCTACATCGGCTCCACGCTCTGGAATTCCCGACCTAAACCTTTAAATGCAAGTCTTGGCTTAGTGGTAGCACTCGCACCGCCGAGTCAGAAGGCCATGGGTTCAAGCAGTACCCTGGAGACGTGAGCACAATCTCGGCTGACACTCCAGTGCAGTACTGCTGGAGGGGTCGTCTTTTGGATGAGTAGGTGCCTGCCTCCAGCTGGACAGAAAAGTTTCCATGGCACTATTCGAAGAACAAGAAAATTCTGGTGTCCTGGCCAACATTTATCCCTCAACACTTTGCCTTGTGGCACCTTGCTGTGCACAAATTGGTTGTTGTGTTTTCGACATTACAACAGTGATTAGACTTCAAAAGAACTTCATTGGCTATAAAGCGCTTTACATAAGAACATAATAGGAACAGGAGTAGACCACACGGCCCCTCAAGCCTGCTCCGCCATTCAATAAGATCATGGCTGATTCGATCATGGACTCAGCTCCACTTCCCCGCCCACTCCCCATAACTCCTTACCCCCTCATCGTTTAAGAAACTGTCTATTTCTATCTTAAATTTATTCAATGTCCCAGCTTCCACAGCTTTGAGGCAGCGAATTCCACAGATTTACAAACCTCAAGAAATTTCTCCTCATCTCGGTTTTAAATGGGCGACCCCTTATTCTAAGATCATGCCCTCTAGTTCTAGTCTCCCCCCCCCCCCCACCCCCATCAGTGGAAACATCCTCTGCATCCACCTTGTCAATCCCCCTTATAATCTTATATGTTTTGATAAGATCACCTCTCATTCTTCTGAATTCTAATGAGTATAGGCCCAACCTACTCAACCTTTCCTCATAAGTCAATCCCCTCTTCCCCGGAAACAACCGAGTGAACCTTCTCTGAACTGCCACCAAAGCAAGTATATCCTTTCGTAAATATGGAAACCAAAACTGCACACAGTATTCCAGGTGTGGCCTCACCAATACCTTGTATAGCTGTAGCAAGACTTCCCTGCTTTTATACTCCATCCCCTTTGCAATAAAGGCCAAGTTACCATTGGCCTTCCTGGTCACTTGCTGTACCTGCATACTATACTTTTGTGTTTCATGCACAAGTATCCCAGGTCCCGCTGTACTGCGGCAGGATGTCCAAGGAAATTAAAAGGCGCTATACAAGTACAAGTCTTTCTTCCTTTACATGGATTGCTATTTTTGCAGCTGTTTGATCCAACTTATACCCAGACGGGATCAGGAAATCACATGGAATAATCTTTATTCTCTTTCCTGGCCGCAAGAACACGTGCTGGGCTTTTCCAACTTCTGCACTCGCCAAACTGTAATTTAATACCCATTAAGATGGATTCGGGGAAAGAGGAGGAGGAGGAGGAGAGAGAAAGTGGGCTGGCAAGCACACAGGTGGAAACCTCAGCTGCTGTCGTGTCATAAGACCAACACGGAGACAGTAAAATACATTTAGAAACTTCACACTTGCCTCTGTGACACCAAAGGGTATGTTGCCAACATACAGTCGTCTGGCTTGTCTGGTCATTTGGCTGCCAATGATTGGAACTTGTGTTGGTGTGATCGTCACACCACCTACTGTGGAGGTCGCCAACAGTGCTGTGGCAGGAATCTGACCCGCAGCTAAGAAAAACAGAGGGAGAATCTTTTCTTTAGTGTGATGTGGATGTATTCACTGATGAGCAGCACTACAGCAACCAGAGCATCATGTAATGGTCTGACTTAGTTCTCATTAAACCCGACACAATAAACTGGAAGAATCTACCTTGCATCGCCTTGTACTGCATTGGGGTAATGTGCTCAAAGCCTGGTGGAGGCACATCCCAGTACCTGTAGGGCTTCTTTCTGCGAGAGCGACGGGGAGACCGACTGTAGGGAAAAAACAAACAAAACTTGCAAACTCAAATGCTTTCATAGGGAAATGAATGCTACTGAAACATCAGAAATTATATCATACACCAGGTAGTATCACCGTTGATCTGGAATTTGAAATGTTCTTCATATACTAATTCACTAATGGGTAAATTATAAAAAGACATTTGAGACCCAGTGATAGAGCCCATATAGCCTTACAAATGGTATAAATGCAGAGACCCCTCCCAGAGAAGTGCCAAATCCATCGACAGAATAAAGTAATGCACCCCTACAAGAGAAGGGTAGGTTGGCATCATGGGGATCTTTAGCGTGCAGTATATTTTACGTTGAACAAGGTAGATTCTTCCATATTTGGCAGTATCATAAAAACGTTCCTTTCATATCCGCCATGTACCTCAGGAAACTTACTGGTCTTGATCAAAAGGAGACAGTTGGAACATATTGCAGACTATTCATAGACAAAAGATTTTAAAAATAAATGGTCTAATAAAATGCTCCATGTGGCTATCTTGTCGAGTTCTTCTGCCATCATTTTATTAGCCACGAGGTCCATCCCTTCTCCAGAATTCCCAATACTGCGACCACCTCCATGTCCTCCTCTTTCAACTGTTTTAATGAGAAACTGGCGATGCAATGAGAATTGTATCAGTCATCTCAGTTTCTCAATAGCACTTACTCAAATCTCACTCCCTTTGGATTATAGTCCTCAGTTTCTACTCAAGCCATCCTCATCAAAGGTGTTAAAAGGTGGTATCGGGACTGTCACCTGGCCAAAGCTGAACAGCAACTATCTTGACTCTTCTACCCATTGGAGTCTTCAGCAACTCTACATACAAAAACACCCATTTCCATAAAAAAAAAGCTATCCAACCTCCAGTCTACCTTGTACCTGTAATAAACCAAGTGGCAACTGCTCAATGTAGTAACAAACTTCCTTGGGATAATCCCAGATTTCACGATCATGCAAATCACCTCCGTCTCCTCGTACACCACCACGTCAGGGTGCACCAAGGATTGACTGGGAGTCAGCGGTCACATTGTTGCAGGGCGAGGAGATTACAAACTTGGTTTTGACTCCAGTGCCCTTGAACAGCACCTTCAGCCCTTCTGTACCCCAGTACCATCATGTCATCCACCTGGAGATACAGGAATTGCTTCTGGACCAGAGCATTATACCTTACTAATTGGGAGTCTGAGCCTGCTTGATTCTGTTGGAAGGACTCAAGGCCAGGAGACAGAAACCCAAGTCCTCCCAACTTTTCAGGATTCCTAACTCCATTCTGTTCCTAGAACCACTACTTTGAAACTTTGGGATAATATAGTTGCCATTAGACAGAAAAACATTTAAAAGGGTATGGGGAAAGGACAGTAGAATGGAACTAGATAGCTTTTTCAAAGAACCAGTGCAGACATGATGGGCTGAATGGCCTCCTTCAGTGCTGTAAAATTCTATGATTTTAAACTTGAAGATGGTGGTCAGCAGCAATCAGAATCTTTCTTTCAAGAAGATAACATATTCTGTCCAAAAGATGGATACCTGTAGGATGTCACGTTCTGCTTTGGCTCCAGGTGAATTTTAAGTGTAATCAAAAAGCAGAGACCTGGAAAGATGCAGACAACCCACTGGACAGCTGCCTAGTTTCTTGAAATGTTGCTCAGATGAGCCAGTCATCCAATGATATGTTCAAGTGTTGCTGCGATGGAAATTGGGTGTACAAAAAGCACTCTGTACTGGCACTGAGTGGGTGGAATGGCCCCTTACAGTAGTGTTTAGGTATGGAAATCAGAGTGCAACATGGAACTCTACTCCAACACAAGCCTGCACCTTCTGGACAGAGAGGAAGAAAACGAAGGGCGTTAAACAAGTACAGTTTCTGGCAGGATAGGCAACATCTAGATCACTTGAAATGATCGCCAGCACTCAAAAACTGGATGATAGTTTAAAAAAAAAAATCTTAATCCCAAATGGCAAAGCTAAAGAGGACCAAGTTTAATATCCAAATAGCTTCTTGAGGTCTGTAGTTTCTTGGGGTCTGAATTTTTCTGGAAATTGAGAGCTTATCAAATCCACCCATTTTCCACTCTGGGCTGTGCAATGCCAGCAGTCGACCTGCTTCAAGTCCAATTCCATGCTGCTGTGTGATGGCTGCCAGCAACACTGGAATCTCA
Organism: Pristiophorus japonicus; assembly: GCF_044704955.1. Lineage (NCBI taxonomy): Eukaryota > Metazoa > Chordata > Chondrichthyes > Pristiophoridae > Pristiophorus > Pristiophorus japonicus. Next base: position 83,327,427 of record NC_091992.1, read on the forward strand.
TTTATCCTTTCTTCGTGATTGCAAAGGGCAGTTGGATAAGTGCCTCTCAAGATGACATAGCCGAGATCAGCACTATGTACCGACACTCTTGACGTGCAACACACTTGGGTGTGAACGCTCGAGAAACAGCAAGTTACCTGTGACGTTTCCGCTCTCGTGAAGTGCTTCGCTTATCTTTGCTTCTGCTTCGCGCTCCTCGACTTCGGCTCCTTTTGTCCCGACTACGGCTGCGCTTGTCTCTGCTTCGACTTCTCCGTTTTTTATCCCGGCTTCTGCTTCTGGAAACACTTCGACTTTTCTTCTTGTGGCGTTCCTTTTCCCGTTCTAGAAAGAAAGGCAGTGAAATTCATGATTGAGTCATGAGTCTAGCACTCAATGGACAGGTGGGGGGGGGGGGGAAACCAAACAGGTGTGCGGATTTAGGGGCAGCTAATTCAATATTGCCCATTTCACACCATCACCCAAAGTTAGAATTAGTCCCCAGGAGTGAAGATGAGTTTGGGTAGCTTCAGTTGATTCTACTGAGGAGACTTCACAAGGCCAACCTTTCCAAATCAAGTATTAAAAGGGTCAATCACACTCACTCGGAAATGGATGACTGACACATTTGCCACGTCATACTAGTACAGCACAAGTACTCTTCTGAAGGGGATGAGGGGAGAATTGTTAAGACACATTGCTGGGGCAATGCATAGAAAGTTTCACTTGTCACACCTGCCAGTGGCTTCCTGACTAATAGAATTGGCAGAAGCTTCCACATAATCTCCTGTTCACCTTTTTTTGTGCCAAGAACATAAGAAATAGGAGCAGTAGGCCATTTGGCCCTCGAGCCTGCTCCACCATTCAATAAGATCATGGCTGATCTAATCTTGGCCTCAACTCCACTTTTCTGCCTGTTCCCCATTATCTTCAACTCCCCTGTAGTTCAACAATCTGTCTATATCCGCCTTGAATATATTCAATGACTCAGCCTCCATTGCTCTCTAGGGCAGAGAATTCCAAAGAATCACGACCCTCAGAAGAAATTGCTCCTCATCTCTGTCTTAAGTGGGCGACAAGAACAACTTTTATTTATATGGCGCCTTTAATGTAGTAAAATATCCCAAGGCGCTTCACAGCAGTGATACAAGACAAAACAGATAAATTTGACACCGAGCCACAAATTACTGCAGGTGACCAAGTGCTTGGTTAAAGAGGTAGGTTTTAAGGAACGTCTTAAAAAGGAGGAGAGAGAGGTAGAGAGGCGGAGAGGTTTAGGGAGGGAGTTCCAGAGCTTAGGGCCCAAACAGCTGAAGGCACGGTACCCGATGGTTGAGAACAAACAGGGATATTCAAGAGGGCAGAATTTGAGGAGTGCAGACATCTCATGGGGTTGTGAGGCTGAAAGAGATGGGGAGGGGCGATGTAAACAAGGATGAGAATTTTGAAATTGAGGCATTGCTTATTCGGGAGCCAATGTAGGTCAGCGAGCACAGGGGTGATGGGTGAGCAGGATTTGGTGCGAGTTAGGACACGGGTTACTGAGTTTTGGATCACCACCTGCCAAGAGTGTGTTGTAGTCAAGACCAGAGGTAACAAAGGCATGGATGAGGGTTTCAGCAGAAGAGCTGAGGCAGGGGCAGAGGTGGGTGATGTTACGGAGGTGGAAATAGACGGTTTTAGTTAAGCTACGGATGTGTGGCCAGAAGCTCTTTTCATGTCAAATATGACACCCAGGGTTTCAAACAGTCTGGTTTAGCCTCAGATCAACATAGTCAGTCCTTCAGAATCGAGGAAGACTTGCTTCCACTCTAAAAAGGGAGTTCTCAGGTGGCTGTACAGTCCAATACGGGAATTACAATCTCCGTCACAGGTGGGGCAGACAGTGGTTGAAGGAAAGGGTGGATCTGGAGCCTGGTTTGCCATACGCTCTTTCCACTGTTACATGATAGATGCTAGGGAGAGGGATGGAGTCAGTGGTTAGGGAACGCAGTTTGTAGCGGGGACCAAAGACAATGGCATCAGTCTTTCCAATATTTAACTGGAGAAAATTTCTGCTCATGCAGTACTGGATGTCGGACAAGCAGTTGACAATTTAGAGACCATAGAGGGGTAGAGCTGGGTGTCATCAGGGTACATGTAGAAACTGACTCCGTGTTTTCGGACGATATCGCCAATGAGCAGTATATAGGTGAGAAAGAAGAGGGGGCCAAGGATAGATCCATAGAGGACACCAGAGGCAATGATGCGGGGATAGGAAGAGAAGCCCTTGCAGGAGATTTTCAGGCTATGAATAGATAGATAAGAATGGAACCAGGAGTGTCTGTCCCACACCCAGCTGGACGATGGTGGAGGAGGAGAGATACTTTGTGACTGACAAAGGTAAACTATGTCACGTGACTTTGACAAGAGCAGTTTCAGTTCTGTGGCAGGGGCGAAAACCAAATTGAAGGGATTCAAACATGGAGTTCCGGGAAAGATGGTCACAGATTTGGGAGGCAACAACACATTCAAGGATTTGGGAGAGGAAAGGAAGGTTGGAGATGGGGCAGTAGCTAACAAGCACAGTGGGGTCACGGATTGGTTTTTTTGAGAGGGGTAATGACCGCAGATTTGAAGGAGGGGAGAAGAGTACCCGAGGAGAGAACAGTTAACAATGTCAGCTAACATGGGAGCCAGAAAAGGAAACTGGGTGGTCAGCAGTTTAGTGGGAATAGGGTCAAGCAAGCAGGAAATGGGTCGCATAAGAACATAATAGAGTAGGCCATACAGCCCCGCCATTCAATATCATGGCTGATCTGATCATGGACTCAGCTCCACTTCCCTGCCCGCTCCCATAACCCCTCATCAATTAAGAAACCGTCTATTTCTGTCTTAAATGTATTCAATGTCCTAGCTTCCACAGCTCTGAGGCAACGAATTCCGCAGATTCACAACCCTCAGAAGAAATTTCTCCTCATCTCAGTTCTAAATGGGTGGCCTTATTCTAAGATTGTGCCCTCTAGTTCGAGTCTCCCCCATCAGTGGAAACATCCTCTCAGCATCCACTCAGTCAAGCCCCCTCATAATCTTATACATCTCGATAAGATCACCTCTCAATTCTTCTGAATTCCAATGAGTACAGGCCCAACCTACTCAACCTTTCCTCATAAGTCAACCCCATCATCCCCGGAATCAGCCTAGTGAACCTTCTCTGAACTGCCTCCAAAGCAATTATATCCTTTCATAAATATGGAAACCAAAACTGCATGCAGTACTTACTCCAGGTGTGGCCTCACCAATACCTTATTTAGCTGTAATAAGACTTCCCTGCTTTTATACTCCATCCCCTTTGCAATAAAGGCCAAGATACCATTGGCCTTCCTGATCACTTGCTGTACCTGCATACTATCCTTTTGTGTTTCATGCACAAGTACCCCCAGGCTCCGCTGTACTGCGGCACTTCGCAATCTTTCTCCACTTAAATAATAACTTGCTCTTTGATTTTTTTCTGCCAAAGTGCCTCACACTTTCCAACAGCCAAATTTTTGCCCACTCACTTATCCTGTATGTCCTTTTGCAATTTTGTGTGTCCTCCTCACACATTGTTTTTCCTCCCATCTTTGTATCGTAAGCAAACTTGGCTATGTTACACTCAGTCCCTTCTTCCAAGTAGTTATAGATTGTAAATAGTTGGAGTCCCAGCACCGATCCCTGCGGCACCCCACTAGTTACTGATTGCCAACCAGAAAATGAACCATTTATCCCGACTCTCTGTTCTCAATTAGCTAGCCAATCCTCTATCCATGCTAATATATGACCTCCAACCCTGTGAACTTTTATGTGGCACCTTATCGAATGCCTTCTGGAAGTCCAAATACACCACATCCACCAGTTCCCCTTTATCCACCCTGTTTGTTACATCCTCAAAGAACTCCAGCAAATTTGTCAAACATGACTTCCCCTTCATAAATCCATGCTGACTCTGCCTGACCGAATTTTGCTTTTCCAAATGTCCTGCTACTGCTTCTTTAATAATGTACTCCAACATTTTCCCAACCACGGATGTTAGGCTAACTGGTCTATAGTTTCCTGCTTTTTGTCTGCCTCCTTATTTTTTTTAAAAATAGGGACGTTACATTTGCAGTTTTCCAATCTGCTGGGACTTCCCCAGAATCCAGGGAATTTTGGTAAATTACAACCAATGCATCCACAATCCCTGCTGTTACTTCTCTTAAGACCCTAGGATGCAAGCCATCAGGTCCAGGGGATTTACCTGCCTTTAGTCCCATTATCTTACTGAGTACCACCGCCTTTGTGATTGTGTTAAATTCTTCCTCGCCCCCATAGCCCCTTGACTATCCACTGTTGGAATATTGTTAGTGTCCTCTACCGTACAGGCTGATACAAAATATTTGTTCAGAGTTTCTGCCATCTCCATGTTCCCCATTACTAATTCCCCGGTCTCATCCTCTAAGTGACCAACATTTACTTTAGCCACTCTTTTCCTTTTTATATACCCAAAGAACTCTTGCTATCTGTTTTTATATTTTGTGCTAGTTTCTCTTTCCTTTCTTAATCATTTTTTTTTTTTAGTCATTCTTTGCTGGCTTTTAAAAGCTTCCCAGTCTTCTGTCCTCCCACTAGTTTTGACCACTTTGTATGCCCTTGTTTTTAAATTGGATACCGTCCTTTATTTTTTTTAGTTAGCCAGGGATGGCTATCTTTTCTCTTACACCCTTTCCTCCTCACTGGAATATATTTTTCCCGAGAATTGTGAAATATCTCCTTAAAATGTACACCACTGTTCATCAACCGTCCTACACTTTAACCTAGTTTCCCAGTCCACTTTACCCAACTCTGCCCTCATACCTTCATAGTCTCCTTTATTTAAGCTTAGTATGTTGGTTAGAGAGCCAACTTTCTCACCATCTGAATTTGAAATTCGATCATGCTATGATCACTCATTCCGAGGGGATCCTTTACTAGGAGATTGTTTATTAATCCGGTCTCATTACACAAGACCAGATCTAAGATAGCCTGCCCCCTGGTTGGTTCTGTGACATACTGCTCAAGGAACCCGTCCCTTACGCACTCTATGAACTCCTCCTCAAGGCTACCCTGACTAATTTGATTTGTCCAATCAATATGGAGGTTAAAATCACCCATGATTACTGCTGTTCCCCTTTTTACAAGTCCCCACTATTTCCTGGTTTATGCTCTGACCAGAGTAGTTACAAATGTTGTGACAAATGTAGGTCCCTTGCAGTCAGAATCAGGTGAATTTATAATGGGGAACAAAGAATGGCAGACCAATTGAACAAATACTTTGGTTCTGTCTTCACTAAGGAAGACACAAATAACCTTCCGGAAATACTAGGGGACCGAGGGTTGAGCGAGAAGGAGGAACTGAAGGAAATCCTTATTAGTCAGGAAATTGTGTAAGGGAGATTGATGGGACTGAAGGCCGATAAATCCCCAGGGCCTGATAGTCTGCACCCCAGAGTACTTAAGGAAGTGGCCCTAGAAATAATGGATGCATTGGTGGTCAGTTTTCCAACATTCTATAGACTCTGGATCAGTTCCTATGGATTGGAGGGTAGCTAATGTAACGCCACTTTAAAAAAAAAAAGGAGGAAAAAAAACAGGGAATTATAGACCGGTTAGCCTGACATCGGTAGTGGGGAAAACGTTGGAATCAGTTATTAAAGATGTAATAACAGCACATTTGGAAAGCAGTGACAGGATCGGTCCTCATCAGCATAGATTTATGAAAGGGAGATCATGCTTGACAAATCTAGAATTTTGTGAGCATGTAACTAGTAGAGTGGACAAGAGAGAACCAGTGGATGTGGTGTATTTGGACTTTCAAAAGGCTTTTGACAAGGTCCCACACGAGATTAGTGTGCAAAAGTAAAGCACATGGTATTGGGAGTAATGTATTGATGTGGATAGAGAACTGGTTGGCAGACAGGAAGCAAAGAGTAGGAATAAACGGGTCCTTTTCAGAATGGCAGGCAGTGACTAGTGGGGTACCGCAAGGTTCAGTGCTGGGACCCCAGCTATTTACAATATACATTAATGATTTGGACGAAGGAATTGAATGTAATATCTCCAAGTTTGCAGATGACAGCTGGTGGCAGTGTGAGCTGTGAGGAGGATGCTAAGAGGCTGCTGGGTGACTTGGACAGGTTAGGTGAGTGGGCAAATGCATGGCAGATGCAGTATAATGTGGATAAATGAGAGGTTATCCACTTTGGGGGCAAAAAGAGGAAGGCAGATTATCTGAATGGTGACAGATTAGGAAAAGGGGAGGTGCAACGAGACCTGGGTGTCATGGTATATCAGTCATTGAAAGTTGGCATGCAGGTACAGCAGGCGAATGGCATGTTGGCCTTCATAGCGAGAAGATTTGAGTATAGAGCAGGGAGGTCTTACTGCAGTTGTACAGGGCCTTGAATATTGTATATAGTTTTGGTCTCCTAATCTGAGGAAAGCCATTCTTGCTATTGAGGGAGTTCAGCGAAGGTTCACCAGACTGATTCCTGGGATGGCAGGACTGACATATGAAGAAAGACTGGATCAACTAGGCTTATAGTCACTGGAATTTAGAAGAATGAAAGGGGACCTCAGAAACATAAAATTCTGACAGGATTGGACAGATTAGATGCAGGAAGAATGTTTCCGATGTTGGGGAAGTCCAGAACCAGGGGTCACAATCTAAGGATAAGGGGTAGAAACATAGAAAATAGGTGCAGGAGTAGGCCATTCGAGCCTGCACCGCTATTCAAGAAGATCATGGCTGATCATTCCCTCAGTACCCCTTTCCTGCTTTCTCGCCATACCCCTTGATCCCCTTAGCCGTAAGGGCCATATCTAACTCCCTCTTGAATATATCCAATGAACTGGCATCAACAACTCCCTGCGGCAGGGAATTCCATAGGTTAACAACTCTCTGAGTGAAGAAGTTTCTCCTCATCTCAGTCCTAAATGGCCTACCCCTTATCCTAAGACTAGGCTTCCCCCAACATCCGGAACATTCTTCCCGCATCAAACCTGTCCAGTCCCGTCAGAATCTTATACGTTTCTATGAGATCCCCTCTCATCCTTCTAAACTCCAGTGAATAAAGGCCCAGTTGATCCAGTCTCTCCTCATATGACAGTCCAGCTATCCCTGAAATTAGTCTGGTGAACCTTCGCTACACTCCCTCAATAGCAAGAACGTCCTTCCTCAAATTAGGAAACCAAAACTGTACACAATATTCCAGGCGAGGCATCACTAAGGCCCTGTACAACTGCAGTAAGACCTCCCTGCTCTGATACTTAAATCCCCTAGCTATAAAGGCCAACATACCATTTGCCTTCGTCACCATCTGCTGTACCTGCATGCCAACTTTCAGTGACTGATGAACCATGACACCCAGGTCTCGTTGCATCTCCCCTTTTCCTAATCTGCCGCCATCCAGATAATATTCTGCCTTCGTGTTTTTGCCCCCAAAATGGATAACCTCACATTTATCCACATTATACTGCATCTGCCATGCATTTGCCCACTCACCTAACCTGTCCAAGTCACCCTGCAGCCTCTTGGCATCCTCCTCACAGCTCACACCACCACCCAGTTTAGTGTCATCCGCAAACTTGGAGATATTACACTCAATTCCTTCATCTAAATCGTTAATGTATATTTAATGTAAGCCATTTAGGACCAAGATGAGGAGAAACTTTTTCACTCAGGGAATTCTCTACCACAGAAAATTCGTTGGATATATTCAAAAGGGAGTTACATGTGGCCCTTACGGCTAAAGGGATCAAGGGGTATGGAGAGAAAGCAGGAATGGGGTACTAAAGTTGCAAAAATGATCAGCCATGATCATATTGAATGGTGGTGCAGGCTCAAAGGGCCGAATGGCCTACTCCTGCACCTATTTTCTATCTTTCTACTGTTCGGGGGCCTATAGACTACATCACCAGTGTCTTTTCCTCCTTATTGTTCCTTATCGCCACCAAAATTGTTTCAACACCCTTATCATTTGAGCCAATATCGTTTCTTACTATTGCAGTGGTTCTATCCTTTATCAATAGAGCTACCCCACCTCCTTTTCGTTTCTGTCTGTCCTTCCGGATTGTCAAGTACCCCATAATATTTAATTCCCAGTCCTGGTCACCTTGCAACCACATCTCTGTAATGGCTATCAGATCATACCCATTTGTCTCAATTTGTGCCATCAACTCATCTATTTTGTTACAAATGCTGCATGCATTTAGACAAAGTGCCTTTAAGTTTTTTTTTAAAACCCTTTTTTCTTGCTTGTTTCCTTTCTCCTTCAAACTCACTTTATTTTTGCTTTCTAATTCTCTCTTTACTCCCTTCCCTACTGAATCTAGTTTCAAGTTCCCATCTCCCTGCCAAGCTAGTTTAAACCCCTCCTCGCGAGAATATTGGTCCCGGCTCTGTTGAGGTGCAACCCATCCGGCTTGTACAGGTCCCACCTCCCGCAGAAGCGGTCCCAATGCCTCAGGAAACTAAAGCCCTCCTGCCTCATGGACAATATGAGCTGGGAGATGTCTGGAGGGGAGATCAGAGAAAGATGTGAGTTTAGGGCTCGGACAGGGGGGAGCCTCAGTGGAAGTTTGACCCGGTGGGCGAGGGGAAGGAAGGGAACTCGCAGAGGCAACTGATCGGATGCTCTCAATCTTTGAGACAAAGAAGTCCATGAGCTCCTCACACTTGTTGTTGGAGGGGAGTGTGGTGGAGACAGGGGAGAGGGGTTTAACCTGACAGTTAGCAGTAGAGAATAGTAGCCGGGTGTTATCTTTGCATTCCAGAATGATCCTGGATTAATGAGCAGAATCCAATAATGCTTTATATGGTCAAGACAGATCTGGCTGTGAATAGCTAAACCAGTTGTCCGCCACATCCTTTCAAGTCTGTGCCCCTTGGACTTGAGGGATCGAAGATGAGGGCTGTACCGGGGGAGCGGCCAGGATGAGTTTTAATAGGGCATCAAAGGTGGTGGTGAGGGTGTGGTTGAGCAGATCAGTGGCTGCAGAAATGTCACGGTGAAAGGAGGGCCAATGGTTGGACAGTTTGGAGTTGATAAGTACAGTTATGAGAAAAATAAGTCATTGGGATGCAATTTTTTCATTTTAAATAAATAGCAAGCAACATAGAAATTAGGTGCAGGAGCAGGCCATTCGAGTCTGCACCGCCATTTAATAAGATCATGGCTGATCATTCAACCTCAGTACCCTTTGGCCGTAAGGGCCATATCTAACTCCCTTTTGAATATATCTAATGAACTGGCCTCAACAACTTTCTGCGGCAGAGAATTCCATAGGTTCACCACTCTCCGAGTGAAGAAGTTTCTCCTCATCTCGGTCCTAAATGGCTTACCTCTTATTCTTAGACTGTGACCCATGGTTCTGGAACTCCCCAGCAACGGGAACATTCTTCCTGCCTCTAAACTGTCCAATCCCGTCAGAATTTTATATGTTTCTAGGAGATCCCCTCTCATTCTTCTAAACTCCAGTGGATACAAGCCCAGTTGATCCAATCTCTCCTCATATGTCAGTCCTGTCATCCCGGGAATCAATCTGGTGAACCTTCGCTGTACTCCCTCAATAGCAAGAACGTCCTTCCTCAGATTAGGAGACCAAAACTGAACACAATATTCCAGGTGTGGCCTCACCAAGTCTCCGTACAACTGCAGTAAGACCTCCCTGCTCCGATACTCAAATCCTCTAGCTATGAAGGCCAACATGCCATTTGCCTTCTTCACTGCCTGCTGTACCTGCATGCCAAACTTCAATGACTGATGTACCATGACACCCAGGTCTTGTTGCACCTCCCCTTTTCCTAATCTGTCACCATTCAGATAATATTCTGTCTTCCTGTTTTTGCCACCAAAGTGGATAACCTCAATTATACTGCATCTGCCATGCATTTGCCCACTCACCTAACCTGTCCAAGTCACCCTGCAGCCTCTTAGCATCCTCCTCACAGCTCACACCGCCACCCAGCTTAGTGTCATCTGCAAACTTGGAGATATTACATTCAATTCCTTCATCTAAATCATTGATGTATATTGTAAATAGCTGGGGTTCCAGCACTGAATCCAGCGGCACTCCACTGGTCACTGCCTGCCATTCTGAAAATGACCCGTTTATTTGGACTCTCTGCTTCCTGTTTGCCAACCAGTTCTCGATCCACGTCAGTACATTACCCCCAATACCACGTGCTTTAATTTTGCACACCGATCTCTTGTGTGGGACCTTGTCAAAAGCCTTTTGAAAGTCCAAATACACCACATCCACTGGTTCTCCCTTGTCCACTCTACCAGTTACATCCTCAAAAATTTCGAGGAGATTCGTCAAGCATGATTTCCCTTCCATAAATCCATGCTGACGAGGACCGATCCTGTCACTGCTTTCCAAATGCGCTGCTATGTCATCTTTAATAATTGATTCCAACGTTTTCCCCACCACCGATGTCAGGCTAACCGGTCTACAATTCCCTGTTTTCTCTCTCCCTCCTTTTTTAAAAAGTGGTGTTACATTAGCTTCCCTCCAGTCCATAGGAACTGATCTAGAGTTATAATAGTGTTGGAATATGATCACCAATGCATCCATTATTTCTAGGGCCACTTCCTTGAGTATTCTGGATTGCAGCCTATTAGACCCTGGGGATTTATTGACCTTCAATCCCATCAATTTCCCTAACAAAATTTCCTGACGAATAAGGATTTCCTTCAGTTCCTCTTTTTCGCTAGACCTTCGAACCACTAGTATTTCTGGAAGGTTATGTGTGTCTTCCTTAGTGAAGACAGATCCAAAGTATTTGTTCAATTGGTCTGCCATTTCTTTGTTCCCCATTATAAATTGACCTGATTCTGACTGCAAAAGACCTAGGTTAGTCTTCACTAATCTTTTTCTCTTCACATATCTATAGAAGCTTTTGCAGTCAGTTTTTATGTTCCCTGCAAGCTTCCTCTCATACTCTATTTTCCCCCTCCTAATGAAACCCTTTGTCCTCCTCTGCTGAATTCTAAATTTCTCCCAGTCCTCATGTTTGCTGCTTTTTCTGGCCAATTTATATGCCTCTTCCTTGGATTTAGCACTATCCCTAATTTCCCTCGTTAGCCACGGTTGAGCTACCTTCCCCGTTTTATTTTTACTCCAGACAGGGATGTACAATTGTTGAAGTTCATCCATGTAATCTATAAATGTCTGCAATTGCCTATCCACAGTCAACCCTTTAAGTATCATTTTCCAGTCTATCCTAGCCAATTCACGTCTCATACCATCAAAGTTACCTTTCCTTAAGTTCAAGATCCTAGTCTCTGAATTAACACTGTCACTCTCCACCTCAATAAAGAATTCTACCATATTATGGTCACTCTTCCCCAGGGGACCTCGCACAAGATTGCTAATTAATCCTCTCTCATCACACAACATCCAGTCTAGAATGGCCAGCTCTCTAGTTGGTTCCTCGACATATTGGTCTAAAAAGCCATCCCTAATACACTCCAGGAAATCCTCCTCCACCGCATTGCTACCAGCTTAGTTAGCCCAATCTATATGTAGATTAAAGTCTCCCATGATAACTGCTGTACCTTTATTACACGCATCCCTAAGTTCCTGTTTGATGCCATCCCCAACCTCTACTACTGTTTGGTGGTCTGTACACAACTCCCACTACGTTTTCTGCCCTTTGGTATTCCGCAGCACTACCCATACAGATTCCACATCATCCAAGCTAATGTCCTTCCTTACTATTGCATTCATTTCCTCTTTAACCAGCAATGCTACCTCACCTCCTTTTCCTTTCTGTCTATCCTTCCTCTAATACACATTGGGCTGCAAGTGTTTTCAGAATTCACCATCTAAAATAATCTGATAAAGCTGTACAGATACTGATCATTTGTGAGATCCTCATTCGTTAAGCTCATAATCTGTCAGGTCTTACGTGACACCACAAGAGAATGATCACTGCTCGGTGAAACCAAACAGAAACTATTTGCATGAAAAATTCAAAAGCTCCCCAATGACCCCTTATTCTGAAACTATGCCCCCTAGTTGTAGATTCCCCACGAGGAGAAACATCTGCTCAGCAGCTACCCGGTCAAGTCCCCTCGGTATCTTGTAAGTTTCAATAAGATCACCTCTAATTCTTCTAAACTCCAATGGCATATAGGCCCAACCTTTCCTCACAAGACAACACCTTCATCTCGGGAATCAACCTCGTGAACCTTCTCTGAACTGCCTCCAATGCAAGCATATCCCTCCTTAAATAAGGAGACCAAAACTGTACATAGTACTCTAGGTGTGGTACAGTTGTAGCAGGACTTCCCTACTTTTATACTCCATCCCCCTGGCAATAAAGGCCAACATTCCATTCGCCTTCCTAATTACTTACTGTACCTGCAGTAACTTTGTGTACGAGGACACCCACATCCCTCTGTACCGCAGCATTCTGTAGTCTCACCATTTAAATAATATTTTGCTTTACTATACATCCTACCACTTGTTATAGTTTGCCGACCTGAAAATGACCCATTTATCCTGACAATTTTCTGTTAGCTAGCCAATTCTCCATCCAATATATTACCCCGAACACTGAGCTCTTATCTTGTGCAGTAACCCTTTGTGGCACCTTATCGAATACCTTCTGGAAATCCAAATGCACTACATCTACTCGTTACCCTTTATCCACCCTGTTCGTTACATCCTCAAAAAACTCTGAAATTGTCACACGATTTCCCTTTCATAAACCATGTTGACTCTGCTTGATTGTATTATGATTTTCTAAATGTCCTGCTACTGCTCCCTTAATAATGGATTCCAGCATTTCCCCCAATGACAGATGTTAGACTAACTGGCCTATAGTTTCCTGCTGTCTGTTTCCCTCCTTTCTTTAATAGGATTGTTACATTTGCAGGATTCCAATCCGCTAGGACGGTTACAGAATCTTGGGAATTTTCGAAGATTACAACCATTCATCCACTATCTCTGCAGCCACCTCTTTTAAGACCCAAAGATGCAGGCCATCAGGTCCAGGGGATTAGTCAGCCTTTAGTCCCATTAGTTTGCCTAGTACTTTTTCTCTATTGATAGTGATTGTTTTAAATTCCTCTCCCTTTTGCCCTTTGATTATCGACGATTATTGGGATACTTTTAGTGTCTTCTACTGTGAAGACAGATACAAAATATTTGTTCAAAGTCTCTGCCATTTCCTTGTTTCCCAGTTAATTCCCCAGTCTCATCCTCTAAAAGGGACCAACATTTACTTTAGCTACTCTTCCTTTTTACGTACTTGTAGAAGCTCTTACTGTCTGTTTTTACATTTCTTGCTAGTTTGCTCTCAATCTATTTTCTCCTCTATTATTTTTCTAGTCATCCTTTGCTAGTTTCTAAAAAATTCCCAATCTTCTGGCCTACCACTAATCATCGCAACATTGTATGCCTTTTCTTTCAATTTGATGCCATTCTTAACTTCCTTAGTTAGCCACGGATGCTCATCCTTTTCGTAGAGTCTTTCTTTCTCACTGGAATATGTCTTTGCTGAGAGTCATGAAATATTTCCTTAAATCTATTTTCCCAGTCCACATTAGCCAACTGTCTTCATACCTTTGTAATTGCCTTTATTTAAGTTCAGGACACCAGTTTGAGACACAAGTTTCTCACCCTCAAACTGAATGTGAAATTCTATCATGGTATGATCACTCTTCCCTAGAGGATCCTTTACTATGAGATCATTCATTAATCCTGTTTCATTACACATCTTGATCTTCCGAGTCAAGGGCAATACTTTATATGGAAATCACAAGAAAAATGCTGAGAATTACTGAAAGTTGAACACACAATTTGTATAAATACAACAACCAAAGGAGTCAAATAGTCTGACACATGAATATTCCCCAGACTGGAAGGTCCAATTTGTCTAGAAACCAATAGTACAAAACACACAGCTCAATTAAATAACTAATTTCACCACATTTTAGCGAACACAGCAGAATTACAGGGGGTGAGTATATATGCTTAGAGATGTAAAATTAAGAAGGAGCCCGCCAATACATTATTGCTGTGATTCTTCCTAGAGTCGCTACCACGCTCACTCCTCACATTAGAATTCCAGGGAATCCTGATAAATATTTTCCAATTCAACAATGGCAACTAATCTAAATTCAAATCCAAAGTTATTCTATTGACAAAGCAAATCTTACTCTAACATGAAACATTATTGTTATACCAACATATTTTAATACCAGTTATAATATGGTCACACTGTCAATTTTCTTTAAATACCATCGGATTTCAAACCCTAACTTTCTTTTTAATTTTGATGGTGGCTTGGACTATAGGCCTGAGCGCTCCCACTTTAAATTGTGAAAGGGCACAGATAGGCAACTAAAATGTTCAGACAGGTGGCAGATTCAGTAATGTAGAAAAATAGGGAAAGGAAATGCATCTTAAAATGGTAAGATTTTAAATGGAGTAGAGAATCAGAAACACCCATGCGTGCAGAGACACAGGTCACAAGAGTCAGCAGCACAAGTAAACAATGCCATAATAAGACAAGTGGAATCCTTGTATCTAGAGACAATGGGCCCAAATTTGCCCAGAAGTTGCTGTTTTTTTGGGAGAAACTTGATTTTTCTGGAGTATCTTAAAAATCCCTATTCCGCACATTTAATTTGCGCAAGTGTAAGTGAGCTAGTTAGAATTTTTTTTTAAGTTTCTTTTTTTCTCCAAAAGGGGGCGTTACCAGCCACCTACGCTTATTTTGGCCATTTAAGCCAGTTTGGACAGCTAATAGTTGCTCCAAACTAACTTAGGCCAGCGTATGTGGCCTCTTGTAACCGCACAGAAAACCCTTGCGGAGAGTTAAGAAATCAGCGCAGGTAAGTACTTAATGACTTGACTAAAGAATGTGAATAGGATCTACAGCTATACAGGACATATGACAAACTTCGCAAAGTTAATTTACTATACAACAGAAGCATTCATGGAAGCTTAAACTACAAAAATAGTAAAGAGACAAAACATATTTACATAACTCTTTTTATTTGGATATTTTGGGGAAAAAAACACCCCTCCCTCCCCCCCCAGATCAAAACTCTCCTCACTAAACAAAGCACAACCATCAATAAATAAAAAATAAAACAAATCCTACCTCGGCCCAGGAGGCCACTTGGCTGGGGATAGGTGCGGGACACTATGGCGTGCAGCAGCCGGCACGCGTTGCAACGCCACTCAGCCTGGGAGATAGGGGCGGGACATCGGGTCCCACGCTGCAGGGGAGCTACTGCGCATGCGCGAAACCTCCAATGCGCATGCATTAAGCTGCCAGCACTCTTGAGCGCAGGGCCCTAGCTCCACCCCCTAATTGAATTGCCACGCCGAACCAAGCCATGAGAGAAGCCACAGAGCGGCCAGAATGCAGGGACAACTTTTTGGCGCTGTTTTTATCCTAGGAAGTTGGCGCGCCTTGGGTGAGTGCGCCAAAAATCAGCAGGGGCCAAATTTGAGCCCATAGAAAATAAAAAGAAAGTAGTAATTGAAGACCTTAGTTAATTATTGGCTACCACTGTGCAGGAAGATTAAAAAAGCAATGTAAATTTACTAGGATGTTAGCAGGGATGAGGAAAAACAGTTATGAAGCCAGACTCGAGAATTTAGGACTTTTTTTCACTAAGACTGAAGGATGATAAAAAGAGGTCTTCACGTGATGATAAAAAGAAATAGACACGATGTCTGAGAAGGTAACGAGACGGGAAAAAAATTAAGAGTCACAAAAAGAATTGAAAGATTAGAAAACATTTCTTTGCACAGAGTGGTTAAAGCGTACAATTCTCTGCAAACCATTGTTGAAGCACAGGTCATAAAAAATTGAATGAGTTGCAGGTCATAAAAAATTGAATGAGTTGCTTGAAAACTAGGACTATTACAGCAGGAAGAGTGGGATTAGACTCGAGGCTCATGTGGGATAAAAACACTGGCACAGACTTGATGGGCCACCTTATCTGCTTCTGCTCTGTACATTCTATGATTCATTGTTTAAGCTGTAAGCTTAGTATATAATAAAAGCCTGACCTGTCGGGTGATAACGCTGAAACCCTCTATTTGGAACACCAGCATCTGGGTATTTTGCACTGGTGACACTGGTAGCAATAACCACTGCTCACTTGCTGTCACATTGTCCATCTTACTGCAGCAATAGTAAGGCCCAAAATATTAATCCATATGCAGAATATTCATGTCTTTATTCATTGTATTTCTCTTTCTTCAGGCACCTGATCAGTATTAATGGTTGTTCCCCCACTGCCCAAGAGTTTGTTTAGGGTGGGGGGGGGGGGGGGGGGGGGGGGGGGAAAGAGATAAGTGTGGAAGAGAAACATCCTGTCCTTTCAACTGTTCAGTACTATGCTCAGATTAAATTTGCCCTAGTTATTATGGGTTATGTTTTTTAAAAATTGGACTGTGG
This sequence comes from Pristiophorus japonicus, assembly GCF_044704955.1. Lineage (NCBI taxonomy): Eukaryota > Metazoa > Chordata > Chondrichthyes > Pristiophoridae > Pristiophorus > Pristiophorus japonicus. The sequence goes on from NC_091992.1 coordinate 83,343,871, forward strand.
CTTCAATGTAGCTGTGGGCACAATGTTAACATGATTCTTAGGCAATAGGAACTATAACAAGCAATGATCTGAAGATTGAAATTGGGAGCTTCATTTACAGTCAGTTTCACATTTATGTTGCACTTACATTTTAATTGTCTCATTTTTAGTTCTGCTAATGCCCCATTACTCAAATTACTGAACTCTACATGCTCAAGCTTTGGACATCACTAAAACGTCATTGACTATAAAGTGCTTTGGGACATCCCAAAGTTGCGAAAGGAGCTATAGCAATGCAAGTCTTTTTTTAAAAAGATGAAAAATAATATTTGACAAATGAGCATTCTTTCTGCAAAAATATGGTTTCAATACTTTTGCGTCATCATAAACCAGTAACTTTCATACTGGGGAAACAAACCGAGTTGCAGATCCCATTAACATTAATCGCCTGTGGAGTTTTTCCACAGGGAGCCTGGGGTCCGAAACAGTTGTATTGTTTAGTTGCTAGCCTTGCATATCCTTCAACTACAAACATAGAATCATAGAATGGCTATAGCACAGAAGGCGACCATTTGGACCATGTCGGCTCTCTGCAAGAGCACTTCAGCTCGTCCCACTCCCCCGCCCTTTCCTTGTAGCCCTGCAATGTTTCCTCCCCCTTTCAGGTAACTTATCCAATTCCCTTTTGAAAGCCACGATTTAATCTGCTTCCACCACCCTTTCAGGCAGTGCATTTCAGATCCTAATCACTGTGTAAAAAAGATTTTCCTCATGTTGTCTTTGGTTTTTCTATCAATCACCTTAAATCTGTCTCCTCTGATTCTCGATCCTGCCGCAAATGGGAACAGTTTCTCTCTCTACTCATGACTTTGAACACCTCGATCAAATCTCCTCTGCTCCAATGAGAACAACCCCAGCTTCTCCAGTGTATCTACATAACTGAAGTCCTTCATTCCTGGAATCATTATTGTAAATCTTTTCTGCACCCTCACTAAGGCCTTCACATCCTTCCTAAAGTGCGGTGAACAGAATTGGACACAATTCTCCGGTTGAGGCCAAAGCAGTGTTTTATAAAAGGTTCATCATAACTTCCTTGATTTTGTACTCTATGCCTCTGTTTATAAAGTCTAGGATCCCATATGCTTTTTAAAAAAAACCCTAACCCAACCTGCCCTGCCACCTTCAACGATTTGTGCACATATAACCGCCAGGTCTCCTCAGTTCATGCTTCCCTTCAGTTTATATTGCCTCTCCTCATTCTTACTACCAAAATATATGTCACTTCTTACTTTTCTGCGTTAAATTTCATCTGCCACGTGTCCGCCCATTTCACCACTATACTCCAAGTTTTGTGTCATCTGCAAATTTTGAAATTGTGCCCTGTACACCCCAAGTACTCAATTATTTGCTGTGGGGGAATGGTTCAAATAGCTCAAGGTCAAATGAGAGGTGAAATACTGTTGCAGAGTTGGAAATTTCTCTAGATTGGCTGCTGGACAACTTCCCCAAGTTATTATCTGCCCCAGAGAGCTGTGGAGGCTGGGTCATTGAATATATTTAAGGTGGAGATACAGATTTTTGAGCAATAAGGGAGTAAAGGGTTATGGGGAGCGGGCAGGGAAGTGGAGCTGAGTCCATGATCAGATCAGCCATGATCTTATTGTTGAATGGTAGAGCAGGCTCGAGGGGTCAAATGACCTACTCCTGCTCTTACCTTAATAACCTCTCCAGTTTATCTCAAGATCAGGAAAAAAAGGAAATGATTGGTTTCTTTTTTCATGCTTTAAAAAAAAATTAAAAACCAGCTCACATCGGAACAAAATCTGGAGTATGAAGAAAAACTTGCGTAAAAATAGATACTTCAAACATTAGAATGAAATCTCTAGCAGACGGCATTAGATTGCACACTATCCGTGACAGAGTCCATTCATCAATTTTAGAACAAGAGATCCACAGGGAAATATCAATATTTCCAGGGGTTCCCGAAACAGAAAAATATGACTAAAGTGCCCAAAAACAATTCTAATTCTTCATCCCCACAAAAACACACATCAAGGGTAAGAAACAATATTGACTTGATACATGTATGAGAAAGCAGAAGATATACAAGCCAAGCAGCTCTTTAAAGGTGAGCTGAGAGTGTGGTTTAATCTAGACACGTCCCTAATGCTACATACTGAAAACACAAGTTGGCAGATACCAATGGATTGGATTGGATACTGGTACCCGAGTAAAATTGGTGCAGAAAGGGCTGAGTGAAACTTGTGGGAAAGTCCTGGGAGGATTTTTGCATGGGTTGGCAACTTCTTTAAGCAATATGCTCAATCTTGTATTGCTTCACAGTACATATACAGAGTAAGTGCATAATTCACAAATACACAAATAATTCACAGAAAGCACAAGTTGGTCAAAAATTATTTTGACAATTAACAATGATTCAAGGGAAGGATTTTAATCGCAGTCTCTGCATTATTGGGTGTGTGCACCTGTTGGCATTTCTCAGCTATTCAAACGGCAGGGGGCAACAGCAGCAGATCCTATCGAGCTATGCAAAACCCAGTAAGTTAGCCCTCAGAATAGGACTGCTCAGAATACTAGGAGGTTGATACGGCAAATTTTGAAACATTCCTAGACAAAGATTCAGAGAATTTGGGGCTATAAATAGTTATAAAATACACAGTAGGCTGACAAACAAGCCTACCAATTATAAATTTGAATGGAAAAAACACGACAATTTCAAGTATGTATTGGCCACAATGTCACATGGATCCAGTTGTTTATACACTCACTGCTGAGTCAAATGGTAGTGGGTGTGAATTTATACCAGAGTTGAGCTCAATCTAAAAAGTTCAACAGCTTACTGCTCCTTGTATGAGATGCAATCTGGCTGCAATGTTTATCTCCAAAAGTCACTGCACTTCAAAGTTATCCACTGTACAAGTGCTTTGAGGCATTTCAACGTGATAAGGGACTATAAAAGATATTATATCCAACACTAGCCTATTCGGGTTTTTTTCTTTAAATGCTTAAAAGAAAAATTCAAATAGACTGGACCACATATCTCAAAATTGAATAGAACAAGTGAACGTTCCAGGGTTTAAAAAAAATAGCAGATTGGATTCAGCAGCAGGACGAAGTAGTCATCTGATTAGAATTACATCAAATTTACAGCACAGAAACAGACCATTCGGCCTAACTGGTCTATGCTCCACACGAGCCTCCATCCATCCTATTTTTTCCGCCCTCATGTACTTATCCAACATCTCAAAGTGCATCGATGCCATTTGCTTCAACCACTATGTGGTAGCAATTTCCACATTCTAACCCTTCTCAGTAAAGTAGCTTCTCCTGAATGCATTATTGGATTTATTCGTGACCATCTGCTATTTATAACCCTTAGTTTTGGGCTCCCCCCACAAATGGAAACATAATCTCTACATTTACCAGCTCCTCCATAATTTTATTAGGTCACCCCTTAACCTTCCTGAAGAAAATTAAATTAATGTAATAAAGATGTTGAGTTAGATGATAGTGCCTACACTGCCATGCTATCCCACTGCTCAGGCTACAACAAATAATTAAAAAGGCTAATGAAGGTTAGCCTTTATCTCAAGAGGGCTGGAATTCAAAGGGGTGCAAGTTGTGCTACAGCTACAGAGCTCTGCTTAGATCCTATTTGGAGTACCGGTACTACACTGAGTTCCGGGCACCGCATGACAGATATACTGGTATTGGAGGGATTTCAGCACAGATTCACCAGAATGATACCAGAGTTAAATTAGGGCAGTTTGTATAGAACAGGCTCATATTCCCTTGAATATAAAAGATTAAGGGATGACCTAATCGATAATTTTAAAAGGATTTGATAGAAACTATTTCCTCTTGTGTGGGAAGCTAAAACAAGAGAGGATAGCCTTTAAACTAGAGCTAGGCCAGTCAGGTGTGATGTCAGGGAGCTCTTCAGTGTCATGGACATCTGGAATTATTGACCCCCAAAAAGCTGTTGAGTCAATTGAAAATTTCAAAACAAATTGATAGATTTGACATAAAGGCCATCCACCTGAAACATTAACTCTGTTTCTCTCTCCACAGGTGCTGTATGACTTGCTGAGTATTGTCAGCATTTTCTGTTTTTAATTCAGATTTCCAACATTCGCAGTACAGGTGTATTTGGCTTTTGTATGAATAGATAAGGGCATTAAAGGTTGTGGAATAAAGGCAGGTAGATGGGAGTTTAAAGATACAGCTCAACCATGATCTCGCTGAACAGCCACTCACCGGCTGCACCGGGGAGAGCGCAGGCACACACACCGGGGGGGGGGGCACAGTTTCACACGCACACACACACTGGGGGGGGGGGGCGCAGTCACACACACACCGGGGAGGGGGGGGGGGGGGGGGGGGCGGGCAGTCACACCAGGAAGTGGGGGGGGGGGGCACAGTCACACACACCGGGGAGGGGGGGGCACAGTCACACACACCGGGGAGGGGGGGGCACAGTCACACACACCGGGGAGGGGGGGGGGGGGGCACAGTCACACACACCGGGGAGGGGGGGGGGGGGGGGGCACAGTCACACACACCGGGGAGGGGGGGGGGGGCACAGTCTCACACACCGGGGAGGGGGGGGGGCACAGTCTCACACACCGGGGAGGGGGGGGGCACAGTCACACACACCGGGGAGGGGGGGGGCACAGTCACACACACCGGGGAGGGGGGGGGCACAGTCTCACACACCAGGGAGGGGGGGGGGGGGGGCACAGTCACACACACCGGGGAGGGGGGGGCACAGTCACACACACCGGGGAGGGGGGGGGCACAGTCTCACACACCGGGGAGGGGGGGGGGGGGCACAGTCTCACACACCGGGGAGGGGGGGGGGGCACAGTCTCACACACCGGGGAGGGGGGGGGGGGCACAGTCTCACACACCGGGGAGGGGGGGGGGGGCACAGTCACACACACCGGGGAGGGGGGGGGGGGCACAGTCTCACACACCGGGGAGGGGGGGGGGCACAGTCTCACACACCGGGGAGGGGGGGGGCACAGTCACACACACCGGGGAGGGGGGGGGCACAGTCACACACACCGGGGAGGGGGGGGGGGCACAGTCACACACACCAGGGAGGGGGGGGGGGCACAGTCTCACACACCGGGGAGGGGGGGGGCACAGTCTCACACACCAGGGAGGGGGGGGGGGGGGGCACAGTCACACACACCGGGGAGGGGGGGGCACAGTCACACACACCGGGGAGGGGGGGGGCACAGTCTCACACACCGGGGAGGGGGGGGGGGGGGCACAGTCTCACACACCGGGGAGGGGGGGGGGGCACAGTCTCACACACCGGGGAGGGGGGGGGGGGCACAGTCTCACACACCGGGGAGGGGGGGGGGGCACAGTTTCACACACCGGGGAGGGGGGGGGGCACAGTCTCACACACCGGGGAGGGGGGGGGCACAGTCTCACACACCGGGGAGGGGGGGGGGGGCACAGTCTCACACACCGGGGAGGGGAGGGGGGGGGGGGGGGGCACAGTCTCACACACCGGGGAGGGGGGGGGGGGGGGCACAGTCTCACACACCGGGGAGGGGGGGGGGGGGCACAGTCTCACACACCGGGGAGGGGGGGGGGGGCACAGTCTCACACACCGGGGAGGGGGGCACAGTCTCACACACCGGGGAGGGGGGGGGGGCACAGTCTCACACACCGGGGAGGGGGGGGGGCACAGTCTCACACACCAGGGAGGGGGGGGGCACAGTCTCACACACCAGGGAGGGGGGGGGCACAGTCTCACACACCAGGGAGGGGGGGCACAGTCTCACACACCAGGGAGGGGGGGGGGCACAGTCTCACACACCGGGGAGGGGGGGGGGCACAGTCTCACACACCAGGGAGGGGGGGGGGCACAGTCTCACACACCAGGGAGGGGGGGGGCACAGTCTCACACACCGGGGAGGGGGGGGGGGCACAGTCTCACACACACACACCGAGGGGGGGGGGGCACACAGTCTCACACACACACCGGGGGGGGGGGGGGGCACACAGTCTCACACACACACCGGGGGGGGGGGGCACAGTCTCACACACACACCGGGGGGGGGGGGGGGGGGCACAGTCACACACACACACCGGGGGGGGGGGGGCACAGTCACACACACACACCAGGGCGGTGCGGGGGGGCACCTGTCCCATTGATGTTGATGAATGCACTGAGCGTGCGCGGTGCACTCTGCCGCCCCGGGACAGCGGCTGTAATTGAACCCGGTCACACACGTCTCCAACCGTCCGTGCGCGGCACAGGAACCGCATTAAAAGCAACCAACTAGCCTGGCCCGGCGGGCCGCACACACTCACCTTGCCGGTTCTCGTGCAACTGTTTCTCGAATTCGTCAAAATCTGACATTGGTGTGTGTAATTTTAATCTATTTTCTGTTTTTTATATATATATATGAAATATAATGAGTAAAAAAGAAAACAAAACGAAAATAAAGCAGCGGCCTTTCTTTTATTTCTCGTTGGTTCTCTTCATCCACCGTTCAGAGGCCCCAAACCCCACTCGGCTCCTCCGCACAATGGCCGCCTCACCGCCCGCTCCCGGACTACGTTCGCCTCACCCAAACTTGAAGCTTCTGAGTGACAGCCCGGCGTGGCCAATCCGTGTCCGCGTCGCGCTGGAGCGCCAGCCCGGAACTCCAATGGCCGCGGCGCGAAGGCGGCACCTGCGGCAGTCACGTTTGGTTGCGGCGGCGGGACGGTCAGCGCGCAGGGACAAACCTCGCGTCTCCTGTTGGCCTGCAACAAAGCGACACCTTACATCGAATCTAATGCCTTAATTCTCCCACACCGCCCAACGATAGTACAGGTACCACACACACACACACACAAACCCCACCTTCCAGGTTGCACCCAGCTATAAAGTTGGTATTTTTCTTTAGGATGACAGCATTTGCATTTTTTTCCCCATTCATAGGTCACTTGTAACCAGCTGGGCAACGTTTATTGTATCAACATGTTGTTTCCATTCTTCCATTGAACCAGGCTTGAAAGAGAAGCAACACACCAAACAATTTAAAAGTGTTATATGAAGGCAACTAGGGAGTTTACTGTTGTTCTGTAATTGTTTACATGTGTTTTAGGGTGGGCTTTTTTTTTAGGCTTTAAAAAAAGTCAATGTAAATAAAAATCAGGAGAGATGTAATCATTTTGCACTATTGCACAGAGTCAAGATCTATCCCCTCATGCATTGAGACTGAATTAAAGAGAACCACGATCCAGATAAAACTGGGTAAAATACTTAATTTTTGTCACAATGGGCAATAATGAAAATTATTTTCTTCTATGTTGTAGTTCCTCATATGTAATATTTTGGTCCAAGTGTAAACTTACCATTGAAAATCTAAATTGTACGTACTATTTGTGTAACATTTGACTCACCCAAATTGTTTCCCCAATTATTGATGCTTCCCCCCCCCCCACAGTTATTCACCACTCATGCATTGCTGTATTAGGTATTCACAATTTAAGCTTTTATGAAATTAGGAAATACCTCACGAGTATGAAATGTATAAACTTACATGCCCCAGTGATGTATAATAGTTCTCGAAAGCTAATGTTTGGTGTTGCACTGTACGTTTATTATTATATCTTGTGTACTTAACCCTAAAGTGTTACCCGGAGGATGCTACTGCATATACTGAGAGGCTGAGCAGTTCTGTTGGCCACAAAGGAAATCCAGTCCATAAAAAGAACAGTAAGTACAAATTCACCGAGTAAGATTGGTGGGAATATGGAATAAATCATGTGACTCCTTGGATCCATGACTTCAGAATTCTTATGAATAAAAGTAAAAATCTAACTATACAATATCTTACGTATAACGGTCATCCATTGTACCTATGGTTCAAAAAAATCATGTCACACATTTTTGATTGGCTAAAATAACTATATAATTTGACAGATTGGCAAATATACCAATGGTATAACTCGCACCAAGTCCCGCTTACCCATCACCCTTGTGTTCGCTGACCTACATTGGTTTCTGGTTTGGCAATGCCTCGATTTCAAAATTCTCATCCTTATTTTCAAATCCCTCCATGGCCTCGCCCCTCACTATATTTGTAATTTCCTCCAGCCACACAACCCCCTGAGATGTCTGCGCTCCTCTAATTCTGCCCTCTTGAGCATGATTATAATTGCTCAACCATCGGTGGCCGTGCCTTCTGTTGCCTAGGCTCCAAGCTCAGGAACTCCCTGCCTAAACCTCTCCGCCTCTCTACTTCTCTTTCTCCTTCAAGACGCTTCTTAAAACCTACCTCTTTGACCAAGCTTTTGGTCACCTGCGCTAATTTCTACTTGTGCGGCTCGGTGTCAAATTGTTTATCTCATAATACTCCTGTGAAGCGCCTTGGGGTGTTTCACTATGTTAAAGGTGCTATATAAATACAAGTTCTACAGAGGATTTGCCTATTTAATTTCATGACAATCCACATCAATTGTAATTAATCCAACCCAGTGACACTCTTTACTAATAACTTTTCACTCTACAAACAGCCCAGACACATGCTACCATTATCAGGAGTATTCCTCCGTCTGCACTCTGTAGATCGACTAAATAATTTAAGAAAAAGGATGATGATACGCGTGACCTTTGGTGATCCAGTGTCATCTGGCATCTGCAGCATTACATCTGTGTTCATAAAGAACTCATAAAGAACACAACATATGCAAAATATATTGTTCTCCTGTAGTCAAATAAAACCTAATGGATAATGAAATCTATAAAACTTAAGAAAAAAATGGAACTACTTTGCACATTCCCTCCTGTGCAAAATACCTCTGCAACAGTACTTAATGCTGCTATATGGTCTGCTTAAATAAGCAATTAAATTCAGGACTTCCCTCAAAATTCAAATAATGGTATGGAATTTCCAAAATTGCTATTGTTTATATTAACCATTTTGTTTGTAGGTTTTTCTTGAATATTCTTTGAGATCAACAAAAAAAAATAATTGCAGCAGATGCAAAAAATATGCATTAAGCAGTGCCAAATTTCAAAGTGCAAAGTTTAATCTGGCACACTTGTAAAAACATTTATTTACAAAATAAACAATACAACAACCTACATTGTGTTTTTTCCAAGAAAGTTAGCTCAGAAAAGATTGAAAAGTTCTTACTTGACCTTGTTTTGATGTGTTATATATAAAAAAGAAGTTCTGGTTACTTTCACTAATCTTCAAAATAGTTTCCTTGGACAAGAGGGAACGTTGTATTCAGTAATTTACATCATTGGACTACTTCTTCAACTAGTGGACTAGTGTAGTAATGCAGCCACTGATGTTTACAATAAAGCAAGTTCCAGATTGAAGCCATCTTGTAAAGTCCGTGTGTCTGTGACGTCGTAAGGAAGATATCACATTGGCAAACGAGGATATGGTTTCTGGATACCTAGCTGAAATTTTTGTTGGTGAATGATCCAGCCAACCAACAGAGCGACTTTGAGAGATGCTTTGTTTTGCAGCACAGCTAAAAATCCAAGGTAAATTTCAAGCATGATTGGGTGAACTGAAGAGTCCAGAAGGCCGCGCCTATGGGAATAATAGGGTGCTTGGGTGAGTTCCATTGCGACCGAGAGACTTTCGGAGCATTTGTTGAGCGGCTAGAAATGTTTTTCACCACGAATAGTATCATCGAAGGCCCCGATAATGAAAACCGTAGTGTGGTAGAAAGAAAACGGGCTATTTTCCTGACTGAAGCAGGCCTCGAGGTGTATGAAACCCTGAAAAATGTGCTTGTTCCTGTCAAGCTGAAGTACAGGCCACTGACAGAGAATATAAGTATTACAGTCCCGAGCCTCTGGAAATTGCTGAAAGTTAACGTTTTGGAATACGAGATCAATTCATTGATAAGAGTATCAGTGAGTACATTGTAGCTTTAAAAATGTTATCCACTCATAAGAACATAAGGAATAGAAGCAGGAGTAGGCCATTTGGCCCCTCGAGCCTGCTCCGCCATTCAATAAGACCATGACTGATCTGATCATGGACTCAGCTTCACTTCCCTGCCCGTTCCCTATAACTCTTTACTGCCTTATCGCTCAAAAATCTGTCTATCTCCACCTTAAACATATTCAATGACCCAGCCTCCACAGCTCACTGGGGCAGAGAATTCCATAGATTTACAACCCTCTGAGAGAAGCAATTTCTCCTCATCTCAGTTTTAAATGGGCGGCCCCTTATTCTAAGACTATGGACTAGATTTTACACTTTTTTTGCATGCATAACGCCCACTTAACGTCCATTTAGCCTCAAAGTGGAAACCGATGGCCATTTTTCGGATACTTATCGCTGAGTGTTACTTTCCCCATGTACATAACACCAGGGAAAATAATATCGCCCGCCCACTTTTTTTGGACGGAATCATCAGAATGGGCGAAACCAACGGCCATAATATCGGCCAGCGTTACTTTCTGCACGGAATTAACGGCGAGATTCAATAATACCGCCCGGCCACTTTTTTTTGTCGTAAAGATCACATTTGCCGAAACTAACGCCCAGGAGATCGCCCAGCGTCACTTTCACCACCTCGCATACATCTCGCCCACAATATCGCTCGCCCAAAACACCGCTCAGAAAAAGTGGAACTGTTCTGAATGAATCACAGCGGTATTTGCGCCATTTTTTAAATTGCAGGTCGCTTCATTCAAAAGGCTGCTTCGACTTCGGGGGAGTTTGGATTGATTCTGGAGTTCTTCTCAGGTGAAGTGAACATCTCAACAGACATATTTTCAGACTCTGGACGATTGGGGTTTACTGTAAGTGTATTTTAGTGTGGAAATTATTGCTTCTGATCAATCGCTATTATACTTTCATTGGGATGGGGCCAGCCATTTCTCAGCCTGCATCGATTAATACGCAGATGCTGCAGAGTGCAAATGACTCAACGTCTAATGCACATCATTATGTGCCCAATTTAAGACGTGCCAGAATGAGGAGAAGGTCCAGACCATACACATCCCGCACTTACAGGGACAAGAGGTCTTACCTCGATGTGTCCGAGCACACCTGCCTTCGGAGACTGCGCTTCCACAAGGCTGTGATCAATTAAATATGTGAGCTCATCAGGCCAGATATGCAGCCTGCCATCAGGACATCACTTTCGGTCGAGGTCAAGGTCACCGTGGCACTGTCTTTCTACGCATCCCATTCCTTTCGGGTCTCCGCGGTCGAGATTCCCCCTCTGTCTCACCATGCCACACATCACTGCATTAGACAGGACACGGAGGCCCTGTACACACGTAGGATGGACTTTATCAGCTTCCCCATGACCATGGAGGCTCAGATTGACAGGGCTGGAGTATTCTACCGCATTGCTAAGTTCCCCAGGGTGCAGGGAGCAATACAGTGCACTCACATCGCCATATGGGCACCTTCTCAGGACCCAGAGCTTTTTCGTAACAGAAAAGGATTTCACTCTCTGAAGGTCCAACTAGTTGTCGACCACAACTAGATCATAATGGCAGTGAATGCCAAATGTCTGGGCAGCTTCGATGAGGCTCATATCCTGCGTGAGAGTGCTGTCTCTGACATGTTTAAGAGTCAGCCACAAGGACAATGCTGGATCCTTGGTGATAACCGATATGGCCTAACCACCTGGCTGATGACCCCCCAGTGTGACACCCACACCGAGGCCGAGAAGCGATACAACCAGAGCCACAGAGACACACGCAATGTGGTCCAGAAAACAATAACTGTGCTTAAGCAGCACTTTAGATGCCTGGAGCACTCAGGAAGGGAGCTACAATACAACCCTGAGCAAGTAGGTAAATTCGTACTCGTGTGCTCCATGCTGCACAACCTGGCTATCAGGAGGGGACAAGAATTACCAGAAGGGACTGATGGTCCACCTCAGGAGAGAGAGGAAAAGGAGGATGAGGGGCTGGACGTTGACCTAGGGCCAGAAAATCAGGCTGATTATGCAACCATGCCCACGCCCCCCTCCTGGCCGCAGGAAAGAGCCGGTGGTGGCTACATAGCTGCAATACTCTTATGTCAGGAGCTCATAACTGAACGATTTGCCTGAAAGAGCATTGCTGTGATTGATAACGCTGACACACTGCTGTGTGTGTGCAGCTCAGACATCAATGTTGGACATCACCTTGGTACCAGTTAAAGTTTAAGTTGATTCAAGTTAAGTTTTATTTAACCCTTTCATGTTAAGGAATCACCAGTGTGTAATGGTCCAACTATCTGAGACAATGCGCAACAAGGTTATGTTGAATAAAAAATATTTTATATGACCATTGGTCTGAAATCATAAGTATCACGGGCAAAAACACCCACCCCCCGCCCCCCACCTCACTTTTTCGACCATTGACATCAATCAAATGGTCAACATGTCCAGCAACACCGAATACAAATGCAAAACAGGAGGGTCGCCCCCTCCCCCCATATATTACAACAAATTGCATACACCCAGATGGAGATATAACACAGCCATCACCTGCGGACATCACTTTCCTTCCCCCTCCCTTCTTCTTCCCACCTCTACACCTTCCCCTCCTTGCTCCATGCCGCCTGGCTGGTTAACAGCTAATTTTTTTTCCCAATTGGCTTAAAGCTCGAAACTCTCTCTCCTTCCTCCAAAGCAGCCACACCACACCCACACATGCCTTCACTCCCTCTCTGTCTCCTCTTCTGCGCATGTCATGATGACCCTTGACCTCCTGAATCACGGGAATCGAGCGTTGCCATGCCATTGTTAAGGACGACGACACTTTACAGCAGAAGGTCAGAGAGATTTAACGCTACCGCCCATTTCATATCGCTCGCGGTAACACCCAATTTCAAAAATGGAGACTATGGGCTTTGAGAAGCCGGCGATCTGAAAACCCATTTTTACCGCCCACGCCGGAAATACTGCCAATTATTGGGCGATCTGCACAAAAGTGTAAAATCGAGCCCTATGTCCCCTAGTTTTAGTTTCCCCTATGAGTGGAAATATCCTCTCTGCCTCCACCTTGTCGAGCCCCCTCATTATCTTATATGTTTCAATAAGATCACCTCTCATTCTTCTGAATTCCAAAGTGTATAGCCCCAACCTACTCAACCTATCTTCATAAGTCAAATATCTTATCTCCGAATCAACCTAGTGAACCTTCTCTGAACAGCCTCCAATGCAAGTATATCCTTCCTTAAATACGGAGACCAAAACTGTACGTAGTACTCCAGGTGTGGCCTTACCAATACCCTGTACAGTTGTAGCAGGACTTCTCTGCTTTTATACACTATCCTCCTTGCAATAAAGGCCAATATTCCATTTGTCTTCCTGATTACTTGCTGTACCTGTATACTGACTTTTCGTGTTTCATGCACCAGGACCCCCAGGCCCCTCTGTACTGCAGCACTTTGCAATTTTTCTCCATTTAAATTATAATTTGCTTTTCTATTATTTCTGCCAAAGTGGATAACATCATATTTTACAATATTATACTTTCATCTGTCAAATTTGTGCCCACTCACTTAACGTCTCGGCAGATCTTTTTGTGAACCTCCTCACACATTGCTTTTCCTCCCATCTTTGTATCATCAGCAATCTTGGCTACGTTACACTTGGTTCCTTCATCCAAGTCATTAATATAGATTGTAAATAGTTGAGGACCCAGCACCGATCCCTGCGGCACCCCACTAGTCACTGTTTGCCAACTGGAAAATTACCCATTTATCCCGACTCTCTGATTCACTGTCATTTCAGAAACTTTCAGGACCGAGCATAGAAACATAGATAGAAACATAGAAAATAGGTGCAGGAGTAGGCCATTCGGCCCTTCTAGCCTGCACCACCATTCAATGAGTTCATGGCTGAACATGCAACTTCAGTACCCACTTCCTGCTTTCTCGCCATACCCCTTGATCCCCCTAGTAGTAAGGACTTCATCTAACTCCCTTTTAAATATATTTAGTGAATTGACCTCAACTACTTTCTGTGGTAGAGAATTCCACAGATTCACCACTCTCTGGGTGAAGAAGTTTCTCCTCATCTCGGTCCTAAATGGCTTACCCCTTATCCTTAGACTGTGACCCCTGGTTCTGGACTTCCCCAACATTGGGAACATTCTTCCTGCATCGAACCTGTCTAAACCCATCAGAATTTTAAACGTTTCTATGAGGTCCCCTCTCATTCTTCTGAACTGCAGTGAATACAAGCCTAGTTGATCCAGTCTTTCTTGATAGATCAGTCCTACCATTCCGGGAATCAGTCTGGTGAATCTTCGCTGCACTCCCTCAATAGCAAGAATGTCCTTCCTCAAGTTAGGAGACCAAAACTGCACACAATACTCCAGGTGTGGCCTCACCAAGGCCCTGTACAACTGTAGCAACACTTCCCTGCCCCTGTACTCAAATCCCCTCGCTATGAAGGCCAACATGCCATTTGCTTTCTTAACCGCCTGCTGTACCTGCATGCCAACCTTCAATGACTGATGTACCATGACACCCAGGTCTCGTTGCACCTCCCCTTTTCCTAATCTGTCACCATTCAGATAATAGTCTGTCTCTCTGTTTTTACCACCAAAGTGGATAACCTCACATTTATCCACATTATACTTCATCTGCCATGCATTTTCCCACTCACCTAACCTATCCAAGTCACTCTGCAGCCTCATAGCATCCTCCTCGCAGCTCACACTGCCACCCAACTTAGTGTCATCCGCAAATTTGGAGATACTACATTTAATCCCTCGTCTAAATCATTAATCTACAATGTAAACAACTGGGGCCCCACCACAGAACCTTGCAGTACCCCACTAGTCACTGCCTGCCATTCTGAAAAGTACCCATTTACTCCTACTCTTTGCTTCCTGTCTGACAACCAGTTCTCAATCCACGTCAGCACACTACCCACAATCCCATGTGCTTTAACTTTGCACATTAATCTCTTGTGTGGGACCTTGTCGAAAGCCTTCTGAAAGTCCAAATATACCACATCAACTGGTTCTCCCTTGTCCACTCTACTGGAAACATCCTCAAAAAATTCCAGAAGATTTGTCAAGCATGATTTCCCTTTCACAAATCCATGCTGACTTGGACCTATCATGTCACTTTTTTCCAAATGCGCTGCTATGACATACTTAATAATTGATTCCATCATTTTACCCACTACTGAGGTCAGGCTGACCGGTCTATAATTCCCTGTTTTCTCTCTCCCTCTTTTAAAAAGTGGGGTTACATTGGCTACCCTCCACTCGATAGGAACTGATCCAGAGTCAATGGAATGTTGGAAAATGACTGTCAATGCATCCGCTATTTCCAAGGCCACCTCCTTAAGTACTCTGGGACGCAGTCCATCAGGCCCTGGGGATTTATCGGCCTTCAATCCCATCAATTTCCCCAACACAATTTCCCGACTAATAAGGATTCCCCTCAGTTCCTCCTCCTTAGTAGACCCTCTGACCCCTTTTATATCCGGAAGGTTGTTTGTGTCCTCCTTAATGAATACCGAACCAAAGTACTTGTTTAATTGGTCTGCCATTTCTTTGTTCCCCGTTATGACTTCCCCTGATTCTGACTGCAGGGGACCTACGTTTGTCTTTACTAACCTTTTTCTCTTTACATATCTATAGAAACTTTTGCAATCCGCCTTAATGTTCCTTGCAAGCTTCTTCTCGTACTCCATTTTCCCTGCCCTAATCAAACCCTTTGTCCTCCTCTGCTGAGTTCTAAATTTCTCCCAGTCCCCGGGTTCGCTGCTATTTCTGGCCAATTTGTATGCCACTTCCTTGGCTTTAATACTATCCCTGATTTCCCTTGATAGCCACGGTTGAGCCACCTTCCCTTTTTAATTTTTACGCCAGACAGGAATGTACAATTGTTGTAGTTCATCCATGCGGTCTCTAAATGTCTGCCATTGCCCATCCACAGTCAACCCCTTAAGTATCATTCGCCAATCTATCCTAGCCAATTCACGCCTCATACCTTCAAAGTTACCCTTCTTTAAGTTCTGGACCATGGTCTCTGAATTAACTGTTTCATTCTCCATCCTAATGCAGAATTCCACCATATTATGGTCACTCTTGCCCAAGGGGCCTCGCACAATGAGATTGCTAATTAATCCTCTCTCATTAAACAACACCCAGTCTAAGATGGCCTCCCCCCGAGTTGGTTCTTCGACATATTGGTCTAGAAAACCATCCCTTATGCACTCCAGGAAATCCTCCTCCACCGTATTGCTTCCAGTTTGGCTAGCCCAATCTATGTGCATGTTAAAGTCACCCATTATAACTGCTGCACCTTTATTGCATGCACCCCTAATTTCCTGTTTGATGCCCTCCCCAACATCACTACTAATGTTTGGAGGTCTGTACACAACTCCCACTAACGTTTTTTGCCCTTTGGTGTTCTGCAGCTCTACCCATATAGATTCCACATCATCCAAGCTAATGTCCTTCCTAACTATTGCATTAATCTCCTCTTTAACCAGCAATGCTACCCCACCTCCTTTTCCTTTTATTCTATCCTTCCTGAATGTTGAATACCCCTGGATGTTGAGTTCCCAGCCCTGATCATCCTGGAGCCACGTCTCCGTAATCCCAATCACATCATATTTGTTAACATCTATTTGCACAGTTAATTCATCCACCTTATTGCGGATACTCCTTGCATTAAGACACAAAGCCTTCAGGCTTGTTTTTTTAACACCCTTTGTCCTTTTAGAATTTTGTTGTACAGTGGCCCTTTTTGTTCTTTGCCTTGGGTTTCTCTGCCCTCCACTTTTCCTCATCTCCTTTCTGTCTTTTGCTTTTGCCTCCTTTTTGTTTCCCATTGCGTAACCACTTTGTTTGTGGGATGTAAAATGAAGCAATCAGAAGAAAGTTGTTGACAACCCTTAACTTGACTTTTGACTGTCAGATAGCTATGTCGATGGATATGGCCGACCAATTCTACCGAGAATTTTGTACCATTTTCAGTCATAAGCCAACCGAGGTGAATCGCCTGCAGGTTAAAAGTAAAAGGCAGTTGAACCCCAAGGCCTCTGCAACTGGCCAACGTAACAATACATTGAAGTCGTGCTATCAGTATCTGGGACAACACATTGCTCAAAGCTGTCCATATGTGAAGGCAGAGTGTTTCTTCTGCAAGAAACCAGGGCATCTTGTGAAGGCATGCCGACTGAAGAATAAACCGATGTTCAAGACTATAAGTAGAAATCCCCAGAGACTGCATAGCATGGAATAGAAGCAACAGGATGAGGAGGTTTTGGAGTTACATGTCATCAGGAACATGAGGGTCCCTAACAACAATTCGCGATGTATCCAAATAGACGTTACAGGAACCAGGATACCCATGGAAACTGACACTGGTGCATCCATGAGCGTAGTACCAAAATCACTATATCTTGACAAGTTGAATGATTTTCCACTGGAGAAATTGAATATAGAGCTGTGAGGCTACTCAGGAGAGCAAATCCCTGTGGTAGGATGTATCACAGTACTGGTGAAATACAAGGATCAGAGCTTGCCTCTCATAGTCGTGTCAGGAGACAAGCCTGCCTTAATAGGTAGAAATTGGTTGGGTCCACTGAAGCTGGATTGGAATGAGATTTTTCGTGTTGAAACGAGATTTGCATCGAAGGATGATGTCATCAAGAAGTATCCGAAGGTATTCTGCGAAACACGCAGTCCGATCCAAGGCTTCAAGGTGAGTGTCAGAGTACAGAAAGATGCTAGACTAGTTTACTGCAAGCCACGTCCTGTACCATATGCACTCAAGGAGAAAGTTGAACAAGAACTCAAAAGAGACTAGAGACTGAAAATATTATCTCTAAGATAGATCTAAGTAATTGGGCTCCACCCATTGTTTTTGTACCTAAGTTAGATGGTAAGGGAAGGTTGTGTGGTGATTATAAAGTAACCGTAAAGCAGGTTCTAGAGGGTAATCTACCCAATACATTCCCAAATGTAGAAGATTTGTTCATAACGCTGACAGGTGGTCAGATCTTCTCAAAGTCTGGTCTCACAAATGCGTACTTATAAATTGAACTAGATGAGGAGTCCAAGTCATGCTTGACTATAAATACTCATCTAGGCCTTTATCCCTATATCAATTTAATAGGCTACCATTTGGAGTGTCTTTCACCCCCACCATTTTCCAAGGGGTGATGAAACAGATTTTGCAAGGCCTTGAATGGGTAGTATGTTATTTAGATGACATACTCATTTCAGCACCAAACAGGAAAATCCATAATAATGTATTGAATGAAGTGCTCAAAAGGTTAGAGAAGCACAGAGTACAAATGACTTCTCACAAGTGTGAGTTATTTTAAAACTCAGTGGAGTACTTGGGCCACAGAGTAGACAAAGATGGTTTACATCCAACCAGGGGAAAGCTGGATGCAATCAGAAATTCACTCACTCCTAAGAATGTCACTGGACTTCGATCATTTTTGGGTCTTTTGAACTATTATGGGAAAGTCCTACCAAATTTAGCTACAGTGTTACATCCACTGAATGAGCTGTTGAAAAACAGGTCCATTGAAAGTGGTCAGAAGAATGCGACGCAGCATTCAAAAAGTGTAAAAGCCAGTTGGTAGAGAGTACCACATTAGTTCACTATAACATATCTAAGGAGATCAAGCTAGCATGTGACGCCTCTCCATATGGAGTTGGGGCAGTGATCTCTTGTACTAGTAAATGAGGCTTTTGCTTCATGCACTCTCGGTGCTAGTGAGCGTAATTATGCACAGATCGAAAGGGAAGCTTTGGCATTAATTTTTGGGGTCAAGAAGTTCTACAAATTTACCATTGTTACAGACTATAAGCCTCCATCCAAAATCCCCAGTTCCAATCTTACCTGTAACCCGAATGCAGAGATGGGTTTTGATTTTGTCAGCATATATGTATGACATTGAGTACAGACAATCAGCTGATCACAGTAATGCTGAAGCTATGTCCAGGTTGTCATCCCCATCACAAGTTACACCCAATAGGGAAGAAGTGTTCTATTTTACATACATTGATGAATTGCCAGTCACAACTGAAGAGATTGGTAGAGCAACCAAACGTGACCCAGTTATGTCAAATGATTACATAGTAAATGGCTGGCCAAACCAGGTATCAGAGAAAGATATTCATCCATACTTCGTTCGTAGAAATGAATTATCAGTGGATAAAGATTGTATCATGTGGAGTGCAAGAGTGGTTATTCCAAATAAGTTCAGGTCCAAATTATTAGGAGATCTTCATGACCAGCACCTGTGAATGTGCTTGACCAAGAGTTTTGCATTCAGTTACTTATGGTGGCCAGGTCTAGATAAAGATATAGGGCTACAACCTCCACTTTTTTTGCATGCTTAACGCCCACTTAATGCCCATTTTTCCGCTGAAATGATGTATAATGCCCAGATATCGCCCATTTAGCCACAAAATGGAAAATGACGGGCATTTTTCGGAAATTTATCGCTGAGCGTTACTTTCCCCAAAAATAATACTGCCTGGCCACTTTTTTGGGGGCGGAATCATCAGAATGGGCGAAATCAATGCCCATAATATCACCCAGCGTTAATTTCCGCACTGATTTAACGCCGAGATTCAATAATACCGTCCACCCACTTTTTTTTGTCGTAAAGAGCATATTTACCAAAACAAGCAGCCATGAAATCGCCCAGCGTCACTTTCACTACCTCGCACACATATCGCCCACAATATCGCTCGCTCAAAAAACCACCCAGAAAAAGTGGAACTAACCGGAACTAATCACAGTGTTATGGACGCCATGTTCTACATCACATGTCGCATCCTTTAAAAGGTTGCTGTGCTTCAACCTCGGGGGAGTTTGGATGTACTCTGCACGTCGTTGGAGTTGATGTGAACATCGGTACAAACATCTTGACCATACTGTGACCAATTGGAATTGAATAGCTATCTTTATCGGGCCATTCATTGTTTGTGACCAATTGGTGAAAAACAGAGAGCTACTGCAATGGGGCCTGCCCTTTCTCACCCTCTCTTGATGACCAATTGCATGCAGCAGATTCGAGATCGCCGAAGGTACGCTCCACAGCATTACGAGCCCAATGTAAGACGTGCCAGATAGATGAGGAGGACCAGACGTTACACCCCCTGCAAGTACAGGGAGAAGCAGTCTTACCTCGACTTGCCCGACACCACCTGCCTTCGGAGACTGTGCTTCCACAAAGAGGTTATCACTGAGGTATGCCAGCTGATAAGGGAAGATCTGCAGTCTGCCAGCACCATCAGTACTGCACTGTCCGTCGAGGTCAAAGTCACCGCGCCACTGTCATTCTATGCTTCGGATACTTTTCAGGCCACAGCTGATGACATTTGCGGTCTGTCTCAGCATGCCACACATTGCTGCATTAGACAAGTCACTGAAGCCCTGTATTCACGCAGGAGGGACTTGATCAGTTTCCCTATGACTAGAGAGGCACAGTGAGGGGGCTCGAGGATTCTCCAGAATTGCAAACTTCCCCAAGGTGCAGGGAGCAATAGACTGTATGCACATCGCGATGCGGGCACCTTTTCAGGATGCAGAGGTTTTCAGGAACTGCAAGGGATTCCACTCCCTGAATGTCCAACTCGTTGTCAATCACCAGCAAATTATACTGGCAGTGAATGCTCAATTTCTGGGCAGCATCCATGATGCTCACATCCTGCGTGAGAACACTGTATCTGATTTGTTTAACAATCAGCCACAAGGTCAATGCTGGATGCTTGATGACAAAGGATATGACCTCGTCACCTGGCTGATGAACCCCCCTGCGTGACACCCACACCGAAGCCGAGAGGCGATACAATGAGAACCACTGAGCCACTCGCAATATCGTGGAGAAAACCATTGGAGTGCTTCAGCAGCGCTTTAGATGCCTGGACCACTCAGGAGGCGACCTCCAATGCCACCCTGAGCAGGTAGCTCAATTCATGGTGGTGTACTCCATGCTGCACAACTTGGCTATCAGGAGGGGACAAGAATTGCCTGATGAGTCTGACAGTCCACCTCACCAGAGAGAGGAAGAGGAGGACGAGGAGGCGGACGCTGACATCAGCCCAGACAATCAGGCTGACACTGAAGCCATGTCCCTGCCCCCTGTAGACCACATGAAAGGGCCGTGGCATGATGGCTGCAAGAGCCTTACGTCAGGAGCTCATCAATGATCGCGTTGCCTGAAAGAACGTTGGTGTTATTTACAAGGCTGATACACTGCTGGGTGTGCAGCTCATACATCAACGGTGGGCATCACCTTGGTGACAATTAAAGTTTAAGTTGATTGGAGTTAAGTGTCAATATACCCTTTGATGTTAGGAATCACCAGTGTGTAATGGTGCAGCTATCTGAGCCAATGCGCAACAAGGTTTTGTTAAATAAAAAACATTTAAACCAAACATTAGTCTGAAATCATCAGTATTTCTGTAAAAAAACAACCCTTCCTGCCCCGCCCCCCCCTCCCGCTTCTCCTTCCCACCTCTACCCCCTTCCCCTACCCCTCCAGACTCCAAGCCGCCTGGCCGAGAAGCTCCTCAGGCGATGCTTCATTGGGGTGGGGGGGGGGGGGGGGGAAATGACGGCTGAAACGCTGCTTGGACGGATATGGGAGAGGACGGTCCTGAGGTGGGAATGTACTCCGAGCCAGAAGCAAGATGTTGCTCCTGGCTCCCATGTGTGGTTGGCAATGGGGGTGCGGCACCTTGGGATGCAGTGCGGCGCTCCGGGACCACTGGGAACCCCCTGCCACCAGTGTTCCTGGCTACCAGCTCCAGGGCCTTCCACCATCCCTTCCATGTTATATCTTATTTGTTGGACAAAAACTCGATGCCAACTATGTTCTTGGTGCTTAGTAAGCTTTTTGCTGCTGATGAATCTCCCTCGTGCCTCCCACAATAGCCAAACAAGCACACACCACAGCCACACACGCCTTCAGTCCCTCTCAGCTACCTCTCTCTCTGTCTCCTCTTCTGCGCTAGTCATGACGACCCTTGACCTCCTGAATCATGGGAACCGAGTGTTGCCATGCCGTTACTAAGGACGGCGACACTTTACGGCAGAAGGTCAGCGAGATTTAACGCTACCGCTGATTTCATATTTCTCGTGGTAACGTCCATTTTTAAAAATGGAGACTAGGTGCTTTGAGAATGGGCGAGAAACCAGTGATCTGAAAACCCTTTTTTACCACCCACGCCAGAAATAATGCCCATTTTTGGGCGATAAGCATAAAAGTGGAAAATCTAGCCCATAGAGTACATCGTTAGTGAGTGTACAACATGTCAATCGGTAAGCAAGAAACCACCATCAGTACCACTACAACCATGGAAATGACCTCCTAGGGTGTGGCAAACATTACATATAGATTGTGCTGAGCTAGAAGGACAGCAATTGTTCATTGTGATTGATAGCCATTCGAAGTGAGTAGAGGTGTTTCTGATGCGGAAAGTAACAACAAGTAAAACAATAGAGAATTTGCAAAGATTGTTTTCTTCATATGGCCTGCCAGAAGAGATTGTGTCTAATAATGGGCCACAATTTTGTTCAAAAGAATTTGCACAGTTCATGAGCAGAAATGGTGTGAAACATAGCATATTTCCACCGTACCGCCCTGCTTAAAATGGTGCAGCAGAGCGCGCAGTACAAATTGTAAAACATGCCCGTATCAAGCAAATACTGGATCCAAATCCAAAGAAACGGCAGTGTCATTGGACCACAAATTGGCAAATTTTCTAATTACTTATCGTAATACTCCTCATACAACTATTGGCAGAACACCAGCAGAGTTGTTTCTCAATGGACAGCCACGAACCAGGTTCTTGTTGCTAAAGCCAAACTTGGCACAGTCAGTAGAAGAGAAACAATTAAGACAGAAAGGGAATCATGATAGAGCTCGAGTAAGAGAGATGTGTGAAATTGAATCAGAAGGTTAGAGTGAAGAACCATCACCATAAATGGTTAAAGTGGTTACCAAGAAGAGTAGTGAAGATATGTGGCCCTCGCATGTATTTGGTCAAGATGTTTGATCATAGAAAGATTAGGTTTGTTCACATAGATCATATTTTACCTACAGATGTGGAAAGAATTGCATGTTGGAATGATTCGATTTATTCTGATGAGTCAGATAGTCTTGTTACAAGTTGAGTACCAATAGCAAATCCTACATCAGATGTACTAGAAACAAGTCCAAGAGAAAGTTAGAATTGAAGTCTGAGTCCAAGTCAGGCAGACAAACAGTCTGAAGTTGTAGAGAGTCCAAATGTAGATCACAGGTTACACTTGGAGGAAAACTCTCCTCAGGCTCAGCCTTGAATGAGTCTGATTTCAACACCAAGTTTGGGAAGCTCTGTTCGAGAGTGAAGGTATCCTCTTCTATACAGAAAACCAGTGGTTAAGTTTGATTTATAAATATGGCAAAATAAGTCCATATCTTTTGTTATGTATAAGCATGTAAGTTATGTACGATGATTATTTTGTTATAATTACTTCTTCATTCAGGAGGGAGAAGTATAATATATAGCCCCACCTAGTGAACTACTGCTCCACCTAGTGGACTACTGTGGTAATGCAGCCACTGATGTTTACAATAAAGCAAGTGTCAGATTGAAGTCATGTTGTAAAGTCTGTGGGCTAGACTTTCCACTTCACATTGCCCATCTAAGGCCCATCTATGGCCTAAAACGGACCTCTATCGCCCATTTTGAGCAAAAAATGGAAACGAGGCCCAAAATATCGCCGGAAAAATAGGCCCTCAAGTTTCCACTTTGATCGCTGAGATGATCGCCCAAATGATCGCCCACACAAGGCCCATCCCAAGTTTCAGCACTTAGCATGCACTTCACTGGGCCGATGCAAGGCCCAAAAGAGTGCTTAAAAATAGTTGCTTTTTCAGGGCCTTAGAGAGGGAAATGGGCACTATGGACGCCATTTTTAGCTTCTGAGGAAGGGTGGAGAATTGTCCTGAGTTATTTAGAGAGTAAAATTGATGCAAATTGTACTCAGAAATTTGGGACAGGGAATATAAATAGGTATTATCACCTTATTTATGTATATATTGGAATTATTTATTAAATAGCTTTTACATAGTGAAGTTATTTAATGATATTCCGTGGGGAAACAGAATAAACAAACAAACCTGCATGAAGGACTGTACGTTGTAAAACTTATGTAAGTAAGAGAGAAGGTTCAAAAGTTGTAGAAAAATTATTTTTTATTAACAAAGAACTAATAAACAACACCCTCCCTCCAATCCCCCACCCCCCGCACCAACCCACCCTTCCCTCAAAATCCCCAAAACGTTACAAGAAGAAGAAATGAACATTTTACAGAACAAGTGGCCATTTAAGTAATGATAACAAGTGACCATTTCAGTCATGCTAACAAGTGACCATTTCAGTCATGAAAACAAGTGACCATTTCAGGCATGACAACAAGTGAACATTTCATAAAGAATGGAAAGGGAACAGTTAAGTAATGATAACAAGTGAACAAGTGAACATTTAACTATTGAATACAATTGGCCAAATTAGTAACAATAACAATAACAAGAGTATAATAAATTGGTAATAACAAGTGAACATTTTAAAACAGGTGAACTATGGAGAAGCACTCCCCCCTCCCTACCTGCGGCCACGTTTCCCTCCAGATCCTATCCCACCCCGTGTTCGCACCCCACCCGCCCGTTTTGGTCTACGCTGACCGACACCAAGACGTTGTGCAGAGTGGGATGTCAAGACTTCCTGCCGTGGTGGAGGTGACGGAGAGGAAGCGGAAGCCTGAGGTTCTACTTCCGAGTCTGGAGGAACTGTACCCTCCCGTACTCGCTTGCGTACTAGGGGTCTCGCTGCGAGCAGACATGACACCTTGGGGTGCAGCGCCGTGTCCAGCCAGCAACGCATGCCGTAGGGCATTGGTTGTGGCTGTCTGCTGCCGAATCGCCTCCAAGGTCTCCCGAGCAGTCTGTGACTGCTCAGAAGACCAGTTGGGGAAGTTCTGGCAGAACTCGCTCCAGAATGCTGGAAACTAGCTCCAGTTCGCAGAGAACTGGCTCCAGTTCGCAGAGAATACCGCGAACCCCTGGATAAGGTTGCAACCAATTATGACTGTCTCCCTGCACAGGGAAATCAAGCTCTCTGTCTGGCCCTCCAAGGCAAGTGATTGCTTGCCATGCTGACAGGACCTCCGTGGGGTCGGGGTTTGCAATATGACGCGCCTTGACGTCGCCACCTGCACACCGCTTGATCCTGGTGCTTCTTCCATCTCAACTGAGATGGCCGCAGGTTGTTTCCCCCCCCCACAAAAATCTCTTCCTCTTCTTCCGTCTCGTCAATCTCCTCCTCCTCCTGCTGATATACCACAGCAGCAGGAGTCCGCAGTGGCTCCCCTTCCTCTTCAGTTTCCTGCGATCTCGGCGAAGTTTTAGTGGTGGTGGTAGTGGATTTCACCGACTCGACGGCCACTTGACCTTTAATTTGATAAATAACGTTTAACAATTCAAATCATTACATTACAATTTTTCTCCAACTGAAAACATTGCAATGCTTTCCATTACCCCATATGCACAAGTGATCACAAGGTTTAACATGACCTAACATGACCTCATTCGAAGATCTATTGTACATCACAATTGTATATCAGATTATATTATAATTGCATTACATTACATGCGTAACTACGGTATTTTCAATATTTACTAATGATTCACACATTGCACAATGCACATTTCTCATTACTCACATGTCTCAAGGGTGGGTTCGGCCACACCACGGGATGTGACCGAACGGCTTTCTGGCCCCACCAAGGACACTGTGAGCTCCTCGTACTGGCTTAGTGTGTGCATTATGGCAGCACCCCCAACCTTCTTCTGTAACTGATACGATAACTTGCATGGCATAAGCAAATGGATCAGGCAATTTAAGACATTGAAGACATTTAAGACTGACAGATTTAAATGCTCTATTACAAATTAGCATTACGTTGCATATTTCGCACAACAACGTTTAACTTTATGCTGGGTTGCGTAAAATTTAGTTAAGTTCAAATGTAACCCAATAACATTGCAGATTCTAGTTACTATTTAGATCATTAAATAATACATAAATATAAATTTCAACTTACTCTCGCAGCTGCCA
Source organism: Pristiophorus japonicus (assembly GCF_044704955.1). NCBI lineage: Eukaryota > Metazoa > Chordata > Chondrichthyes > Pristiophoridae > Pristiophorus > Pristiophorus japonicus. The sequence continues at coordinate 83,369,969 of NC_091992.1, forward strand.
GTAGGCCGTTCCACCGTTTGCGGCACTGGTCCGGTGTGTGCGTTTCATTGGAGGCCGATGTGACTACGTCGGCTATTTCGGACCAATTCCTGCGATATGCACGGGGTGGAGGTTTCTCCTGCCCACCCCGTGTCAGATCCTCCCACCTGGAGCTGACAGCATTTATGAGGGCCTCATTTGCCTTCTCGCTGAAGGGTTTGGCCCTTCTCTTTCCTGCACCTCCCTCCATTCTTTAAATTTATCTGTAATTTGGATAAGACTTTCTGACCTGCTTCCTTTCTCCTCTCTCTCTCTCTCTCTGTATCCCAGACCCACCCAGAGCTTCTGAGCATGTGTGAAGACCCTTGACTTCTCAAAACGCAGGAAGAAGCATCAACCTGAAAAAAAAAATCAACCTGCACATGCGCAGTAATGCGTTGCTAGGGAAGCTTTTTTTTCATTCACTTCCATTTTCTTTGGGCGATCAGGAGATCGCTGAGAAATGACATTGCCTATTTGACATCGCTGGGCTAAGGCCAAGTGGAAAATTGCAAAAAAAAATGGGCCTTGAGCCGGCGATCAGCACGGGCGATAAGTCCCGCATCACTGGAACAAGGCCCATTTTTTTCGGCCTTAGCCTGAAAGTGGGAAGTCTAGCCCTGTGTGCTTGTGATGTTGTAAGGAAGATACTGCACAGTGCACAAAAGGGGAGGAGATGGGCTTATAAACAGCAAGTCCTAACATAATCTGTGAATGGCCAATATTGCCATCAATTAAAATGCATTTTGAGTTGCAGGCACAGATGGATACTGAGAGCTGCAGCCTGCAATCTTATTTTATTCACTTTAGAGCAGACAGCCAGCCATAGGTCTTGGAGGCCCCATGAACTCAAGCCTCAGGCTTTGCAGCGAAGCATTGGCCTCTGACCGAAAGTGTATTTATCAGCACTTCCAATGCTGAAAATCTTATTGTTACAGATAGGGTTAAATATTCTCTTGTGAATATTGCAATTTTTGCGGCCTAAGTTACCGACCTTATTTGCAGTAGTAGGTCTTCAGCTCAGATCTATGGTCAGAGTGGCATGGCGCACCTCCAACCTTCCTGGTGGCTATTAGTGAAGGTGCCTCTGTTGTGTACGATCTCCCAATATTTAAATGAACTCCCTCCCACACTCCCAATAATTTGGGACAGGGTCCATGGCGACAGATGACTACAGACAGGAGTCTTGCTCTGCTGTACATCAGCTGGTGGAGCAGCACTCCTGGAATTTTGGCCCTGGTATTTTAAGAGTTACAGGCAGTCAACACTGTGGGAGATCTGCCCATACAGATAGATGGATGGACAGACAGACACTCAGACAGACAGACAGGCAGACAGGCAGACAACTACATACAGTATAAGAAGATAAGAAATAGGAGCAGAAGTAGGACAATCAATAAGATCATAGTTGATTTACTACCTTAACTCCACATCCTGCACTATTACCATATATCTTAAGAAACATAAGAAACAGGAGCAGGAGTCAGCCATTTGGCTCCTCGAGCCTCCTCCGCCATTCAATAAGATCATGGCTGATCTGATCATGGACTCAGCTCCACTTCCCTGACCACTCCCCATAATCTTTTACTCTCTTATTGCTCAAAACCTTGATTCCCTTAATATCCAAAAATCTATCGATCTCTGTCTTGAATATACTCAATGACGGAGCACGCATAGCCCTCGGTTAGAGAATTTCAAAGATTCACCTCTGAGTGAAGACATTTCTCCTCATCTCATTCTAAATGGCTGATCCCTTATTCTGAAACTGTGACCCCTGGTTCTAGACTTCCGAGCCAAGGGAAACAGCTTCCCTGCATCTGCTCTGTAAGAATTTTGTATGTTCCAATGAGATCACCTCTTATTCTTCTAAACCTTAGAGAATATAGGCCTAATCTATTCAATCTTTCCTTATAAGATAATTTCCCCATCCCACGAATCAGTCTGGTGAACCTTCGTTGCACTCCCTTTATGGAAAGTATATCCTTGCTTATGTAAAGAGACCAAAACTGTACACAATACTCTAGATGCAGTCTCACCAGGGCCCTATATAATTGCAGTAAGACGTCTTTACTCTTATACTCAAATCCTCTTGTAATAAAGGCCATTTGCTTTCTTAATTGCTTGCTGTACCTGCATGTTAACTTTCAGTGATTCGTGTATAAGGATACCCAGGTCCCCCTGAACATCAACATTTCCCAATCTCTCACCATTTAAAAAATACTCTGTTTTTCTATTTTTCCTACCAAAGTGGATAACTTCACATTTCTCCTTTTTGCATCCTCCTCACAATCTACATTCCCACCTAGCTTTGTATCATCAGTAAATTTGCATATATTACATTTGGTCCCCTCATCCAAATCATTGACATAGATTGTGAATAGCTAAGGACAAAGCACTGATCCTTGTCGTACCCCACTAGTTACAGCCTGCCAACCCGAAAATCTCATCAAAATCACAAATGACATCCTTTGTGAGTGTGACACAGGTAAACTATCCCTCCTCGTCCTTCTGGACCTGTCTGCAGCCTTTGACGCGGTTGACCACTCCATCCTCCTCCAACGCCTCGCCAGCAATGTCCAGCTGTGTGGGACTGCACTCGCCTGGCTCCATTCTTATCTATCTAATCGTAGCCAGAAAATCTCCAACAATGGTTTCTCTTCTCACTCCCACATCGTTACCTCTGGTGTCCCCCAAGGATCTGTCCTTGGTCCCCTTTTATTTCTCATCAATATGCTGCCCCTTGGCGATATCGTCGGAAAACACGGAGTCAGTTTCCACATGTACGCTGATGACACCCAGCTCTACCTCTCCACCATTTCTCTCGACCCCTGGTTGGTATTTGAATTATCAGATTGCTTGTCCGACATCCAGTACTGGATGAGCAGAAATTTTCTCCAATTAAATATTGGAAAGACTGAAGCCATTATCTTTGGTCCCTGCCACAACTGCGTTCTCTAACCACTGACTCCATCCCTCTCCCTAGCATCAATCTGAGGGTGAACAAGATGTCACAACGCAGGTGTCATATTTGACCCTGAAAGGAGTTTGCAGCCACATATCTGCGGCATAACTAAAACCACCTTTTTCCACCTCCGTAACATTGCCCACCTCCGCCCCTGCCTCAGCTCATCTGCTGTTGAAACCCTCATTCATGCCTTTGTTACCTCTAGACTTGACTACTTCACTCCTGGACGTAAACTTGAGTTCATCTAAAACTCAGCAGCCCGTGTCCTAACTCGCACCAAGTCACGATCACCCATCATCCCTATGCTTTCTGACCTACATTGGCTCCCTATTAAACAACGCCCCATTTTCAAAATTCTCATCCTTGTTTACAAATCACTCCATGGCCTTACCCCTCCCTATATCTGTAATCTTTTTCAGCCTCACAACCCCACAAGATGTCTGCGCTCCTCAAATTCTGGCCTCTTGAACATCGCTCATTATAACTGCTCAACCATCGGTGGACGTGCCTTCAGCTGTTTGGGCCCTAAGCTCTGGAACTCCCTCCCTAAACCTCTCCGCCTCTCTACCTCTCTTTCCTCCTTTAAGACGCTCCTTAAAACCTACCTCTTTAAACAAGCTTTTGGTCATCTGCCTCAATTTCCTATTTTGTAGCTTGGTGTCAAATTTATCTGTTTTGTCTTGTAACACTGTTGTGAAGCGCCTTGGGATGTTTTACGACATTAAAGGCGCTATATAAATAAAAGTTATTATTATTATTAAATGACAAATTTATTCCTACTCTCTATTTTCTGTCCGTTAATCCTCAATCTATACAAGTATATTACCCCTCATCCTTTGAGCACTAATTTTGTTCAATAACCTCTTGTATGGCACCTTATCAAATGCCTTCTGAAAATCCAAAAATACCACATCCACTGCTTTCCTCTTGTCGATTCTGCTAATTACAATCTCAAAAACTAACAAATTTGTCAAACATGATTTCCCTTTCATAAATCCATGTTGGCTCTGCCCAATCCTATTATTATTATCTAAGTGCCCTGTTACCATGTCCTAAATAATAGATAAAAGCATTTTCCATACTACTATAGTCATCATCATCATCATCATCATAGGCAGTCTTTCGGAATCGAGGAAGACTTGCTTCCACTCCTGAAAAGAGTTCTTTGGTGGCTGAACAGTGCAATACGAGAGCCACAGACTCTGTCACAGGTGGGACAGATAGTCGTTGAGGGAAGGGGTGGGTAGGATTGGTTTGCCGCACGCTCTTTCTGCTGCCTGCGCTTGATTTCTGCATGCTCTCGGCGTTGAGACTCGAGGTGCTCAGTGCTCTCTCGGATGCACTTCCTCCACTTAGGGTGGTCTTTGGCCAGGGACTCCCAGGTCTCAGGGAGGCTTTGAGGGTGTCCTTGTAACATTTCCTCTGCCCACCTTTGGCTCGTTTGTCATGAAGGAGCTCCGCGTAGAGCACTTTCTTTGGGAGTCTCGTGTCTGGCATGCGAACTACGTGGCATGCAAACTACGTGGCCTGCCCAGCGAAGCTGATCGAGTGCGGTCAGTGCTTCAATGCTGGGGATGTTAGCCTGGACGAGAATGCTGATGTTGGTGCGCCTGTCCTCCCAGAGGCTTTGTAGGATCTTGCAGAGGGATCGTTGGTGATATTTCTCCAGCGACTTGAGGTGTCTACTGTATACGGTCCATGTCTTAAGTTTTAAGGGCCTGGTCTTCAAACACTCTTTTCCTCAGATGGCCGAAGGCTGCACTGGAGGCGGTGTTGGATCTCGTTGTCGATGCCTGCTCTTGTTGATAGGAGGCTCCCGAGATATGGGAAGTGGTCCACCGTGTCCAGGGCCGTGCCGTGGATCTTGATGATTGGGGGGCAGTGCTGTGCAGTGAGGACAGGCTGGTAGAGGATCTTTGTCTTACGGATGTATGGCATAAGGCCCATGCTTTCATACGCCTCAGTAAATATGCCGACTATGTCCTGGAGTTCAACCTCTGTATGTGCGCAAACGCAGGCATCGTCCGTGTATTGTAGCTTGACGACAGAGGTTGGGGTGATCTTGGACCTGGCCTGGAGACGGCGCAGGTTGAACAGGTTCCCACTGGTTCTGTAGTTTAGTTCCACTCCATTGGGGAGCTTGTTGACTGTGAGGTGGAGCATGGCAGCGTGAAAGATTGAGAAGAGGGTTGGGGCGATGACACAGCCCTGTTTGACTTGTGAGACGTGGATTGGGTCTGTGATGGATCCTGTCATGTATTTCACCATCTTGCAATGGCTATAAGTATATAACTGTAACTCATGCATACTGTACCTGTACCCTTGTAATGCACACCCTGACCACAGGGAGTGAGCTCCTCACCTGGGCTTCAGGTATAAAAGGGGAGGTCCCACCCAGGATCAGCACTCTTTAGTCCTGGGAATGAAGTGCAGGTCACAGAGTGACCGTGTCTGATATATCCATGCCTCATGTGAGTTTGTAACAAGGTGCAGAGACACAATATCTGGCGACGAGGAACGGGAATCACCGAACCACGAGGATGGCCACTGGCAGCACAGAGGAACACTACTGTGTGGGTGAGGACTGGGATGACTTTGTGGAAAGACTCCAGCAGAGCTTTGTCACAAAGGACTGGGTGGAAGAGGCATTGGCTGACAAGCGGAGGGCGCATCTACTGACCAGCTCTGGTCCACAGACGTATGCGCTAATGAAAGACCTGCTCGCACCCCAAAAACCAGCGGACAAGTCCTTCGAAGAGCTCAGCCAGCTGATCAGTAAGCATCTCAAGCTGGCAATTAGCGTACACATGGCCCGGCACCGGTTCTACTCTCACTGGCGTCGGGAGGGTCAAAACATCTTGGACTGCGTGGCAGAACTGCAGCGTTTGGCCAGTCACTAAGTTCTCCGATGCCTGCAGGGGGGAGATGTTAAGGGACTTTTTCATCGAGAGCATTAATCATACCGGCATTTTCACGAAGCTCATAAAGACTAAGGATTTGACTTTAGAAGGGGCGGCGTTGATAGCTCAGACCTTTATGGAAGGGGAAGAGGAGACCAAGCTAATTTACGCACTCAGCCCTGGTTTTAAAGTTGCGTTGACCCAGGGAATCAATGTTATAAAAATGACACAGAACCCCACAGGCAGGCAAGGGTAATTCGACACCGTCCAGGCAGGCAGGCAAGGGCAATTCGACACCACCCTAGCAACAAGCTCCTGGCAACAGAGACAATGGAAAGGGGATTGGCAATTCACGCCATCATGAGGAACAATACATCCTGTGATGGGACAATTAACATCCCCCATCAGAGTGCTTAGAAACAGCCAAAAGGGCCATCAGAGAGGAATGCCTGGGAATAGTCCTTTTGTTAACAGCAATCTCAGCTCACGTTGGAGATGTGGGAGCAGACACACTGCAAAAATCTGCAGGTTCCAACTTTACACCTGTAGTATTTGTAATGTCAAGGGACACCTGGCCAGGATGTGCAAAAAGGCAGTAGCGAGGCTAGTCTGCGAGACAGAGGAACCAGATGAGGGGTCTGAAATGCAGGATGAGGTCTGGGGAACAACCATGGATGCTGAAGTTCAGAGAGTTCATGTGGTTGACGTCCACAGCTCATACACCAAAACGCCACCCATGATGATGAAAGTCTTACTGAATGGCATCCCAGTGCACATGGAGCTGGATACCGGAGCTAGCCAGTCACTCATGAGCACCCAACAACTTGAGAGACTATGGCACACAGAGCTAGCAGGCCCAAATTGGAACGCATTGAGACGCAGCTACATACGTACACCAAAGAGATCATCCAAGTGCTGGGCAGTGCAAACTTGGTGGTAACGCATAATGGATCACAGAACTGGCTGCCACTCTGGATTGTTCCGGGAAATGGCGTTCTTGGGGAGGAGTTGGCTAGCTGAGATGAATTGGAAATGGGGGGATGTGCATGCCATTTCATCCGTGGAGCAAAGTTCATGCTCGCAGGCATTGCAAAAATTCGAGTCACTCTTTCAACCCGGTGTCGGAACGTTCAAGGGTACCAAAGTAGTGATACACATCACTCCGGACGCCAGACTAGTGCACCACAAAGCCAGAGTGGTGCCGTACGTGATGCGTGAAAAAATTGAAAGTGAACTGGACAGGCTGCTCAGAGAGGGCATAATTTCGCCCGTTGAATTCAGCGACTGGACAAGTCCCATTGTTCCCGTCCTCAAAGCAGCTGGCTCGGTCAGGATTTGTGGCGACTACAAAGCCACCATCAACCGAGTGTCGCTGCAAGACCAATACCCGCTCCCGAGAGCGGAGGACCTTTTTGCCATGCTGGCAGGTGGTAAGCTGTTCACGAAGCTGGACCTCACTTCGGCCTACATGACTCAGGAACTGGCTGAAGAATCCAAGTTTCTGTCTACCATCATGACACACAAAGGATTATTTGTTTACAATAGGTGACCGTTTGGCATTCGTTCGGCAGCGGCTATCTTTCAGCGAAACATGGAAAGCTTGCTCAAGTCCATCCCTGGAATGATCGCGTTCCAAGACGACATCCTTATAACGGGTCGAGACACTGAGGAACACCTCCGCAACCTGGAGGAAGTGCTACGCCGATTGGAACGGGTAGGCCTGCGGCTGAAAAAGGCCAAGTGCGTGTTTTTGGCCCCAGAGGTCGAGTTCCTAGGCAGGAGGGTTGCCGCAGACGGGATCCGACCCACTGAATCAAAAACTGAGGCGATTCGCTGGGCGCCCAAGCCCGGCAATACGTCGGAGTTGCAACCACTCCTGGGACTCTTAAACTATTTTGGGAACTTCCTGCCGAACTTAAGCACATTGTTGGAGCTGTTACATATTCTCCTCCGTAAAGGTTGTGAATGGTCTTGGGAGGATTGTCAAGAACGGGCTTTCAATAAGGCGGGGAACCTGCTGTGTTCCAACAAACTGTTGGCTTTGTATGATCCTGTAAAAAACTGGTTTTAACATTCGATGTGTCATCCTACGGGGTTGGGTGTGTTTTGCAGCAGGGCAACGATGAGGGCCGACTCCAACCGGTGCCTTACGCTTCCAGGTCGCTCTCCCAGGCAGAGCCTGGTTAAGGCATGGAGGTACTTGCGTGTGTGTACGGTGTGAAAAAGATGCACCAGTACCTTTTCGGTAGACGGTTCGAGCTGGAGACGGACCACAAGCCGTTAACATCCCTGTTGTCCGACAGCAAGGCTGTCAACGCTAATGTGTCAGCTCGCATACAGCGATGGGCCCTCACGCTGGCTGCGTATGACTACACCATACGGCACCGGCCAGGCACCGAAAATTGCGCTGACGCGCTCAGCAGGCTTCCACTGGCCACCACCGAGGGGGCGTCGGAGCAGAGCACCAAGATGGTCATGGCCGTTGAGGCTTTTGACACTGCGGGCTCTCCCATCACAGCCCGCCAGATCAAACTCTGGACCAACAGGCCAACAGGGACCCCCTCCTATCCATGATAAAGAAATGTGTCCTGACTGGGGACTGGGCGCCCGCACACAGGGCGTGCCCCGAGAAAGTCAGGCCGTTTCAGAGACAGATGGATGAACTCTCCGTCCAAGCCGACTGCCTGTTATGGGGCAGCTGGGTTGTCTTGCCCCAGAAAGGAAGGGAAGCATTCATCAGGGAACTCCACAGCGAGCACCCTGGCATCGTGTTAATGAAGGCCATTGCCCGGTCACACGTGTGGTGGCCGGGGATTGACTCAGACCTGGAACACTGGGTTTGCAGGTGCATGACGTGTGCCCAGCTGGGCAATGCCCCCAGGGAGGCCCCACTCAGCCCGTGGCCCTGGCCCACCAGACCATGGTCACGTATTCATGTGGACTATGCGGGCCCGTTCATGGGAAAAATATTCCTGATCGTTGTCGATGCATACTCGAAGTGGATCGAGTGCATCATATTGAACTCGTGCACGACATCCATCACTGTGGGGAGTCTGCGTACGGTTTTCACGACCTACAGCTTGTCAGACATCCTGGTCAGCAATAATGGCCCGTGTTTTACCAGCCATGAATTCCAGGAGTTTATGTCGGGCAATGGGATCAAGCATGTCCAGACAGCGCCGTTCAAGCCAGCCTCCAATGGCCAGGCAGAACGGGCAGTGCAAGTCATAAAGCAGGGCATGCTACGCATCCAAGGACCCTCCCTTCAGTACCGCCTATCGCGCCTCCTGTCGGCCGCACTCGCTCACGGGAGTCCCGCCAGCGGAACTCCTCATGAAACGCAAGCTCAAGATGCGGCTATCCCTTATTCACCCAGCCCTGGCAGACATTGTTGAGGGCAAGCGCCAGTCCCAAACTGAGCTCCATGATCGAGGCTCAAGGGGGAGGTGTATAAGAACATAAGAACATAAGAATTAGGAACAGGAGTAGGCCATCTAGCCCCTCGAGCCTGCTCCGCCATTCAATAAGATCATGGCTGATCTGGTCGTGGACTCAGCTCCACTTACCCGCCCTCTCCCCGTAACCCTTAATTCCCTTATTGGTTAAAAATCTATCTATCTTTGACTTGAAAACATTCAATGAGCTAGCCTCAGCTGCTTCCTTGGGCAGAGAATTCCACAGATTCACAACCCTCTGGGAGAAGAAATTCTTTCTCAACTCGGTTTTAAATTGGCTCCTCCGTATTTTGAGGCTGTGCCCCCTAGTTCTAGTCTCCCCTACCAATGGAAACAACCTCTCCGCCTCTATCTTGTCTATTCCTTTCATGATTTTAAATGTTTCTATAAGATCACCCCTCATCCTTCTGAACTCCAAGGAGTAAAGACCCAGTCTACTCAATCTATCGTCATAAGGTAACCCCCTCATTTCTGGAATCAGCCTAGTGAATCGTCTCTGTACCCCTTCCAAAGCTAGTATATCCTTCCTTAAGTAAGGTGACCAAAACTGCACGCAGTACTCCAGGTGCGGCCTTACCAATACCTTATACAGTTGCAGTAAGACCTCCCTGCTTTTGTACTCCATCCCTCTCGCAATGAAGGCCAACATTCCATTTGTCTTCCTGATTACCTGCTGCACCTGCAAACTAACCTCAAAAGAGTTTCATGCACAAGGACCCCCAGGTCCCTCTGCACCACAGCATGTTGTAATTTCTCCCCATTCAAATAATATTCCCTTTTACTGTTTTTTTTCCCAAGGTGGATGACCTCACACTTTCCGACATTGTATTCCATCTGCCAAACCTTAGCCCATTCGCTTAACCTATCCAAATCTCCTTGCAGCCTCTCTGAGTCCTCTACACAACCCGCTTTCCCACTAATTTTAGTGTCATCTGCAAATTTTGTTGCACGACACTCTGTCCCCTCTTCTAGGTCATCTATGTATATTGTAAACAGTTGTGGTCCCAGCACTGATCCCTGTGGCACACCACTAACCACTGATTTCCAACCGGAAAAGGACCCATTTATCCCGACTCTCTGCTTTCTGTTCGCCAGCCAATTCTCTATCCATGCTAATACATTTCCTCTGACTCCGCGTACTTTATCTTCTGCAGTAACCTTTTGTGTGGCACCTTATCGAATGCCTTTTGGAAATCTAAATACACCACATCCATCGGTACACCTCTATCCACCATGCTCGTTATATCCTCAAAGAATTCCAGTAAGTTAGTTAAACATGATTTCCCTTTCATGAATCCATGCTGCGTCTGCTTGATTGCACTATTCCTATCTAGATGTCCCGCTATTTCTTCCTTAATGATAGTTTCAAGCATTTTCCCCACTACAGATGTTAAACTAACCGGCCTATAGTTGCCTGCCCCCTTTTTTAAACAGAGGCGTTACATTAGTTGCTTTCCAATCCGCTGGTACCTCCCCAAAGTCCAGAGAATTTTGGTAGATTATAACGAATGCATCTGCTATAACTTCCACCATCTCTTTTAATACCCTGGGATGCATTTCATCAGGACCAGGGGACTTGTCTACTTTGAGTCCCATTAGCCTGCCCAGCACTACCCCCCTAGTGATAGTGATTGTCTCCAGGTCCTCCCTTCCCACATTCCTGTGGCCTGCAAATTTTGGCATTGTTTTTGTGTCTTCCAATGTGAAGACGGAAGCAAAATAATTGTTTAAGGTCTCAGCCATTTCCACATTTCCCATTATTGAATCCCCTTTTCATCTTCTAAGGGACCAACATTTACTTTAGTCACTCTTTTCCGTTTTATATATCTGTAAAAGCTTTTACTATCTGTTTTTATGTTTTGCGCAAGTTTACCTTCGTAATCTATCTTCCCTTTCTTTATTGCTTTTTTAGTCATTCTTTGATGTTGCTTAAAATTTTCCCAATCCTCTAGTTTCCCACTAACCTTGGCCACCTTATACGCATTGGTCTTTGATTTGATACTTTCCTTTATTTCCTTGGTTATCCATAGCTGGTTATCCCTTCTCTTGCCGCCCTTCTTTTTCACTGGAATATATTTTTGTTGCGCACTATGAAAAAGCTCCTTAAAAGTCCTCCACTGTTCCTCAATTGTGCCACCGTTTAGTCCTTGTTTTCAGTCTACTTTAGCCAACTCTGCCCTCATCCCACTGTAGTCCCCTTTGTTTAAGCATAGTACGCTCGTTTCTGACACAACTTCCTCATCCTCAATCTGTATTACAAATTCAACCATATTGTGATCACTCATTCCGAGAGGATCTTTTACGAGGAGATCGTTTATTTTTCCTGTCTCATTACACAGGACCAGATCTAAGATGGCTTGCTCCCTTGTAGGTTCTGTTACATACTGTTCTAAGAAACAATCCCGTATGCATTCTGTGAATTCCTCCTCCAGGCTACCCCGTGCGATTTGATTTGATCAATCGATATGTAGGTTAAAATCCCCCATGATTACTGCCGTTCCTTTTTCACATGCCTCCATTATTCCCTTGATTATTGCCGCCCCACCATGAAGTTATTATAAGTATAGAAATAGATGACCCGGTATTTGTTCTTAACCATGCTTTGGGACCCAAATGGCTTGAGGGCACCGTAATTGGCAAAGAAGGAAACAGGATCATGGTGGTCAGACTAAGCAATGGGCAGATATGCCGCAAACACTTGGACCAAGTAAAGACAAGGTTCAGTGCAGACACAGAGGAACCGGAAGAAGAGCATGATGAGATAGCGCCCACACCATTGCCAGCGCACAAGCAACAAAGACAGCCCTCAGCATGCACAGTCCCTGCGGCCAGCCCGGACAGGCCGGAATCACCTCAAGTGACAGAGACGCGTGCTGAGTCTCAGCCACCAGAGCCACAACTGTGGCGCTCCACGAGAGAGCGCCAACCACCTGATAGACTTAACCTCTGAAACTAAAAGACCTAAGGGGGGAGGTGATGTCATGTATTTCACCATCTTGCAATGACTATAAGTATGTAACTGTAACTCATGCATAATATACCAGTACCCTTGTAATGCACACCCTGACCACAGGGAGTGAGCTCCTCACCTGGGCTTCCAGGTATAAAAGGGGAGGTCCCACCCAGGATCAGTACTCTTTAGTCCTGGGAATAAAGTGAAGGTCACAGAGTGACCGTGTCTGATATATCCATGCCTCGTGTGAGTTTGTAACAAGGTGCAGAGACACAACAGATCCGTTGGTAAGGATCACGGCCTGCATGTTGTCGTGGAGCAGGCGGAGGATGGTGCCGAACTTTTGGGGGCATCCGAAATGGAGAAGGACACTCCATAGACCCTCGTGGTTGACAGTGTCAAAAGCCTTTGTAAGGTCGAAGAAGGCCATGTATAAGGGCTGGCACTGCTCCCTGCATTTATCCTGCAGCTGTAAAAATCATGTCCATTCTGCCCCGTGGGGGACGAAATCTGCACTGTGACTCTGGGAGGAGCTCCTCAGCCACCGGGAGAAGACGGTTGAGGAGGACTCTAGCGACGACTTTCCCAGTGGCTGATAGCAGGGAGATTCCTCTGTAGTTGTCGCAGTCGGACTTGTCCCCTTTTTTGAAGATGCGCATGATTATTGCATCTCAAAGATCTCCCGGCATGCTCGCCTCCCTCCAGATGAGAGATGAGGTCATGTATCCGCGCCAACAGTGCCTCTCCGCCATACTTCAATGCCTCAGCAGGGATTCCATCCACACTCTTAGCCTTGTTGTTTTTAAGCTGTCTTATGGCTTTTTCTACCTCGTGCAGTGTTGGGGTCTCACTGAGGTGGTGGCGGGTAGCATGCTGCAGGATGGAGTCGAGAACACTCGAGTCAAAGGCAGAGTCTCGGTTGAGGAGATCTTTGAAATGCTCCTTCCAGCGGGCCCTGACTGCCTCGGTGTCCTTGATGAATGTTTCCCCGTTCTTGGCCAGCACTGGGGTGGGACCTTGGTTGTTTGGCCCGTAGGTGGCCTTGACTGCGATGAAGAATCCTCGCACATTATGGCTGTCGGCCAGCTGCTGCATCTCCTGTGCTTTCTCCATCCACCACCTATTCTTTAGGTCCCGGGTTTTTTGTTGGACCTCAGCCTTGAGCTGTCTGTAATGCTGCTTTGCTGCTCCCACATTAGGTTGCTGCTTCAGGCTCAGGAACGCCCTGCGCTTGTGATCTATTAGCTCTTGGATCTCCTGATCATTCTCATTAAATCAGTCTTGGTGTTTCTTGGTTGAGTGACCGAGCGTCTCTTTGCAGGTACCGGTTATGGCGGCCTGGCGGACAAACCAAGCGCCGTGGGCATTCTGCGTCTCGGGGTCATCAAGGTGTAAAGTCCTTACTCTACAGTATGAAACCACACGAGGCACATTCTGGGGACAAGGTCACTCTGTGACCTTAACTCTTTATTCATAGGACTCCAAAGACGATGACCCTGCATGGGATCTCCCTTTTTTATATCTGTGTGATCAGGTAAGGAGTGTCTCCCACAAGTTCAACCCTTGTGGTCAAGGTGTGCATCTAGGTTGAGTGTATATAGTAATACAGTGGTGTTACATTGTGGTTACATACATGACATCACCTCCCCCCCCCCCCTCCCCAAAGTCTTATTGGGATCATAGGTTTAGTCCTTCAGGTGGTCTACGCTCCCACATGGAGCGCCGCAGTTGGGGCTCTGGTTGTTAGACACTGACGTGAGTGTCTGTCACCTGTGGTGATTCCGGCCTGTCCGGGCTGACTGCAGGGACTGTGCATTTTTCTGATTGCTCTTGTTGGTCGTTCACTGGCAGTGTTGTGAGCTCCATCTCATGGTCTTCTTCAGGTTCCTCCGTGTCGATGCTGAACCTTTTTTTTACTTGGTCCAGATGCTTACGGCATATCTGACCATTGTTGAGTTTTACCACGATGACCCTATTCCCCTCTTTGTCAATTACAGTGCCCTCAAGCCATTTGGGGCCCATGGCGTGATTGAGGACGAATACAGGATCATTTATTTCTATACATCTCCCCCTCGAATTACGGTCATGGTACTCGTTTTGTGACTTGCACTTGCCCTAAACTATGTCGGTCAGGACTGGGTGAATGAGTGGGTGAATGAGGGACAACCGAGTTTTGAGTAATAGCTCCGTTTCATTAGTAGCTCTGCGGGCGGGACCCCCGTGAGCGAGTGCGGTCGGGATCTATAGGCCAGCAGGAGACGCGATAGGCGGCATTGTAGGGAGGGTCCTTGAATCCTGAGCATACCTTGCTTAATGATTTAGACCGCACGTTCTGCCTGGCCATTGGAGGCCGGCTTGAATGCCGCAGTCCTGACGTGGTTGATGCCATTGCCCGACATAAACTCTCGGAATTTGTAGCTTGTGAAACATGGGCCATTATCACTAACCAGGGTGTCCGGCAAGCCGTGGGTTGCAAAGATCGCACGTAGGCTTTCCATGGTGGTGGATGACGTGCATGAATTCAGAATGATGCACTCGATCCATTTCGAGTACGCATCTACCACAATAAGGAACATCTTTCCCATGACTGTCCCTTTGACTGCTCTTAAGTAACCTATTAGTGGGTGTCAGTGGCCCCCATCCCAGGCCGCATTGTCCACTGTGATGGCGTGAATGCCCATTCAGCCTACCATTGTCTCTGTTGAAGTCCTACTCTGGGGTCTATTGCTGCCTGGGGACTGTCGGACTGCCCCTGCCTGCCTGCGGGACTCTGAGTCGCATTGATGATGTTCATTCCCTGATCCATCGCCGTGTTAGAGGCAGAATTGCGCGCGTATATTATTTTCGTCTCTTCCTCCCCCGCCATGAAAGTTTGAGCCATCAACACCGCCGCTTCCAAGGTCAAATCCTTGGTCTCAATTAATTTGCGGAAAATTCCCGCATGACCGATGCCCTCGATAAAGAAATCCCTTAGCATCTCACCCCTGTAGGCGTCTGTGAACTTACAGAGGCTGGCCAGACGCCGGAGGTCCGCTACGAAGTCCGGTATGCTCTGACTTCACGACGTCGGTGGGTGTAGAATCTGTGTCGGGCCATATGTATGCTACTCGCCGGTTTGAGGTGCTCCCCGATCAATTTGCTAAGTTCTTCAAAGGTTTTGTCCACCGGCTTTTCGGGTGCTAGTAAGTCCTTCATGAGCGCGTAAGTCTTTGGTCCGCAGCTGGTCAAAAGATGAGCCCTTCGCTTGTCGGCCGCTGCATTCCCCAGCCATTCTTTCCTTACGAAGCTTTGCTGAAGCCTCTCGACAAAATCGTCCCGTCTTCCCCAACACAGTACCTTTCCTCTGTGCTACCGGTGGCCATTCTCGTGGGTCGTGAATTCCCGTTTCTTGTCACCAATGTAAAGTCCTTACTCTACAGTATGAACCACACGAGGCACATTCTGGGGACAAGGTCTGTGACCTTAACTCTTTATTCACAGGACTCCAAAGACGATGACCCTGCGTGGGACCTCCCTTTTTATACCTGTATGATCAGGTAAGGAGTGTCTCCCACAAGTTCACCCCTTGTATTCAAGGTGCACATCTAGGTTGAGTGTATACAGTAATACAGTGGTGTTACATTGTGGTTACATACATGACACAAGGCATGCCAGGTTAGCTATGAGGCGCTGGCTGTATAGGGCTCTCTTAGCTGGGTCCTGAAGTGCTCCGGCATTGACTTTTTTGCGACACTGCTTCTGCTGTCCCTTCCGCTTTGGGGCTATGTTGATGTCGCTGATGGATCGGATTAGTAGTTGTTATACTTCTATAGTAGTATCGTATTAGGCAGTCCTTCGTGTCGAGGATGATCCGCTTCCACACCAAAAAAGATGAGCTCACAAGTGCTTTAATGAGCTACATCTTGAAGGATGGAAGATGCCTGTGCATGAATTCTTTTAAGGTGTGGTGGCTGGTGCACAATTAATGGGACTGAATGACGATAAATCTCCTGGACCTGATGGCCCACATCCTACGTTTTGATAGAAGTGGTTATAGAGATAGTGGATGCATTGGTTGTCGTCTTCCAAAATTCCCTAAATTCTAGAACAGTTCCCGCGGATTGGAAAGTAGCAAATGAATCCCACTATTTAAGAAAGGAAGGAGCGAGCAAACAGGGAACTACAGACAGAGCAAGGCTTTGGTCCAGTGACAAGGGTTGACCAAGACGACTGGAGACCAAGCTCTGCTGCGCCATCTCCTGGGCCTCGACTTCACTGTTGTTATACGCTGCGCCGCTCCTGGGCCACGACCCCGTTGTTATACGCTGTGATGTTCCGAGGCCACGATCCCGTCGCTCCTGGGCCACGACCCCGTTGTTATACGCTGTGATGTTCCGAGGCTACGATCCCGTCGCTCCTGGGCCACGACCCCGTTGTTATACGCTGTGATGTTCCGAGGCCACGATCCCGTCGCTCCTGGGCCACGACCCCATCGATCCTCCATTGCTCACCACCTCTGATCACTGCTCCCCGCTGGGCTCGAACGCTGCCTCCTGCTTGGCTCGAACGCCGTTTCCCATAAAAGCATTTTCCATACTACTATTGTCAGGCTTACAGGTCTGTAGTTCCCTGTTTGCTCGCTCCTTCCTTTCTTAAATAGTGGGATTACATTTGCTACTTTCCAATCCACGGGAACCATTCTAGAATTTAGGGAATTTTGGAAGACGACAACCAATGCATCCACTATCTCTATAACCACTTCTATTAAAACGCTAGGATGTAGGCAATCAGGTCCAGGAGATTCATCGTCATTCAGTCCCATTAATTTCTGCAGTACAATTTTTTTTACTAATACTAATTTCTTTCAGATCCTCATTCTCGCTAGACCCTTGGTTCTCCACTATTTCCAGGAGTATTTTTGCGTCTTCTTCCATGAAAACAGACACAAAGGGCTATAAATTCATTATCGCCCATTTTGAGGCGTAAATCCTGTCGGGGTGGTAATAATAGCACCCCTTGAAAGTTTTCACTGTCTACCGCGATATTAGGCTTCTGTGCCCCAAGAGGGAGATGGAGCACTAAATCAGTCATTGCACAATTCTCTTAGGGCAGTGGAACCGAAAATCTCAGCAGTAAATTTGCAGAAGGACTGCACTTGGGTCGAAGGCCGCTATACATCCCGTGGACAGCCGATTCTTCAAGGCGTGGTAAGATAAGTATGTGCATGAGCAGTTCCAACCTCTCAGTCTGCTCAGCGAGGGAAAATGGAGGAGGAAGGAGGTCGCCATCGTGCACAACGGTTCTCGGCCACGGCCATCGAGGCATTAGTGGAGGGAGTGTAGAGGAGCTGGAATGTGCTCCAACTTTCCATTGGAAGGAGGCCCGCTCCTCGAATATCCAGGAGGCTATGGAGGGAGATGGCCCAGCATGTCTCCGCCAGGAACACGGTGGCCAGAACTGCGACACAATGTCACTAGAAGTTCAACAACCTCACTAGGGTCGTCAGGGTGAGTACCCTTTCTAATAACGTTGCAATGCCATAATGTCGACCTCACTGTCTCACACAGTGTCAAGTCTTTGCAGTACCTGCTCCTTCACTATGTGTACCAGGCCATGGTCTTCGTTGGTGAAGACACCATAAAAGTTCAGGCGCAGTTCAGCAGCCATGCCCTGGCCATTCAAGCAGCGCTTACCTTCTTCTTCCCTACTCAGCCTGACCCCCTCCTCGCACTACCGTTTCACTCTTGTTATGTGTTCGCAACACTTCAGCCTCATCCTTCTTCTTAGGAGGTTGTCGCCTAATCCCACCGTTCACACAGCCACTCTGCGCAGCCACGCAGAATCAAATAGAGATCTGCACACTTCCATGCAGTAGCAGCTATTCAACCATGGAAGGCACATGTGGCACACAATGAGCTGCACACTCCTCCGGATTAGAGGAGCGCAGGGCTTTGTAGGGCTGGAGGAGATTACAGAGATAGGGAGGGGTGAGGCTATGGAGGGATTTGAAAACAAGGGTGAGAATTTTGAAATCGAGGTGATTCAAAACTCGGCTGCCCATGTCCTAACACGCACCATGTCCTACTCACCCATCACCCCTTTGCTTGCTGACCTACATTGGCTTCCGGTTAAGCAACGCCTCGATTTCAAAATTGGTCACCTGCGCTAATTTCAACTTATATGGCTTGTGTCAAATTTTTATCGCATAATACTCCTGCGAAGCACCTTGGGACGTTTCACTATGTTAAAGGTGCTCTATAAATACAAGTTGTTGTTGTCTATAAGGCATTCTATACCCAGCGATGCCCAGCAGTCGCGGAAAACATCAGCGTACTGGCTTCTATCCTAGGTCCAAATTACATTTTGGGAGACTTTGACTTTCCATGTATTTAATGGTCTGATGGTGATCCATCTAGTGTAGTGGGGAGAGCAGCTGAGACTTTTGTAGACATCATCAATGAATGTTTCCTCACACAGCATGTTGGTGAGGCAACTAGGGATAACCAAACTCTAGATTCTGTTTTTAGCAGTGACCCTCGTGATGTTCCATCTGGCCGGCTCTGATCATAATATAATTAGGCTGAATCTTATTGGCCAATCCAAGGCTGCAGACAATCGAATGCTGATTCCTGATTTTAAGAGGGCTAACTTTACAAAAATGGCTGAAGATCTGGCAAAAGTTGACGGGGCAACCCTATTAGATAGGCAATCAAGTACTGAGGACAAATAGCCTTTGTCTTCCTTAATAGCATGCAATACTTTTCCCTGTCCTCAGTATGGGTTCAATTTAAACCTATTCTAAAACAGAATGAAGCTATGCATGTCCTGTTGGTCAAAAGTAGGCTACTTGGTAAAACAATACAATTATGATTGATGAGGAATGTACCGAGGCAAATTCGATTGAAAGAGGAGGCATACTACACACTTAAAGCATTTTTTTCACTCACAGGAGAACAGGGAAAAGTATTGCATGCTATTAAGGAAGACAAAGTCTATGTAAGATTAGCCAAGAGATGTCTGGAAAAGAAGATGATGCAGAATTGTGGCAGTAACAGCAAAAGCTTTTTTTAGCTATGTCAGGAATCAGAAGACCATAAAGGGTCGTATAGGGCCACCAAAGGATAATGTCATCATCATCATCATAGGCAGTCCCTCGGAATCGAGGAAGACTTGCTTCCACTTGAAAAATAAGTCCTTAGGTGACTGAACAGTCCAATACGAGAACCACAGTCCCTGTCACAGGTGGGACAGATAGTTGTTGAGGAAAAGGGTGGGTGGGACTGGTTTGCCGCTCTTAATAATAAGGATAATGTAGGGCAGATTCAAACTGATTCTCAGGTCATGGCAGAGACTATTTTGCACTCCTGTGGATGATGTTTATGTTGCAAATGAGGGCTGCTCTGTATTGAATAGCATTATTAATATTAAAATAGATAATAATGTCACCTTGGATAGATTGGTAAAGCTCAAAATTGACAGGGTACCAGGTCTGGATACTATCCATTGAAGAGATGGAACAGGTGCTCTGTGAGCCCTTGCCTGTGGGCTGAATTTTCAGCTTTTTTGTTTTTGGGGTGATAATGGCGGCAGGAAGAGAAAGTTAGCGGCCGGGAATAGTTTGCGGATCAGTAGGTAAGTTTGGGCAGCTGGGCCCTGCATCAGGGGGCGCAGCGCTAAGGGAGGCATTGTACACCTCTCTCGGCGCAAGGATGGGAAACTCCCGAGCTAAAGAGCCGGGCCGGGAGCGCTCCGAGAGACGCCTGGTGGGGGGCAGGGGGTGGGAGGGGGGCGACCTAAAAATGCCCCACAGAAACATTCGTAAAACATTGCCCACGCCACCACAACACAAATCACACAAAAAATCAAAACACAAAACACTCGCGCTTACTTTTGCAGTACATTACCTTCCTCTCTGCCACGGGATCGTTGGACCGCTCTGATTTCCCAGGCAGTCATTGTGGGCGGATGGGTCGGGCAGGAGCTCAAACTCGCGCCAGTGTCACAACCAGAGGCGTTGCATACCCGGTGCCGCTCTTCCCGGCGGTGCTGCTCAGTGTCGCCGCTAAACCTGACCGGAGGATCGCGACGGGGTGCAGGAGACCTCACGCCGCTCCGGGGTGAAACCCGGAATGCAAATCCAGCCCAGTGTGTCTTCAAAAGTTCCAATAGAGTCAAGGATCGTTCCCTTAGACTGGAAGCTAGCTCATGCAGTTTCTATTTTCAAAAAACGGGACAAATCCGAGCCAGGGAACTCAGGCTTATCAGTCTGACATCCATTATTGGGATAATGCTACAAGGAATTGTGAGAGAAGACTTTTATGATCACTGGAAAAGGGAAGGGGTTATTAGAAATTCACAACATGCCTTCTGAAAAATTGGTCAAGCCTAACAAATTTGAAAGTGTGTTTTGAGGAAGTCACTGGAGTAGTGGATGAGGGAAATCCAGTAGACAGTGTAAGAACATAAGAAGTAGGAGCAGGAGTAGGCCATTTGACCCCTTGATCCTGCTCCGCCATTTAATAAGATCTTGGCTGATCTGATCCTGGCCTCAGCTCCACTTCCCCAACCACTCTCCATAACCCTTGACTCACTTAACATTCAAAAATCTGTCTATCTCCATGTAATGACTCAAGAATCTGGTTACTGTAAACTCACTCAGGTGCAACCTGATCCATCTTTTTCCAGCCCAAGAGTGCCAGTGTGACAAGACACCCAACTTATATACAGGGGACCAAGCACACATGCCACATGCATATAGCCCGAAGACCTCCGATCGCGACGCCCTCTGGTGTCTGGTGACTCCCAAGCATTAATACATAACAACATCCCCCTTTTAAAATCTTAACAACAGTCTTTTTACAAATTAAGACGGTCTGGGGCTTTCCTCTCACGAATTGATCGTCTCAGTTCAACTTTGGCTCTGGGTCAGCGTTCTGAGTCCGTTGAGACTGAGGGCTGAGTAGCCGATCTGATGGGAGTGGTCATGACCACATCAGAGACTGAAGGTTCAGAATCAGTAATGTCAGCAGAGTCCTCTGATGAGTGAACAATGGTTGGCCACTGACTGCATCTTCCTCCTTCGGTTTAGTTCATCCGTGTGCTGCAGTTTAACCTGGTCAAGGTGTTTCCTGCATGTTTGCCCATTCTTGAGCATGACAATAAACACTCTGTTACCCTCCTTGGCTGTAACAGTGCCGGCGATCCACTTTTGGACCTTGACCATAGTTCAGTACATAAACCGGATCGTTGACAAAGACGTCACATGACACGGTAACACGATCATGACACCATTGCTGACTTTGACATCTGTTTTCGACACGATCATTCAAATCAGGATGAATAAGAGAAAGCCTGGTCTTGAGATTTCTCTTCATCAGTAGGTCAGCAGGAACAACTCCAGTAAGCGCTTGAGGTCTTGACCTGTAACTGAGCAATATACATGACAACCGTCTCTGCAGTGAGTCCTGAGTTACACGTTTCATACTTTGCTTGATCATTTGAACGGCATGCTCTGCTTGACCATTAGAAGCAGGTTTCAATGGAGCTGATCTCACATGTCTGATGCCATTGAGTTTCATGAACTCCTGGAACTCAAGACTTATGAAGCAAGATCCGTTGTCACTCACAACAATGTCAGGCAAACCATGAGTAGCAAACATGATACGAAGGCTCTCAATGGTATCTGTAGACGTGCTGGATGACATAATAACACACTCTATTCACTTAGAATATGCATCTACTACGACAAAAAACATCTTTCCTAGGAACGGGCCCGTAAAATCAATGTGGATCCTCGACCATGGTTTGGACGGCTACGACCAAAGACTCAGCGGAGATTCCGCTGGTACTTTTCTTAGCTGCATGCAAGTATTGCACTGATGCACGCATGATTCCAGATCAGAGTCAATTCTAGGCCACCATACATGAGAGCTAGCAATGAACTTCATCATGACAATACCAGGATGATTGCTATGAAGTTCACGTACAAATTTTTCTTTACCTTTCTTAGGCATGATTACACGATTACCTCACAGTAAACAGTCTGACTGAATGAACAGCTCATCCTTGCGACGGTTGTAAAGTTTTGTCTCCTCATGCATCTCCATAGGTATGGCAGACCAATCACCACTGAGTACACACTGTTTCACAACCGATAAAATAGGGTCATGGCTGGTCCAGATCCTAACTTGTTGAGCAATGACAGGGGTTCCTTCACTCTCAAAAGCACCCATTACTCATAGTAGATCTGCAGGTTGCGGCGTCTCCATCTCAGTTGTAGGTAAGGGCAGACGACTCAGTGCATCAGCACAATTCTCAGTACCAGGTCTATGACGGATGACGTAATCATAGGCAAACAATGTCAGTGTCCACTTTTGAATGCGGGACGATGCATTGGTGTTAATACCTTTGTTTTCCGCAAACAATGAAATTAGTGGCTTGTGATCCGTTTCTAGTTCAAAACAGAGACCAAACAGGTACTGGTGCATTTTTTTTACCCCATACACATAGACCAAAGCTTCTTTCTCTACCATACTGTAAGCTCTTTCCGCTTTAGACAGACTTCTTGAAGCATACGCAACAGGTTGTAGCTTGCCCGATTCATTTGCTTGTTGGAGTACGCAGCCAACCCCATATGATGAAGCAGCACAGTCCAATACAAGACGCTTACGCAGATCATAATGAACAAGCAACTTGTTTGAACATAGCAGATTCTTGGCTTTCTCAAAGGCTCTATCTTGAGATGCACCCCAGATCCAGTTGTCGCCTTTTCTTAGTAACACATGCAGTGGCTCTAGTAAAGTGCTCAATCTGGGTAAGAAATTACCAAAGTAGTTGAGTAACCCAAGGAGCGAACGCAGCTCCATCACATTCTGAGGCCTGGGTACATTTTTGATAGCCTCGGTTTTCGAATCAGTGGGTCTGATGCCATCAGCAGCAATCTTCATCCCGAGGAATTCGACTTCAGGTGCCACGAATATACACTTTGAGCGTTTTAACCTGAGTCCCACTTTGTCCAGACACTGTAGGACTTCTTTAAGATTGTTCAGATGTTCAGCAGTGTCGTGACCTGTGACTAGAATGTCATCTTGAAACACGACAGTTCTAGGAATGGACTTCAATAAACTTTCCATATTCCTCTGAAATATGGCTGCAGCCGAACGAATCCCAAAAGGACACCTGTTGTAGACGAACAGTCCTTTATGGGTGTTGATGCAGGTGAGTTTCTTCGAAGTGTCGACAAGCTCCTGGGTCATAGAGGCTGACGTCAGATCCAGTTTCGTGAACGACTTTCCACCAGATAGCATGGCGAACAGGTCATCAGCCCTCGGTAACGGATACGGATCCTGTTTTGAAAATCGGTTAATCGTAACCTTGTAGTCTCCACAAATCCTGACAGTGCCCTCACTCTTCAACATAGGAACAATGGGACTAGCCCACTCGTTAAACTTGACTGGTGATATGATCCCTTCACGCTGGAGTCTGTCAAGCTCAATTTCAACCTTTTCCCTCATCATGTACGGAACCGACCGAGCTTTGTGATAGACAGGTCTTGCGTTGGAGTCCAGGTGAATCTGCACCTTGGTTCCCGTAAAATGCCCGGTTCAAACAAAGAAGAAAACTTTTTCAATACTTGAGCACACAAAGTATCATCCACTAAGGACAACATCTTGACATCATTCCAGTTCAGCTTGATTTTCTCGAGCCAATTCCTGCTGAACAGCGTTGGACCATTACCTGGGATGGTCCATAATGGTAGCTTGTGAACCACAGCGTCATATGACACCATGATTGCTGCACTGCCGAGCACCGGTATGAGTTTCTTAGTGTAAGTACGCAACCTGGCATTGACTGGACTCAGCTTCGGTTTCACAGCCTTAGTGTCCCACAGCTTGTCGAATGTCCTTTGGCTCATTATCGACTGGCTCGCACCCATGTCCAGCTACATTGATACAGGCATGCCATTCAGCTTCACATTAACGACTATCGGCTGGCTCTTGCTCAGCAACAAATACAGTCCATTCACTTCCTTCACGGGTTGCGTATCCGGGCCATCACTGAACTGGTCCTCATTAACCACGAGGTGAGCTGCACCACGCTTGCTCTGTTGTGGACACATCCTGTGAAGATGTCCCACTTTCAGACACTAAGTTGGGAGACAGTGTGAGCTGCGAGGAGGATGCTATGAGGCTGCAGAGTGACTTAGATAGGTTAGGTGAGTGGGCAAATGCATGGCAAATGAAGTATAATGTGGATAAATGTGAGGTTATCCACTTTGGTGGTAAAAACAGAGAGACAGACTATTATCTGAATGGTGACAGATTAGGAAAAGGGGAGGTGCAACGAGACCTGGGTGTCATGGTACATCAGTCATTGAAGGTTGGCATGCAGGTACAGCAGGCGGTTAAGAAAGCAAATGGCATGTTGGCCTTCATAACGAGGGGATTTGAGTACAGGGGCAGGGAGGTGTTACTACAGTTGTACAGGGCCTTGGTGAGGCCACACCTGGAGTATTGTGTACAGTTTTGGTCTCCTAACTTGAGGAAGGACATTCTTGCTATTGAGGGAGTGCAGCGAAGATTCACCATACTGATTCCCGGGATGGCGGGACTGACACATCAAGAAAGATTGGATCAACTGGGCTTGTATTCACTGGAGTTCAGAAGAATGAGAGGGGATCTCATAGAAATGGTTAAAATTCTGATGGGTTTAGATAGGTTAGATGCAGGAAGAATGTTCCCAATGTTGAGGAAGTCCAGAACCAGGGGTCACAGTCTAAGGATAAGGGGTAAGCCATTTAGGACTGAGATGAGGAGAAACTTCTTCACCCAGAGAGTGGTGAACCTGTGGAATTCTCTACCACAGGAAGTTGTTGAGGCCAATTCACTAAATATATGCAAAAAGGAGTTAGATGTAGTTGTTACTACTAGGGGACTCAAGGGGTATGGCAAGAAAGCAGGAATGGGGTACTGAAGTTGCATGTTCAGCCATGAACTCATTGAATGGCGCTGCAGGCTCGAAGGGCCGAATGGCCTACTCCTGCACCTATTTTCTGTGTTTCTATGTTTCTATCCATTGCATGAGTATTGTCTAAACCGACACTGATGAGGCCGATGATTGCCCCCACAACGCCAACAGGGTCAGGATCGAACCAGGATCGAACCAGGCTCTGAGCAGCAGCAGGTTTCGTGTAAGCATCACTGCCCAAAGACGATGCCATCTTGTTTACAGTACTTGCCGTGGAACTCTGACTCGTCGATGATATTTGCCTCAAATTATCATCTGTCGTCATGCATGCCTGGGCAGTCACGATGGCCTTTTTCAAATCCAGCGTCTCTGCAGCTTCCTGAGGATCGCATCATGGCTGATGCCTATCACAAAGACATTATGCAGCATGTCTTCCAGCATGTTCCCGAACTTACACAGCTCAGCAAGACATCGCAGGTCGGCGACAAATCCCGACATGTCCTGGCCTCAGCACGAACATGCGTGTAGAAATGGTAGCGTGATATGATGAGCCTCTCTTTGGCTTCAGATGGTTACCCACCAACGTACACAATTCCTCATATCCTTTTTCCGCCAGACGTACAGGCGAAAGAAGATTCTTCAAGATGCCGTAAATTTTCGGACCACAAACAGTGAGGAGAACTGCCCTGCGCTTAACTGCGTAGGCCTCTGCCTCCATGCCACTGGCCTCAAAATACTGATCCAGGCGGTTGACAAAATCCGCCCAGTCCTCGCCCTCCACGAATCTCTCCAGGCTTCCAACAGTGCCCATTGTGCATTACCTCGTCTCTAATTGTAATGACTCAAGAGTCTGGTTCCTATAAATTCATTCAGGTGCAACCTGATCCATCTTTTTTCCAGCCCGAGAGTGCGAGCATGACAAAGACACCCAGCTTATATACAGGTGACCAAGCACTCATGCCACATGCGTCAAATGTGTTAAATTTACAGGGTTTACAGGGCAACGTTGCAAAGTCTGCAGGGAATATGAAACTCGGAAATATGGTAAACAATGAGAAGACTTCAGGAGGACATAGACAGACTGGTTAAATGGGCAGACACATGGCAGATTAAATTTAACACAGGGAAGTGTGAAGTGATACATTTTGGTAGGAAGAATGAGGAGAGGCGATATGAACTAAAGGTACATTTTAAAGGGGGTGCAGGAACACAAATCTTTGAAGGTGGCAGAAGAAGTTGAGAAGGCTGTTAAAAAACATATGAGATCCTTGGCTTCATTAATAGAGCAATAGTGTAGAAAAGCAAGGAAGTTATGCTAAACCTTTCTAAAACACAGGTTCGGCCTTCGCTGGATATTGTGTTCAATTCTGAGCACCACACTTTCGGAAGGATATCTAGACTTTGGAGAGGGTGCAGAAGAGATTTACTAGAATGGTACCAGGCATGAGTGACCAGTTATGTGGAGAGAATGGAGAAGCCAGGGTTGCTCTCCTTAGAGCAGAGAAGGTTAAAAGGAGATTTGATAGTGTTTTATTTCGGAATTTGGAAAGAGTGGGAATTCAGAGAAGAGGGTTAAGGAGTTGCTGCTTTTTGTCTACCCTACTTGTAGTGCTTTTTGTTACAGATAGATATTTAATTTCAATAACCATAACGTAATCTAGATCAAGTAAGTAGTCAAGAAACAAAACTGTAAACTACGCTACTCAAATACAAATTTAATTAAATTGAACAAGGTCATATGGGGATGGCAGTGCAGATGGTGTGTCGCAACTGCAGCCTGTGGGAGTTTGTGGAGAGCATTGTGATC
The DNA here is from genome assembly GCF_044704955.1 of Pristiophorus japonicus. Lineage (NCBI taxonomy): Eukaryota > Metazoa > Chordata > Chondrichthyes > Pristiophoridae > Pristiophorus > Pristiophorus japonicus. The sequence continues at coordinate 83,397,012 of NC_091992.1, forward strand.
CCGGACAAGCACGTTTGCAATAAGTGCCTGCATCTTGAGGAACTAGTACAAAAGCAAAATACAGGTGGAGCATCCGAAATCCGGAAACCTCGGGTCCGAGGCCGTTCCAGATTTCGGAACATCTTTCCAACACCCCGAATCCTGAAACGCCCGGGCCGAGGTTCGGGTATTTCTGGATTTTGGAACGTTTTAAGGGGGGGGGGGGGGCAACCGAGCAAGGGGAGGGGGGGGGGGCAGTGGTGTGAGGTCAGCGGCAGCCCGAGGCGGGGGAGTGTCCAGCGGCGGTGGCCTGAGGCGGGGTGAGGTCAGGGACGGCCTGAGGTGGGGGGGAGGTCGGCAGTAGCCGAGGTGGGGGTGAGGTCAGGGGCAGGCTGAGGTGGGGGAGAGGTCGGCGGTGGCCGAGGCGGAGGAGTCCAGCTGCAGAATGCAGGGTGGGGGATGGTGGCAGGTTCGGATGTCGGAATATTTTCCGGATTCCGGAAGACCCTGCCACGGATCGACCCGCTGTCCGGATCCCGCAACATTCTGAATTTCGTAACTGCGGATTTCGGACATGCAACCTGTACTGTGGATGTTGGAATCTGAAATAAAAACAGAACATGTTGGAAATTTCAGCGGGTCAGGCAGCATCTGTGGAGAGAGAAACAGAGTTAACGTCTCAGATCGGTGACCCTTCCGACCCTTTCACCAACTTGAAACATTAACTCTATTTCTCTCCACAGATGCTGCCTGACCCGCTGAGATTTTCTAGGATTTTCTGTTTTTATTGCATCTTGAGGAACTTCAGCTCAGAGTTGTTGAGCTGGAGTTTGAGGTGCAGACATTGCAGGGCAGGGGGAGAGTTACCTGGACACTGTGATCCAGGAGGCAATCACACCCCTTAGGCTACGTAGTGGTACAGGTCTGGTTAGTAGTCAGGGACAGGAGGATGTGACTGCAACTCAGGCAGGTAAGGAGACCCCAGGTGCAGTGTTGGAGGAGCCTCAGCCTTTGTCCATATCCAACAGGTATGAGGTTCTTGCTGCCTGTGTGGATGAGGGAAAAAGCCTGCAGGGTGGATGAGCAAACTGACCATGGCACCAAGGCGCAGGAGGCCATTCAAATAGGGGGGAGTGAAAGAGAATGTAGTTGTGGTAGGGGACAGTGTAGTCAGAGGAATCGATACCGTTCTTTGCAGCCGCGACCAGGAGTTCCGAAGGTTGTGTTGCCTGCCCGGTGCCAGGGTTAAAGACATCACCTCGCGGCTGGAGAAGAACTTGGAGTAGGAAGGAGAGGATCCAGTTGTCATGATCCACATGGGAACCAACGACATAGGTAGAACTAGGAATGAGGTTCTGCTGAGAGAGTTTGAGGAGTTGGGGTCCAAATTAAAAAGCAGAACCTCAAAGTTAATAATCTCTGGATTGTTACCTGAGCCAGGTGCCAATTAGCATAGGGATAGGCAGATTAGAAGGTTAAATGCGTGGCTCAGAGTGGTGTGGAGGCATGGGGTTTTGGTTCATGGGCCACTGGTATCAGTGCTGGGGAAAGAAGGAGCTATTCTGTTGGGATGGGATCCATTTAAACCGGGCTGGAACCAGTGTGCTGGCGAAGTGACAAGGCAGTAGACAAGGCTTTAAACTAGTGAAGTGGGGGTGGGAGGTGGGAGGATTCAGGAAAGAGTAAATTTAAAAGCCGCGAGAGAAATGTCAAGGCTCCAGAGCAGAGCAGAGTTTTGGGCAAAAGTAAACAGAGTGGCTCAGGAAGGGACAAAGAGAGTAACAAAGGTAATAGGCATCAGGGACTAAGGTGACATCAGGGAAAAATAGAAAAAAGTCAAAGTTAAAGGCACTGTTTCTGAATGTGCAAAGCATTCGCAACAAAGTAGATGAATTAATAGCACAGATAGAAATAGGTTTGATCTAATAGCCATTATAGAGATGTGGTTGCAAAGTGACCAAGGTTGGGAACTAAATATTCCAGGATACTTAACTTACAGAAGAGATAGGCAAAATGGAAAAGGAGAAGGGGCAGCCCTGATAATAAAGGATAGGATAATAACCTTGTAGTAAAGGGGACCTTTAGGGAAGAGTGCCCATAATATGATAGAATTTTATATTCAGTTTGAAAGCGATTTAGAAACATAGAAACATAGAAAATAGGTGCAGGAGTAGGCCATTCGGCCCTTCTAGCCTGCACCGCCATTCAAGTTCATGGCTGAACATGCAACTTCAGTACCCCATTCCTGCTTTCTCACCATACCCCTTGATTCCCCTAGTAGTAAGGACTTCATCTAACTCCTTTTTGAATATATTTAGTGAATTGGCCTCAACAACTTTCTGTGGTAGAGAATTCCACAGGTTCACCACTCTCTGGGTGAAGAAATTCCTCCTCATCTCGGTCCTAAATGGCTTCCCCCTTATCCTTAGACTGTGTCCCCTGGTTCTGGACTTCCCCAACATTGGGAACATTCTTCCTGCATCTAACCTGTCTAACCCCGTCAGAATTTTAAACGTTTCTATGAGGTCCCCTCTCATTCTTCTGAACTCCAGTGAATACAAGCCCAGTTGATCCAGTCTTTCTTGATAGGTCAGTCCCGCCATCCCGGGAATCAGTCTGGTGAACCTTCGCTGCACTCCCTCAATAGCAAGAATGTCCTTCCTCAGGTTAGGAGACCAAAACTGTACACAATACTCCAAGTGTGGCCTCACCACGGCCCTGTACAATTGTAGCAACACCTCCTTGCCCCTGTACTCAAATCCCCTCGTAATGAAGGCCAACATGCCATTTGCTTTCTTAACCGCCTGCTGTACCTGCATGCCAACCTTCAATGACTGATGTACCATGACACCCAGGTCTCGCTGCACCTCCCCTTTTCCTAATCTGTTACCATTCAGATAATAGTCTGTCTCTCTGTTTTTACCACCAAAGTGGATAACCTCACATTTGTCCACATTATACTTCATCTGCCATGCATTTGCCCACTCACCTAACCTATCCAAGTCGCTCTGCAGCCTCATAGCATCCTCCTCGCAGCTCACACTGCCACCTAACTTAGTGTCATCCACAAATTTGGAGATACTACATTTAATCCCCTCGTCTAAATCATTAATGTACAGTGTAAACAGCTGGGGCCCCAGCACAGAACCTTGCGGTACCCCACTAGTCACTGCCTGCCATTCTGAAAAGTCCCCATTTACTCCTACTCTTTGCTTCCTGTCTGACAACCAGTTCTCAATCCATGTCAGCACACTACCCCCAATCCCATGTGCTTTAACTTTGCACATTAATCTCTTGTGTGGGACCTTGTCGAAAGCCTTCTGAAAGTCCAAATATACCACATCAACTGGTTCTCCCTTGTCCACTCTACTGGAAACATCCTCAAAAAATTCCAGAAGATTTGTCAAGCATGATTTCCCTTTCACAAATCCATGCTGACTTGAACCTATCATATTACCTCTTTCCAAATGCACTGCTATGACATCCTTAATAATTGATTCCATCATTTTACCCACTACAGATGTCAGGCTGACCGGTCTATAATTCCCTGTTTTCTCTCTCCCTCCTTTTTTAAAAAGTGGGGTTACATTGGCTACCCTCCACTCCATAGGAACTGATCCAGAGTCAATGGAATGTTGGAAAATGACTGTCAATGCATCCACTATTTCCAAGGCCACCTCCTTAAGTACTCTGGGATGCAGTCCATCAGGCCCTGGGGATTTATCGGCCTTCAATCCCATCAATTTCCCCAACACAATTTCCCGACTAATAAGGATTTCCCTCAGTTCCTCCTCCTTACTAGACCCTCCGAACCCTTTTATATCCGGAAGGTTGTTTGTGTCCTCCTCAGTGAATACCGAACCAAAGTACTTGTTCAATTGGTCCGCCATTTCTTTGTTCCCCGTTGTGACTTCCCCTGATTCTGACTGCAGGGGACCTACGTTTGTCTTTACTAACCTTTTTCTCTTTAGCAGAGAGAAAGGATCTTAGCTCGGAAAATCAAGAAGTAGAATCAATTTGGATGGAGCTAAGCAACAGCAAGGGGCAGAAAATATTGTAGGGAGTTGCATATCGGCCCCCCAAACAGTAGCTGTAATGTACGGCAGAGTATAAATCAGGAAATTAGAGACGCATGTAACAAGGATAATATGGTAATCGTGGACAAACCAAATTTGCAGTAATAGTCTGGTGGACGAGTTCATGGAATATATACAAGATAGTTTTCAAGATCAGTATGTTGAGGAACCAACTAGGGAACAGGCAATTTTAGATCTAGTATTGTGCAATGGGAAAGGGTTAATTAATAAACTTACAGTAAAGGGACCTTTAAGGAAGAATGACCATATTGAGTTTGAAAGTGATTTAGTTAAGTCCAAAACTAGGGTCTTAAACCTAAACAAAGCAAACTAGGTAGGTATGAGGGGCGAGTTGGTTAAGGTAGATTGGGAAACTACCTTAAAAAGTATGATGGTTGACAAACAATTTAAGAAGGGGCGGATTTTTAGCTCCTCTCTGCTCCGTTCTTTTGCCCTGGAGTGGCAGCAATGGCAGCGGTAAGCCTCCAGTGCCCCACAGTGATCCTTGGGTTCGGTTTAGTGATGGCGCTGAGCAGCACCGCCTGGAATCGCTGAGCTCGGTGTGCAACACCCCTGATCTAGAACACGGTGTCACAGTCTCAAAATAAAGGGTTGGCCATTTAGGACTGAGATGAGGAGACATTTTTTCACCCAAAGGGTTGTGAATCTTTGGAATTCTCTACTCCAGAGAGCTGTGGATGCTCAGTTGTTGAGTATATTCAAGACAGAGGTCAATAAATTTTGGGGAACAAACGGAATTAAGGGATATGGGGATAGTGTGGGAAGATGGAGTTGAGGTAGAAGCTCAGCCATGATCTTGTTTATTAGCAGAGCAGGCTCGAAGGGCCAAATGGCCTACTCCAATTACTATTTCCTATGTTCTTAGGCTCTAAAATCATGAATGGTTTTGTTGGAATAAATAAAGAGAAACTGTTTGCAGTGGCAGGGGGATCGGTAACTAGAGGACACAGATTTAAGGTGATTGATAAAGGAAGCAGAGGTGACAAGTGGAAACAGTTTTTACACTGCGAGTTGTTATGATCTGCAATGCAAGGAAGCTATGCTAAATCTGCCTGAACGGGTGGTGGAAGCAGATTTAATAGTAATATTCAAAAGAGAATCAGATAAATACTTGAAGGGAAAAATTACAGGGCTCTGAGGAAAGAACAGGGGAGTGGGATTATTTAGATAGCTTTACCAAAGAGGCGATGCAGACACGATGGGCCAAATGGCCTCCTTCTGTACTGTATCATTCTATGATTCTATATCCTTGCCCTCTCTGTGGGGGAACATCTCCACCTCCATTGCCAGTGCTGACCTGTTGGAAGAATCAGATTATAGTAAGCATTTTATTGTACTGCACGATGCTCTAAATTTGAAACTCTTTATTTGGAAAAGGGTGTACCACCTTGAGCAGTAAACGGTGTCAGCTGTGGCTCAGTGGGCTGCACTCTCGCCTCTGAGTCAGAAGGTTGTGGCTCCGAGTCCCACTCCAGGAACTTGAGTACAGAAATCTAGGCTGACACTCAGGCGCAGTACTGAGGGAGTGCTGCACTGTCGGAGAAAGTTTGTTAGGGGCCAAGTTTCGGCCTGAGTTGCTCCTGTTTTTTTGGAGCAATTGGTTTAGAATGGAGTATCTTAGAAATTGCAATTCTCGGCATTTAGTTTGCTCCAGTTCGAGTCAGTTAGAACAGTTTCAGTTTGGAACAGATTTTTTTTTTTCAAAAGGGGCGTGTCCGGCCACTTACGCCCGTTTTGAAAGTTTAGGCAGTGAAAACTTACTCCAAACTAACTTAGAATGGAGTAAGCGAAGATTTTTGTACGCTCAGAAAAACCTTGTCTACACTTAGAAAATCAGGCGTAGGTTACAAATCAGGCGTAGAGAATGGGGGGGGGGGGGGTAGGAGTTTAAAGGGAAGTTTACAAACATTAAACACTTCAGTTTTACAAATAAAGAGCCATCATCAATAATAAATGATAAAAACATCAATAAATCAACCAATAAATCAATCAAAAAAAATCAATAAATAAAACATTTTCTACTTACCGACTGCAGCACCGGGAGCCCTCCAACAGCGTGCTGGGATGCCCCCCCAGTGTGTCTCTGTCAGTGTCTTCGGGCAGGGCCCATCCCCAGTACCAGATTTACAGGTAGGTGACTTTGGGTCGGGTCGGGTCCGGGGTCGGGTAGGGGGGAGCGCGGATCGGGTCGGGGGGGGGGCGGAGGGAGGTCGAGTCGGGGGCGGGGGGGGGCGGAGGGAGGACGAGTCGGGGGGGGGGGGGGGCGCGGAGGGAGGTCGGGTCGGGTCCGGTCGGGGGGGGGGGTGCGGTCGGGAGCATGGGTCGGGTCGGGGGTGGGGGGAGGAGGAGGGAGGTTGGGTTGGTTTCGGGTCGGGTGGGAGAGGGAGGGAGCGTGGGTAGGGTCAGGTGGTGGGGAGGGAGGTCGGGTCGGGTCGGTTCGGTTCGGGTTGGGGGGGGCAGAAGGAGGTCAGATCAGGTCGGTTCGTGTCGGGGGCGGGGGGAGGGAGGTCAAGTTGGGTCGGGTCCGGTCCGGGTGGGGGAGCGGGGAGGAGCCGGGAGCGCGGGTCGGGTCGGTGGGGTGGTGGGAGGGAGGTCGGGTCGGGTTGGGTCGGGCCGGGGGGTAGGAAGGGAGAGGGAGGTCAGGTCGGGTGGGGAGGGGGGAGCGCGGGTCGGGTCCAGTCTAGGGGCGAGGGGGGTGGGAAGCGGGAGTCGGGTCGGTGTCGGGGTCCGGTCCGGTCTAGGGGCAGGGGCGGGGGGGGGGGGCGGAAGCGGGAGTCAAATCGGGTTGGGAGGAAGCAGGAGCTGGAGGAGGGAGGTGCAGCCTTATCCACGCAACCCCAGTGAGGCCATTCGGCCAGGGCTAGGGGCTGCGTGCTTCGGGCCCCTCCCAAAGTTTTGGGCGCCTGGAGCTACTGCACATGTGCAGAGGACCCGGCACTGTTTTCAGCGCAGGGACCTGGCTCCGCCCCCCACAGCTTGTGCTGCGCCGCGCCCAGCTCCAGAGGACCAGCAGGGAGCCGGACAATACGTAAGTTTTTTTTAGGCGCACTTTGTGGCGCGAAAAACGGGCGTCCAGGTCGGGGCTGCGCCGTTCTAGGCGCGGCCCGAAACTTGGGCCCTATGTGTCCTGGCCAATATTTATCCCTCAATCAACATAACAAAAAAACAGATTATCTGGTCATTATCACATTGCTGTTTGTGGGGGCTTGCTGTGCGCAAATCGGCTGCTGCCTTTCCTACATTACAACAGTGACTACACTCCAAAAATAGTTCATTGGCTATAAAGCATTTTGAGACGTCAGGTGGTCGTGAATGGCGCTATATAAATCCAAGACTTTCTTTTTTTTTAATGCACTTGTGCAGCTGATATACTGTACAAAGGTTTGCATGTTCACAAGTAACATGTAGCTGTTTCTGACTTGTGTATTATTAGAATGACATTAGGTGGATCACATGACATTCAGAGAGGGAGAACTAAGGCTGGTATTTGGGAGAGGGTTCAACTCAGCTCTGCAGAAAATGACTGACTCAGCTTCTAGCTATTAAAACACTTTCTGAGATCTCCTTTTGGTGCTCAGCTCACCAGAAGGTGAAAAGAGTGAAGCTTTGAATGGGGACAGACAGGGGGTTCTAACTGACCCACTTGGGACTATCAGCTTATTCTGGAACAATACACAAGGCCCATTTCCATATTTTTACCTTTGGATCAGCTATAACTGTAAGTGAATCTTACAATTCAAAGTGGTTTTAATAGGTGCCTGTAGATTTGTGAGTCTGTATGAATGATTTGATCAGACCTAAAATAATTTCAATTATACAAAAAAACACTTGTTGAAAGATATTGTTAGAACTTGTTTTGCTGCTTTCTAAAAAAAATCTTCTTTCCACAGTTTGGGGAAAAATTGTGAACGATATTATTTTATAGTGATTCAATTATTTCAAAGAAAAGATGTCCATTATCATACTTTTATATTGCAATTAGACACTTTTCCCCCAGTGAGGGAGAATAGAGGGGATATTTCCTTTGTGAGTTATGTGTAACAAAGTCATAAACCCATTGCTAAAGAATACATTCATGTTGCACATATCACACAGAGGAAATCTGATAAAGAACTTGCATTTATATAGCACCTTTCATGACCTCAGGACCTCCCAAATCGATTTTCAGTCCATTAAGTAATTCTGAAGTCTAGTCACTGGCAATGTAGGGAAAATTGACAGCTAAATTGTGCATAGCAAGGTCCCACAGACAGCAATGAGATAAACAACCAGACAATCTGTTTTATTGGTGTTAGTTGAGGGATAAATATTAGCCAGTCACCAGGAGATCTCCCCTACTCGTCTTTGAATAGCGTGATGTGATCTTTTATGTCCACCAGAGAGGGCAAGTAAGACCTCAGTTTAACGTCTCCTCATCCTCGTTCTGGAATTTGAGTTTAGTTCAGTTGGTATCATTCTTGCCTCTAATATAAAAGGTTGCGGGTTCAAGCCTCACACAGCACTTCAGCACATAATCTACATTGACGCTCCATCGCAGGATTAAAGGAGTTCTGCATAGTTGGACATGCTGTCCTGTGGATGAGATGTTTAACTCAGGTCCCATTCAGATAGATGTTAAAGACCCCATGGCGTTATTCAAGTAAGAACAAAGAGGTGTTACAGTGTTCTGGGAAATCTTCCTCCCTCAACCAACATCACTGAAACAGATTAAATGGTCATTCTGTTTGTGGGATCTTGATGTGTGCCAAATGGCTGCCTTGATTGCCTACATGCAACAGTCGCTTCACTGCCAGTTAACTCGTCGTATTCAGATGATTCTGAATGATGCGCTATTTATATGCAAATCCTTATTCTTTTATAATTAAGAACAGCTGGTACTACAAAAAAAGCCCTCTAATAACATGATATAGTACAACTCTACAATCTGTGCACCGATTTAGTTCCCATTTAACTTTCAGTGAAGCCATGTTATTTTGACTTAACTGGGCTACTGCTACCAAATGTGTGACCTTTTGGGGCTAATATTTGCACTTGAGTGTTTCTTGAGAAAAACTTAGGTTAAAGACTGACTGACTGATGCAAACAGGTTAAGTTTTACAGTGCCTTTATTGACTGATTACGGGCTTTGGAGCTGATTCTCTGCCTGTCCGAGGCCAATTGACTGGATGCCACTTTCACCTCAAATGGGCAATAGGATCCAGGAGCCGCGGATAAACTTTTAAATGTTTGTTTTTGGGAAAAAAGGTGCAGAATAATGCGAGTTTGGTACAGTTGGTGGCATTCTTGCTTCAGAGTCAGCATTTGACCGCATTATCTAGGCTGACACATCAGTGCAGTATTGAAAGAGTGCTCCACTATTAGGGGTTGATGTTAAATTGAAGGATGCGCTTATTTGTACTGCAGGCCCAGACCCGCTTTGTGGGGGGGGGGTCAGAGAGTCGGAGCCTCAGGGGCTGCTTCTTGGCACCATGTTCATGGAATGATTCGGCCGGTGGGGGTGGAGCTTGGCAGGGGGCGGGGCTTGTCACCTGTCAGTCAAAAAGTGCAGTACGGATGGGGAGGCGGAGCTGGACAGACACTGGTCTGTCAAAAAAAGTGCAGTACAAATAGTTACATCGTAAATGGAAGCCCTGTCTGCCTGTTTAACTGGGAGTTCTACAAGTGTCCTGTCCCGCATCCCTCCTTCAATCAACATCACCAAACATAGAGTGTCTGGCCATTCATCTCAATTCTGTTTGTGGGATTTTGCAATTTGACTACATAACAGAAGTCATTGCACATCCATATAATTCACAGGGTGTAAAGCACGCTGAGACATTTCTGAGAGACAATGGTGCGATATCACCGCACGCCTATCTTATAGAAGAGGTATTAGAAAGAAACAGGAAAGAACTTACATTTATATAGTGCCTTTCACAACCTCCGGACATCCCAAATGCTTTACAGCCAATTAAGTTGTTTTTGAAAGGCAGTCATTGTTGCAATGTGATGAAATAATTAAGTAGTAAAATGTGACTCGACTAATTCACTTTGGATACGAAAACAAAAAATAAGAGTAGAAGAGAGAGGAGAACAAGGCAGAAGAAACGAGAATGCGAAGTAAGGAGAAAAATGGTGAATTTTTTCATAAATTTATATTTATTATTGAAATGCTTACTTTAATGACAGAAGGTTATTGCTGCAGTAATGAATGTACTTCTTAAATTCAAAGAACTGTAATATTACTGTACTATTAGGGTATGTTACGTGTCACCAGTGTGTGAGCAGAAAACTTCAGAAAATGGCGAACTCAAGAGGTTCGGACTTTCTCTGGACCTGCCAACAATCTAACGGTCGGTGGTAAAATGTAACTTTTATCATTTCAGTTACCCAGCAGGGCAAACAGTATGAGCAGAATGCGTGATGTGGAGCTGAGGCATGCCATATTCATGTCACTCACAACGCTAAATATCATTCATTTACAGGTTCTTCGCCCTCGAGTTATCCTGTGTAGCTTCCTCGCTGTGAGTGTGAAAGAGTTTGCGGGTTTTCACAAAATATTTCAGATTTCTTGTTGGCATAGAGTTGTGTTCATCTTCTTTTCCCAGTCTGCAGTCTCGACACTGCATCCAGCTGAGAAGGTGAGCGGATAACCTGCACCCCAGTCGTATAAGATTGTGGGGGGGGGGCTTGACAGGGTAGATGCCGAGAGGATGTTTCCCCTCGTGGGGGAATCTAGAACTAGGGGGCATAGTTTCAGAATAAGGGGCTGCCCATTTAAAACAGAAATGAGGAAGAATTTCTTCTCTCAGAGGATCATGAATCTTTGTAATTCTCTTCCCCAGAGAGCTGTGCAGGCTGGGTAATTGAATATACTTAAGGTGGAGATGGACAGATTTTTGAATGATTAAGGGCATCAAGAATTATGGGGAGCGGGCAGGGAAGTGGAGTTGAGGCCAAAATCAGATCAGCCATGATCTTATTGAATGACGGAGCAGGCTCAAGGGGCCAAATGGCCTACTCTTGCTCCTATTTCTTATGTTCTTCATCTTACTCTATTACTGAGCAGGAAACTGGTGAGCAAAGAGGATCCAGGACCAGTAACACAGTGAAAAGCACCCGAAGTGCTGCAGCTCTTTGGGTGTTGGCTTCCTGTATTATTGGGTGCAATGGCCTTAGGCCTGCATGCTCAATGCATTCAGTGGAGGGCATTGCATCTGGGAAGCACCTAGTGTGCTAGCAGCCTGTGCACTAACTATGTCTAAGGCTCACTAAGGCCATCAACCCCTTGTCCTCTCCATCAGCAATACTAACTACTTCCACCTCAGTAATATCGCCCGTGCATCAGCTCATCTGCTGCTGAAACCCTCATCCATATTTTTGCTGCCTCCAGGGTCAACTACCCCAATGCTCTCCTGATCGGCCTCCTACCTGCTACCCTCCGTAAACTTGAGAGCATCCAAAACCCGCACCAAGTCCTGTTCACACATCACCCCTGTGCTCGCTGACCTCCATTGGCTCATGGTCCACCAATGTCTCGATTTTAAAATTCTCATTCTTCCGTTCAAATCCCTCACCCCTTCCTATCTCTGTAACATCCTCCAGCCCTACAACCCTGCCCAGAGTTCCACCAACTCTAACCTCTTCTTCATCCCACCATTGCCAACCATGCATTCAGCTGTCTAAGCGCTGGAATTCCCTCCCTAAACCTCTGCACCTCTCCACCTCCCTCTCCTCCTTAGAACCTGCTTATTTGACCAAGATTTTGGTCACCTGTCCTAATGTCTTCTTCTTTGGCTCAGTGTCAAATTTTGTCCAATTTTCACTGTATAAACGTAAGTTGTTGTTGACTTTTATTCTAATAGGGCTGTAGCCCCATACCCTGAATTGAGAGCCGAAACATCAGTCCAGATGCTCAGTGCTTGCCAGCAAAGGATACTGAAAGGGAGACCTTATTTTAAATTAACATTTTTCTGCTGAGTGGCCTTTTCTTGTAACAGGTCCACTGTTTTTTTTATGTCTGCATTTTCTTGACCTCCAGCGACCATTCTCATGCTGCCACCTGAGTGGAAGTATAACATGAAGTGAGATGTCTATGAATGTGTAATTTTGTTGGTTCATTACTGTAATGTATTTGCTTCATGGGTTCTTTGCTTAAAAATTCATAGCAACACATTGCTATTAAGAACTAGTTGGTTTATTAGCAAAGGTTTAACAATTGCACTAAACATTACGGGGCTGAAATTGCCCCTTTCTTAAGGCCTGTTACCGCCGGAAATCGGTGGCTACGCTGTGGAGTGGAATGGCCACCTATTTTTCGTGGAATGGCCGCCATTTTTAAAATTGCCCCCCTGCGGTATTCCGGCGGTGACCCGCTCCCCCCCACTACCGCTCCGCTGCTCCCAATCCGTCCGAAGTGCATCATCAGAGCGCGCAATGCCGATGTTCCCCCTCCGAACCCGAAATTCCGCCGCTCGGTGCCACCAATGGCTTTTTTCTGTCGGTGCACTGTGCTATCAGTGTGTTCAAAATGGCGGTGCGAGCATCATTAAAGAGGAAGGCGCACTGCCGCGGCCGGCATCTTACTTTTTGTTGGTCCGACAATTATGGCCCCGGGTTTGGCCACGGTGAAACAGCTCAAACACGGTAAGTCCGCCGCGTTTCCTGTGGGGGGCAATTTTGGCCCCTACCAGTTCATCCACCAGGCTCACAACCACCTGCCTCATTGTGGGTCCCCTAAACCCAACTGGCTGGGGTTTTATTGAGTCTTGTGAACATCACGTGACTGGCTAAGCCACTCACAATTCAATAGCTCTGCAAACCTGTGAGCATACTCACAGGAGCATGCATTACAATTATGAAATGATAAGTCTCTCATAAGAACCTATAAGATGGAATGGACCAAGTTTCTGCAGTCTTTGCTCAGAACCCTGTCCTTTGATGCAAGGGATCAGTCCTGCAGCTCAAATCCCACTGCAGAGACTTGAGCACAAAATCTAGGCTCACACTCCAGTGCAGTGCTGAGGGAGTGCTGCATTGTCGGAGGTTCCATCTTTCAGATGAGACGTTAAACCGAGGCTTTGTCTGCCCAAAGTGGATGTAAAAGATCCCATGGCATTATTGTGAAGAGGAGCAGGGAAGTTCTCTCTGGTGTCCTGGCCAATATTCATCCCTCAACCAAAACAGATTATCTGGTTATCTGGTCCTCACCACATTGCTGTTTGTGGGAGCTTGCTGCGCGCAAATTGACTGCTGCATTTCCTACATTACATCAGTAACTACACTTAAAATGTACTTAATTGGCTGTAAAGTGCTTTGTGACATTCTGAAGGCCCGACTTCAGACTGCAACATCTCAGCATGGGCTGCACCAGTCTGGGCTGGTGGGCTGACAGCCAACAGCAAGGGCATTGCCAGACTGGCAGGGCTTAGAGCAGGAATGCTGTCATCCTTGTTATGTATGTAACTATGTAATACTTGCCACCAGAGGGCGCGACTGTTGGAGTCCTCATGGTCACCTGCACACATGTGCAGGGCCAGTATACAAGGTTGGCTGCCATGTTGTTTCGGCACTCTGGAGTTGTAATAAAGAAGACTAAGGTCACACTCAGTTTAGCTCACAGTACTCAGCCTCGTGGAGTTCTTCTATACACAATAATTGGCGACAAGTAACAGAATACAAACCTTCACACAACCATGGCTGCCGTTGGAATATTAGAGAGATTCATTGAGAGTGATTATTGGGAAGCCTTTGTCGAGCAGTATTTCGTGGCCAATGAGCTGGAAGGAGACACTAACGCGGCCAAGTGCAGGGCAGTTCTCCTCACCGAATGTGGGCCTAAAATATATGGCCTCATCAAGAATCTGCTCGCACCGACAAAACCAACGGAGAAGGAATATACAGAGTTGTGCACGCTGGTTCGGGACCACCTCAAGCCGAAGGAGAGTATACTCATGGCCAGATATCGTTTTTACACGCACCATCGCTCCAGGGGCCAGGACGTGGCGAATTATGTCGCCGACCTGAGACGCCTCGCGGGACCTTGCGATTTTGGAGCTGCGTTGGGGGAAATGCTGCGGGACTTTTTCGTGCTGGGCATCAGCCACGAGGTCGATTGCTGGTTGGGTGTGTGTTGGTGGATCATCGATGGTGATGTCCTTTTTACGTCGTTCCTGGTTGTCAGCAATTTGGTCTGGTCTAAATGCTTTCTGCACATTTGGCCATTACAATCCTGAGAGAGGAAAGCAGGTCGTGCTCCATGGAGCCACTGCCACTCTCCTGGGGCGGCACCTCAGCAATCCTACTGATCTGTTGGAGAACAGGTTGATGGATTGCTGTGATGCCCTTTGAACAGTGGTATCCATAGTCATGATGGCAGCAGTCTGAGCTTGCAAGGCAGCAGTCTGAACTTCCACTGCAGCACTGAAAACTTTGATGTACACTGTTTGTGCAGCAGTGGAAGTTGTTTGGGCTGCAGTTGAAGTTGTGACATTGGCCATCAGATGATGCACCGTGGTGGTTTCCACGGGTGGCCTAATGGAGGTGACCACCTGTTCTATGTTGGAAAAGATGGGCTCCAAGCTCTGCAGAAAAGCCTGTGCCAAGTTGGTGCTGGATTCCTCATGCTCCTCGACCTAACTCGCACCAAGTCCCACTCACCCATCATCCCTGTGCTCGCTGACCTACATTGGCTTCCGGTTAAGCATAATCTCAATTTCAAAATTCTCAATCCTTATTTTCAAATCCCTCCATATCCTCACCCCTCCCTATCTCTGTAATCTCCTCCAACCCCACAACCCCCCGAGATGTCTGCACTCCTCTAATTCTGTCCTCTTGAGCACCCCTGATTATAATCACTCAACCATTAGTAGCTGTGCCTTCTGTTGCCTCGGTCCTAAGCTCTGGAATTCCCTACCTCTCCGCCTCTCTTTCCTCCTTCAAGACATTCCTTATAACATACCACTTTGACCATCTGCGCTAATTTCTCCTTATGCGGCTCAGTGTCAAATTTTTTTATCTCATAATACTCCAGTGAAGTGCCATGAGACGTTTCACTATGTTAAAGGCGCTATATAAATACAAGTTGTTGTTGTTTACATTGAGCGCAGGCTTTCTGGCAGACTTACCAGAGCACCAAGCATTTGGTTATGTGCACCCATCAGCCTTCTCTGTGGCCTGGCCCATCAAAGTCCTCATCTGACTCCTCTGCAGCAGAACTAGTGTGAGACTTCACCCTCCGGCGAGCTGGCACCTGCGCTACCCTTCCCCCCACCCTGATTCCTGGGCACTTGTGCCCGGTGTCTCACTACCCACAGATCCCTCCTCTATCTTAGCCAATTAAATACGTCCAGCGTCAGTCTCTGAGCTGGTGGCTGCAAGTGTAAGATCGAGTGATGGTATCTCATCATCTTCACTGTCTTCTGCCTCTTCCTCCTCTGACTGAGAAGGCTCCAGTTCTTGGGTATCTGACATGAAAAAAGAATAAAGTTTGGGTTATGGTGAGGGGAAAGGAAAAAGTAAGAAATGCGTGCTTACACCATCTGCAGCTTGTGAGTCAGAAGAGATTGAAGGGTGATGGAGAGGTGGGAAGAGAGAAGAAGGAGAAGGTAAGCAGATACCCTTATCATCAATCCCTTCAGCACCGCCAGTGGCAACAGCCTCAGCGATGCCCCTTCCCAAGATGGCCAGCACTGTCTCCTCCATGGAGGTTAAAACATGCAGGTGTGCTTGTTATCCTCAAGTTCTTTGCTACCGCCTCCTGTTATGCAACACTTTCTCCTGCAAGAAAGAGGGAAATGTGTCAGTGTCGTGCAATATCTTTAGGTGATGTGGCTGCCATGGTTGTATAGCTGCCAGTGTGTGCGAGCTGTGAGTTGTGGGTGTGAGGCTTGCAACAGTGTGTGAGGGTGAGATAAAACATATGGATTTCAGGGTTGAGTACGGATTGTTGGTAGATGGGTGATGGGGTGTATTGCTGGCTGCATGCAGCAATTATGTAAAGCAGCAGACAGAACTAATTTACTGTGCCGCCCGCAACACAATGAGCAGGTGCGGGTTAATCGCATATCCGTGGTCCTGCTTGTTTTCAGGGGTTAGCTCATTTTTCCCCCTCTATGTTTTGAAGCAAAGATCACTATTTCTTGTTGTAACAATCACTTTGTAGTACTGATCAAAATTTTAGTTATAATGATCACATTTTTCTGCTACCAATCACTGTGTTTGCAGTATTGATCACTGTATTTTTGTAGTACTAATCACCCTGTTGTGTAGCACTGATCACGATATATTCATAGTATCTGATCACTATTTATTGTAGTATTGAGTATTACTTTCTGTAGTACTGGTCAGTGTTTTTATTGCACTAAATACTGCCTTTTATAGTACTGATCACTCTTTCTGTAGTATCAATGATGATGTTTTGTGACACTGATCACTGTGTTTTTGGTCATTGCAGAGAGATGGGTGTGCTTGCTTTTTTGATCCTCCCTTTACTGGTGACTGGGATTGCTGGCATCGCTTACATTTACAAAAGAATAATGCGCCTGATGTCCAAATCAGCTGTGCGGAACAAAGTGATCGTGATAACCGACGCTATATCAGGACTTGGCAAAGGTGAGCAATCCAATATTCTTTGTTTCTTTCTGAATAGTTCCTGCATTTATTTGGACTTTTTCCACATATAAAAGGCTACCATACATAATCCCTTTAACAGAGTAAAACGTCCCAGGGTGCTTCACAATGGCGGAATCGGACAAACTTTGACTCTGCAACCCATAAGCAGATAGTAGGACATGTTACAAAAAGCATGGTCAAAGAGGTAGGCTTTAAGGAGCATCTTAAAGGAGGAGAGGTACGGAGGCGGAAAGGTTCAGGGAGGTCATTTCAGAGTTTAGGGCCTAGACAGCTGAAGACGCGGCCACCAATCATGGGCTATTAAAATCGGGGAAGCGCAAGAGGACAGAATTTGGAAGAGAGCAGAGATTTTACATTTCTTCTCTCAGCGGGTTGTAAATCTGTGGAATTCACTGCCTCAGAGAGCTGTGGAAGCTGGGTCATTGAATACATTTAAGACAGAAATAGACAGTTTCTCAAAAGATAAGCGAATAAGGGGTTATGGGGAGCGGGCGGGGAAGTGTACCTGAGTCCGTGATCAGATCAGCCATGATCATATTAAATGGCGGAGCAGGCTCGAGGGGCCATATGGCCTACTCCTGCTCCTATTTCTTATGTTCTTATGTAGGTTGTAGGACTGGAGGAGGTTGCAGAGATAGGGAGAGGTGAAGCCATGGAAGGATTAGCAGTGATACTTCGAATACAGTCACAGGCCACTTCATCTGTGTATGTGTTATATATGCAATAAAGGTTCAAACTGAGTATTGTTTAACAAAGCAAGATACAACCTTGGCTCTGCTTTATTTAGGCCCAAAGTGCCTGACTCTCAAAATGGCTGGCCTTTTATACCTGAGCAGCACCATGTGTGTTCTGCTCAGTGGCCTCCAACAATGACGCCATCTGGTGGCTACAAACAGAATGTACATACATGACAGTATGTACCTGTGCATCTCTTCTATGTATCTCTTCTTAAACATTTTCTTCCAATTTTCTCTCCTTAAAATGTTGACCCTTGCCAGTGTGCTTCTGTTTAATGCAATATTTCGGAAAGACATTAGCTTGGATGATGTGGAATCTATATGGGTAGAGCTGCAGAACACCAAAGGGCAAAAAACATTAGTGGGAGTTGTGTACAGACCTCCAAACAGTAGGAGTGATGTTGGGGAGGGCACCAAACAGGAAATTAGGGGTGCATGCAATAAAGGTGCAGCAGTTATAATGGGTGACTTTAATATGCACATAGATTGGGCTAGCCAAACTGGAAGCAATACGGTGGAGGAGGATTTCCTGGAGTGCATAAGGGATGGTTTTCTCGACCAATATGTCGAGGAACCAACTAGGGGGGAGGCCATCTTAGACTGGGTGTTGTGTAATGAGAGAGGATTAATTAGCAATCTCATTGTGCGAGGCCCCTTGGGGAAGAGTGACCATAATATGGTGGAATTCTGCATTAGGATGGAGAATGAAACAGTTAATTCAGAGATCATGGTCCAGAACTTAAAGAAGGGTAACTTTGAAGGTATGAGGCGTGAATTGGCTAGGATAGATTGGCGAATGATACTTAAGGGGTTGACTGTGGATGGGCAATGGCAGACATTTAGAGACCGCATGGATGAACTACAACAATTGTACATTCCTGTCTGGCGTAAAAATAAAAAAGGGAAGGTGGCTCAACCGTGGCTATCAAGGGAAATCAGGGATAGTATTAAAGCCAAGGAAGTGGCATACAAATTGGCCAGAAATAGCAGCGAACCCGGGGACTGGGAGAAATTTAGAACTCAGCAGAGGAGGACAAAGGGTTTGATGAAGGCAGGGAAAATGGAGTACGAGAAGAAGCTTGCAGGGAACATTAAGGCGGATTGCAAAAGTTTCTATAGGTATGTAAAGAGAAAAAGGTTAGTAAAGACAAACGTAGGTCCCCTGCAGTCAGAATCAGGGGAAGTCATAACGGGGAACAAAGAAATGGCAGACCAATTGAACAAGTACTTTGGTTCGGTATTCACTAAGGAGGACACAAACAACCTTCCGGATATAAAAGGGGTCAGAGGGTCTAGTAAGAAGGACGAACTGAGGGAAATCTTTATTAGTCGGGAAATTGTGTTGGGGAAATTGATGGGATTGAAGGCCGATGAATCCCCAGGGCCTGATGGACTGCATCCCAGAGTACTTAAGGAGGTGGCCTTGGAAATAGCGGATGCATTGACAGTCATTTTCCAACATTCCATTGACTCTGGATCAGTTCCTATCGAGTGGAGGGTAGCCAATGTAACCCTACTTTTTAAAAAAGTAGGGAGAGAGAAAACAGGGAATTATAGAACGGTCAGCCTGACCTCAGTAGTGGGTAAAATGATGGAATCAATTATTAAGGATGTCATAGCAGCGCATTTGGAAAAAGGTGACATGATAGGTCCAAGTCAGCATGGATTTGTGAAAGGGAAATCATGCTTGACAAATCTTCTGGAATTTTTTGAGGATGTTTCCAGTAAAGTGGACAAGGGAGAACCAGTTGATGTGGTATATTTGGACTTTCAGAAGGCTTTCGACAAGGTCCCACACAAGAGATTAATGTGCAAAGTTAAAGCACATGGGATTGTGGGTAGTGTGCTGATGTGGATTGAGAACTGGTTGTCAGACAGGAAGCAAAGAGTGGGAGTAAATGGGTACTTTTCAGAATGGCAGGCAGTGACTAGTGGGGTACCGCAAGGTTCTGTGCTGGGGCCCCAGCTGTTTACATTGTACATTAATGATTTAGACGAGGGGATTAAATGTAGTATCTCCAAATTTGCGGATGACACTAAGTTGGGTGGCAGTGTGAGCTGCGAGGAGGATGCTATGAGGCTGCAGAGTGACTTGGATAGGTTAGGTGAGTGGGCAAATGCATGGCAGATGAAGTATAATGTGGATAAATGTGAGGTTATCCACTTTTGTGGTAAAAACAGAGAGACAGACTATTATCTGAATGGTGACAGATTAGGAAAAGGGGAGGTGCAACGAGACCTGGGTGTCATGGTACATCAGTCATTGAAGGTTGGCATGCAGGTACAGCAGGCGGTTAAGAAAGCAAATGACATGTTGGCCTTCATAGCGAGGGGATTTGAGTACAGGGGCAGGGAGGTGTTGCTACAGTTGTACAGGGCCTTGGTGAGGCCACACCTGGAGTATTGTGTACAGTTTTGGTCTCCTAACTTGAGGAAGGACATTCTTGCTATTGAGGGAGTGCAGCGAAGATTCACCAGACTGATTCCCGGGATGGCGGGACTGACCTATCAAGAAAGACTGGATCAACTGGGCTTGTATTCACTGGAGTTCAGAAGAATGAGAGGGGACCTCATAGAAACGTTTAAAATTCTGACGGGTTTAGACAGGTTAGATGCAGGAAGAATGTTCCCAATGTTGGGGAAGTCCAGAACCAGGGGTCACAGTCGAAGGATAAGGGGTAAGCCATTTAGGACCGAGATGAGGAGAAACTTCTTCACCCAGAGATTGATGAACCTGTGGAATTCTCTACCACAGAAAGTAGTTGAGGCAAATTCACTAAATATATTCAAAAGTGAGTTAGATGAAGTCCTTACTACTAGGGGGATCAAGGGGTATGGCGAGAAAGCAGGAAGGGGGTACTGAAGTTGCATGTTCAGCCATGAACTCATTGAATGGCGGTGCAGGCTCGAAGGGCTGAATGGCTTACTCCTGCACCTATTTTCTATGTTTCTATGTACTTCACCCAATGACCACTACTGCTTTGGAACCTCTGACAGGGAGAGTCGTCAGGCTATTCAATATGGATGGTAGCACAGTCAAGCCCAATTCTGCCACACCAGTGATCTTTCTAGCAGGGGTCACCAAACAAATGATCAGGACCAGAATTCCTGGTGGATTTTTCACTGCCTTAGCTCGGGAGCACTGAAATAATTACCATCTCAGCTGGGAACAGCTAATAATGTAGATTGGGCACCAAACCCAAGATTTGTTGCTACGTGGCTACATTGGCAGGTGCCTTTACTTACAAGGCAATCGAGGCTGATTTTTATTTATCTATGGGCCTCCAGTTATAGTTTGCCTGTGGCCGGTTAGCCCAGTTGGTAGCACTCAAACTCCACTCCAGGTCTTGAGCACAAAATCTCATCTGACGCTTTAGCGCAGTACTGAGGAAGTACTGCATTGTCAGGGGTGCCATCTTTCAGATGAAACGTTAAACCAAAGCTGTCTGTTCAAGGTGGACTTTAAAGATCCCACGGCAATATTCGGAGAAGAGCAGCAAGTTCTCCCAGCATTGTGGTCAACATTCATCCCTCAACCAACATCACCAAAAACAGATTATCCGGTCATTTATCTCATTTGGTGTTTGTGCAACTTACTGTGGGCAAGTTGCCTGCAGTATTTGTGAATGAAACAAGTAATTCATTGGCCACAAAGCATTTTGGGACATGCTGAAGATATCAAAGACAATTTCTATCTTTAAGAACATAAGAAATAGGAGCAGGAGTAGGCCATTTGGTCCCTTGAACCTGCTCCGCCATTTAATAAGATCATGGCTGATCTGATCATAGACTCAGCTCCACTTCCCTGCCCACTCCCCATAATCCTTCACTCCATTATCGCTCAAAAATCTGTCCAGCTCCGCCTTAAATATATTCAATGATTCAGCCTCCACAGCTCTCTGGGGCAGAGTTCCACAGATTTACAACCCTCTGAGGGAAGAAATTCCTCCTCATCTCAGTTTTAAATGGGTGGCCCCTTATTCTGAGACTATGCCCCCTAGTTTTAGTTTCCCCTATGAGTGGAAATATCCTCTCTGTATCCACCTTGGCGAGCCCCCTCATTATCTTACATGTTTCGATAAGATCACCTCTCATTCTTCTGAACTCCAATGAGTATAGGCCCAACCTACTCAACCTAGCTTCATAAGTCAACCCCCTCATCTCCGGAATTAATCTAGTGAACCTTCTCTGAACAGCCTCCAATGCAAGTATATCGTTCCTTAAATACGGAGACCAAAACTGTACACAGTACTCTAGGTGTGACCTCACCAATACCCTGTACAGTTGTAGCAGGACTTCTCTGCTTTTATACTCCATCCCTCTTGCAATAAAGGCCAACATTCCATTTGCCTTCCTGATCACTTGCTGTACTTGCATACTAACTTTTTGTGTTTCATGCACAAGGACCCCCAGGTCCCTCTGTACTGCAGCACTTTGCAATTTTTTTCCATTTAAATTATAATTGGCTGCTATATTTTTTCTGCCAAGGTGGATAACCTCACATTTTCCCACATTATACTCCATCTGCCAAATGTTTGCCGACTCATTTAGCCTGTCTATATCCCTTTACAAATTTCTTGTGTCCTTCTCACAATTTGCCTTCCCACCCATTTTTGTATCATCAGCAAACTTGGCTACATTATACTCGGTCCCTTCATCCAATCATTAATATAAATTGCAAATAGTTGAGGCCCCAGCACTGATCCCTGCTGCACCCCACTAGTTACTGTTTGCCAACTGGAAAATAACCCATTGATCCCGACTCTTTATTTTCTGTTAGTTAGCCAATCCTCTATCCATGCTAATATATTACCCCCAACCCCGTGAACTTTTATCTTGTGCTGTAACCTTTTATGTGGCACCTTATCGAATGCCTTCTGCCCAATTACGAGATTCAATGCCAATTCCTTCCTTTTCTGCTCGCCAGTGAATAATGGTTAGGAAAAGCTAATTAGAACATAAGAAATAGGAGCAGGAGTCGTCCATTCGGCCCCTTGAACCTGCTCCACCATTCAATAAGATCATGGCTGATCTTCTACCTCAAATGCACTTTCCTGCACTATTCCCATATCCCTTAATTCTCTTAGTATCCAAAAATCTATTGATCTCTGTTTTGGGTATGGGGTAGAGAATTCCAAGATTCACCACCCTCTGAGTGAAGAAATTTCTCCTCATCTCAGTCCTAAATGGCCGACCACTTATTCTGAGACTGTGAACCCTGGTTCTTGACTCCCCAGCCAGGGGAAACATCCTCCCTGCATCTACCCTGTCAAACCCCTTAAGAATGTTATATGTTTCAATGAGATCACCTCCCAATCTTCTAAACTCTAGAGAATATAGGCTTAGACTACTCAATTAGAGATGGACTTATCCCAGATCCCTAGTCCCTGCTTTTGTTGGAGACAGTCATTGGCCCCTGCACCACTGGACTAAGGAGGGAAAAAGCCAGGCAAGGTATGATTAGGATGGCTGATATATTAGGGTTCTGTTAGAATCCAGGAATATGATCAAACAACAACCCTTTATTCCCAAGTACATCTCTCACACTTTCTGCCTCTCCCCCAGTCTAGTGTGTTCTTCCCATAGCCAACGCTCACTGGTCAACACTGGCTTTCTTTTAATTCCCCCAATTTCAGCCTTGGCTCAGTGGGCACCAGATTCGCCTCTGAGTCAGAAGGTTGTGGGTTTAAGTCTCACTCCAAGGACTTGAGCACATAAATCTAGGCTGACACTCTAGTACAGTATTGAGGGAGTGCTACACTGTCGGAGGTGCCGTCTTTCGGATGAAACGTTAAACCGAGGCCCCGTCTGCCCTCTCAGGTGGACGTACAAGATCCCATGGCTCTATTTCGAAGAAGAGCAGGGGAGTTATCCCTGATGTCTTGGCCAATATTTATCCCTCAATCAACAATTTAAAAAAGATTATCTGGTCATTATCACATTGCTGTTTGTGGGAGCTTGCTGTGCACAAATTGGCTGCCGCGTTTCCCACATTACAACAGTGACTACACTCTAAAAGTACTTAATTGACTGGAAAGCGTTTTGAGATGTCCGATGGTTGTGAAAGACGCTATATAAATGCAAGTCTTTCTTTTCTTTCAGCAAATCCCCCACACAACTGGCTTTTTAAACAAACATTACACATAGCTTACTTATAATCTATATCATAACCAGACAACCCTGCAACAGCTGTGCAGTGAACATGTGCGGGCTTCGGGGGAAGGCGAGGAACCGGCTCCACTGTAATACCTCAATATGAAATGGCTTGCCAACACTTACTGTTTAGGCTTGCACTCGAAGAGTTGACATCGGGGTGAAGTACTGGATGGTCTTAACTTACAGAAACCCTTCCACCTACAGTTCCATCTTTTTCCTCCAGAACTTGAAACATAGAAACATAGAAAATAGGTGCAGGAGTAGGCCATTTGGCCCTTCGAGCCTGCACTGCCATTCAATAAGATCATGGCTGATCATTCACCTCAGTACCCCTTTCCTGCTTTCTCTCCATACTCCTTGATCCCCTTAGCCGTAAGGGCCATATCTAACTCCCTCTTGAATATATCCAACGAATTGGCATCAACAACTCTCTGCGGTAGGGAATTCCACAGGTTAACAACTCTCTGAGTGAAGAAATTTCTCCTCATCTCAGTCCTAAATGGCCTACCCCTTATCCTAAGACTATGTCCCCTGGTTCTGGACTTCCCCAACATCGGGAACATTCTTCCCGCATCTAACCTGTCCCGTCCCGTCAGAATCTTATATGTTTCTATCAGGTCCCCTCTCATCCTTCTAAACTCCAGTGAATAAAGGCCCAGTTGATCCAGTCTCTCCTCATATGACAGTCCAGCCATCCCTGGAATCAGTCTGGTGAACCTTCGCTGCTGAGCACATGATCTGGGTTGCCTGCTCAGTACGAGATTGAGGGATGGCCATTAAATTTTTCTGCCTGTTTGGGTGGATGTAAAAGATCCCAGGGTGACATCTGATACCAAGAATGGATTAACTGGTTATCAGATCATTTGCTGTTCGTGGAACCTTGCTGTGTGTAAATTGGCTGCTGCGTTTGCCGAGAAAACAACAGCGAGTGCACAGTACCTAAATACGTTGATTAATTTAATAGTTTTAGAGGATGGGTGACCATAAATATATAAGTGTATATGCTACTCCTCAAAATGATAGGGTTCAAAAGCACTTATTGTTGATGTATATAGAGTATTTACATATAGTGATTACTGTTCTTCATAATAATTACATTTACACTTATGGCGATACATTGTGAGTTCACTGGAGATTTCACATGTTAAAGTTCTCGAGCTCAGGGGGCGCGGGGGCGGGGAGGGAGAGTTTACAGCTAATCAATTATTTGAGGTATCAGGACTTCTGAGACCTCTCTCCTAACACCCTTTCTTTTAAACCTTTGTTTTCAACCTGGCGATGGGAGAATCTGCATATTTCAATTAGCTGTTCATCCTTACCAACACCGGTGTTTTAACAAGAATAACTCCCCAACTTTGTTCTAGCTTTCCCTTGACCAAACTGTCAATCCAATCATCCAACTGGAGCCAGTTACAGAGACATTAATGAACAAAGGCTGAAAATGCTGGAAATCTCAGCGGCTCAGGCAGCATCTGTGGAGAGGAAGCAGAGTTAACCTTTCGGATAGATGACCCTTCGTCAGAACTGGGAACGTTAACCCTGCTTCCTCTCCACAGATGCTGCCTGACCCGCTGAGATTGCCACCATTTTCTCTTTTTATTCCAGATTCCAGCATCCGCAATATTTTGCTTTTGAATGAACAAAGGCACCCCTACAGGCGATGTTATCGCTTGCCTTGCACAAATGTGGCCTTGTCCTGGGTTTGGGGGTTGGCGGGGTGGGGGGCGACAGCTGAGAGATCTATGGGGCCAGGACAAAGGAAGCTTGGAACTGAATTTTGATTATCTCTGTCTAGTAACAGAGGCCGGAATTTTCATGCTGCCGCCCGCGCGGGATTGGAGGCGGATTGGTAGTAAACGTCACAAAAAATGGGAGCACATCGGGACCCCGGACATCATCCCGTGTCCTTGCACCTTTAACTTGGGTGCGTTTGCCAGCGCGGCACAGACCCGACAATACTACCTTGCTGTCATACCCTTAACAGGTTTGTTAACCAGAATTTTTGAATTTCACTGCATGACCACGGGAATCACGCAGCTCGGGAACCACGTCTGTGAAGTTGAGGAGGATGCTCAGCGGCCATTGATCAAAGTCATTACTGGAGAGCATGGAATGCACAATAAATACTGCCACGTGACACCTGTTTACTTGCCTAAGGGAAAGGCTCTTGCTGAGTGCATTTTGAGCATAGATATATGTGTCTAGAGTTTGCAAGTCTTTTCTGCAAATTCGGTAGCCTCTCTCACCTCATTGATACTACCTATCACACCATTGACAGATTGCTTCCCTGATCTCTACTGGACCTGCCATCTATTACAACAGCATGGGTGCCGTTTATACCGCCTCACCTTGATCCTCAGAATTGGACCAGGATGAGCCCCAACACCAGCAGCACCAGGCACACCAGCATCAGCAGCAACACCACCAACCTTCTCCTCAATGATTTGATGCTCCACAGGGCAGAGGGGGTCAGTGCAGGGCTGCACCGCACCGGACTCGATACCCCCAACACAGGGTATACAGGCAGAGGATGAGCTTCCTCAACATGACTGAGCAGCAGTGCCAAAGGAGGCTCAGGCTATCATGCCAGGTCATCACAGACATTTGCACATTGCTGGAGCAAGACCTGCAGCCCAGAGGAGCGGGTGGGCAAGCCTTACCAGTGGCTGTCAAAGTCACCAGCGACCTCAACTTCCTCGCCTCAGGCTCCTTCCAGGGATCTGCAGCAGACATTTGTGGCATCTCTCAGTCGGCCGCCCACAGATGTATCACACACGTCCATTGGTTTCATGTTTGACAAGTCAGCCAATTATATCAACTTTGCCACGGATGAAGCCAGTGTTACTAAGCAGGTGCTCGGCTTTGCCACTCTGGCTGGCTTTCCACGGGTACAGGGCGTCATCGACTGCACACAGGAATGTTTGTCAACCACAAGGGCTTCCACTTCCTCAATGTGCAGCTTGTCTGCAACCATAAGAAGATTATCATACATGTGTGCGCCAAATTCCCTGGCAGCTGTCAAGACTCTTTTGTCTTTCGTCAGTCCACCCTCCCTCAGCTCTTGCTCCTCTAAACGGACTTACCAGCTGGTTGCTTGGAGACAAGGGCTATCCACTGAAGACGTGGCTCATGACATCCTTGAGGAGGCCAAGTACTGAGGCCGAGAAAAGATATAATGACAACCACATTTCCACCAGATGTGTCATAGAGCAGACAATAGGCTTCAGATGCCTTGACAGATCTGGAGGAGCCCTTCAGTACGCACCAGCCAGAATCTCCAGAATCATCGCCGTCTGCTGGACGCTGTACAATATAGCGCAGCAACGAGGATTAATGCTGCATGAGGAGCAAGGTGCAGAGAGCACAGCTTCTCCAGAGGAGGAGGAGGAAGAGGAGGAGAAGCAGGAGCATCAGCTGGAAGATGAGAAGGAGGAGCAGGTGGAACCTGAGGTCCAGATGCCAGAAGCACGCGAGCAGATTGCTGCCCAGGCCATAAATGGCCTCATCATAGACAGATTTACTTAACTTCCTACATTATGGCTGCCACATGCTGTGCCAGGTTCACCCCTTGCAACAACACCATAAAGCATCCCTACAATGACCAAGCCATTCCTTTCACACTGACCCCATTTACTGGAGGTAACCATCTTCAGCTGTTTCATCAATGACCTTCCCTCCATCCTAAGGTCAGAAGTGGGAATGTTCGCTGATGATTGCACAGTGTTCAGTTCCATTCGCAACTTCTCAGATAATGAAGCAGTCCAGGCCCGCATGCAGCAAAACCTGGACAACATTCAGGCTTGGGCTGATAAGTGGCAAGTAACATTCGTGCCACACAAGTGCCAGGCAATGACCATCTCCAACGAGTGAGAGTCTAACCACCTTCCCCTGACATTCAACGGCATTACCATCGCCGAATCCCCCAACATCAACATCGTGGGGGGGGGTCACCATTGACCAGAAATTTAACTGGACCAGTTACATAAATACCATGGCATCAAGAGCAGGTCAGAGACTGGGTATTCTGCAGCAAGTGTCTCACCTCCTGACCCCTCAAAGCCTTTCCACCATCTACAAGGCACAAGTCAGGAGTGTGATGGAATACTCTCCACTTCCTTGGATGAGTGCAGCCCCAACAACACTCAAGAAGCTCAACACCATCCAGGACAAAGCAGCCTGCTTGATTGGCACTCCATCCACCACCATCAACATTCACTCCCTCCACCACCGGCGCACCGTGGCTGCAGTGTGTACCATCAACAAGATGCACTTTAGCAACTCACCAAGGCTTCTTCAGCAGCACCTCCCAAACCCGCGACCTCTACCTCCTAGAAGGACCAGGGCAGCAGGCGCATAGGAGCACTGTCACCTGCAAATTCCCTTCCAAGATACCCACCATCCTGACTTGGAAATATATCGCTGTTCCTTCTTGGAACTCCCTCTCTAACAACATTGTGGGAGTTCTTTCACCACAAAGACTCCAGCGGTTCAAGGAGGCGGCTCACCACCAACTTCTCAAGGGCAATTAGGGATGGACATAAATGCTGGCCTTGCCAACAACGTCCACATCCTGGAACAAATAAAATAAAAGGGAATGTTATGTCTCACCATTCACTCCAACTCACGAAGTCACTTCCAAACTAGCATAGAAAAATGGGCATGTCTGGAAAATGGCAAAAATAAATAGTTTTATATGTGACATAACAGTAATGGAACCTTAACAATAACACTTTAAGTGCTCACCCTTGTTCCTTTACTTCTGTGTCATTTTAGCTTTATGCCTGCTTCTACAAGGTGCAACCTCTGTGGCTTCAGTAGAGGTAGAGACAGCCTGCTCACTTCCATGCTGCGACTGCTTTTGGCGGACGTCCTCTGTGTTTTGGACCCTCTGAGGGCCCTGCCAAAGTCTGCTCCTCCTGTGACTGTGCAGGGGCAGACTCGGCCATCGCGATCTGAGGAGGCATCTGGGGCTCTGACTGAGGGGAATGCAACAGGGGTGAAGTGTGAGCACTTTGAGAGGAGCCCCGACTTCCATGTCCCCTCTCACTGTCATCACTCTCAAGGGCCACCCGCACTTCCCTGCTAGCAGGGTGTTGGAGAGCACCTTGCTGCACAGCAGTGGGGCTATGAGGACCCAAATTTACGCTGACATCTGTCCTAGACAGTAGGTCTATGAGCGCCTGCTATCTATTCTCCATAGAGACCATGTGCTCCTGTGAGTGGTGCATTAGCTGTTCCATGCAGGTGGCCATCCTTTCCATGGAAGAGCCTACAGTCACCATCACCTGCGACCACGGTGGTGCTCATGTTGGAGATGGACTCCTCCATCCGCCGCACATCTGCAGACATCGTGGTCCCAAAATCTGTCAAAGCCTCCTGTACTTCTTACTGCACTTCCAGGATTGCCCTCTTTCTGGATGGCCCCCGAGGCTCAGTATCTGCATGCAGCGGAGCAGAGCTGGGAGTATCCTGCGCCCTCTGGGGAGGAGTCTCCATTGCTGTCTCTGTGACAGACCAGTAGACATCACTACTCTATCTCACGTAGAACTCACTGACGCATGCTGGGTGCACTTAGGTCTGGTGATGGTGCACCCTCAGAGGCTGGAGGCTCCTCTTAGGTGTCATCTTCCTCTTCCGGCTGGACAGTGGGGGGTGCTCTTGATGGACCTGTGGGAGAGTAAAGAGATGATTGAGAAATGTTATATTAAGAATGGATATCAAAACTATTATGCACATGATGAACTTTCATTGGCTGCTGACACCAGTCACCATTTGAGTGACTTGAATGCCATGTGGCTGTATGAGATGTGATTCTGTCACCAGGTTGCTACGAGGTCCCCCTCTCTCTGTCTCCCACCGCCAGGTGCTCTGCAAATCCTGACACCTCCAGGGTGACCTCCTCTGCTGCTGTCAAAGTGGTGAAGGATGGAGGGCCACCTCTAGTTCTCTCCCTCTCTCTGTTATTGTGCGCTCGTTTCTCCTGCAAAGAGGGAAAGAAAAAAAGTTTGAGCGAAGGCATGTGTGTAATGATTGTGTGGGTTACATCTTTAGCGGGTGACTATGAAGGAATGTGCTAATGCCAAAGTGCCAATGCCAAATAGCCTCCTTGTGTGATGTTAGTCAGTATGATTGCATTAGGATGAGGGTGAGTGTGGGGGGGTGATTAGTCAGATGGGGATGTGATTATGTAGATAGGGAGAGAGGGATGGATGGATGTGCAAGGTATGTTGGTGCAAGTAAGGATGAACAGGTTGGGAAGGCAGCGTGATGGGAATGTGATGAGAGGCACAGCGGAATGAAGGTGAGTGTGGCTTTGTACTCACCTTTCCTGATTTCATGAGATCATTGAAGTGCTTCTGGCACTGCACCCAGGTCCTCCTCACCACATCCCTACTGTTCACCTCTTCTGCAATTTGGAGCCAGATTCTTTTAGTTTCCTGGGGAGGTTTCTTGTGCCCATCAACAGGGAAGAGGACCTGCCTGTGTGCTATGACTCTCCCATAAGAATATGTAGAGAGTCATTGGAAAACCTGGGCACAGCCCTTGTCATGTATCTTACATTATTATATATAACTGTATCCCAACATGCTATACATGATTGTAATAAGATATGACCTGTAACCACCAGCATACCTTACCACCAGGGGTGCACTTGCAAGAGACAGGTATATAAGGACAGGTCTCAGGCAAGTGCAGCACTCCAGAGCTGTGAAATAAAGGTGCAGGTCCAGAGTGACCTTGACTTCACGATATGCCTCGTGTGAATCTGTACTGAGGGGACAGACTTTACACTGGCGACGGGTTACGGGATGACGAGGATGGGATTACAGAATCCACAGAATGGCGAACAACGGATCAGATGAAAAGTACAATGCGGGAGACAATTGGGAGGACTTTATAGAAAGGCTCCAGCAAAGCTTTGTAACCAAAGACTGGTTAGGCGACGATAAGGCAGACAAGAGAAGAGCCCATCTTTTGACCAGCTGTGGCTCGAAAACATACGCTTTAATGAAGGATCTGTTGGCACCCGAGAAACCAGCAAGCAAGTCGTTTGAAGAATTGAGCACACTGGTAAGAGACCATCTGAAGCCAGCGAGCAGCCTACACATGGCCAGATACAGGTTCTACAACTACAGACGCTGTGTGGGCCAGAGCATACCCGACTTCGTGGCGGAACTTCGGAGGTTGGCTAGTTTATGTGAGTTCTCCGATGAACTGAGGAGAGAAATGCTGAGAGACTTTTTCATTGAAGGAATAGGCCATGCAGGCATATTCCGAAAGCTCATGGAGACCAAGAACCTGACCTTAGAGGCAGCAGCACTGGTTGCACAGACATTCTTGGTAGGGGAAGAAGAAATGAGGTTGATTTACAATGCAGGTACAACAACAAACGAAATATTGGAACAAGAAGTTCACAGCACTAAACAAGCTGTTACCCCCACACAGACAAAACCGGGAGAACAGGCTCGCAACAGCAGGCAGAAGCCATCAAGGGCCATAGGAACGGCCGTTCACACCTCATCAACCCATAATGTGAGCAATCAACTACAAACTGAGAGAAGCTCAAGAGAGATCAGCCAGACGCAGTTCATTCTTTGGAAACTCTTTAAACAATGGAACAGGTCTGTGCTGGTGGTGTGGGGGTGGGCACTCGTCAAGGGGATGTCGATTTCAGCAGGCTGTTTGCAGAAATTGTGAATATACAGGGCATTTGGCCCGCATGTGCAAAAAAACGGCAGCTCGGCTGGTATACGAATCGGATAGGTCGGAAAGCGGACCAGAAGATGGTGGGGACAGTACCCGGGACACCGGTGTACAGCGGGTCAACACGATCAATGGCCGCTGCTCCTACAACAGGACGCCTCCTATAATGATGAGGGTCCTACTCAACGGGATATTTGTCAACATGGATCTGGATACGGGAGCAAGTCAATCTCTCATGGGGGCTCAACAATTTGAACAACTGTGGCCGCATAAAAGAGACAGACCAAAACTCACAAGGGTCGACACCACACTAAGGACCTATACCAAAGAAATTGTACCAGTCCTCGGCAGCGCCATGCTCTCTGTCACACACAAAGGGACAGTGAACCGATTTCCCCTGTGGATTGTCCCCGGAGACCCCCCAGCACTGCTGGGGAGAAGATGGCTGGCAAAACTAAACTGGAAATGGGATGAAGTCCATGCCATGTCATTAGAGGAACGGACCTCCTGCTCAACAGTTATAAAGCGATTTGAACTTCTCTTTCAGCCAGGTGTGGGCACTTTCAAAGGGGCCAAAGTCAAAATCTACATCACACAGGATGCTAGACCGGTCCATCACAAGGCCAGAGCTGTACCCTATGTGATGAGGGAAAAGATTGAACACGAACTAGACAGGCTTCTGCGGGAAGGCATTATATCACCTGTGGAATTTAGCGACTGGGCAAGTCCCATCGTCCCAGTCATGAAGCCTGATGGATCCGTACGAATCTGTGGGGGCTACAAATCTACCATAAACAGAGTCTCCCGACAGGACCAGTACCCGCTGCCCAGAGCAGAGGACTTATTTGCCACATTGGCTGGAGGTAAACTTTTCTCAAAATTAGACCTCACATCTGCGTATATGACGCAAGAATTGACCGAGGAATCCAAGCTACTCACCACCATCAACACACATCGAGGCCTTTTCATGTACAATCGATGCCCGTTTGGCATCAAGTCAGCAGCTGCCATATTCCAGCGCAACATGGAGAGTCTGCTCAAGTCCATCCCGGGGACGGTTGTATTTCAAGACGACATACTTATCACGAGCAAGGACACCGACTCCCATCTCCGTAATTTGGAGGAAGTACTAAAGCGGTTGGATCGGGTAGGCCTACGAGTCAAGAAATCCAAGTGCCTGTTTCTCGCACCCGAGGTTGAATTTTTGGGCAGAAGGATTGCCGCTGATGGAATCCTCCCAACAGAGTCCAAAACAGAAGCAATTTGCCTGGCACCCAGGCCCCCGAATGTCTCAGAACTGCGCGCCTATCTCGGGCTACTCAATTACTTTGGGAACTTTATGCAGAACTTAAGCATGCTGCTGGAGCCTCTCCACGTACTACTCAGGAAGGGGTGCGATTGGTTTTGGGGGGACGCCCAGGAACGCGCCTTCAATAAGGCACGCAACCTTCTGTGTTCCAACAGTGTTTTGACTTTCTTTGAAAACCCAGACAAAAAGCTAGTTCTCACATGCGATGTGTCAGCGTATGGGGTCGGGTGCGTTTTGCAACATGTCAATAGTGCGGGCAAATTACAACCCATAGCTTATGCCTCCAGGTCACTTTCGCGGGCGGAGTGCGGGTACGGAATGGTAGAGAAGGAGGCGCTCGCGTGCGTGTACGGTGTCAAAAAGATGCACCAATACTTTTTCGGGGCCAAGTTTGCGTTAGAAACCGACCACAAGCCCCTCACGTCCCTCCTATCCGAGAGCAAGGCAATGAACGCCAACGCCTCGGAGCAAATTCAACGGTGGGCACTCATGCTGACGTCCTACGACTATACCATAAGGCACAGACCAGGCACAGATAACTGTGCCGACGTGCTCAGCAGGCTAACCCTGGCGACCACGGAAGGGTCTGACGAACAGGACTGTGAGATAGTCATGGCAATCAATGCCTTTGAGTCCACAGGTTCGCCCATGACAGCTCGCCAAATCAGAGCCTGGACGGCCAGCGACCCCACGTTATCCGTAGTAAAAAGATGTGTCCTAACCGGTGACTGGGCAGAGGCTCGCGATGCCTGCCCCGAGGAATTAAAACCCTTTCACAGGCGCATGCATGAGCTATCACTACAAGCAGACTGCCTGATGTGGGGCAGCCGAGTAGTCATGCCTCTGCGAGGCAGAGAGGCATTTGTCCGGGAGCTCCACCGCGAGCACCCGGGGATCGTTCTCATGAAGGCCATAGCCAGATCCCATGTCTGGTGGCCTGGTATTGACGCGGACATGGAGCTCTGTGTCCGAAGGTGCACCATTTGTGCCCAACTCAGCAATGCCCCCAGGGAGGCTCCACTGAGCCCCTGGCTCTGGCCTATCAAACCGTGGTCGCGGGTGCACGTAGACTATGCGGGCCCATTCATGAGCAAAATGTTCCTCGTAGTTGTAGATGCATTTTCAAAGTGGATCGAATGCACCATTTTAAACTCGAGCACAACCTCCACCACTGTGGAAAGCCTCGCAACCATGTTTGCAACGCACGGAATCCCTGACATATTGGTCAGTGACAATGGTCCGTGTTTCACCAGCGCAGAATTCCAAGATTTTATAATTGACCACGGCATAAATCACGTTAAGACGGCACCGTTCAAGCCGGCCTCCAACGGCCAGGCGGAGAGAGCAGTGCAAATCATTAAACAAGGCATGCTTAAAATCCAAGGTCCCACGCTGCAGGGTCGCCTGTCGCGACTACTGCTGGCATACAGATCTCGTCTGCACTCACTGACTGGGATCCCCCCCGCGCAACTGTTGATGAAAAGGACTTTAAAAACAAGGCTCTCATTAATCCTCCCAGACATGCACGAAATTGATGAGGCAAAACGCCATAAGCTGACTGAGTACCATGACAGAAATTCGAGGGGGAGATGGAATGAGATAGGGGACAAAGTGTTTCTACTAAACTATGGCAGGGGTCCCAAATGGCTTGCAGGGACAGTAACGGGCAAGGAAGGAAACAGGCTACTGGTAGTACACATGGACAATGGCAAAACCTGCCAGAGTCATGTAGACCAAGTCAAAAGCAGATTTACCAACA
Source organism: Pristiophorus japonicus (assembly GCF_044704955.1). Classification (NCBI taxonomy): domain Eukaryota; kingdom Metazoa; phylum Chordata; class Chondrichthyes; family Pristiophoridae; genus Pristiophorus; species Pristiophorus japonicus. The sequence continues at coordinate 83,431,365 of NC_091992.1, forward strand.
ACACTGCGGAACCAGAGGCAGACTACAATGTGGAACTCGCACCACACCTGGTGGACAGACAGAGGGAACAACCTGAGGAAAGGGCAATCCCAACAGACAGCCCAGGCGAGTCAACAACAATCACACCAATCGAAACAGACAGCCCAGGCGAGATACCAGCAACCACACCCAAAGAAAAACTGACACCAAGGCAAACAACTGAACCACAACTCAGAAGCTCCACGCAAGAGCGTAGACCACCTGAGAGACTGAACCTATAAAGACAATAAGACCTTGGGGGAGGGTGATGTCATGTATCTTACATTATTATATATAACTGTATCCCAACATGCTATACATGACTGTAATAAGACATGACCTGTAACCACCAGCATACCTTACCAACAGGGGTGCACTTGCAATAGACAGGTATATAAGAACAGGTCTCAGGCAAGTGCAGCATTCCAGAGCTGTGAAATAAAGGTGCAAGTCCAGAGTGACCTTGACTTCACTTTCTGCCTCGTGTGAATCTGTACTAAGGGGACAGGACTTTACAGCCCTCTGTCTCTGTGAAGCCATCTCTGCAAGGCTGAGCAATAACCAGATGGTGATCTATCCTCCCTGTACTCTCCTGGATGCAATGTGGCCAAGACTGCTTTAAATGTCCCTGCTGGAATTGAGACGTCGATGACACCATCATACTCGCACCATATAATAGGGTCGGGAAACGCACAGGCCTGCCTTACTAGGTGCCATTAACGGAAAGTTGCTCTGAGTAGTGGGATGACAAGAACGCGGTTCCAACCCGCCACGCTGCCCAGGTAATGAAAATTAAATCTAGAGTGTTTATTGACACCACTGTGTCAGCCAATGAGTTGAACACAGGGTGCAATTTACAGCTGGCAGGGCTTACAGCCAAACAGTGCATTTTTCAGTAAACAGCAAAGCAACAAAGTCTATTTAGAGAGTCTATTTAAAAAGTTCCTCTACAAACTACAACGGAACTCATGCGTACAATCAATTCCAGTCACTTACAGCAGTGTGGTCTCCAGGCGTGATTGATGGGGGCATTACCCAATCCTCGCCCTTCTGGCCGAGAATACTGGTGTCATTATGTGCAGCCAACTTCTATTTGCCACAGACTAACTGAACATCACTTAAAACATACAGTTGAACAGCTAAAAATTAATATAAAGACATCCAAGACAATTTGATTAATTGTTACAATGGGAGGAGAATCCAGCGGGTTCGGTACGGATGTGTGAATTTCCCACTAGACGTACCTTTCTGAACTCCACCCAGATAAGGGGATAAGGGGTTATGGGGAGTGGGCAGGGACGTGGAGCTGAATCCATGATCAGATCAGCCATGATCTTATTAAATGGCGGAGCAGGCTCGAGGGGCCGTATGACCTACTCCAGCTCCTATTTCTTATGTTCTTATGTTCTTATAATGCTCAACAGCCAGGCATTAAAACCTGGCCATTGTGACCCGACCAGAGCAGCTGTACTTGTATCAGCATGGCCTCAATGCCAGTAGTCTTAGTAGTCTCGCAAAATGGTCATTTTGTTCTGCCACTTCATGTTGTGTGATGGACGCTGGGTATTGGAGGTGGAATTTGTTAAGCTGCTAAATTTGATGGGAGTAACAGGTACAGGACTCAGGCCAAGCAGAAGGATGGTAATGATAGCATTTCAGCTTTGATTGAAGCTTGATCTCCTGTTAGTTGGAAATGCTTTATTTCAGTGCTCCAAATGCAAAACTGGCTCTTTGAATAGAAGACAGCACTTTATTTTCTATATTAGTGCATCCTTTAATGACATGCTACCCGGATAAGTGAACCAGTTGACAACATTTAATTAAGTACCACCAATGGTTTGGTGTAGCACTTTACATTGAGTTGGATGTCACATGACCCCTGTTTTCTTAAGGTCACATTTGTTTCCTACAGTGACAAACTGGTTGGCAATTAGCTGCAGATCCTCCTGATTATGTGCCTCTAGAGTACAGTCATCTGCAAACAAAATCACACGTGTGACCGCCTCTGGGGTCCTTACTTCTGCAGTTGGAGGTTGTGTCTTCTAGTAATAGAAATTAACTACAAGAACATCATCATCATAGGCAGTCCCTTGAAACGAGGATGACTTGCTTCCACGCCAAAAAAGGATGAGTTCACAGGTCTTTCAATGAAGTTCCCGAACTACATTGTGAAGGCTGGAAGATGCCTGTGTGTGGATTATTTTAACATGTGGTGGCCGCTGCACACTAACCACCATACGGGCTTGACAGAGCTAGGTCTTGGTCCAGTGGCATACTTTTACAGTACATTAGTGATAGCCTTGGCTCAGTGGTAGCACTCTCACCTCTGAATTAGAAGGTTGTGGTTTCCATTCCCACTCCAGAGACTTGAGCATATAATTCAGGCTGGCACTCCACTGCAGTACTGAGGGAGCAATGCACTGTCAGAGGTGCCATCTTTCTAATCAGACGTTAAACCGAGGCCCCGTCAGCCCTCTCAGATGGATATAAAAGATTCGAAGAAGAGCAGGGGAGTGCTCCCAGTGTCCTCAACCAAACCATAAAAATAGAGGAGTGAAATTGCCCTTAGCTCCGATTGGAGCCAGTAACTGTAGCACTCAGATCACTGACTCCACACAGCCTGGTGTTGTAGTAACTGCTGTGACCGTGGTCCTTTATTGTGTAACTCCAGAGTGCCCTTCAGGTGTGGTGGTCAGCCTTTTATACTCTGTCTCGCAGGTACTTTCGGGTCTCCCACCACAGTGCCCCTTGTGGCGCACCATTGTAACTATACATCTAATGTACATGGACAATACATAACATCTCAGTCCCCCCCCCCCCAGTTCCAAAAGCAAATTGCTAGTAGCCTCGGCCTGGTTCGTCCTGGTTGATTTATGAGTGTGAGTCCATGACCATCCACTTCCCTCTTCCCCCCCATGTAGAGATTATGCTTGCGATCCGGTGCAAGCATGTGGTATTTGCAGTCCTTACATGGGTGATACAAGTACACAAACATCATCTCCAGTAGAAAGCAGGTACACATCAACAGTACATTTGTATGATACATATAGATGCATTGAAGAGCTATATCAAAAGTTTGCAGGTACACTGAACAGTTATTAAATCCCAGCTCCACTGGGTGAGTTATGGTGGCGGCATACTGCCCCTTTTTGCCCAAGGTAATGGGCTGCGCTGAGACCGGGTATGGCAAGTGGTGCGTTGCCTCTGTTCTCTGAAAATAGTTGCCTTTTGTGGCTTCTCTGCAGCCACTGAACGATTGCATAAATCACATAAAATCAGAAATCGCATTAATCCATTAGTCATGCTAGTCACAGATCCATTAACCCTTTTAACTGTGCATTGTGATATTAACTCTTTTCACCAATCATATCAATCATTTTAATCACAGTAATCATTTTAGCATCAAAATATTAACTCTTGTCATAAATCACGTCATCATACAAATCACAGTAATCATTTTGACTCACTCGTGCCCTTACAAAAGCCTTTTTGTGGGGACCGCCAACGGTGTAAGGCCCCTTTAAGACACCCGGGTACATTTCCCTTTTAAGACGCCATTTTGATTTTTCCACGAGGTTTCTACTGGGCGCCGCCATTTTAGGTGCTCTGCTGGTGCCTGCCTGCCTCTCTCTGCAGAACTCTGCTGCCACAAGGCTCGCCTCCATCTTGAACTCGCTGTGCTGCTGCCTGCTCTCCCTCTCTCTCTCCCCGCAAACAGCTGGCGACCAAAGCGGCCACGGGCGGAGTGAAGCAGCCTCATCGCTACAGACCCGGCACCGTGGCTCTGAGGGAGATCCGCCGCTACCAGAAATCCACCGAGCTGCTGCCTGCTCTCCCTCTCTCTTCTCCAGCTCGGTCGGTGCTGCTGCTGGTTCCAGAGCCTCTTTCTCACTCTCAGACTTTGCAGGGGGGAGTCGACGGCCGCCGCTGCTCTGCCCACCCCCACACACGCTTCCTTCGCTGCCATCCGATCCGAAGGTGGAGGCCTGCTCTGCCTGTGAACACGGGGGACAGCGGTCTGTGGAGGAATGAAGTCTTCCCAGCTCCCACGGACCTTCCCCATCCATCTCCTGCTGAGTATCGTCGGCCCATCGTCTGCAATGATCCACAAAGGTAAACCGTGTGTCTCGCCCCCGTGAGATACCTGCACATCCGCTCTGCCAAGAACAGGTATCAGTTCCTTGGTGTAGGTACGCAGCTTCGCCGTGACCGGGACCAGCTTGGGTCGTGCAGCTGGGTTGATCCACAGTTCATCAAAAGTTTCCTGACTCATCAGCGACTGACCCGACCCCGTGTCCACTTCCAGACTCACTGGGACTCCGTTAATCTTGACTTCCATAATCACTGGGGCCGAATCGTCGGTACACGTGTACAGTCCAAACGCATCATCTTCTTCTACCCGGGGCTGGGATGCCCGTCGAGCCAAACCGCAATGCTCCTCGCTGGATAGCAGATCATCTACCATCTCCTCAGCCACACGGTGAGTCGTGTCTCTTTTGCACATACGCTGAAGGTGGCCTTTCATGTGGCAGGTATTGCACGTATACTCCGCAAACCTGCACCGGTGAGCCCCATGGCTTCCTCCGCAGCGCCAGCATGTGCTACTCGATTAGCCCCCCTCGGCGGACTCTGAGTTCCAGGAACCTGAGGTCCGTGCTATCTACCCTGGGCAGAGCCACGTTCTGCAGTTTTGTCTATGACAGGCGCTTTCAAAAAGTACTTCATTGTTTGTAAAGTGCTTTGGAACGGCGGAGGACACGAAAGGTGCTATATAAATGCAAGTTTTTCTTTCTATCATTCTTTTATATTGTGGATGTTCAGCATTGGCACTGTAAACCTTGGGGGATGTTGTTGCAGATTCTACTGCTAGTATGGATCACAAAATCATTAACTTAAATTATCAGAAAATCAAGCGTACCACAAAGTGGACGTTCTAGCCTGCACGACCGATCCTCCAGCCAAAGCTTGCATCAAGTGAGAATCAGCGCTGGGTGCAGAGACTTGGATGGTATTCCCTCTTGCATGGAGAATTGGACAAGGCAATTCAGAGAACAAAATGACAGAGAAAATATTCCGTGTGTGTGGAATTTCATTCAAACCTTAAGCAAATTAATTAGTGATGATGTAAAAATATGCAAAAAAACAAGAAACCAGGGTTGTGAGTTTGTGGAACTATTGCTCGTTCTGAGATGTGGGCTCGTGCCAACTAAGAAATGGTTTAAGAGTATACCCCAAATCATTTCACTTAGATTTATTACCATAAACAGACAGCCCAAGCTAGATTCAAACCCAGGTCCAGAGGTGGCAGGTCAGTGTGTGACACACTTCACCACCCAGTCCCCCAGTCGGTGTTGCAAATAAACACGGCAGTTTGTTTTCAATACGCTGTGTCAGATTCTAAAGATTCACATCATATGAGCAGCGTTCAAATTATCGGGAATACTGTTGCATTCAATAAACTTTATCTCAGGGATTGAACATTTTGACAGTGCCAAGGTTTGACCCAGTACTATGCACCCAGAAAAAAATAGATTGCTTCAACTCCCATATGTGGACACATCAGTGATCCATTTAATGAACGGCTGTTCCCTTATATACACCATACACAACGAAATGGGAAAATGCCCTTGGAAGTGATATGGCCAAAATCATTGACAGTTGACATCCGAGTCAGCGACACAGCCTTTCATCAGCATAAATGGTTTAAAGCTATATATAGGAGTGATCAAAATGCCTTTAGGACAGTTGTAAAGCCTATATTTAGGCTGCAGTCCTCTTTTCCTCCTCTTGGCAATTAACTTGTTGCATTCCATAAATAAAGGATACAGAATTTCTGTTAAACCAGCAAAGCAAATTTTACTGCAAACTCTGATGTATATGTGCATTTTTGTTTATGTGGCAGTGATTTAGGGGAAGTGACTCATATTTAGGAGTGTAGAACAAAGAGTAATAGATACAAGATTAAAACGATTCAGTACAGAGTAAGTCTATTTACCACAGGGTTGTGAGGTTGTGGAATGCATAACTAGGGTTAATGATTGAAGCACAGACCATGTCAATATTCCACAATAGGTTAGACAGGTGATTGAAGGAAAGGGGAATAAAGGGTTAGGGAACTGGGGATAATTCCCCTGCTTGTCTTCGAATCGTGACACGAGATTTTTTACGTCCACCAGCAGACGGGGGCTCGGTTTAACGTCTCATTGGACACTTGGCACCTTTGACAGGGCAGCACTCCTTCAGTACTGCACTGGAGCATCAGCCTAGAATGTGTACTCAAGTACACTTGGGGCCCAAATTTGGTGAAACCCAAGTTCCGCCCGGTTTTCGGCAGTCCCCAGGCGGCGCGTGATTTTTTACCGTCCAGTACTGCTGGGACCGACTGGGCGGGAGATTCATCCCGCTGTTTGCGGCGATAGCAGGAACGGAGTGCAGCGGGCGGGGTCCAGCGGAGGAGGCCTTTCGACTCGGGAATCTTCGGCTCCCTAGTTGTGCGCACACACGCGCAGCTGTCAAGCTCCACCCCCCTAGAGGCACTGACGAGAAGCCAGAGACTCCCGGCCTGAGATCGCTGTGGGGGGAGGGGGGGTGGAGGTGGAGATCGCTTTGGGGGGGAGGGGGGCGATCGCTGTGGGGTGGGGGGGAAGAGATCACTGTGAGGGGTGGAGATCGCTGTGGGGAGGTGAGAGAGACTGGGGTTGTGAGAGACTGGGGGGTGAGATAGACTGGGAGGTGAGAGAGACTGGAGGGGGAGAGACTGTGGGGGGGGGGGGAGGAGAGACTGGGGGTGAGATAGACTGGGAGGTGAGAGAGACTGGAGGGGGGTGAGGAGAGACTGGGGGGTGAGAGACTGGGGGAGGGGAGAGACTGGGGGGGAGGAGAGACTTGGGGGGGTGAGAGACTGGGGGAGGGGAGAGACTGGGGGGGGGGAAGAGTCTGGGGGGGTAGAGACTGGTGGGGTGAGAGAGGCGGGGTGGTGAGATAGACTGGGAGGTAAGAGAGACTGGAGGGTGAGAGACTGGGGGGAGGGGAGAGACTGGGGGGGGAAGAGACTGGGGGGGTGAAAGAGTCTGGGGGGTAGAGACTGGTGGGGTGAGAGAGACTAGGTGGGGATGAGAGAGACTTGGGGGTGAGAGAGAATGGGGGGTGAGAGACTGGGGGAGGGGAGAGACTGCGGGGGAGCGGGGGGAAGAAACTGGGGGGTGAAAGAGTCTGGGGGGTAGAGACTTGGGGGGGGGGGGGTGTTGAGAGAGACTGGGGGAGGGTTCTGGACTTCCCCAACATCGGGAACATTCTTTCTGTATCAAACCTGTCCAGTCCCGTCAGAATTTGATATGTTTCTATGAGATCCCCTCTTATCCTTCTAAACTCCAGTGAATACAGGCCCAGTCGATCCAGTCTCTCTTCATATGTCAGTCCTGATATCCCAGGAATCAGTGCACTCCCTCAATAGCAAGAACGTCCTTCCTCAGATTAGGAGACCAAAACTGAACACAATATTCCAGGTGGGGCCTCACCTGTACAACTGTAATAAGACTTCCCTCATCCTATACTCAAATCCCGTTGCTATGAAGGCCAACATACCATTTGCCTTCTTCACCGCCTGCTGTACCTACATGCCAACCTTCAATGACTGATGACTCATTAGACCCAGATCTCGCTGCACCTCCCCTTTTCCTAATTTGCCGCCATTCAGATAATATTCTGCCTTCGTGGTTTTGCCCCAAAGTGGATAACCTCACATTTATCCACATTATACTGCATCTGCCATGCATTTGCCCACTCACCTAACCTGTCCAAGTCATCCTGCAGCTTCTTAGTGTCCTCCTCGCAGCTCACACCGCCATCCAGTTTAGTGTCATCTGCAAACTTGGAGATATTACACTCAATTCCATCATCCAAATCATTAATATATATTGTAAAGAGCTGGGGTCCCAGCACCAAGCCCTGCGGCACTCCACTAGTCACTGCCTGCCATTCTGAAAAGGACCCGTTAATCCCAACTCTCTGCTTCCTGTCTGCCAACCAATTCTCTAACCACGTCAGTACATTACCCCCAATACCATGTGCTTTGATTTTGCACACCAATCTCTTGTGTAGGACCTTGTCAAAAGCCTTTTGAAAGTCCAAATACACCACATCTACTGGTTCTCCTCTGTCCACTCTACGAGTTACATCCCCAAAAAATTCCAGAAGATTTGTCAAGCATGATTTCCCCTTCATAAATCCATGCTGACTTGGACCAATCCTATCACTGCTTTCCAAATGTGCTGCTATTTCATCCTTAATGATTGATTCCAACATTTTCCCCACTACTGATGTCAGGCTAACTGGTCTATAATTACCTGTTTTCTCTCTCCCTCCTTTTTAAAAAAGTGGTGTTACTTTAGCAACCTTCCAGTCCATAGGAACTGATCCAGAGTCAATAGACTGTTAGAAAATTATAACCAATGCATCCACTATTTCTAGGGCCACTTCCTTAAGTACTCTGGGATGTAGACTATTAGGCCCTGGGGATTTATCGGCCTTCAATCCCGTCAATTTCCCTAACACAATTTCCCGCCTAATAAGGATATCCTTCAGTTCCTCCTTCTCACTAGACCTTCAGACCCTTCGTACATCCGGAAGGTTATTTGTGTCTTCCTTTGTGAAGACAGAACCAAAGTACTTATTCAATTGGTCTGCCATTTCTTTGTTCCCCATTATAAATTCACCTGAATCCGACTGCAAAGGACCGATGTTTGTCATCACTAATCTTTTTCTCTTCACATATCTATAGAAGCTTTTGCAGTCATTTTTTATGTTTCCGGCAAGCTTCCTCTCGTACTCTATTTCCCCCCTCTTAATTAAACCCCTTGTCCTCCTCTGCTGTATTCTAAATTTCTCCCAGTCCTCCGGCTTGCAACTTTTTCTGGCTAATTTGTATGCCTCTTCCTTGGATTTAACACTATCCTTAATTTCCCTTGTTAGCCACGGTTGAGCCACCTTCCCCGTTTTATTTTTACTCCAGACAGGGATGTACAATTGTTGAAGTTCATCCATGTGATCTTTCAAGGTTTGCCATTGCCTATCCATCGTCAACCCTTTAAGTATCATTCGCCAGTCTATTCTAGCCAATTCACGTCTCATACCATCAAAGTTACCTTTCCTTAAGTTCAGGACCCTAGCCTCTGAATTAACTTTGTCACTCTCCATCTTAATAAAGAATTCTACCATATTATGGTCACTCTTCCCCAAGAGGCCTCGCAGAACAAGATTGCTAATTAGTCCCTTCTCATTACACATCACCCAGTGTAGGATGGCCAGCTTTCTGGTTGGTTCTTTGACATATTGGTCTGGAGGCGTCCCTGATTTCCCACATGGTACATAAAGGTCTTTAAGATTATGAAAGGGATTGATAGGTAGACGTAAAGAAGATGTTTCCACTGTGGGGGGCGACCAAAGGTAGAGGTCACCAATATAAGATAATCACCAATAAATCCAATCGGGAATTCAGGAGAAACTTATTTACCTAAAGAATGGTAAGAATGTGGAACTTGCCAACACAAGGAGTAGTTGAGGTGAATAGCACTGATGCATTTAAGGGGAAGCTAGATAAGCACATGGGGGAGAAAGGAATAGAAGGATTTGTTGATAGGGTTAGATAAAGAGGGATGGGAGGAGGCTTGTGTGGAGCACAAACACTGGCATAGACCAGTTGGTCCACATGGCCTGTTTCTGTGCTGTAGACTCGATGCAATTCTAAGCAAGTCCCTGGAGTAGGACTTGCACCCACAAACTTCTGACTCAGAGGTGAGAGTGCTATCCAATGAGCCAAGGCTGGCACCACATGGGATTACGACTACTGCTCATGCGGAAGAGAAACACCAACATGGACTAGTTGGGCCGAATGGCCTATTTCCATCTTGTAATTTCTATGTCATTCAAGACACTGGCTGGTTCCCACATGTACTTCACCCAAGTGGCTATTCTTCATCTGCCAATGGGCTATTCCACTATTGGGGGGGTCAAACTATGCCCCTAAAAAGAATATTGCCCAGTAACACAGCTTGGGAACAAAATATTATATCGTAACAAATAGAAATGGCTCTTTACATTGGACTAAAAAACTTAAACAGAGTTCAAGTCTACTTCAATTTAACGCCACCTTATGCTTAATTTAATGCTCAACAGAATGTTCCAGAGTATTTCACAGTGGAGGAGGTCGAGTGGTCTTGTGTGGCAATGACTGGGAAAAGTTAGAAGCCCTGCAAGAGGCTCTAATTGATGTTGCAGACCCTAGTCGGGTGAGTAATTTTTTTTTAGAAATGTATTTCTTCCCGACAGTTTCAGCACATATTTTAAACAAATTTATGGAGTTGACATTGAAAAATAATACCATTTTCTCCTGTCACTTTTCTCCTTACATTATCAAGACTTTAAAGGGTGGTGAATGTAAACTACTGGTTATCCTTTTGATGTTGTGGTTGTGCAACGGGTCAGTTTGCCAATCTATACAAATGTAATCATGAGTGATGGCTTCAAGGCAAAAGTCATGCAGTACAGTAAAAATGGACTTCCCAACCAGGAGCGATGTCTAAATCCCGGGCTCGACTGATTCGGACTGTTCCTCGAAGGCATACTTTAATCAGTCTTGGCTAGGATATCTATAACAGTGAAAGGAAAAGAAGGTAGCCCCCAAGTCAGAAATTTGTGGGTTCAAGTCCCATTCCAGGAACTTGAGCACATGAATCTAGGCTGACAGTCCAGTGCAGTGCTGAGGGAGTGCTGCACTGTCAGAGGTGCCATCTTTCGGATGAGATGTTAAACCGAGGCCCCATCTGCTCACTCACGTGGACGTAAAAGTTCCCATGGCACTATTTCGAAGAAGAGCAGGAGAGCTATCCCCGGTGTCCTGGTCAATATTTATCCCTCAATCAACATAACAAAAACAGATGATCTGGTCATTATCACATTGCTGTTTGTGGGAGCTTGTTTACTGCCGCATTTCCCACATTACAACAGTGACTACATTCCAAAAGTACTTCATTGTCTGTAAAGTGCTTTGAGACGTCTGGTGGTCGTAAAAGGCACTATATAAATGCAAGTCTTTCTTTCATTGGCAGATGATCTGAAGGATATAATTTACATAGTATGAGCAACTATTCATAAGTTGCACTGTTTTAACTTCCCAACTTTAAACTAATTTAAAAAATAATTCAGAAACCTTGGTGAAGGGGTAAGCCCATCACACAGGACACCATCAAGGTTGAAAATAGCAGGAAAAAAAATTGTGGTAAATCAAGAAGGGCTAGAACTTATATATAAAGTACGCCTTTTATAAAGCTAGAAGTTTGCAGGGTAGAAATTCAGGCCAACAATGTACATGCATGGACAATTAGCATACTTGTACTACATTCCTGTGTGTGTTCTTTGTAACCAGGTACTAATCTGCATTTGTGTCAGTACTTTAAAAAAAATTCTCAGGATATGGCCGTAGCTAGCAAGGCCAGCATTTATTGGCCACCCCTACTGCCCTCGAGAAGGTGAAGGAGAGCATTCTCCCAGTGCCGCTGCACTCCATATGGTGAAGGAACTTCCACAATGCTGTTGGGTAGGGAGTTCGAGGACTTTGACCTAGTGATCATGTAGGAACGGTGATGTATGTCTAGGTCAGGGTGGTGTGTGACTTGGAGGGGATATTTGGAGGTGATGGTGTTCCCATGCACCTGCTACCCTTGTCCCCCTAGGTGGGGGAGTTGACGGGCTTGGGAGCTTCCCTGGTCGGTATTGCTACCTGTGTGGGAATAAGGAATGACCGATAATTGGAGGAGAAAAATAAATTAAAAAAGGCAATAAAATATATTTATAAGAACATAAAAAATAGGAGCAGGAGTAGGCCATTCGGCCCTTTGAGCCTGCTCCGCCATTCAATAAGATCATGGCTGATCTTCTAACTCATCTCCACTTTCCCACGTTATCCAAAAATCTATAGATCTCTGTCTTGAATATGCCCGACTGAGCATCCACAGTTCTCTGGGGTAGAGAATTCCAAAGATTCACCACCCTCTGAGTTAAGAAATTTTTCCTCATCTCAGTCCTAAATGGCCAACCCTTATTCTGAGACTATGTCCCTGTGTTCTAGACTCCTCAGCCAGAGGAAACATCCTCCCAGCATCTACCCCGTCAAGCCCTGTAAGAATTTTATATGTTTCAATGAGATCATCTCTCGTTCTTCTAAATTCGAGAGAATATAGGCCTATTCGCCTCAATCTCTCCTCATAGAATAATCCCCCCATCTCAGGAATCAGACTGGGGAACCTTCATTGCACTCCCTCAATGGTATGTATATCATTCCTTAGGTAAAGGAGACCAAAACTGTACACAGTACTCCAGCTGTGGTCTCATCAAGGCCCAATATAATTTCAGTAAGACTTTTTTATTCTTATACTCCAACCCTTTTGTAATAAAGACTAACATATCATTTGCTTTCCTACCAGAAAGCAGTTGGCTGCAGTAATTTGTCCTTTGTCTCTAATATGGAATGAAAATCAACTTATATATTTTGTATTTTATGCCATTTTTACATTCAATCCATTTTGACCAAAGAGATAAACTGTCAATGTTCTAGAATGTAACTGCAACATTTAAAAGATTTATTGGTGACTTTTTTTGTAGACGTTCAGTCCAAAGCTTGTGCTTCTGGATCTAAGTGAAACAGAGAGCATCCCTGAGAAAGCTACGGAAATCCTCGATTCCTATGGGTGTGTGGATGTGCTAATTAACAACAGCAGTCTGAAAGTTAAAGGAGGTGCTCTCAATGTCCCTTTCGAAATGGACAAGAAGATAATGGATGCAAACTATTTTGGACCAATTTCGCTGACTAAAGGTAAGCAATAGCCGAATGCTCACTGCCCGTGGGGGGACACAAGCAAGATTTTCTTACAGGATGAAAAGAAATACTTGCAAGTTGGGGAATTGGTAGCACACTTAACTTTCATAAATAACTGCCACTGTTTTCAGGACGAAAAGGACATAATAGAAACGAGCTGGACCAATAAAGGGCAGGAGACATGCATGGAACATTGAGGCAGCTATTGGAGAATCATTTGAACCAGATGGGGGGATGGAGGACAGCGAGGAAACTGGATATCATGATGTTAGTCAACCGATGGGTATGGACACAGTCATTCAGAGAGAAATAGTGGAACCAGTTCCCGGTAACAGGCAGAGTCTTGGGGCTAGAAAAGGAGGTAAATTGATAATAAGTGTCATAAGTTACATGAACGCGAAAAACATTAGAAATGAGGTGCCCAAACTATAGGCCTTTGAGGCAGTAAAAAATTATGTTGTAGGGCTATCAGCAACATGGTTAACCCTGGAAGATGGTAATCAATACAACATTCAAGGATCATCATCATCATAGGCAGTCCTTCGAAATCGAGGAAGACTTGTTTCCACTCAAAGTGAGTTCTCAGATGACTGAATAGCCCAATACGGGAATTACAGTCTTTGTCACAGGTGGGACAGACAGTGGTTGAAGGAGTCTGGTTTGCCGCACGCTCCTTCCGCTGCCTGCGCTTGGTTTCTGCATGCTCTCGCGACAAGACTCGAGGTGCTCAGCACCCTCCCGGATGCACTTCCTCCACTTAGGGCGGTCTTTGGCCAGGGACTCCCAGGTGTCGGTGGGGATGTTGCACTTTATCAGGCAGTACAGAGTGTACAGGAAAGGAGATGGTGTACTCTCCCTGCTGTACCTTTTATAGGCCTCTCCAACGGACTCCCGACTGCCTCTCCGACGCACCTCCTCGCCGACTGGGTAGGCCATTTAGGACTGAGATGAGGAGAAACTTCTTCACTCAGAGTTGTGAACCTGTGGAATTCCCTACCGCAGAGAGTTGATGATGCCAGTTCATTGGATATATACAAGAGGGAGTTAGATATGGCCCTTACGGCTAGGGGGATCAAGGGGTATGGAGAGAAAGCAGGAAAGGGGTACTGAGGTGAATGATCAACCATGATCTTATTGAATGGTGGTGCAGGCTCGAAGGGCTGAATGGCCTACTCCTGCACCTATTTTCTATGTTCTATGTTTCTATGTTTCTCTTTGTCAGGGACACCTGGGAGGTTAAAGTTAAAGTTAAAGTTAACAAAAGCAAAATACTGCGGATGCAGGAAATCTGAATTTCAGGCTAAAGAAGATGATCCCTTGGATATAGAAAACCATTGAGTGAATTACCCTGGTTGACATTTTTAATATGAAAATCGCAAAATTAAAAGCAGGGGTATGATACAGACCACCAGGTTAGAATAAGATGGTAATTTATTCCATGAGGAGATAAGGTAATTCCGTGATCCTGCACTCCCGCAGGGGAGCTCTGCTCACAGGGAGTAAAGTCAAGGTAATTTAATTCAATGCTTAAAATTGTATCCATGCACAACATCACAAGAGATGCATGGGTTTGCAATAATTTTAATACTGATTTTTAGTTAAATGAACAACATTTTCTTCCCCTTCACAGAACTTCTCCCCTCGATGATCTCGAGGCACAATGGTCAGATTGTGTTAGTCAACAGCATCCAGGGAAAATTAGGACTTCCACTCCGTGCAGCCTGTAAGTTTTACACAGACTCCGATTGACATATCTATTAATATACTAAAGAAGGTATGTCAGCCCGTGCAGTTGTCACACTCGGGGCAGCACGCTTCGTTACACATGCGAAACATTCTTAAACTGGGGGGTGCTTCCATCCTGCGCTTCTAACCTCCAGCCTGAAGCACGTTCCATCTGCAACGTTGCTGACCAAATCAACAATTAAATAACCTGTGTTTACTTAACAAGTAGACTTAATGGGCTCAATTTTCCCCAGTGATCTGTGCCGTTTTTTGGCCTAAATTTAAAAAATCCAAGTTTCCCCAATCTTTGTGTGCCAGCGTAACTTAGTTAGTTATGATTTTTAAAGTTTTTTTACATCATAGGGGGTGTAACCTGATGTTTGCGCCAGTTTTTCACAATTATGTAAGTTCGGCCAATTTAAATTTCTCCTAGGACGCCATATGTGACCACTCCCGAAAAACCTTCTGGGCACTTCAGAAAAACCAGCACACATTAAAAAATTGGCGCAGAAAGACGCCATTGTTTTTATGCGAAGTTTTGGAGGGAGTTAAGAACACATAAATATCCATAAATCAAGCTTAAATTTTTAAAACTTAAAACGCAGGAAATGGAAGTTTAATGGAATTCTTTAAGTTTTCGTTGTTTTAAAACTGACACGCCACCACCGAACATCTCCAAACCAGGATCGAGGGTTGGAGCGTTGGCCAACATATTCGGTCCCTCGCCCGGACACAAGGGCTACGGGCTCGGCTTGAAAAGAAGCCGCGGGCAGGGGGTGGCGTGGGGGAGCTGTGGAAGGTGAACAGAAGGCATGAGCAGCCTTATACTATGCATCAAATGAAGACTGGTGGGGTGGGGGTGGGGGGCAAGGGGTGGTTCCTGATCTAAGCAAGCCTATTGCGCATGCTCAGATCTGGGTGTGGTCCATACTAGGGCGTCAACCTTGGGAAGAGAGAACAAAGAACCTTGTCCTGCCTGCTGTTTTGAGCTTCTTGCAAAGGTACACTTTAATCATGGGGCAATACTGACAATGCCATACCATGTGCAAGCTTTCTGCATGATGGTGCTGCGGAGGAGACAATTGATTCGACGTCATCGCATGAGGAATCTCAGAGCACGTAGGATGATGGGCAGGAGGCCTTACCCATGTTGGGTATATCGAGACAGGCATTTGTACCTGCACCTGAGTGATGCAGACTGTGTCAGAAAGCTGCGTTTCTGCAAAGAAGTTGTAACCGAGATCTGTGAGTTAGTAAAAGCAGACCTGCAACCTAGAAGCATCAGGAGGACTGCTTTGCCAGTTGAAGTGAAGGTTACAGCTGCACTTTCATTCTATGCATCTGAATCGTTCCAGGCTACAACTAGGGATGTGTGTGTCATTTCTCAACATGCAACACATATCTGCATTCGGCAGGTGACTGCTGCACTATATGTCTGGAGGAATGATTACATGAAGTTCCCCATGACTGCCCAGGAAATGCGTGAAAGGGCTGTGGGCTTCGCCAGGATTGCTGGCTTCCCAAAGGTATAGGGCTGCATTGATTGTACCCACATCGCCTTGCGAGCACCTTTGGAGGATTCCGAGCTGTACAGGAACAGAAAAGGCTTCCACTCCATTAATGTGCAGCTCGTGTGTGACGACATGCATCGCATCATGTCAGTTGATGCAAGATACTCTGGGAGCACCCATGATGCGTTCATCCTACGCGAGAGCGTTATATCTGCCATGTTTCAGCAGCAGCCAAAAGTGCAAAGCTGGCTACTGGGAGACAAAGGGTATGGCCTCGCCACCTGGCTCATGACGCCCCTACGCATAACCCTGACGGGAGTTGACCGGGAATACAACATGTTGCATATTGCGATGGGTAGCATAATAGGGAGGACCATTGGCATTTTGAAACAGCGTTTCCGATGCCTGGACCATTCCGGAAGCTACTTGCAATGCTTGTGTGCTGCATGCTGTATAACTTAGCCATCATAAGACAGCAGCAGCTGATAGTAGAAGGCCCACCTGAGGTGAGAGTGGCTGATGAGGATGAGGAAGATGCAGGTGACGAGGAGGAGGACGAGGAAGCCATGCAACTACCTGAACCCGAAGCATGATGGCTGAGGAGGGTGGGCCGTCGTGCCCCTTTAACAATTGCAGAGCTTTGTGCCAGCAGCTCATCCATGAACACTTTGCTGCCTGAAGGCTTAGCGGCAACTATTCCAAATGGACCATGTTTACTGTTTGGACCTGTTCCATAATGTTGTGCTGTGTTAATGGAACAAATAATGGAAATGATTCTTCTTTACTTCAAAAAGTTGTGTTGATAATGGAACAAATAATGTAAATTAATCTTGTTTACTTCAAAAAGTTGTGTTAGTAATGGAACAAATGGAAATAATTCAGTTATAATGTGAGGTATATTTTATTTAAAAGTTTAACAAACATTTGTTTGTACTTAACTTAACTTTAACAAAAATATTCTTGAATCAACCTTTAAAGTTTTCAGTTAAGATCACTTATAAATTTCTAAACTTGTAAATTTACATAACTTACAAAAAACTTTTCATTTGAGAACAGTTACAACAGTAACAACAATAATAACACTGGAATCCCCAGCCTCGGACGGTGGGAAACCATGGAATGTCCCACCAACACTCGTACCACTCAGGAAAGGGGCTGGCAGCTCAATGGGCGCCACCTGCACCTCCTCCAGAGTGAGTACAACAGTGTGGGCTTCATCCATCATCTCCCCATCCCCCTCACCCCCATGCTCTTGGTCTGGAAGGTGGGATTGGAAGATGTTCTCCTCTTCAGGCTCGTCCGCGTCTTCTTCTTCATCTTTTTCTGCATCGGCTTCAGCCTCAAGTTCTGCAAAATATAACAGAACAGACAAATGGTTGGCAGCAGAGGAGGGCGCAGGGTGGGTGGCATGAGTAGGCTCACACAGTGCAGGCAGCAGGCTCATTTGAAGGACCACGATGAATGATAGCACATTGCATCAATCGAAGCGTAGCTGATGGAGACATCTCCATGAACTGAAGCATGGCTAGCCGGCGCAGTACTTAACATTTAACAAAGCCAGACTGTGGAATTTGCAGGACTTACCCTCTCCCTCGAGTGTGGGCCCAGCTTGTACAGTGGTGGTTGCTTTTCTCCAGGCAGGACCCATCAAAGCAACAACCCTCTCTTCCAAGGGTGTCAGTGGGTGCAGATTTGCCGGGCCTGCTCCTGTTCGAGTTCTTTCTTATTTGTTGTGTGCCACCTTCCTCTGCAAAGGTGAAAATGTAACTTTTTAGAGAGGGTGTCTTTCTGCTGGGTGGGACATATACAGATGGTCACATTTACAATTGCAATTTGATTGTAAAATGAAAATATTACTTACTCTAACTACTTGACCAAGGTCCTGTCACTTCTTTTTGCACTGGCCTCCAGACCTCGGGGTGGTCACCATTGCACAGTAATCTTCTGCAAGTTGGTTCCAGCGTTTCTTTATTTCTTTCGGTGGAACTTTTATGTGACCTCTGCTGGTGTCCAGCTCATGCCATCTGACCTCAATCACAGTAACCAGTGCCTCCACTTCGTCCTGTAAGAAATTCTTGGTCCTTGAGCCATGTTGCATCTTGTATTGCAGCTCTGATTTTTCCAATGAGAATTAAAGTTCTCTCACACAACTGGCTCTTTAAAAATGGCTGAATGCAGACCGGGAGCTGTACTGGGCATGCGCGCCCATAGCAGTCACTGAAAAAACGTCCTTTTATTTTCGCGCATGCGCAGAAGGGGCGACATCGTTTTTTGGTGCAGACAGCAGACTCCACCCCCCGAGGCTACAGGACAGGCTGCACAGCGCTAATTTCAAAAAATAGAATGGGGAAACTTGGTACTTTTTTGGGGAGTAATTTGGACCAAGAAAAACAGGCGTAACTCTGGCAATACGTCAAAAAACGGCATTGGGGAAAATTGAGTCAATAGTTCTGACGAAAGGTCATCGACCTGAAACGCTAACTTGGTGTCTCTCTCCACAGATGCTGCTTGACCTGCTGAGTATTTCCCGCATTTTCTGTTTTTATTTAATTAGACTTAATAGCCTTGTTTTCAAGTCCCTCCGTGGCCTCGCCCCTCCCTATCACTGTAATCTCTTCCAGCCCCACAACCCATGAGATATCTGTGCTCCTCTAATTCTAGCCTCTTGAGCATCCCTGATTTTAAACGCTCAACCATTGGCGGCCGTGCCTTCGGCTGCCAAGGCCGTAAGCTCTGGAATTCCCTCCCTAAACCTCTCCGCCTCTCTTTCTTCCTTTAAGACGCTCCTTAAAACCTACCTCTTTGACCAAGCTTTTGGTCATCTACTCTAATTTCTCCTTATGTGGCTCGGTGTCAAATTATAACGCTTCTGCAAAGTGCCTTGGGATGTTTTACAGTGTTAAAGGCGCTATATAAATACAAATTGTTGTTGTTGTTGAAGAGACACAGAAGCAGCTTAGCAGAGTAATTCTTCATGCATGCGTGGTACCACATTCCTTCCCATATAAAGCTGCACTTCATCCAGCTTACTGTGATAAACATCATGAATGATCATCTATTATTTTCCTGAATGTTACACGATTTGTAGAGGGAATGGATACTAAAAGCACAGTGTAATTTGGAATTAATGGCTTTCCCGTTAAAATATACAATAAACCACAAACTTACATTCTTACTGTATATTTTTCCCCTTATAGATGCTGCTTCTAAACATGCGATACAAGCGTTTTTCGATTGCCTGAGGGCTGAAGTTGCAGAATTTGGAATCACCGTCAGCACCGTGAGCCCAACGTTCATTCGCTCTTATCACCAAATGCCAGAGGCTGGGAATTGGGAGGCCAACATTTGGAAATGTAAGAATCACCATATTTGTTCACTAGTTCTGAACTCTTAAGGGGTCAAAATTGCCCCTTTTTTGCACCCTGTTAGTGCCACTGGTAGGGGTTAACACGGCGCAATTGCCTTTTCACCTGGGGGCGGGCGTGGGTGGCACCTGGGGCAAAATTGCTCCAAGATATTGGGGGCGCTTTGCAGTTTGCACCCCGGGACAGCGCACACTCGCCGATTATGTCATTGCCGTGTGCGCCGACCCCATTGTGCCCCGTGGGGGAAATTGGCGTGAGGAACGCGAGGTTGGTGCAGGCCGTTGTCCGCGCCCACTTCGCGGGGTGCCAACATTCGCCGGGGCACCCCTTAAAAGGGAGACCGTGTGCGCTCCGGGTTGCCATTGTTTTTCCGACGGCCGACTTTTCCGCCGACCAACAATGGCAACCCTCGCCTCGACCGGGCCACCGTCATGCAGCCCGGCACTCCCCTTTGCGTACCAGGCTGCTGGCCCGGTCGATATTGTCCCTGGTGGCTACGAAAGGGCCATGCAGAATCCGCAGCGGCCCTCCACTTTAAATGAAGGGGAGGGGCTTCGAAGCGTGTTAGCGCAACGCGGAGCAGCTGCGGAGTGCTGACCTCAGCGCAGCGCTGACGCCTCGGGAGCGCCCTGCCAATGAGGTGGAGTGTCTGAGACAGCGCTCCGTCTCGTTTGAGGGGCGCTAAAGGGCAATTCTACGCCGGGGGCGGGATTTCTGCCCCGAGCTATATCTGACTCTGGCCCAGAAGTTTACCGCCCCCAAATAGGCCAAGGGGCAATTTCGGTCCCTAAAGATCTTGAAAAAGAAAAAATAAATCTGTCTGTACAAGCATTTCTTTAATTGAATTGTATCCCGTGCCCACAGGAGTGTCTGAGTCTCCGGATGCTTGAAACCAACTTATTTTTGGTGGGGATTTGCAAAGTGATTGAGATAACCTGAGTTTTAAATTTTCTTTTGGAATTTCACTGAAGCCGAGGTCAATTCCTTGGATTCATCTCTAAATTCAGCAAATCAAAAGTAGCATGTCCCATATCTTGGTATTGATTTTCAAGCACATCAGCATTTATGCCTAGGAACTGGCATTGAGACTTGGGGCCTACATGATTCATTGGGTTGGATTTTCGGTTAATTTGCGCCCCATTTTGTGCCTCGGCGGGGTGCAAAATGTGTTTCTGGGCGTCAAACTGGATGCCCAAGATTTAACGCCCGGCCGGAAGTTTTGCCAACGGTTTTGCAGTGGCGCAAAATCTTAGTCCCCGCCCACCGTTTTGACCGCCAGGATGACATCAATCGAGCAATGCCGCGCTCGCGCCCCCGGGCAGAACGTTCGTGCAATCAGCGTCCGCCCAGTACCCAACCATAAAAAACAGATGGCCCCAGGGTGCTCCAGGCGCCATGTTTAAAGGGATGCTGGAGAATGTAATATCGCAGTTGTGACTGACTGCCACGGTTGAGAGCATAGAAACATAGAAACATAGAAAATAGGTGCAGGAGTAGGCCATTCGGCCCTTCTAGCCTGCACCGCCATTCAATGAGTTCATGGCTGAACATTCAACTTCAGTACCCCATTCCTGCTTTCTCGCCATACCCCTTGATCCCCCTAGCAGTAAGGACCTCATCTAACTCCTTTTTGAATATATTTAGTGAATTGGCCTCAACAACTTTCTGTGGTAGAGAATTCCACAGGTTCACCACTCTCTGGGTGAAGAAGTTCCTCCGCATCTCGGTCCTAAATGGCTTACCCCTTATCCTTAGACTGTGACCCCTGGTTCTGGACTTCCCCAACATTGGGAACATTCTTCCTGCATCTAACCTGTCTAACCCCGTCAGAATTTTAAATGTTTCTATGAGGTCCCCTCTCATTCTTCTGAACTCCAGTGAATACAAGCCCAGTTGATCCAGTCTTTCTTGATAGGTCAGTCCCGCCATCCCGGGAATCAGTCTGGTGAACCTTCGCTGCACTCCCTCAATAGCAAGAATGTCCTTCCTCAGGTTAGGAGACCAAAACTGTACACAATACTCCAGGTGTGGCCTCACCAATGCCCTGTACAACTGTAGCAACACCTCCCTGCCCCTGTACTCAAATCCCCTTGCTATGAAGGCCAACATGCCATTTGCTTTCTTAACCGCCTGCTGCACCTGCATGCCAACCTTCAATGACTGATGTACCATGACACCCAGGTCTCTTTGCACCTCCCCTTTTCCTAATCTGTCACCATTCAGATAATAGTCTGTCTCTCTGTTTTTACCACCAAAGTGGATAACCTCACATTTATCCACATTATACTTCATCTGCCATGCATTTGCCCACTCACCTAACCTATCCAAGTCGCTCTGCAGCCTCACAGCATCCTCCTCGCAGCTCACACTGCCACCCAACTTAGTGTCATCCGCAAATTTGGAGATACTACATTTAATCCCCTCATCTAAATCATTAATGTACAGTGTAAACAGCTGGGGCCCCAGCACAGAACCTTGCGGTACCCCACTAGTCACTGCCTGCCATTCTGAAAAGTACCCATTTACTCCTACTCTTTGCTTCCTGTCTGACAACCAGTTCTCAATCCATGTCAGTACACTACCCCCAATCCCATGTGCTCTAACTTTGCACATCAATCTCTTGTGTGGGACCTTGTCGAACGCCTTCTGAAAGTCCAAATATACCACATCAACTGGTTCTCCCTTGTCCACTCTACTGGAAACATCCTCAAAAAATTCCAGAAGATTTGTCAAGCATGATTTCCCTTTCACAAATCCATGCTGACTTGGACCTATCATGTCACCTCTTTCCAAATGCACTGCTATGACATCCTTAATAATTGATTCCATCATTTTACCCACTACCGATGTCAGGCTGACCGGTCTATAATTCCCTGTTTTCTCTCTCCCTCCTTTTTTAAAAAGTGGGGTTACATTGGCTACCCTCCACTCCATAGGAACTGATCCAGAGTCAATGGAATGTTGGAAAATGACTGTCAACGCATCCACTATTTCCAAGGCCACCTCCTTAAGTACTCTGGGATGCAGTCCATCAGGCCCTGGGGATTTATCGGCCTTCAATCCCATCAATTTCCCCAACACAATTTCCCGGCTAATAAGGATTTCCCTCAGTTCCTCCTCCTTACTAGACCCCCCGACCCCTTTTATAACCGGAATGTTGTGTTTGTGCACACTTGGAATCGGAACTTTTATGTGAGTTTCTCGTTTGTTTTTAAGGTCAGTAAGAGAGTACAAAAGGGGCCATGCTAGGTCGGGAGCCAGTAATCCTGGCTGGTATTGCCAGACGGTTTCAAGCTGGAAGAAGGCTTATTGTCGATCGTTTGCAACGGAATCGAAGAGGTCACAGACGTTTGGGCACGAGGCCTTACCCCGCAACATGTTCACAGGGAACATCAATCCTACCTGCACAATTCTGATGCGCAGTGCATTCGAAGACTGCACTTCAGAAAATAAGTGCTCACAGAGATATGCCAGCTCCTACAGGCAGACCTACAGCCCACCAGCAGCAGCAGGACTGCACTGCCCATCGAAGTGAAGGTGACTGTGGCGCTGGCCTTCTATGCCTCTGGCTCCTTCCAGGCAGCAGCAGGGGACATATGCTCCATCTCGCAGCACACTATACATTGCTGCATTCGCCAGGTCACAAGGGCACTCTACGCACGCAGGATGGAGTTCATAAACTTCCCAATGAGCAGGGCGAGCCAGAATGAGAAGGCTATAGGTTTTGGACGATTTGCAGGCTTCCCCATGGTTCAGGATGCCATTGACTGCACGCATGTCGCCCTGCAAGCACTCCCTAAACGTTCAGCTCGTCTGTGACCACACTTAGCGCATCATGATAGTCAATGCCCGCTATCCAGGGAGCACACATGATGCTTTCATCTTGCATGAGAGCAGTGTCTCACGCATGTTCCAGCGACAAGCACAAGGTCAGAGCTGGCTGATCAGGGACAAAGGATACGGCCTCACCACCTGGCTCATGACCCCCCCCTCCGGAACCCTGAGACAGAAGCCAAGCAGCATTACAATGACAGCGATGCAGCCACCTGCAACATCATTGAATAGACAATTAGCATGCTGAAGCAGCACTTCCGATGCCTGGACCACTCTGGAGGCAGCCTTCAATACTCCCCTCAGCAGGTCCCTGAGTTTACTGTGGTGTGCTGCATGTTACACAACTTAGCCATCATGAGGGTTCAGGCATTGCCAATGGGGATTGCAGAACCACCTCAGGAGGAGGAGGAAGACAAGCCTGGTGAGGAACCATGCCGGCACCACCAAAAGCACAGGGGAGGCAGGGTGGAGATGTGGCCGCTGCAAAAGCCTTACATCGGCAACCCATCATTGAACGCTTTGCTTGAAGGTTGAACGGCAGGTTTGAGCATTGCTTGGCCGCTCTATTCCACCATGCTGATTGTTCCCCCTCTTACTCTGCAAATGAGACACTAGACAGCAAGGGTTAAGGTGAAGGAAAAATTTAATGGACAATGTAACATTCTTAACCACCCCCCCCCCCCCCCCAACAAAGCCCACAATGATTTCACCGAGTCAGGCATTTAACAGAAAATCTGCATCCTGCAGTGACATAAAGACCCTAAGGAAAACTGCATCCTGCAGTGACATCAATACAAAAATAAAGACTGCATCCTGCAGTGTAGGTTTTTGCCTGCCCCATTGCTGTTGGCCACCATCTTTTGCCCCCCCTTCCCTTCATCCCCCTCCCATGCCTGCTGCTCCTCCTCAATGTGGTGTCAGGGCGTGCAGCAAGGCTGCTAGAGGGCTGCTGTGTTGGGGGCTGAGACAATGGAGATGGTGTCTGAGGACACACTGGACCAGCTCCTCGCCTGAAAGGCCCGGGCTTCCAACTGGCTCACCTCTTCCTCGGCGTTGCCGGTCACAGGTGGTTTGGGTGTCAACCGTCATTGGTACTTGGTCGGCGAGTGATTGGGGGGAGACGGAATGCTGTCATCCGGAGGAATGCCAGCACCTCCCATCTCCCTGGAGCCACTCAGCCGCCGATGGGGCTGGCCCTTAGCATCCAGAGCACGATGTAAAGGCCTACCTTGCTGGCCTGCTTCGGAACCGTCACTTCCGTGTGGGACCGTGGGGAACGCAGAGAGTATGGAGGCAGGCATGGACTGCATCACCTGCCCAAGCTGGAGCAGAGCTTGTGCCTGTGATGCGCCCGAGTCTGAAACGTATTCAAGTGCACGCGCCACATTCTCTGGAACTCCAGTGTCACTGCTCGAGGCCACCAGCCTCTGTGTGTGGGCAATGATGGCCTCACTGGACTCACAACTTGCAGCAATAATCTGCGACGCAGCCTCCGCAACAGTCACAGTGAGCTTGTTGGTGCTCGCGGGGATCCCAATGCATCAAGGAGCTGACGGCTGATTTGTATACTGTCCCTGGACATTGCCACCAGGTCCATTTCTATGTCTGCCCATCTGTTAGCAGACCAATTTGCAGACTCACCTCCGGAGAGCTGGCCTGCGGGATTCCACCCCAGCATTGCGTTGTTGCACGACATTGGGCACAGGAGCCTCCCACTGCTCAAACCCCGAGAATGGAGCGGCATCCCCCGAAGAGCTGAGTCCCGATGGTGATGCAGGGGGCCTCGGATGCTGCGCCGGAGCTGACTCATCCATCTCCTTCTCTTCCTCCTCCTCCAGACCATGGCGTGACGTGGAGGGCTCCCTCAAGGGATGCAGTGCCTGTGGCTGGTTATCTGGAAGTAGAAAACAACAGACGAGTGGCTAGCAGTAGGGGGCAGGGTGAGATGAGGAAGGTCGCATAGCACAGGCTCATTTGAATGACCGCCATTACTCCGTTAGATATCTCAATGTAGTGTCTTGAGTGGCATGATCTATTTACTTACCCTCACTACCCAAAGGCCTGCCACTCTCTCCTCCACATCCCTCAGTGGTAGGGTCTCAGGCGGACCCCCGCCTGTCCGCAGCTGTTCCCACTGATTGTGTGACTTCTTCGACTGCAAAGAGGAAAATGGGAATGGTTACCAGAGGGTGCATCTGCTCTTGTGGCACAGATAGTCACCAAAGCACTTTATGCCATACTGTCTGAATGTACTGGGGGCCTCTGTTTAATGGCCTTCGATGTTGCATGTGGTTCGTCAGGAGGTCATTGAAGTGTGGAGTCATCTAAGTTGAGGTGTGTATGAGATCTTTCAGAAAGCGATGGGAGCAGTTTCAGTGCATTGCGATGAGCGATCTTAATAATGCGGGTAGATCATCCATTGGAAATAGGGAGGCAACCCACAGAGTGTTAAGAGGCACCAAAAGCATGAGAACAATCACATAGTGTCTCAGATTTATCCTTGAAGTAATGGAGGAGTGCATGAATGAAAATGCTACTCACTCTTATGACTCTGGTGAGGTTGTTAAACTTCTTTCGGCCACTGTGTCCGAGGTAGAGACCTCTTCTTCAATCTCCCTCCAGATTCTTTTGAATATAGCAGGATCCCCTCCCCCGAAGATGCAGTTCGGCCCACCTCCTCTCGACCGCCCCCACCAACGATTCATTGGCCTCCTGGTTGAAACGCCTGGCAATGCTGCCTTCCCTCCTCCTCTATCTCTGCTGAAATGGCTGAAGTGCGGCGGTTTAAATGCGCATACGCGCAGGAAGTTGCTGAGCCCTGCATTAGCGTTTGTGACAGGAACGTTAACCAGAAGGTGGAAGGGGGGAAAAAAAAGCTCATACGCAAAATATCTGCCTCCGTTAACGCCGGGAGTTTCGCTTCCGGCATACACAGTCTGTGGCGCAACGCCGGTCTTAACGCCAACGCACCTCCGGAGCTTCCTGTCGGCAAAAGTTTCTCGTTCTGTCGCTAATGTTATCCCGGCGCTAACTTTTGCGCCCTGCCACGAATTGCACCCGGAAACCCTAAAAGACAAAAGTCAGGTCCATTAACTGATATCTTTTACCCAGACCCAACATACACTGTATAAACAAATCCCTATTATTTAATTCCTAACTTCCTGCTATAACTATTCCTGTTATATACAAGTCTAACATTTTACTCTATAAAAACCTATATATCCTTACCTGCTGCAAGTAGAATGATTTACCTCTTTATTTCATATGTAATTTGCAAACTCTCAGAACCAAACACTCTGATTAGCAGAACCCTGGAAATTTAAGGCATTCTTATTTGGGAAACTTAGTATTATAATAGTTGAAGAGTATACTTTACTTCTTGGCCGTTGATTGCAATGCTAATGGACCAACCCTCCTAACTAGAAAGAAAAAAGGGCATACATTTATTTAGTGTCACATCGTGTGTGTCAGAATCATCTCAAAGTACTTAAATTACAATGAATTATTTTGAAATGTAAGAAAATACTGCAGACTTTTGCGTCCAGTAACATCCAATACATAGCAATATTATGAATAACCAGCTAATTGTTTCTTCGAGCTGTCAGCTGTTGACCAAGAATATTGGCCAGGCCACTGGGGAATGTCCCTTGCTCTTCTTTGAATAGTGCCACGTGATCTTAAATGTCCACCTGAACCAACGAACAAATGAGACCTCGGTTGAAGGCCAATAATCAGAGAATAACTGGAGAAGAGACAATAGGTAAATCTGAGGAAATGGGGCTGGGACAGACGTTAACCGTGTTCTTTCTTTCATTGTTTTGTGCTATTTAGTTTTTTTCAGGAAGTTGACCTATGGTGTTCACCCCGTGGAAGTAGCTGAGGAGGTGCTGTACACAGTGAACAGAGGCAGCAAAGAGGTGATGATTGGAAACCCTGTGCCCAGGGCATTTGTCTATTTAAGAACATTCTGCCCCGAGATCTTTTTTGCAATTGTTGCTTCTGGAATCTCAAACCAACCCACACCAGAGGAAGAACAATAATTTTCTTTGCTTCTACCTTACTGTTTCTACATCTTTGCTGCTCCATCTCTCCTTCTGTCTCTTCCATGTCTTGTGCTTAATGTTTCTTTCCGATCCACTTATCTTTCTTCATTTGCCTGCTTTTAGAATTGCTTCTTGTATAACTATCACTCCACTTTCCCATCTTCTGTTTCCGCTTTCTATTCTGATGAGTTATATAATCCGTTTCACCTTTAGAGGCTTAGTGGGTTAAGTTATGAGGACGGGTTGCATAAATTTGGCTTATCTTCCCTTGAGTATAGGGGGCTGAGGGATGATCTGATCGAGGTGTTTAAAATGATAAAGGGATCTGATAGGGTAGATACAGATAAACAATTTTCTCTGGTGTGGGGGAATCAAGAACAAGGGGACATAATTGTAAACTTAGAGCCAGGCCATTCAGGGGCAAGATCAGAAAGCACTCTTTCCACACAAAGTGTAGTAGGAATCTGGAACTCTCTTCCCCTAAAAGGCTATGGATGCTGGGACAATTGGAACTTTCAAGATTGAGAAAGATATATTTATGTTAGGTAAGGGTATCAAGGGTTTTGTCGCAAAGGCGGGTAAATGGAGTTGAGATGCAGAGCAGCAGAGTAGGCTCGAGGGACTAAATAGTCTGTTATGTTCTACCTGAGCTTTCTTTCCTGCCCATTTGATCTCACTTTTATTCTCTATGACATCAGTAAGAGCCAAGCTGCATCCATTCAATTCTACTGGATCATACTTTGAGACAATTAATCAGCCTTCTACTATAGCACTAGGTCCATGCAGCAGAGCAGGTCTCCAGTCGTCTTGGATAATCCTTGCCACTGGACCAAGACCTAGCTCTGTCAAGCCCGTGTGGTGGCTGGTGTGCAATGACCACCACACGTTAAAAAAATCCACGCACAGGCATCTTCCATCCTTCAAGATGTAGTTCGGGATCTGGAATATTATTGAAACACCTCATCCTTTTTTGGCGTGGAAGCAAGTCATCCTCGCTTCGAGGGACTGCCTATGATGGTGACAGCACCTTAAAGCACCTGGGAGAACAGCACTGCATCTTTGGAGGTAGGCTGGAGAATCTGGCCAGGTCAGAGAGGATCAACTGCATTACAGGAATGGAAAGCCACACAGGGAAAGTGTGCACACTGATAGGACTAAAGTGTTGAGGCAGAAAATTATATTTATCAGTTTTCTAACTTGTGTTGCTTATCAACTTTGTAGGACATTTGCAACTGCTGCCTCATTTAGATAGAGAGAAATGATTTCCTCTGGTGGGGGAGTGCAGAACAAGAAGGCATAGCCTTTAAATCAGAGCTACACTGTTCAGTGGTGCTGTCGGGACCCACTTCTTCACACAAAGGGTAGTGGAAATTGGAACGCACTCCCCAAAAAGCTGTTGAATCTAGATCAATTGAAAATGTCAAAATGGAGATTGATAGACTTTTGTTAGGTAAGGGTATTAATAGATATGGAACCAAGGCGGGTAAATGGAGTTGAGATACAGATCAACCATGATCTAACTGAATGGCGGAAAAAGCTTGAGGGGCTGAATGGGCTATTCCTGTTCCGATCTACCTATTTTCTTTCAATTCGTGTGGTTGAAATCATTTGTTTGTGCGATAACCTTAGTTTCTTAATGTGTTTCTGTAGATGATTCAGTTTTCAACAACAAAATCAACCCGAAGCTTTAAGTAGATTAAATGGTTTGTCACGAGGGATGTATTGGTCTAAATTTGATTTTTTTTCTTAAATGATGCAAAGATATGTAACACCATGGTGCAAACCTGCTCCACATACAAAGGCCCCTAATTGAAATCAGGGTGCTATTATTTCAATTTATTTGATAAATAGCACAAAACTGTTAATTTTGAATGAAAGGCAGGAAAGTGGCACTTCCTTTTGTGCTGTCATTTCTCTGAATATCTATCTGTATAATTAAACACACTTTCTATCTGGTACATGTTTGAGATCCCCGTTGGGTACAAAGCTCGCTGACCAGCTATGGCCATCATTTCAGATTCACTGAAAAGCAAACTAATCAAAAGTAAAACACTTCAACCCTCACAAGCACACACAAAGCATCTCCTGAGTTTAGATACTCACTGCTTCATTGTGCTGTTTCATGATGTATCTCTGTTTAGATCATGTGTGTTTATACATTTTAATGACCATCTTCACATTTGTATTAAAAAAAAATCACGGTGCAATTATTGCTGTGACATAAATTGATTTAATATTTCCACAATCATGAATAAAAATTAATTTTTGCATCCCCCCATTTTCTCCCATCCTCTCCTGATGCTGCTGACTCATACTGACATATGGCTCTGTAATCCTCAGGTAGTGAGCTTGGATGGTTAGCGTTAGCAGGATATTGAAAGGTGACACAGCTAAGTCTGATCCTATTCTCACTGGTGTCCCACACACATGCACGTTCCAACATATGTAAAGCAGCCAAACGCAAGAAGCCTGACTGGATTTTCTGCTGCTACTCCTTAGGTGCACTGAGGTACAATGACAGTACTCTCACTGTCATCGCTACTGAGATTAGCCAACTCAGTATTGATTGGGGATTGAACCTGAACCTTCTTGATCTGTGTAGCTTAATTCCACACCATGCGGTGCTTTCAATTAATTCAGGGAGCCCTATCCTTATTTTTTGTTTTAAATGTAGGAACTTGAAAAACATGCCCTGAACTCAGTTAATCCTGCGTTGATGGAATTACTATCAGCGACATTAGAGAACAGACACTGTGCATCATATGACATCGCTGCTAATTTATTGGAAGGATTAAGCCACATGTAATAAATGGGTTAATGCTTGCATTTAAAAAAGCTGCCAGAGAAATGGAGGACAAACACATTAAGCTTTCATCTACTGGTTCTGCCAACTGTGATTTCTGGTCCGTAATATAGACTGAACAGTTTTATATGCAATATGTTGAATGCGAGAAAAAAATATACAACTTGCTTGTGAACTTTTTAATGTTACAGCCTTAATGTGCAATCTCTTATTACTCTGTGGGGGTTACCACTAATAAAGCAATATATTTCAATCTCTCCTCTGCGTCCTGTTCACGTTGACCTTCTCTATGAATTATGTGGCAGAGAGCACCTTATTAAGAATATAATAATTCCTGAAATGACAACTGGACTTCTTATACTGCAAGTGTGGCTTGACATTAATACTTGCCTTAGAGCGGTGAGAGTTGGCAGCAGTTAAGTTATACTACAAGCTCTGCGTAGCTCTTTGGTCTGGCAAAGCAGAGCTCTGAGCATGAAGCTCTGAGTCTCTATGTATTTGTACCAAACTCTGCTCACTGCCGTACAAATGCCAATTAACTCTTTAATGCCCAGAGACAAATGACAGATGTCATAGACTCACTTACTTTGCTTAATTTCAAACCCTTGCTCGTGAATAACAAAAGATGATAAACCCCGCTGCTTTGCCTGGGTTAATGGACTGACTAATATTTTCTTTGGTCAGTCTGATATTGAAGCAGACCGAGGTTTACAGTAAGCTTGGCCAGCACTAATCTTACAATAAACTGCCTGGGCCTTTCTTGTCATCTCATTAATTAACAAGAAATAAAGGGGCCAAAATTGTCCCCTACTTTAAGGTCCATATGGGGCGGTAGGCCTTCCTCGACCGGGGGCAGGCGGATGGTCTGACCCATCGGAAATTGCCTCCGGGGCTGGGGATGGTGGAAACTAAACTTTCTTTCGTTCTTATAATTGACGCTGTTGCTTACTTGCTGGTACATTCATTCAAGAGATTGAGTAGCCGTTTGAGGTCTAAATGTTCTTTGTCTGCAGTTCTTTTGAGCTTGAAGTCTGGTGATTTTTGTCTTGTTCAAGCATTGTAAAGCTTCAGTTAGACTGTGTTCCTGACCCGTCGGGCACGCACCGCCCCCTTTCCGCCCCTCGAGGGAAATTGGCCCGCAGTATTGGAGCCACCACCGCAAGGTGCCCCCGACAGCTTTTCCCGGCGGGAAGCTGCCAGTGGTTGGGTGGTGTGTCCGCCCTTAAAGGGGAGGGCGCACTGCCGCGGTCGCCATTTTATTCTAATTGTCGGCCGACTCTGAAGTCAGCCTGACAGTGGCGGCTGTGGGTTCAGCTGGGCTGCTATCAGGAAGCCTGGCACCCCCTCTAGGGTACCGGGCTGCTGGCTCGGCCAAAGTCCTCCCTGGTGGCCCAGAGGGGCCCACTAAAGTGGCTGTAGAGCTTGCAGAGGCCCGCCCCTTTAACTGAAGGGGAGGGACGTTGCTACGTGTTCGTCGCGTTGATGCCACTGCCCGCTTTCCACCCCACTCCCGACTCACTTCCGCACCTCAGCCGCTCCAAACACCGTTTTGTTTTAAGTTAAAGAGGCCACTTTTACTCTATTCTCTGCCCTATCGATTCGGGTGGAGAATATTCACTTAATTCCAATTATCCACCCCAAACGGGTCAGAGGGCAATTTTGGCCCCAAGGTTTTAAAAGATGAGAACTATGTGTCATAGATGCACACTTCCTATTGTGTCTTCAGTTGTCTCGAAGGTGCAGTTTTCAGACCAGGCGGTTTCTTTACTAACTAATGATAGCGATACAAATCAGGTAGACACACCTCATTACGTTACTTGTATGTGACACTGGGATGCAAATGGCATTTAGCTCTTCTGCTTATTCTCCCTTCCAAAAAAAATTTGCTACCTTTCCTGAAGATGCTACTCCTTTAATATCCTTAAATAACTCTCCCCACTCATAAAATTAGATTATTCCATTTGTATCAATTTAAATGCATCACTTGTTCATGACAGAAGAAAGATATTTTATAAAACGCGAGTAAAAGCTTAATTGCCTCACTTTGAACTGAGGGAAATTCAAAGCTCTCAAACACACCCGTTTGGGGATAGCGGTAAAGTCAAGTAGACTGGAAAAGCAATCTAGCTAAAATGTACATGTTAAATAATACAATATGCTCATTAGTGCAGTAGCACAGCTCCCCCACTAAGTGGTACCAGAGCACAAATAAATAAAGTATACTTTTGCTCTCCAGTGGCAGAGAATCAGCACTGCATCATCATAGGCAGTCCCTTGAAATCGAGGAAGACTTGCTTCCACTCTAAAAGTGAGTTCTCAGGTGAGTGAACAGTCCAATACGGGAATTACAGTCTCTGTCACAGGTGGGGCAAACAGTTGTTGGTGGAAAGGCTGGGTGGGGAGTCTGGTTTGCCGCACGCTCCTTCCGCTGCCTGTGCTTGTTTTCTGCGTGCTCTCGGCAACAAGACTTGAGGTGCTCAGCGCCCTCCCGGATGCTCTTCCTCCACAAGCACTACTGACACTTGCCCACTTTGCATGTGTGAGATTTTAAAGGAAGACTTAGATTTATATCGCGCCTTTCGTGACCACCGGATGTCTCAAAGCACTTTGCAGCCAATGGAGTACTTTTGGAGTGTAGTCACTGTTGTAATGTGGGAAACGCAGCAGCCAATTTGCACACAAGCAAGCTCCCACACACAGCAATGTGATAATGGCCAGATAATCTGGTTTTTTGTTATGTTGATTGAGGGATAAATATTGGCCAGGACACCGGGGTTAACTCCCCTGCTCTTCTTCGAAATAGTGCCATGGGATCTTTTACATCCACCTGAGAGAGCAGATGGTTTAAGGTCTCATCTGAAAGACGGCACCTCTGGCAGTGCAGCACTCCCTCAGCACTGCACTGGAATGTCAGCCTGGATTTATGCCTAGATTATTTAAAAAAATACACCACTTTTGTTTATTTTCTGTTTTTATAAGTAGAATGGTGTTGTCATGTTGCTACCAGCAGTTGCAATATGTTGACCTTGCAGTCAGTATACGTGGGTTCTCTGACATGTTAGCATTGATTCCCTCCACAAACAACTATAGGGTGAGATTTGCAGGCACCTTCAGGACTGGCTCTCTAGATTAGTTGCGATTGTTTTTAGGGATGGAGGAAGATGCTGAATTTCTCATGAGTTGTCATTTTTGAATGGGTCAATCTCCCGCTCGTTGACCCCAAACCAGCATAAACACGTGTGGGTGCAGGGGAAAAATCCTTCTACTTTTCTCCAGCGACTTTTAGGCACAACAGAAGGAACGAGAATCTTCAAGAGGAGATAAAGAAGCTAATGGAATTATATGAAAGATCTGGAAAGGAGACAAACGAGCTAAAATGTAGAGAGCGCTATTAAAGTCAACGGTATCAAACAGAGGAAACGTGAGCATTTAGAATAGGACAAACAGGCTGCAGGTTTAAACTTTTCCCCAAATTTCTAGTGTTATTGACTACCCGGTTGTGCATCTAACAACAATCCTATTGTATCCTGGAATAGGAAGGGCGCTGCAAATCACATGTGACCATTAGCGCTAAAAATGTTGCTAGTGCCTATACACGTTCCTATTAGTCTCGCTGCAGACTGTAACTGCCCCCTGTCCGACATTTCACCACACTCAAATACCACCACAAAGCCCCCCACCCTCCGCCCTCCCAACCCTACGCACTGTGCTATTCGGGTGTAGATCAGGCCTTTGTTCATTACTTATCCACAGGGCTAGCCTCTCATAAAACTTCAGAAACAATCTCGCTGAGACTGCCGTTATGAAAAAAAAAACCTTCAGAAAGAAAGTCAAAAGAATCATTTGGAAAAGTTTTGCAAAAGATTGGCATCTGCCCTTAAGCTTTATGGAGAATTCCTAAACTACCTATTCTCAATGTGACATTTGTAAAAGGGTTTGGTGCGGTTTGACAGAAATCTTAATAGGGTCTGCCACCTTGAAATACTACTTCCACAATCTCCCAGTCTATCTGTGCTGTGTCAGCTGATTGCACTGTGACTTGAAGCAATGATATTAGCCATAGATCTAATGATAGGTTCTTACCTTTCTGCAGACGAAGATCTGTCCAGGGAAAAGTTTCTCCAAAATAGCTTCTACGATTGAGCTATTCGAAACCTTCTTTCATATTAGATTTCTGTAACCATAGCCAAAAAAAGGAATTCAAAGAATGAGAGGTGATCTTATCGAAACATATAAGATTTTGAGGGGGCTTGACAAGGTGGATGCAGAGAGGATGTTTCCACTGATGGGGGAAACTAGAACTAGAGGGCAGGGTCTTAGAATAAGAAGCCGCCCATTTAAAACTGAGATGAGGAGAAATTTCTTCTCTCAGAGGGTTGTAATTCTGTGGAATTCGCTGCCTCAGAGAGCTGTGGAAGCTGGGACATTGAATAAATTTAAGACAGAGATAGACAGTTTCTTAAACGAAAAGACGATAAGGGGTTATGGGGAGTGAGCGGGGAAGTGGAGCTGAGTCCATGATCGGATTAGCCATGATCTTACTGAATGGCGGAGCAGGCTCGAGGGGCTGTATGGCCTACTCCTCCTATTTCTAATGTTCTTATGAAAGAAATGGCAAAATGATACCCGAAAAAAATGTGCAATGTAAATCAGTGTAGCTTGAGGGGTAGGGTAATCAAAGTACCCTGGCCTGGGATTTCCAGTGTATTTGCATCCAGTGAGGCGCACAATCAGGACGCAAAGCAAATACGTGGCCTATAAGACCATGGGCAAATAATTTACCCTCAGAATTATAATACGCCCACATTTCCTCGATCTTTTATGACGGTTCAGCCACCCCTCCATCCCTCCACTCATAATAATGGCCTTGTTCCCAAGTTACAGAGCCCTACATGCAAGTGTCCGACTATTCCACTTATTTGGAGGGTCCCTTCAAAGTGCAACCAGTTTTTCAGGCATGCTGGGACCCATAGTTACCTGAAGCAGGCGCAAATCAGCAGCTCCAGGAAGCAATGCAGCCATTTTCATCCTGTTAACGCAGACAACCATTTTACAGTCCTTCTTGAGAAATAATAAATGGCTCTTTTGCTGGCTCTACCCTTGCTTGATGTGATAATGGGGGAGGAGGAGGAACAGGAGGAAGAGGAGCAGAGACAGATGGCCCAGTGAGTGAACATCACCAGGGAGGCAGCACCCCACACACAAAAACTGACATTCGCGTGCATGCTCAGGGACAGAAGCCCTGCAGAATGATGGATCCTTGGTAGCGAGCCTTACCTCTCGCTGCTGTGACTGAATGACTTTTGACATCGCAGGCCAAAGCAGAGGAGAGATACGTCAACCGGGCAGGTGAACGAGAGGACCAACGCCTCGATTTCAAAATTCTCATCCTTATTTTCAAATCCCTCCATGGCCTCGCCCCTCCCTATCTCTGTAATTCCTCCAGCCCCACAACCCCCCCCCCCCGTGATGTCTGCGCTCCTCTAATTCCGCCCACTTGAGCATCCCTGATTATAATCGCTCAACCATCGGTGGCCGTGCCTTCTGTTGCCTAGGCCCCAAGTTCTGGAATTCCTGCGAAAACCTCTCCGCCTCTCAACCTCTCTTTCCTCCTTCAAGATGCCTGTTAAAACCTACCTCACCTGCGCTAATTCCTACTTATATGGCTCGGTGTGAATCTTTTAATCTCATGCGACTTCTGTCAAGCGCCTTGGGACGTTTCATTATGTTAAAAGCGCTATATAAATACAAGTTGTTGTTGCTGATGAGCTGCTTCAGGTGCTCAGATAGATCTGAGGTTGTCCTCCAATACTCGTCGTGACGGCTTGCCTGGATATTGAAGTACCGGGGGAGGAGCTGATCAAAGCAGAAGATTCTGGACTGCGGGATCCGGAACCAAGGGAAGTGGAGCGTCCACAGGAGGCATCTCTTCGAGAGCATGGGTGATCAGAAGCACATGTGGCATAGGTTTTTACCCAATGAGCTCCACCCCCCACCCCGCTCAATGAACGCAACAAGAAGAGGCAGGCACAGTTTTCCCAAACTTAAGACTGTTTTATTACAAAAAAAAAGTTTCACATGATAACATTTTTACAAATAACTACAAATGTTGACTGAACAAGGTAAACTGTAGAAATTTCAACAAATTCTGATAGGAACTCCAAAAACGAAACCCTAACAAACGTACTTTAATTACACACAGTGCTTTATGACTATGCTAAGCACTTTTATAGGAAGTTGAACAACTATGCACAATGTAAAAACCTTTAATGAACATTAATCAGCCACACCCCCAGGGCAGAGCCTCAACATCCGGAGTAATCTGCTGGACCACGGATTGCTGGCTTGCTTCGGCACCGTGAGATCCCCATTGGACTGGTGGGAACCCAAAGATGATGGCAGAAGTCAACGCTTGTGTGGCATCCGTCCAGATCGGCATGGGAGCAGACTGAGTCTGGATGGCACCAAGCACTGACTCCATTAGATCACTAATCTGTTGCGTTGCTTTGGCCTATACGGCAGTAGCTGCTGCCACGTCACCCGTGACACATGGCACAAGGTCTGGGTCCCCACGGTCTCTCTGCGAGTCTACCATTCTTTGCAAACTGTCAAGGATGGTCCTGAGCGACAAGTGCAATGTGTAGGGTGTTTGTTTTTATACTCTACCTTGATTCATAGACCTCGGGAATTATAGGAAAAAGGACATGTGGCACAAAATTTAGGCTTAACCCAGTGTCAGTTTTATTCAGCAAAAACTAATTTAAGCTACAAAACTAGATTCCTGAGAGAATTGACTGAAGACATACACTCATCCATCCAGTTTATCGCTGTAATCGTGGATCGTAGGTTCTTGGTCTTTGGTTCCTTGACCGGATGTTTCCTCTCCTGGCCGTTCTTCTCAGTTCTGTCCCTTCCATGTCCATTCCGTACCTTGCTTCATTACGGTACCACTCTTCGCCCCTCTTCTTCGCTTCTGAGCTGCTTCTAGCTCGCAAATTTTTATCCATGTTATGAATAATCCCCCACTGCTGCAGTTTTCGATAATGTGTTTGAATCGATACGTTGTTTGCGGTGATCTTGTTTGATTGACTGCAATGATGGACCCGAATGTTCCCAATTTGCACATGGAGTCTACCAGGCAAAAGTTGACTCCTCATCCTTAATACCTCGTTCTCCAAAAATGTACACCTGGTGGGATCCCTTTGTTGTTCTGGTCTTCTTGCAGACTTGGTGTCTCCAGCGAGATTTGTTTTTCTCCCCTCTGGCCAATCAGTTCAGGGCCTCTTCCGTCAGTTTATGAAAATGTAACAACCCATTTGTTGTTATGCATAAAACCAGTCTGGTACGTGACCGCAGAGATCGTCCTTAATTGGTGGTGAGTCACCACCTGCCCCCAGGCTGGCCCCCTTTTGCTCCCTTTGTCCAGTTAATTCCCAAAGCTTGTATCAGCTCAACGTAATCAACTTTTAGTTCGTGGCCTCATTCTGTGCTTTCTGGAAAAATTGTAACCTTACAAATGCATGAGGCGTTCTCCTCCACCCTCATAGCAAGTGCATCCATGCTCTCGGGCACCCTTGCCAATACACCCAGAAGCTCGCTGTGTATCGCCATTGGCCACCTGGCCACAACCTCCACATCGAACAGTAGTCAGGCGCGAACTCATCCTCGGGGGAGCTGCCCCCCCAAGTTTCCCTTCGCCCCTGGCATTGCTGCATGCCCCTGGCTCCCGGAGCATCACCCACACGAAACCCCATGAACATGGCCTCCTCCACCGACGTGGTGTCCCCACTGTCAGAGGCAGCTGGCTGGTCTGACACAGGCACAGATACTGTGTCCTCCCCTTCCTCCTCCTGCTCCTCCTCCTCTCCCACGTCGCTGGCACTCGAGGGCTGAGGGACAGGCTCCTGGGCTGCTGGCTCATTATCTGGGAGCAAAAAGGCACAAAAGTGTGGTTCAGTGCAGAAGAGGGGAGGGGGGCAGTAAGGCAGCAAGGAGTTGAGACAGCATAGTTACACGTAAAGTGGGAAAGACTCGTGGTGTGAGGGGGGAAGTGGTCTGACAGAAGAGAGAGAGGTGATGAACATACTGTTACTGTCCCCAGTTGGGTCGGCTTCTCCCACGGCAACCACACTCGCAACTTGTGCGCCGATGACTGCAGCCACTCACTCCTCAAGGCCTGAAGGTCCGCCTCTCCTCCACCTGTGGGCAACTGCTCCCTCCTAGTGTGAGTAAGCTTGGCCTGCAAAAAGAAACAGACCGTGTGAGTGAGTGTGCAGCTATCTGTTTGTCAGATGTGCCTTCCAGAGTTGAATAGGTGTGACTGTATGGAAGGCATCAGATGTGCATTCAACTTTCAATAGGTGCGTACAGTTAGTGTGTGAGTGCTGGGATTTGGGAACTTATACAGTCAGTGAGACAGTGAGGTTGAGATGGTAGCACGTCGAGCTTTAAGAACATAAGAACATAAGAAATAGGAGCAGGAGTAGGTCATACGGCCCCTCGCGCCTGCTCCGCCATTTAATACGATCATGGCTGATCCGATCATGGACTCAGGTCCAATTCCCCACCCGCTCTCCATAACTCTTATTCCCTTCTCGGTTAAGAAACTGTCTATCTCTATCTTAAATTTATTCAATGTCCCAGCTTCCACAGCTCTCTGAGGCAGCGAATTCCACAGATTTACAACCCTCTGAGAGAAGAAATTTCTCCTCATCTCTGTTTTAAATGGGCAGCCCCTTATTCTAAGATTATGCCCTCTAGTTCTAGTCTCCCCCATCAGTGGAAACATCCTCTCTGTGTCCACCTTGTCAAGCCCCCTCATAATCTTATGTGTTTCGATAAGATCACCTCTCATTCTTCTGAATGCCAATGAGTAGAGGCCTAACTTACTCAACCTTTCCTCATTAGTCAACCCCCTCCATCTGAGGAAGGTACTCCCCCCCCCCGACGACCCGAGTGAGATCGTTACATTTTTTGTGGCATTGCGTCGCAGTTCTGGGCACCGTGCTCCTGGCTGACACGTGCGGTGTCACCCCCTCCACAGGCATCGAAATACGTGCCAGTCTGCGGAAAATGCATTGCCCATCGCCTCTCCTCTGCCTCGACATGAGCCTCCAGGACGGCCTCAGTAAAGCGATGAGCACGTTGACTCTGATCTGCCATCTTGCTTCTTACAATACCAGTGCACAGGCTGCAATGATGAGAATAAGGCTGTGCTGCGTCATTGCCCCTCTCCTTTAAGAACCAGTATGTCTGATGAGCACGCTTGACCTTGATTGGCGCTCTGACGTTAGCACCCTGCTTGCTGGCTTTAGGGCCCTACCAGAAGTGTGCACTGCTTGATTTAGTGCTCCACTTCCCTCTTGGGGCACTAATAGTGAAGTTTGCGTTCGCCATCGCTAATTATCGACAGGCACTAAAATTACTGTCCAGGCAGTGTATGGCCTCAAAATGGTCGATAACTAATTTTTAGACCAAAGAATGAAAAAATCAATCTTATATTAGAATTATTCCTTTCACAGCATGGCAGTGGAATCCTATATAGCAAAAGATTACAAAGATATTATGGATTTGCACGAATATATTCATTAACTTGATACTGTATTTGTCATACTCAATATAAACAACCAGTTGCAATTTGCGAAAACTACATTACCCCAGGAGAGGGACTGAAACATTTATTTTCCTCATTTATGTTTAATGGGCTATTATCCAAATGGATTTGTGTTTAAAAAATGGAAGTACTGTACTGATTAATATTTTAAATGGTTCTTACATTGTACAGTCCTTTGTAGAATAATTCCGGTTTTGTGTTTACTCCCTAAAGCATTCAGCGTGACGTATGCAGAATTAAGCCGTGCCCATTGCTTGAGCTGTATGCTGTTGATTTGTTTTAACATTAAACTAATTTGTCGATAATTCACAGGCTTTGCCTGTTTTATGTTTGATGGGGGGTGTGTGTGTTCTGCCACAGGGATTCCTTAATAACTGCAGTGCTTTTTTTCTTATGTGAAGTCCTGGAGAAATTGTTTTTGGGAGCACATTACTACTGATCCCTGCTTATTCCAGTCACCATCATCAGCTGTTGGCGATGTTGAGTCTGACTGCACACGCACTCTGTGCTTCAGTCCTGCTCTGCCAATGTTGAATACAAGTTGGCCCCCTTTACATGTTCTTGGGGTCAACATCAGCATTCCCTCCCATAAACTGATCCCACATCCCAAACAAAAACCTAACTCTTTGCCAAAGGTATTTAAATGCACACTCTCTAGTCCTACCATCCCTATCTGTCTCAAATAACCTATTCAACCGGACTGTATCCAACCTTTCATCCACTTAAATACCTTATGTTCCCTGTAAGCCTTTGTTTCCCTAATTAGCACACTCGCTTCTGAGTCAGAAGGTTGTGGGTTCAAGTCCCACTCCAGAGGCTTGTGTACAAAAATCTAAGCTGACACTGCAGTGCAGTGCTGAGGGAGTGCTGCACTGTCGGAGGTGCCGTTTTTCAGCTGAGACCGAGGCCCTGTCTGCTCTCTCAGGTGGATGTAAAAGATTCCATGGCACTATTTCAAAGAAGGTCAGGGGAGTTATCCCTGGTGTCCTGGCCAATATTTATCCCTCAATCAACATAACAAAAACAGATTATCTGATCATTATCACATTGCTGTTTGTGGGAGCTTGCTGTGCACAAATTGGTTGCCGCATTTTCCACATTACAACAGTGGCTACACTTCAAAAGTACTTCATTGGCTGGAAAGTGCTTTGAGACATCCGGTGGTCGTGAAAGGTGCGATATAAATCCAAGTCTTTCTTTCTTTTAAATAAATAGCCTTAACCTTGGAGTGTTTCCTGATAACCAAGAGCCTTAAGGCTAGGTATTATCCTGGTTGGCAATTATGTACCATCTACAACATTTTCATATCTTATGCCATGTGCGGAGATTAAAACTAGGCGCAATATTCCAAATGTGGATGTACCTTATAGTCTAAGTATAATGCTCTTTGTTTTATACTTGATAGTTCTAGCTATACAATCCAACACCCTATTTGCTTATAGCCACCTCACACTGCTCCTGCACATTTAATTGGGTATCAGTCTCTTTCTTGCTTTGTTACCTGTAACAGGTGCCCCTGCATGGTGTATATAAGTCAATGTTGAGATTCAACTTGGGGACGAATTCAAAGCTGAAGTTATAAACAGTCTGGTTCAGCCTGAGTACTGGGAGAAATTAGCATTTAGATTAGAGTTAGGTTTAAAATTGGATTAGGGCTTGGGTTAGGTTTAGGATTGAGGTTAAAGTTAGGTTTAAAGTAACTTTCTTTGCAAGAGGATTGGGATTGGGCTGGATTAGGTTTAGCATGACATCATTTGGAAGAGGGTTGTGGTTACCTTTGGTTTATGGT
This sequence comes from Pristiophorus japonicus, assembly GCF_044704955.1. Classification (NCBI taxonomy): domain Eukaryota; kingdom Metazoa; phylum Chordata; class Chondrichthyes; family Pristiophoridae; genus Pristiophorus; species Pristiophorus japonicus. The sequence continues at coordinate 83,472,937 of NC_091992.1, forward strand.
TGGGTTTTGGGTGGAGAAGGAAGGCTCTGCCTGGACGGATGCTAGGTTAGGGTTGGGCTTCGGGTGACTTTATTTGGAAGAGGATGATTAAGATTTGGGTTTTGAATGGACGATGACGGTTCTGTGCCCATATGAATGATAGTGTAGGTTTGGAGTTCGTGGTCAGAGTTGGTTTAGGGTGAATTCATTTTCAGGAGGAGGAGGATTAGTTTTGGTTGGAGTTGGGTTTCAGAGGTTAGCGTAGGGTTATATTTAGGGGTTTAAATTAGTTTAGGGTGACTTCATTTGGAGCAAGATTAAGGTTTGGGTTGGAGTTGAATTTCTAGGGTGGAGGAGGGAGGCTAAATGGCAAAACCGATGTTAGGGTGGGGGGGTTGTAGGGTTGGATTTAACGGTTAGAGTTAGTCGAGGGCGACTTTATTTGTAGGAAGAGGAGGAGGAGGTTTAAGGTTAGGTTTTGGTTGGGGTTTGGGTGCTCTGTGTCGGACCGATGTTAGGGCAGGGTGGGAGTTAAGGGTTAAGAGTTAGTTTAGGATGACTTCATTTGTAGGAGGAGGATGTTTAGGGTTAGGTTGGTTTTGGGTTAGGATTAAAGTTAGGTTGGGGTAAAAAAGACTTGCAGTTATATAATACTTTTTACAACCTCATGATGTCCCAAAGCGCCTTTGAAGTGTAGTTATTGTTGTGATATAGGAAACACGGCAGCCAATTTGTGCACAGCAAGCTCCCAAAAACAGCAATGTACTAATGACCAGATAATCTGTTTTAGTGATGATGGTTCAGGAATAAATATTGACCAGAACACCAGGGGAGAGCTCCCCTGCTCTTCTTCAAAATAATGCCATGGGATCTATTATGTCAGACAGCAGACAGCAGACTTGGTTTAACGTCTCATCCAAAAGACAACACATCCATAGTGTAGCACTCCCTGCACTGGGAACGTCAGCCGGGATTTTGTGCTCAAGTTTCTGGAATGGGACTTGAACCCACAACCTCCTGACTCTGAGGCAAGAATAATGCTAAGCCAGATATTGGGAGACCGGGGGGCCGGAGGGGGGGGAGGCGGGTGGTGCGGGTGGGATCATTGTTCGGGAATAAGTTTGATTTGGTTTGGGGTTACATTGGGGTTAGGTTTTGGGTTGTAGAGGGGTAGAGTAAGTGTCTGCCCATTTTACCACTGACCTCCTGAAGTCTGTTACTATCTGCCTCATTGTTTATTACATTTCCAAGTTTCGTATCATCTGCAAGCTTTGAAATTATGCCTTGTATGCCCAAGTTCTGGTCATTAAAATATATTAAAACAGCAGTGGTCTAAATACCGACCCCTGAGGAACACCACTGTATACTTCCCTCCAGTCTGTAAAACAACCGATCACCACTGTTCTCTCCTTTCTGCCCCGTAGTCAATGTATCATACTGCACTGCCGCTTTAATCTCATGGGATTTAATTTTCCTAATACGTCTATTATCTGGTACTTTGTCAAATATATTATTTAGAAACCTATCACTATCTAGAAATTCATCCTTTTGAGAACTGGCAGCCAAAGTAAGGTTAAGACCATCACTTATAACTGACTTATAACATATAACTTAGAATGTGTCAGCTGTGGCTCAGTGGGTAGCACTCTCGCCTTTGGGTCAGAAGGTTTTGGGTTCACGTCCCACACCAGAGATTTGAATGCAACAAATTTAGGCTGACACTCCAGTGCAGTACTGAGGGACTGTCGGAGATGCCACCTTTTTATGAAACATTAAACTGAGGCCCTGTCTACCCTCTCATGGTAGACATAAAAGATACCATTTCAATCTATTTCCTGCAATGACTATCTGTCCACCTGTGACAGGGACTGTGGTTCTTGTATTGGACTGTGCAGCCACCTAAGGACTCATTTTAAGAGTGGAAGCAAGTCTTCCTCGATTCCGAGGGACTGCCTATGATGATGATGAAAGTAGGGGAGTTGTCCCCTGGACAATATTTATCTCACAAAAACAGCTGGTCATTATCACATTACTATTTGTGGGAGCTCACTGTGTGCAAATTGGCTGCCGTGTTTCCTACATTACACCAGTGACTACAGTTCCAAAAGTACTTCATTGGCTGTAACAGTACTTTGGGACATTGCGAAAGGCACTATAATAATTGCAAATCTTTCTTTTTAGATGCATGTAATGATGAGGATGAAAATAAATACATGTACATTATTAACATCAGCCACTAGGGTATTGGTGGGTTTCTAAATAAGATATTTGTTGTGGAAACTAATTTAGGTTATGGTTGTGGTTGGGGCTGAGGTTGAGTTGAGGGTGAGATTGGGTTTGGGGTTGGAGCTGGGGGTGTGGGTTGGCGCTGGAGGTGGAGGTTAGAGCTGGGGATGGGGGCTGAGCTGGGGGTTGGGGTTAAGTTGGGAGGGGGTTGAGTTGGGGTGCGAGTTGAGGTTGATTTGGGGTGGAGGTTGAGGCGAGGTTAAGCTGAGTTTGAGGTGAGGTTGATGTTGGGAGCGGGTGGGGTTGAGTTGGGTGAGGTTGGGGGTTGGGTTAAGGTTGGGGGTTGAGATGAGGTCGGGGTTGATTTGGGGTGGGGGTGGGGTTGAGTTCGGAGGGGGTTGATTTGGGGGGAGATTGATGTTGGGTGGGGTTGAGGTTGGGTGGGGTTGAGTTGGGTGGGGGTGGGGTTGATGTTGGGTGGGGTTGAGGTTGGTGGGGTTGAGTTGGGTGGGGGTGGGGTTGATGTTGGGAGGGGATGGGGTTGAGTTGGGTGGGGGTGGGGTTGGGGGTTGAGGTGAGGTTGGGGTTGATTTGGGGTGGGGATGAGTTGGGAGGGGATTGATTTGGGGTGAGATTGATTTTGGGTGGGGTTAAGTTGGGTGGGGTAGGGGTTGAGTTGTGTGGGGGTGGGGTTGATGTTGGGAGGGGGTGGGGTTGAGGAAAGGTCGGGGTTGATTTGGGGTGGGGGTGGGGTTGAGGTTGAGCTGGGGATGAGTTGGGTGGGGGTGGGGTTGATGTTGGAGGGGGTTGATTTGGGGTGGGGGTTGATTTGGGGTGAGATTGATGTTGGGTGGGGTAGGGGATGAGTTGCGTGGGGTAGGGGTTGAGTTATGTGGGGGGTGGGGTTGATGTTGGGGTCGGGAGGCTGTGAGTCAGACCGCAGTTACTGGCCGCTCCAGCAGGGCCGCCCACACGGTGCGACGGTGCTGCCCGTGCGGCAGAAGGTTCCAGGCGGCGATGTCGCGGAGGTTTGTCGCTAACCTGGTCACATTCATGCATCACGCCGGCCACCATGGTGCCTCCAATATGCCCGTCACACCCGACCGGGCAAACCACCAGTTCACAATTAAGCTGAACGGTAAGTAGCCTGAGGCGGGGGCTCCTCCGATGCGGACTGGCCCAGAGGTAGGGCCCCCAGCGGTGCGCAGGTCGGCCTCCTCCGTCAATAAATCTATCTTTTACCCGGGGCTGCCGGGCACCACCCGGGCCACTGAATACTCATATAGCCTCCACTGCGCAAACTCAGACCGGCCCCCTTGCAGTTGATGTAAACAATGCGCATGCACTTATTTCCATCCTCATGCATCCAAAAAGACTTGCATTTGTATAGCGCCTTTCACAATGTCCCAAAACACTTCACAGCCAATGAAGTACTCACAATTACATGCATCCCAGTTACAAGTGATGGTTTTAACTTTTCTACAAGTGAAGGTCTTAACTTTTCTTTAACTGTCAGCTCTCATATGGATGAATTTCTAGGTATTGATGGGTTTCTAAATAACATATTTGTTGTACAAACAACTTCCTCTCTCTGCAGGCCTATGCTATTTAATTTGTGAAGTTTAGGCAACAGCGTGGAACCAATCACAGCAGACCAGTGACAATCACACCGTAGCACCTTAATACGTAAGAGATACGTCACTTGGCCTAATATAAAGTCTAAACCATTTGCGGATTCATCAGATGCTTCAGAAGCCGTGGTTGAGGAACCGTGCATTAAAGGTTTTGCGGACACGGATTACTGAAGAATTACCGGCTGTAATGTATTTGCTTCATGGGTTCGTTAATTCAGAATTCATAGCAACACATTGCTATTAAGAACCAGTTGGTTTATTAGCAAAGATTTAACAATCACACTACACATTACCAGTTCATCCACCAGCCATCTGCCTCATCATGGATCCCCTGAACCCAACTGGCTGGGGTTTTATTGAGTCTTGTGAACATCACGTGACTAAACTCAACAGCTCTATCAACCTGTGAGCATACTCACAGTTGCCTACATTACACCTGCCAAGAGGGCAGAGATGTTCTGGTGCCCTGTTCCCCTTACTCCAAGTCTAAATGCAAGAAAGCAAAGCTGGGGAGGGATCACCAGCTGGGCCGCCACTGAAAGAATGTGACAGGAGTTCAGGATCAGGTTCCATGTCAAGAAATGCCGACAGGCACCAGGATCATGAACCACAGTCACCAAAGTACTGACGGAGAAGAAACTGGAGGGACAGTTGATGATATGGGGTGTCTGCCAGTGAGTACAGTAAGTGTCCTCCCTCCTAGTCAATGCTTTCCCATGCAGCTTACAGGATGGCTTAGAGGGTTAAATTATGAGGACAGTCTGCCTAAACTTGGCATGTATTCCTTTGAGTATAGGAGGCTGAGGGATGATCTGATCGAGGTGTTCAATAGGATAGGTGCAGAGAAACTATTTCCTCTGATGGGGGAATCAAGAACGAGGGGACATCATAAAATTAGAGCTAAGATATTTAGGAATGAAATCAGGAAGCACTTTATCACATAAAAAGTTATTGGAAATCTGGAATTCTCTCCCCCCACCCGCCTCTGCAAAGGCTGTGGATGCTTGGTCTATTGGAGCTTTCAAGACTGAAATCGATAGATTTTTGTTATGTGAGGGTATCAAGGGATATGGAGCTAAAGTGGGCAAATGAGGTTGAGGAACAGATCAGCCATGTTCTAAATGAATGGCAGAGCAGGCTCGAGGGGCTGAATGGACAACTCCTATGGGCCCAAGTTTCGGCATCAGGTGAAAATGGCACACCTCCGAGACTTACGTGACCTGCCTGGGCTCGAAGGTGCGGCGGAATATTTTGCTGCAATTCTCCGGTCCTCCTGGAGCGTGGCGTGGCGTGGCGCAGCGCAGTCGTCCTGGGGCGGAGCAAGCTGCAGGTGGGCGGGGCTAAGCCCCTGCGTGTCTTTCACAGCCGGCTTCGTTGCGCGTGCGCGTTGCAACGTGCGCGCCTGCGCAATGACTCAGTAGGGCGTTTTCCCCCAGTCTGCTTCAGAATGGTGTGGGTACTGGGGAGGGATGGAGGAGCGTGGAAAAGGGGCACTGGGGAGGTGATCGGTGGGGGAGAAACATGGGAAGGGATGGAGAAGCATGGGAAGGGATGGAGGAGCAAGGCAAGGGATGGAGGTGCGAGGCAAGGGATGGAGGTGCGAGGCAAGGGATGGAGGAACGAGGCAAGGGATGGAGGAGCGAGGCAAGGGATGGAGGAGCGTGGCAAGGGATGGAGGAGTGTGGGTTGGGGGACACTCAATGATCGAAGGGCCGGAGGAGAGATCAGGGGTGCCTCCGTCCAGCCTCCCCCCCGCCCCTCCACGTTCAGCCCCCCACACCTCCCCCCCCACACGCGTTCAGCCCCACCCCCCCCCCCTGGGTTCAGCCCCACACCCCTACCCCCCCCCTACACCCTACACCAACCCCACACACACCCACCCCACACCACCCCCACCCCCACACACAACCTACCCCAGCCCCCCCCCAACGCCCCCACACCCCCCCACCCCTCACTGTCAGATACAGAGAGAGAGAGAGACACTGACAGAGACACTGACAGAAACATCTTCCATTCACATAAATGTAGGACTTCTATTTTTTTATTTTTTTATTGATTGGTTGTTCATTACTTTGGTCTTGGTGCTTTAGGTGCATGGTTCCTTCTATTTTTTATTAATTAATTGCTTATTACTTTTTGTGCTTCGTAAATGTACTGCTTTGTTTTGTGCTTACTGCTTTAAATGTATTTTGCTTCTTTAATGTTGTTGTGGAGGTGTTTATGGAAAATCCTCTAACTTCCCTCCTCCCCTGTTGTGAGGTTGATGTGTCCTTTGTGTTTAATGCTTCCCACCACTGCCAGCACCCCTCACCCCCTCCCCCCGTCACTGGCTGTGCCTGCACTAAACTTAACTCCATGTAAGGTTTTTCAGAACTTACAAAAGTGGATACTTACTCCATCCTAAGTTAGTTTGTAGTAAGTTTTCACTGCCGAAACTTACAAAACAGGCCTGAGTGGCTGGACACACCCGCTTTTGAAAAAAAAAGCTTACCTAAAGCCAATCTAAACTAACTCACTAGAACTGGAGCAAACTAATATCCGAGAATTGCAATTTCTAACATACTCCAAACTAAACTAGTTGCTCCAAAAAACTAGGAGTAACTCCACCCGAAACTTGGGCCCTCTGTTCCTAAGTGTAGTCTGCAACAAGAGTTTGAATCCATGCTCTCGTTACAGGCACAGTTACCTATCTTATGGTGCTTACCTGCGGACGATACCGTGGACTCTTAACATAACTATCTCTCTCGTAATTCAATAATGCTTATTCTTATGTTCTCTCCGCAGAATAACATGAACCATGCAGACCACAGAGCACCATTGCACCAGAAGGCACTCACAAAACCACCTCTTACTGTACCAGGTACCTGTACAGAGACAAAGCCATCATCATAAGGGATGTTTCCAGTGTACTGCAACTACTGGCACAAACGGCTCAAGCACAGCAGCTCCAGACTAATACTTGACTGTTTTGGCACCATAGGCTAGATTTGACACTTTTGTGCTTATTGCCCAAAAATGGGTGTTATTTCCGGCGTGAGTGGTAAAAATAGGTTTTCAGATCGCTGGCTTCTCGCCCATTCTCAAAGCACCTACTCTCCATTTTTGAAATTGAGAGTTACTGCGAGCGATATGAAATGGACGTAGCGTTAAACCTCGCTGCCCTTCTGCCGTAAAGTGTCACCGTCCTTAGCAGCAGCGTGGCAACACTCCATTCCTGCAATTCAGGAGGTCAAGGGTCATCATGAAATGCCCAGAAGAGGAGACAGAGAGGGAGGGAGCTGAGAGGGACTGAAGGCGTGTGTGGGTGTGGTGTTGCTGCTTTGGGAGGAAGGAGGGAGAGTTTAGAGCTTTACAGCAAATAGGGAAACAAAAATTAGCTGTTACCAGACACATATTTGCCCGAATTTGGCCTATAATGGAGGGAGAGGAGGAGGCATCACATCACACTGTGGAGACTGATGCTGGAGTGAGCAGTGGGGTGGGAGAGGAGCACATTGGAGGGTGCAAAAGAGCGAGGAGGTTCTCAGACGAGGCAAATACCTCCCTCCTGCAGGAGGTCGAGTTACGCTGGGGTGATTTGACACAGTGATGGCATGGGAAGCCCACCCCAAAGGCCTACCAGAAGATATGTGCCGAGATAGCAGAGGTGGTCTCGTCGGTGACCAAAGAGCTATGTGAGGGCAACCAATGCCGCAAACGATGGAACGACCTTGTGGGATCTGCAAGAGTAAGTATTACATTGATTTACATGTACTTATGTATTTATATAATTTGATTTGTAACAGTCATGAGTGACTATCAGCAGATGTGAGGTCTTTCACTTTTACCAGGAATGTTTTACCCAAAGCCTGCGGTCACAGTGCACGCCTTTAGGTAAAGAATGATAATTATCATAATAATCATGATTACATCTGTCAGTTATGTGTTGTACCAGTCTCTGTGACAGTACCGAGCAAGGATATCATACAATGATCTCATGCCATGTCGTCTTGTCACCTTTTACAGAAGAAGCTATCAACGATGAGGTCTGTGCAGAGGCGAAAGGGTGGGGGGCCACCAGTCCCCAGCGACATCACTGACATAGAGGAGCGGGTGCTCAGACTCGTGGGGAGGCATCCCTGGCCAGCCACGGAAGCATCTGCAGACCTTGAAGTGATGCCCCGTGAGTAAAGCTTACACCATTGCGTGATGTAAAGTCAATAGATGCCACACCCACTCATATCCGAACAATCATATATGACAGATGATTTCTAAAATTGTCATAGAAATAATGCTGGCCTAATGAAAATCATTGCAATGCAAAGGTGTTGATGGTCATGAAATGTGATGTCTGTGATGATTTTGAGAGCAGTGGTGCTTTTGTCGTGCATATGCTGTGTGTAGCACTAGACTCACCTTGTGACCCTAGCAACCCCTTCTCCTCTAATAACCTCATTTGGTTTTTGCAGCTCAGCCAGCAGCACGTCCCAAGTCAAGACCACAGAGGCCAGAAGGTGGGGGCGCGGGGGACAATCCTACATCTGGTGCTGAGGAGCTCCGATTCTCGCCCGTCAATCCGCTGGGTCTGTTATCTACGGATGAGAGTGCGGACTTCGAGGAACCTGCATCTCCACACTCCAGAAGCCATTCCACCCCAAGGCCATCTACTGGTCCTCCAGTCATTCCTGCCTCCACTCTGGAAGTACCGGCCCCAAGCACCTTGCCACAGGGCATCCCATTTGTCCCCAGGACAGCGCCAACCCCGCGGAGGCCTCATGGACACGGCAGGCCTGGTCTACGAGTGCCACATGAGAGCGGAGAGATGGTACTGTTGGCAAAGAGGACTGTAGACATTGGTGACAAGCTCATCGAAGCATTGGGGGGAATATCCCGACAGCTGGCCACCATGACTGAGTACATTCCACGGATAGCGGAGGCCCTGGATGCGATAGCCAAGTACACTGCTGGCACAGGCCTCCCAGTGGTCCCAGAGCGCAGCACTCCTCCCCTAGGTTCGGCACCACCACTGTGAACAACAGGTGAGAACCAGGACCAAGATCCTGCTTCTGCATCAGAAAACGTTGCCCCCTCGGCACCCTCCGCTCCTGTACCCGTGCAACCACCGCATCTGCCTTCACCCCCCTAATGAGGCACCGCCTGAGGAGCTCCTCGGCCAGGCGCCGTGGAGCGAGGAGGGGAAGGGGTAGAGGTGGGGAAAAGAAGAGGAGGGGGAAGGAAAGTGAAGTGCATGTCCGCAGGTGATGGCTGTGTTATATCTCCATCTGGGTGTGTGCAATTTGTTGTAATGTATGGGGGCTGGGGACCTCCCTGCTGCTTTGCCTTTGTATTCTGTGTTGCTGGACATGTTGACCATTTGATTGATGTCAATGATGGAAAAAGTGGGGTGCGGGTCGGGGTTTGGTGTTTTTGCCTGTGATAATTATGATTTCAGACCAATGTTGGTATAAAACATTTTTTATTGAACATAACCTTGCTGAGCATTGTCTCAGATAGCTAGACCATTACACACTGGTGATGGTGATTCTTTAACATGAAAGGGTTAAATAAAACTTAACTTCAATCAACGTAAACTTTAACTGGCACCAAGGTGATGGGCACCATTGATGTCTGAGCTGCACACACACAGCAGTGTGTCAGCGTTGTCACTCACAGCAACGTTCTTTCAGGCAAATTGTTCAGATATCAGCTTCTCATAAGAGTCTTGTAGCTATGTAGCCACCATGGGCCCTTTCCTGCGGTCTGGAGGGGGGTGTGGGTGTGGTTGCATAGCCAGCCTGATTGTCTGGCCCAAGGTCAGCATCCAGTGCCTCGTCGTCCTCTTTCTCTCTCTCCTTAGATGGAGCATCAGTCCCTTCTGGCAATTATTGGACCCTCCTGATAGCCAGGTTGTGCAGCATGGAGCACACAACCACAAATTTAACTACTTGCTCAGGGTTGTATTGGAGCTCCCCTTCTGAGTGGTCCAGACATCTGAAGCAATGCTTGAGCACAGTTATTGTTTTGTGGACCACATTGCATGTGTCTCTGTGGTTCTGGTTGTATCGCTTCTCGGCCTGGGTGTGGGTGTCAAGCAGTGTAGTCATCAGCCTGGTGGCTAGGCCATATCGGTTATCACCAAGGATCCAACATTGCCCTTGTGGCTGACTCTTAAAGATGTCAGAGACATCGCTCTCATGCAGGATGTGAGTCTCATCGAAGGTGCCTGGACATTTGGCATTCACTGCCATTATGATCTGGTTGTAGTCGACAAGTAGTTGAACCTTCAGGGAGTGGAATCCTTTTCTGTTACGGAAACACTCTGGGTCCTGAGAAGGTGGCTGCATGGCGATGTGAGTGCACTGTATAGCTCCCTGCACCCTGGGGAACTTAGCAATGCGGTAGAATGCTCCAGCCCTGTCAGTCTGAGCCTCCGTGGTCATGGGGAAGCTGATAAAGTCCATCCTTCTCACGTACAGGGCCTCTATGACCTGTCTAATGCAGCGATGGGTGAGACAGAGGGCAAATTTCGACCGCGGAGGCCCGAAAGGAACCGGATGCATAGAAAGACAGTGCTGCGGTGACCTTGACCTCGACCGACACCGATGTCCTGATGGCAGGCTGCATATGTGGCCTGATGAGCTCACATATTTCATTGATCACAACCTTGTGGAAGCGCAGTCTCCGAAGGCAGGTGTGGTTGGACACGTCGAGGTAAGACCTCTTTTTCCTGTACGTGCGGGGTGTTTACGGTCTGGCCCTCCTCCTCATTCTTACACATCTTAAATTGGTCACATAATGATGTGCATCACACATTGAGCCATCTGCACTCTATAGCATCTGCGTATTAATCGATGCAGGCTGAGAAATGGCTGGCCCAATTGCAATGAAAGTATAATAGCGATTGATCAGAAGCAATAATTTCCTTACTAAAATACACCTAGAGTAAACCCCCAATAGTCCAGAGTCTAAAAATATGTCTGTTGAGATGTTCACTTCACCTGAGAAAAACTCGAGAGTCAATGTTTGAAGCAGCCTTTTGAATGAAGTGACCTGTGATTTAAAAAATGGCAGCCACACTGCTGGCTTTAGTTCAGAACTGTTCCACTTTTTCTGGGCAGTTCTTTGGGTGAGCGATATTGTGGTCGAGATGTGTGCGAGGTAGTGAAAGTGAAGCTGGGTGATCTCCTGGGCATTAGTTTCGCCAAATGTGCTCTTTACAACAAAAAAAAATGTGCGGGCTGTATTATTGCATCTCCACGTTAATTCCATGCAGAAAGTAACGCCGGGCAATATTATGGCCGTTGATTTCGCCCATTCTGCTGATTCCGTCCAAAAAAAATGGGCGGGCAGTAATATTTTTTCCTGGCGTTATGCACATGGGGAAAATAACGCTCGGCGATAAGTTTCCTAAAAATGCTAAATGGGTGATATCTGGGAGTTATCCGTCATTTCAGCGGTGAAATAGACGTTAAGTGGGCATTAAGCATGCAAAAAATAAGGAATCTCCAGCCCTATAACTTGGCATTGAAGCCCTAAACTTGGTGCAGAGCCACAAGGCTGGTCCAGAAGAAGGAGATAGAAGGCAAGGAAATACTCAGATTATTTAACCTTGAATGCAGTTGAATGAGAGTGGTCCTTATAAAGGAGTATAAGATACTAATTGGAGTAGAAAGGGTTAATCGGAGGGCACCATTTCAAGTGAAATCATGACCATGTGACGAAGGGACATGAGAAGTACAAACTTGTAAATGGCGTGTTCAGGGCTGAGGTCAGGAAGGACATCTCCCCCGGAATGATCTTCCTGTTAGGGTTGTGAAGTCAATAAGCCTATAATTATTCAAGAGGCAGTTAGATGCTGTGAGGTGGCACCATGGGTTTCTAAGGAAGGATGGGCTGACTGAACTTAGTGATTTGTTTTTTTTGTGATCTCCAAACATGAGTGGGACATCAGTACAAGAATACTCAGTGATCGCAGAAAAGGCTGAAGGTATGCTTTGAGGGATGGTGCAAGGTGGAGAGATTCAAATTCCTAGGACATTGGAACTGGTTCTGGGGGAGGTGGGACCAGTACAAACCAGTACAAACCGGACGGTCTGCACCTGGGCAGGACCAGAACCGATGTCCTAGGCGGAGTGTCTGCTCGTGCTGTTGGGGAGGGGTTAAACTTATATGCCAGGGGGATGGAAATCTATGCAAGGAGGCAGAGGAAAGTAAAAAGGGGGCAGAAGCAAAAGATAGGAAGGAGAAAAGTAAGTGTGGAGGGCAGAGAAATCAAGGGCAAAAATCAAAAAGGGCCACATTACAACATAATTCTAAAAGGACAAAGAGTGCTAAAAAAACAAGCCTGAAGGCTCTGAGTCTCAATGCGAGGAGCATTCGTAATAAGGTGGATGAATTAACTGCGCAGATAGCTGTTAATGGATATGATGTAATTGGGATTACGGAGACATGGCTCCAGGGTGACCAAGGCTGGGAACTCAACATCCAGGGATATTCAATATTCAGGATGGATAGATAGAAAGGAAAAGGAGGTGGGGTAGCATTACTGGTTAAAGAGAAGATTAAAGCAATAGTAAGGAAGGACATTAGCGTGGATGATGTGGAGTGTATATGGGTAGAGCTGCGAAACACCAAAGGGCAGAAAACGTTTGTTGGAGTTGTGTACAGACCATCAAACAGTAGTAGTGAGGTTGGGGATGGCATCAAACAGGGAATTAGGGATGTGTGCAATAAAGGTACAGCAGTTATCATGGGTGACTTTAATCTACATATAGATTGGGCTAACCAAACTGGTAGCAATACTGTGGAGGAGGATTTCCTGGAGTGAATAAGGGATGGTTTTCTAGACCAATATGTCGAGGAACCAACTAGAGAGCAAGCCATCCTAAACTGGGTCTTGTGTGATGAGAGAGGATTAATTAACAATCTGGTTGTACAAGGCCCCTAGGGGAAGAGTGACCATAATATGGTAGAATTTTTCATTAAGATGGAGAGTGACACAGTTAATTCAGAGAAGAGGTTCTTGAACTTAAAGAAAGTTCAATGAACTTCGATGGTATGAGATGTGAATTGGCTAGGATAGACTGGCGAATTATACTTAAAGAGTTGACGGTAGATAGGCAATGGCAGACATTTAAAGATCACATGGATGAACTACAACAATTGTACATCCCTGTCTGGCTAAAAATAAAACGGGGAAGGTAGCTCAACTGTGGCTAACAAGGGAAATTAGGGATAATGTTAAATCCAAGGAAGAGGCATATAAATTGGCTAGAAAAGGCAGCAAACCTGAGAACTGGGAGAAATTTAGAATTCAGCAGAGGAGGACTAAGGGTTTAATTAGGAGGGGGAAAATAGAGTATGAGAGTAAGCTTGCAGGGAACATAAAAAATGACTGCAAAAACTTCTATAGATATGTGAGGAGAAAAAGATTAGTGAAGACTAATGTAGTTTCCTTGCAGTCAGAATCAAGTGAATTCATAATGGGGAACAAAGAAATGGCAGACCAATTGAACAAATACTTTGGTTCTGTCTTCCCTAAGGAAGACACAAATAACCTCCCGAAAATACTAGGGGACCGAGGGTCCAGCGAGAAGGAGGAACTGAGGGAACTGAGGGAAATCCTTATCAGTCAGGAAATTGTGTTAGGGAAATTGATGGGATTGAAGGCCGATAAATTCCCAGGGCCTGATAGTCTGCATCCCAGAGTACTTAAGGAAGTGGCCCTAGAAATAGTAGATGCATTGATGGTCATTTTCCAACATTCCATCGATTCTGGATCAGTTCCTATGGATTGGAGGGTAGCTAATGTAATCCCACTTTTTAAAAAAGGAGGGAGAGAGAAAACAGGGAATTATAGACTGGTTAGCCTGACATCGGTAGTGGGGAAAATGCTGGAATGAATTATTAAAGATGTAATTGCAGTGCATTTGGAAAGCAGTGACAGGATCGGTCCAAGTCAGCATGGATTTATGAAAGGGAAATCATGCTTGACAAATCTTCTGGAATTTTTTGAGGATGTAACTAGTAGAATGGATAAGGGAGAACCAGTGGATGTGGTGTATTTGGACATTCAAAAGGCTTTTGACAAGGTCCCACACAAGAGATTAGTGTGCAAAATTAAGGCACATGGTATTGGGGGTAATGTATTGAAGTGGAAAGAGAACTGGTTGGCAGACAGGGAGCAAAGAGTGGGAATAAACGGGTCCTTTTCAGAATGGCAGGCAGTGACTAGTGGGGTACCGCAAGGCTCAGTGGGACCCCAGCTATTTACAATATATATTAATGATTTAGATGAAGGAATTGAATGTAATATCTCCAAGTTTGCAGATGACACTAAGCTGGGTGGCAGTGTGAGCTGTGAGGAGGTTGCTAAGAGGCTGCAGGTTGACTTGGACATGTTAGGTGAGTGGGCAAATGCATGACAGATACAGTATAATGTGGATAAGTATGAGGCTATCCACTTTGGTGGCAAAAACAGGAAGGCAGAATACTATCTGAATGATGACAAATTAGTAAAAGGGAGGTGCAATGAGACCTGGGTGCCATGGTACATCAGTCATTGAAAGTAGACATGCAGGTACAGCAGGCAGTTAAGAAAGCAAATGGCATGTTGGCCTTCATAGCGAGAGGATTTAAGTATAGGAGCAGGGAGGTCTTACTGCAGTGGTACAGGGCCTTGGTGAGACCACACCTTGAGTATTGTGTGCAGTTTTGGTCTCCTAATCTGAGGAAGGACATTCTTGCTATTGAGGGAGCGCAGTAAAGGTTCACTCGACTGATTCCCGGGATGGCAGGACTGATATATGAAGAAAGACTGGATCGACTAGGCTTATATTCACTGGAATTTAGAAGAATGAGAGGGGGTCTCATAGTAACATATAAAATGCTGACGGGATAGGACAGGTTAGATGCAGGAAGAATGTTCTCGATGTTAGGGAAGTCCAGAACCAGGGGTCACAGTCTAAGGTTAGGGGGTAAGCCATATAAGACCGAGATGAGGAGAAACTTTTTCTCCCAGAGAATTGTGAACCTGTGGAATTCTCTACCACAGAAAGCTGGTGAGTCCAGTTCATTGAATATATTCAAAAAGGAGTTAGATGTGGCCCTTACCGCTAAAGGGATCAGGGGGTATGGAGAGAAGGCGGGAATGGGGTCCTGAAGTTGCATGATCAGCCATGATCATATTGAATGGTGGTGCAGGCTCGAAGGGCCGAATGGCCTGCTCCTGCGCCTATTTTCTATGTTTCTATGTTGCTATGTTTGGGAGGCCAATGAAGGGTTGGAGCCGAACCAGAGGGAGTGGTGTGTATGGATAGCAGTGGGACTGCTTTCAAACTGAGGGTAATGGAGAACCAATGCCCTAAACAGAACGTAATGGGCATGATATACCTGTGGTTACCTCTATCTTCAACGTCCATAATGTGCTAGGTCCATAGTTGGCAGTGCCAACCAAGAGGCTGCTGTGGAAATCTCAGTGAGCCCAAGGACTAAGGTATGCTGCATAATGTGCTGACTGACATAGGATCTAACATTCAAGGAGACCTACAATCAACGATCGATTGTCTTGCAGAAAAATATAGTACGTTTTGAGGGAGGGTTTCTTTAGCTTTGTAGATCCATATTGCTCTGTACTTGGACAGTCTTGTGGCAGCCATGAGGAGGTGCACACTACAATGGTCCTAGATAGGACAGCACAGAGGCAGGAGATTGGAACTCCAAGCAGCAGCCTGTCCACGATATCACGCTGCTTGAACTGCATTTCTTGTGGTGCCCCACAAAGCACTTCCCATCATCAGGGAGTGCCAATGATGCCCTCTGCCATCCACTCTTCAGGTCCAAAGTTGGACAAACCACCACCTGTACTGCCAGCAGGAGCAAACATGCGGGGCACATACCCACACAGTTATTTCATCGAGAGGCAACACCACCCAGTATACACACAGTGGGCACAATCAAATAAAAATACAGTAAGTATTTTAAAATCATAATCTTTCCTTTTGTCTCTTTTACATATTCTTTCAACCAGTTTCAGAGCAACAAGTAGTTCAGGTGCTCAGAATCATAATCCAGAAGTCTTCACGTACAAGCTTGGATAATATTTCCTTTGAACGTCACATGATTTGTCTGAACGTGCTCTTCATCTGAGCCAGATTGCCGCGTGCAGCGGGCGGGAACTCCTGATCTGGTAAAACTATTGCGAGGTCAGGAATTCACACCCCACAGCCTGGAGAAGAATTTCAGCTCTCTGGAGAGGCATCTTCAGCTCGAGGCGAGAGGAGAATATTTGGCTGCTGAAGAGGACAAGTGGGCACTAAGTCTGAATCTCTAACTCTCTGCATAGAATGTGAAAAGGTTGCAGGTATATTTGTCAGGGAGGAGGCCCCCCGCGTCCTCTGGTACAATTTCACGTAATTTGGTAATTGCACCACTGAAATGGCTTTTCACATTTAGAATCTGAGCTAAATCTAGCCTAAGCTCGTGAGATGGTCTCCTTCCTCTGGCGGCTACAGTGAGCTTGCATCCAGTAGGTTGGGACAGTCTCAACCTTAGTTAAGAGTGGATAAGAGCCCAACAGCATAAACTTGCCCGCAATTCAGCATGCAGTGGTATAATAAAATGGGGCAGTCTAACTTAGAGAGGCCACGAGAAAGCAGGAAGATTTACTGGTGCGGTAGAGATGATTTGATGTTGGAGTTAAAGGCAGACGAAGACAAAGCATTTACTTCACAGCTGGCTGTACTCTGACTGATCGATGCGTTTGAACCTGACCCCGGTTGATCAAAGACTGTTAACTAGCACTCTCGGCCCTAATGCCGATTTGGGCATAAGGAAGTTAGAATCTGAGCGATTTTCGTCTCGCTACTGCCCGAGTTGGTGGAATAGCGGGACAGTTTCAGCTTAAGGCCCTGTTTGACTTTCAGGTTGAGCTTGAGATGGACATTTGAAGCTCCTCCCTGAAGTCGGAAGGAGTTTCATTAACCATATGTAAAAGAAGGCGGGGAAAGGCGACGCACCATATTTAGGTGCTCTGTGGGATCTCTCCCGCACTTGCACCCGCACCCCAACCTCTGTAGAGATAGGAAGCAAACTTCACTTTGGCAGATGCTGTTGATGGAGACTCCTCTTCCCAATGACAGCTGGAGTAGAAGACCCCTGTGGCCTGAGAATGAGATGTGAATGCCCGCCTAAACCTTGTGCTGAAAGGTCCTTCAGAAGCAATCTCAATCTCAGCGTGTTATACGTTTGGATGGAATTGCATGTGAGAGCAATTGGGTGGGGGGGGGGGGGGCAGCGTTTCCTGTTTGGCCCCATCTACCAAAATGCCACCACGGACTCTGGCAAACCTACCTGAGAGTGACTGTTGCAACCTGCCTCTGAAGAAGCAGCAGGGAAAATCCTGAGCTCCACCATCTGCATGGACATTGCACATCTACTGTACATCAGACACCTCAAGTCGCTGGAGAAATACCACCAACGATGCCTCTGTAAGATCCTGCAGGTCCCCTGGGAGGACAGATGCACCAACGTCAGCATCCTCAACCAGGCCAACATCCCCAGCATTGAAGCAATGACCACACTTGATCAACTCCACTGGGCAGGCCACATCATACGCATGCCAGACACGAGACTCCCAAAGCAAGCGCTCTACTCAAAACTCCTTCACGGCAAAAGAGCCAAAAGTGGGCAGAGGAAACGTTACAAGGACACCCTCAAAGCCTCCCTGATAAAGTGCAACAACCCCACCGACACCTGGGAGTACCTGGCCAAAGACCGCCTTAAGTGGAGGAACTGCATCCAGGAAGGCGCTGAGCACCTCGAGTCTCAACGCCGAGAATATGCAGAAATCAAGCGCAGGCAGCGGAAAGAGCGTGCGACAAACCAGTCCCACCCACCCCTTCCCTCAAAGACTGTCTGTCCCACCTGTGACAGAGACTGCAGCTCTCGTATTGGACTGTTCAGCCACCTAAGGACTCATTTTAAGAGTGGAAGCAAGTCTTCCTCGATTCCAAGGGACTGCCTAAGATGATGATGATGAAACATTGCACATGTGCAGGGATAGTAACGGTTGACTCTGGCCTGAAACTCGGCTGCAGAGCTGACCTGTGGAATGGTGCTGCAGAATGGTACAGAGGAAATCTCTCCTCGCACGCACCACCTCGACTTTGCAGCCATCAAAGTTGTCATTTATCAACAGATTCAGGGAAGTACCTACAGGTCTTTCCCCCTTCATCCTGGCCTTTCCTTCAGCTTTGGAAAAGATTGCCGATAGATTAATATACCTTTTAATGCTCTCCAAAAGTTTTCTAAATTTTGGTCCCCCTCCCCTTGTGATATCCCCTTTAATTGTCCACATCCCTTTAAATTTGGCTTTTCACCTCCTACCAATGGTGCTATCCCGAGACCAGCTAAAGTTAGTGCCTGAAATTGTGAATTATTACGCACACAAAAGTTTAATGCCATTAGCACTTGGGATTCAGGTGGGTCTGAAAGCAGTGCAAAGTAGAGTGCTTTACACTTGAAGATGAAAATTGTCCCCAATATCTCCGAATGGCCTGAGCAATGCTGCAATTCTGGGTCTGTGCCAGTAGAGGCCCTCAGTGCACCATTTTAAAAAATGGACACGCCCTGTGGCAGAACATTGGTACTGCAGCATAAGGTCACTTAAAAAAGAAGGGGAGAAATTAGCCCGCGAGGGGCAGTAACGGGGCGCTAAGGGGTTACCGGCAAAATCACCGATGCCTGTGAACTTCCCTTGCGGTTTTACGCTGGCGCTAACATTTACCACCTCGCTCTCTTGCGCCCCGAAGATCGTGACGGCATCTGGTGCGAAGCGCCCTGTTATCGCCCTGGATGTAATATTCGATCCCGCCTCCGGCAGCAATGCTGGGCGTCAACAGGGGCAGCTGCAGGAGAAGTGTTGGTCAGGCAGGGCAAAATTCATTTATCTCCCCATTCTGGTGCATCCTGATTTGTTCTTCCCCCACGATTGCTCAGCCCTGCACTCTCTTAGGGTGGGTGGGGCTGTTATGCACGGAGTGCAGGCGCCGTGGCCCAACAGAGACAGCCTGAAGATTCATTCAACCCGTCATTGGCCCTTCCCTTTAAGCGAGGGAAGGAGTCTGTACAGACGGCATTGCTGCATTGAACATTGTTCAGCGCTCTGCCGATACATAGAAACATAGAAAATAGGTGCAGGAGTAGGCCATTCGGCCCTTCTAGCCTGCACCGCCATTCAATGAGTTCATGGCTGAACATGCAACTTCAGTACCCCCTTCCTGCTTTCTCGCCATATTCCTTGATCCCCTAAATCCCTTGATACCGCCCCCTCACTCCCTTTAGCACTCTAAGGGAAGTGGTAGCGCTTGATTTAGCGTTCCACTTCCCTCATGGAGCGCTAAAATGGAAGTTCCCGTCAGCTGCAAATCTTATTCGCCCGCCGACACCTTTGCGCTTCCTGAAAAGTTATCACCCGAAACGGGACGCTCCGCAATTTCTAGCCCAAAGACTAGCATTTATAGAGTGCTTTTCATAAATTTCAGGACATCCAAAGTGCTTTACAGCCAATGAAGTACTTTTGAAGTGTAGTCACTGTTGCAATGTAAGAATGTCCGTACTTCATTTGTGGGTGTACCATGGCGCTCCATGGGCCAGGTACAAAACTGATGTGCATAAATATGCATTAATTTGCATATACCTTAAGCTGGTGCTAACAAATCTCGGGGCCAAAATTGCCCCTTTACACAAGGCCTGTTACCACCGCAAACCGCGGCCATGCTGCAGAGTGGAGTGGCCGTCGATTTTTCATGGAATGCTCGCTGATAGCTCAAATACCCTCCTGAGTTTTCCCGATGACACCCCGATCGCCCCCCTCCTTGCCGTGCGCACCGCCGACCTACGCACCCCCCCCCACCCCCAACGGCGAAATTCCCCTCCGAAAGTCTGGCCCGCCCGGCGGTGCCAAAACAAAATTTCCCCCGGTGGTCCAGTGAGGTTGTGGCCTTCTGCAGCAGCAGTGCGGCTTCCCTTAAAGGGGAGGGCTCACTGCCGCAGCCGGCATGTTTTTTTTTGGGCAGCCGACTACCATGTTGGTCCAACAAATATGCCCCCGGGTTCGGCTGGGCCACCAACCCACAGCCTGGCACCCCCGACCGCTGGCCTGGCCGAAACCCTCCCTGGTGGCCCAGTGGGCCGAGGTTTTAAAAGCGCGGAGGCCCTCCCCTTTAAGTGAAGGGGAGATCCGTGGTGACGTGGCGCCGTGATGATGTCATCGCGGCGGTGACTCCGCACCGCTCCTCAGTTGCTGTTACCGCCGTGTTTTTGTCCCTCAGGTGTTGTCACCAACCCCCCCCCCAATTATGACCGACTTCCGGATCAAACAAAAAAAAAGCAAAGAGCCGAATGTCACTCAAGAGGCGACCTGTCTGCAACTGCGGTAAAAAACATCGAAATGGGGTGGGAGCGCCCCGTTTCGGGCGGGGGGCAATTTCTACTCTCCCGTGTTCCAGGAATACTGACACATTGCTTAAAATTTGTGCTCAGAATTCTTTAGTGTCAATTCAAACAAAAATCAGGAGAGAGATTCGCTATCACTCGATTTACACTGTGGCACAAAGTCAAGATTGACCCCATTTCTTCAACAATACCTTCAACTATCTCCCTTAACCTCCTCCTTACTTTCGCTTGGATTCAATTCCCAACAGTGAAGTGCCTTTGGGAGGTTCTGGTACTTTAAAGGCACGATATACAGGCAACTCTTGATTATCCGTACACGGATCTAACGGAGAACCCGCTGTAACGGCATTTTTAAAAACCGTCATACACATGAATATCTCGATCACCTCATGTGTCAATCACACATAAATTGACTCAGGCGTGCACTCCTTTCTCACTTCGCAACTGACACAGGCATTAAATAACTGTCACACCCGTGAAAATCTCGATCACTACAACTAGCAAGCACACATAAATTGAAGCAGGCGTGGTCTTCTTTCTCTCTTTGCAACTGCCACACGCATTGAAAGCAGTTCAAGCAGTCGGGTGCACAATTTAAAATGTCTTGTGGAGGCACTAAAAGGAAACAAAAGATATTGGGAATTCAGCAGAAGTTAGAAATTATAAAGAAGTATGAAGCTGGCAGAAGTGTGTGTATCTTGATGGAGGAATATGACATTTTAATGAAGAAGAAAATGAATTCATTTAAACAAGCAGCTATAAGATGGCTTTTAAAAAAATCAAGCTCAGTTTTAACACTTTTAACTCTTTTAACATAATAAAATAATTTATAATTTCGAGACGATATGAATCCATTGTCATGTATATTATAATTGTGATGTATTTATGAATGACTCCACGAGGCAATGTGTTGTACTCAAACTGTAGTGACATCGGTCCTTTGTTCCTAACTCCAGAGTGAGGCATAAGTATGGTGTGTAGTCTTTTATACTGGGCCCTGCCATCAGGGCAGGAAATCCCCGGTCTCCACCAGTTGCACCCTCTAGTGGTGCCAGCATGTATATACACAATGTAAATCTTATTGACAGTACATCAGGTAAACAAGTCTCCACCTTATGCAACTATACAATGACTACACAGAGAGTACATCCATAGTCTGCATATACAACATCACTCTCCCCCAAGCCCTTTATGCCAATTACCTTTGCACTATGTGCTCTGAATTAGCTCTCCCCAGACTTAAGTGCCAATAGCCCTTGCACCTTGGGTGTGCTTTGGCTTGGCTCTCTCCCTGTTAACCCCCAAATCCTTTTGCCACAATGTTGGGTGGTGGTTACCAGATTGGATGGTTCGATGATGCAGTGGAGGTTCCAGTGGGTTCCGGGTGTGCCCATGGCTACATACATCCATTTCCCCCCCCCCTCCACAGCGAAATGCAGCTGGCCCATTACATTAATGTACAGGATCAGACACAGTGCAAGTGCAAAGAAAGGAAGAAAACATTTTTTTTTGCAGTTTGTATTGTGACACCTTGGTTCAGTGACTTACATTCATTACGTTTTACTGTCGTGTGCCAGGATTGGGTAGATTGCATTCATGGTTCAGTCATGGTCAGTACTGAGGTAGCAGTACACGTATGTGAGGACACTAGTTCCAGAACAACCGGACGGGATCCTAATCGTTTGATGGTGGTGCTGCGCCCCCTGCTAGTGGGGTGGGCTTGGTTCGCTCACCTTGCCAGGACCTAGGGCCTTTGCTGGTGGGCAGAGCCACAGATGCGTATGACCTCCCTGATCTCCTTTGAGGGTTGCAGAGTCTTCTACCTGCTCTCTAATGGTGTTGGGAACCTGGCTGTTCCAGGTCCCGTTTGGGGAACTCGTTGATTCTGGCTTGCTCCCGGACATGGCCGAGGTAGCGACGGGGTCTGGGGGCTGCGCCGTCTCCACCCGGGTGATGGGCAGTGGTGGCCGACTGCATGTATTGGTGCCGTTTTCGTTTCCGGATCCGTGCCGAATAGTGCCATTGGGTGCCTGCAGTGTGGGATAGACCTGGGGCAGGATATCAGGATCAGTGCCTTCACCCTCCTGAGGTCACTTGCTTGCTACTTTTGGGGACACTCTATTCCCGACATCTCGCAACAACATTTTGTTCTTTACATTAGGAATAGTACCGACAATTCGCAACACCATTTTGTTCACAATCTTAATCGGTTCGTTACATTGATTGCCATGCATACAATGTCTCTTTAAGTTCAGTTGGTTGCACGTCGCCTTTAAGAGAACCCTGCTGGCTTTGCCCCAATCAAATCCTTTGTTAGACAGCATGTGTTGGTCCTTCAGCGTTGCACCTCATAATATTGCCGCGGCCATCTTTTTTTTCAGCGACGCTGCCCCTCGCTGCAGCAGGGATGCCATCTTGCCTCTGTCCTCGACTGCCTTGATCCTTCTCTCCCTTGATTCTGCCACAAAAGCTGGAAGAGTACCTGTGAATTCAATCTTCCTCCCCGGGAGTCCTGCCACTGGAGCCGGGAAGGTACTTTTAGGTCGTTCTGGTCGGATCATTGCCACGCAGTCATGATGGACAGTCTGTGCCTCAGGTGTTGCGCTGGTCTGCTCTCTGGTGCCTGGCCCAAGTGAAGGTTAGGTTTTGCTCTGCCTCTGGGGACATCGATTGCTGGAGTGAAGAGGTCTTCCCATTTCCACTGGATCTTCCCCATCCACCTTCTTCCGAGTAACGTTGGACCAACATCTGCAACAATCCACAGAGGTAACTTGTGCACCATGCCATTATGGATTACACTTACATCCGCACTACCAAGGACTGGGATCAGCTCCTTAGTGTAGGTGCACAACTTTTCTTGGACTGGAACCAGCTCAGGTTGTTTTTCGTTCCATAGCCTCTCAAAGGTATCCTGGCTCATCATTGACTGGCTCACTCCCGTGTCCACTTCTATGAAGACTGGAATGCCGTTTATCTCAACTTCCATCTTCACTGGAGGACAATCAGTGGTGCAGGTATACACTCCATACACGTCTTCTTGGGGCTGAGCTGCCTCTCTGGCCAAATCATCATACTCCCTGCTGGATTCAAAGTCATCTACCAACTCCTCTGCTTGACGGTGAGTCGTATTTCTTTTACACATACGCTGGAGGTGGCCCTTCGTATTACAGGCTTTGCATACATACTCAGCAAACCGACACTGGTGAGCCCTATGGTTTCCTCCGCAATGCCAGCATGGTGCTACTCAATTAGCACCCCTCGGCGGACTCTGAGTTCTGGAACCCTGAGGTCTGTGCTCTCTGCCCTGGGCAAAGCCATGTTTCACAGTCTTGCCTGTGAAAGGCACCATTCTGTGTACAGTACTTGCCGGGTTTGAGCCCACAGGATGAATAATTTGCTTGGTGCTGCAGGACGAGGTCATGAATGCCTGACTGATGCTGATGGCCTTCTGCAGGTTGACTGTGGTGTCGGCAGATAGTAGCTTGTGAAGGAGGCCCTCGTGGCCAATTCCCATAACGAAGATGTCTCGCAATGCTTCGTTGAGCTGCGTGCTGAAATCACACGGTGCCGCAAGTCTCCTGAGGTCGGCAGCATATTTTGCAATCTCCTGGCCCCTTAGATCTGCGGTGAGTGTAGAATCTGTGCCTGGCCGTGAGGATGCTCTGTTTTGGTTTTAGTTGGTCGCGAATTAGTTCAGTCAGCTCATCGTATGTCTTATCCTTGGCCTTCGTGGTTGCCAGCAAGTACCTAACGAGGTGGTAGAGCTCGGGCCCACAACTGGTCAGCAGTATAGCCTTGTGCTTCTCCGCCAATGTGTCCATCTCCCCTGCCAGGTCGTTTGCCACTAAATATTGCTCGAGCCTTTCCGTGAAAGCATCCCAATCATCACCCTCTGCAAAGTCTTTTAGTGTGCCAAAGGTAGCCATGATTGCGTGAAAGTCCTTATTTTCATCGCCAGTTATTATGTCTGATGTACTTATGAATGACTCCACGAGACAATGTGTTGTACTCAAACTGTAGTGAATATGGTCCTTTATTCCAAATTCCAGAGTGAGGCACAAGTATGGTGTGCAGCCTTTTATACTGGGCCCTGCCACCAGGGCAGGAAACCCCCGGTCTCCACCAGTTGCACCCTCTAGTGGTGCCAGCATAGTATATACACAGTGTAAACCTTATTGACAGTACATCAGATAAACAAGTCTCCATCTTATGCAATGATACCGTGATTACACAGAGAGTACATCCATAGTCTGCAGATACAACAATATATTTTATTAGGTTCACGCTATGAAAACACGAACTATGTCTTCGTGGTTGGTTCAATCATCGTCAAACTTCAGCTCTGAGACGTGCACTCACCCTAGCGGCAAAATCGTTTACCCGGAATTGCCCAATCCCCGAGGGACCCGGATAATCGAGAGTTGCCTGTAAATGCAAGTTGTTACGGAGTGTTGAGACATATCTTCAGCATAGAAACACTTGTGGATATTCACCCCGAGTGTGATGACACCAAGATTTTAGACTTAAGTAACTTTGAGCTAGAGTTTTCACATTTTTTGCATCGATACCGCCCACTTAACGTCCATTTTATAAAGTGGAAATTTGGGGTTTTGAAAATGTGCGATAATCTGGCGATCTCAAAACCCATAATAAACACCAACGTTGGAAATAAGGCCTAATTTTGGATGATCTGCACAATAATGGAATAGCTGATATGTTTCCCATGCATTTCAATGTTAATAATGAGAGATTACAGTCAGTAGATTATTCCAACAACAGCAGAAACATTTTGAAGTATTGTTGATTCCCATTATGCAATATGGAGTTAATACATATTTCTTATCGGTGATGGCCAATAGTTTTTTGTTTCTAATTTTATAAGCGTATCTCGCTGCACAGTGTCAAACACTGAGAATCTATTTGTATAGGTACATAACGTAACACCACTCGAAATCTAGTGATACCTAAACCTTCTCATAGAATCATAGAAACTTACAGCACAGAAGGAAGCCATTCAGCCCGTCGTGCCCATGCTGGCTCTTTGAAAGAGCAGTTGTGCTTAGTCCCACCCCCCAGCTTTTTGTCCGTAACCCTGTAATTCCTCATCCTCATGTACCTGTCCAACTCTCTTTTAAAATCATTTACGGACTCAGCTTCCAGCAGCTTTTCAGGGAGAGCGCTCCAGATCCCGACAACTCTCTGAGTGAAAAAAATTCTCATCTCCCCGTTAGATCTTTTGCCAACGATTTTAAATCTATGACAACAACAACAACAACTTGTATTTCTATAGCACCTTTAATGTAGTAAAAAATCCCAAGGCACTTCACGGCAGTGTTATAAGACAAAACAAATATATTGACGCCGAGCCACATAAGAAGAAATTACGGTAGATGAGCTTAGTCAAAGAGGTAGGTTTTAATGGGCGTCTTAAAGGAGGAGAGAGAGATAGCGAGGTGGAGAGGTTTAGGCAGGGAGTTCCAGAGCTTAGGGGCCAAGCAGCTGAAGGCACGACCACCGATGGTTGAGCGATTATAATTAGGGATGCTCAATAGGGAAGAATATGAGGAGCGCAGACATCTCGAATGGTTGTGAGGCTGAAAGACGTTACAGAGATAGGGAAGGGCGAGGTCATGGAGGGATTTATAAATGAGGATGAGAATTTTGAAATCGAGGCTTCTGGTTATTGACCCACTCGCCAGAGGGAATAGTTTTTCTCTATCTACTCTATCAAAACTTCTCATCGTCTTGAAAACCTCTTAGATCGCCTCAGCTGGAGTATTGTGGACAATTCTGGGAACCGCACTTCAGGAAAGATGCCCATCTCAGTTCCAAGGCGAATAATCCTAACCTTTCCATCCTATCCTCATAACTGAAGTCCCTCATCCCTGGTAACCTCCTGGTAAACCTCCTCTATACCCTTTCTAAGGCCTTTACATCTTTCCTGAATTGTCCACAACACCCCAGCTGAGGCCTAACCAGTGATTTATAAGTTTTTAGTATGACCTCTTTGCTTTGATATTCTGTTCCTCTATTTACAAACTCAAGTAACCCTTTTTTTAATCACCTGATCAACTTGCCCTGCCACCTTTAAGAATTTGCGTTTCTGGCCTCTGCTCATCTACACTTTTCAAAATTTTGCCATTTATAAAACACTGTCTTTCCATATTAGACCTCCAAAAATGCATCACTTTACACTTCTCCATATTGAACTCCATCTGCCATGCGTCTGCCCATTTCACCATCCTGTCTATATCATCCTGAAGTCTATAACTATCCACTACTTTGCCAAGTTTCATATTATCTGCAAACTTTATAAAACTGCTCCCCACACCCGAGTCTTAGGTCGATTCTAAAAATTGCAAAAAGTAATGGACCCAAAACCGACCCTTGAGAAACACCATTGCAAACCATCCCCCACTCTAAAAACATCCATCCACCCACCAACCTTTGCTTCCTGTCACTGAGCCAATTTCATAGCCATACCGTAATTTTCTCACATTACAACAGCGACTACACTTCATTGTCTGTAAAGTGCTTTGAGACGTCCAGTGGTCTTGAAAGGCGTTATATAAATGCAAGCCTCCCCCCCACCCCATTTAATTCCATGGGTTTCCATCTTCTTATAAAGCCTTCTGTGTGGCACTTTGTCGAATGCCTTCTGAAAGTCCATATCTACAACACCTACTGCGCTACCGTGATCAACCTTCTCTGTTACCTCACGAAATAATTCAATTAAGTTAGTCTTGAACAGTGGTATCCAATGAAGAGTGAAAGATTGTGACCAATGCCTCTGCTATTTCTACCTTTGTTTCTTTCAGCAAGCTAGGATGCATTCCATCCGGACCAGATGACTTATCAGCTTTCAGTAATGCTAATCTTTTTAATACATCTTTTCTATCTATTAATATCCTGTCTATAACTTCCCTCTTCTCTTTTAGTGTAACCTTCACATCATCCCCTTCCTTTGTGAAGGCAGATGCAAAGTATTCATTTACTTTTGC
Source organism: Pristiophorus japonicus (assembly GCF_044704955.1). Lineage (NCBI taxonomy): Eukaryota > Metazoa > Chordata > Chondrichthyes > Pristiophoridae > Pristiophorus > Pristiophorus japonicus. The sequence continues at coordinate 83,500,211 of NC_091992.1, forward strand.
AATGTCCTCTGCCTCTACATGAAGATTTCCCTTTGGGTCCTTAATCGACCCAACCTTTACCCCAGCTAACTGCTTACACTTTATATGTTTATAAAATGTTTTAGGGTTCAATTTAATGTTGCCTGCTAATCTTTTCGTGCAGCCACTCTTTGCCTCCTGTATTAACTTTTTCAATTCCCTTCTGTACTTACCATAATCTTCCTGGTTATTACCTGAATCTTGCTGCGACATTGGACATAAACCTCCTTTTTTGGTTTTATTTTAACTTTTATTTCCTTTGTCATCTCGGGTGCATTAACTTTGGATGATCTACCTTTTCCTTTCAAAGGAATATACTTAGTGTGTACCTAAACTATCTCTTCCTTGAAAACCTTCCATTGCTCTGTTACAGCTTTACCCCGCAATCGCCTTTTCCAATCTACTTGTGCTAGGCCGCTTCTTAAATCACTGAAATTAGCTCTTCCCCAGTTAAGCATTTTTACCTTCAATATTTCTTGTTTTTTTCCATAATTATGCTAAACTGAATGATGTTGTGGTTGCTGTTAGCGAGATGATCTCCTACTGTAATACACTCCACTTGCCCTACTTCATTTCCCAGAACCAGATCTAACACTGCTTCCTTCCTTGTTGGACTGGAGACATGTTGATCGAGAAAGTTCTCCTGTACACATACCAGAAATTCCTCTCCTTCTCTACCCTTAACACTATGTTTTTCCAGTCTATATTAGGGTAACTAAAGTCTCCTAATATTAATACTCCATTTTTGTTATGCACCTTTAAAATTTGCTCATCCTTCTCCTTCTCACAGTTTGGAGCTCTATAAATTCAAGCCAAATACATTCAGTCCTCGAACCACCTAGTACCCCTGTACATCTTTTCTATGTAGAACTGAATACTTGTTAACCAGCAATATTGAGAACCCATTCCTGGCTTTGTTTGAGCCGTGTCTCTGTTAATGCAACCACGTCATAATCCCATATGGAAATGTGTGCTTGCATACAGTTCTGGTCTCTATATTTAAGGAAGGATATACTTGCATTGGAGTCTGTTCAGAGAAGCTTCACTAGGTTGATTCCAGATATGGGAGGGTTGACTTATGAAGATAGGTTGAGTAGGTTGGGACTATAATCATTGGAGTTCAGAAGAATGAGAGGTGATCTTATCAAAACATATAAGATAATGAGGGGGCTCGACAAGGTAGATGCTGAGAGGATATTTCCATTCACCGGGGAAACTAAAACTAGAGGACATAGGCGCAGTATAAGGGGCCGCCCATTTAAAACTGAGAAGAGGAGGAATTTCTTCTCTCAGTGGATTGTAAATCTGTGGAATTCTCTGCCCCGGAGAGCTGTGGAGGCTGGGTCATTGAATATATTTAAGGCGGAGATAGACATATTTTTGAGCGATAAGGGAGTAAAGGGTTATGGAGAGCGGACAGGGAAGTAGAGCTGAGTCCATGATCAGATTAGCCATGATTTTATTGTATGGCGGAGCAGGCTCGAGGGGCCGTATGGCCTAATCCTGCTCCTATTTCTTATGTTGTTATGTTCACCAACCTTATTAGTTACACTATGGACATTGACACACATACAATTTAATACCTCCTTTGTCACTTTTGCCTTTTCCTCAATCTGGACCTTGCAATATTTGGGATATTTTGAATTTTACAGCTGTTTATATGTCTCTGTCCTCTGACCTCATTTCTGCACCTTTCTGCTATTTTCTGGTTCCCCCCTCCTCCTGCCAATTTAGGTCAAACACTTCTCAGTTTAGAAAAAATATTTGTGACATTCTCTACCCTTCATACTCTAGATCATTTTGTCTCTTACATTTTAAATCATTTCCATGAACAAGTCCTAACCCCGAATACAAAAGCAAAATATTGCGGATGCTGGAATCTGGAATAAAAACAGAAAATGCTGGACATCTCAGCAGCTTCTGTTTTTATTCCTAACTCTTAATATCTTAGAGATTGTCTATTTTAGCCTCAAAATCTAGGAAAGGTTTTGATATCATGCCCCAGATAATAAAGTAGAAAACCCTGTCTGTTAATTGTTTTTGGCTACTGGAGTTATCCTATTCCTTCATAGTATCTCTCTTATCATCATCATCACCATAGGCAGTCCCTCGAAGCGAGGATGACTTGCTTCCATGCCCAAAACGGATGAGTTCACAGGTGTTTCAATGATATTCCAGATCCCAAAATACATCCTGAAGAGTGGAAGATGCCTGTCCATGGATTTTTTTAATGTGTGGTGGCCGTTGCAGCCCAGCCACCACAAGGGCTTGACAGAACTAGATCTTGGTCCAGTGGCAAGGATTAGCCAAGACGACTCTCTCTTATACTTGATGAGCGAATCACATTCTCAGACCTTGTGTTAAGGGCAGCAAGTTCATAGGAACACCGTCACCTCCCAAGTTCCCCTCCTAGTCACTCGCAATCCCGACTTGGACATATATCACCATTCCTTCATCATCGCTGGGTCAAAATCCTGAAACCCCCTACCTAACAGCACTGTGGGAGCACCTTCACCATACAGACTGCAGCGGTTAAGAAGGCTTTCTTAAGGGCAACTAGGGATGGGCAATAAATGCTGGCGATGTTACGGAGGAGGAAATAGGCGGTCTTAGTTATGCTGCAGATATGTGATCGAAAGCTAATTTCAGTTCAAATATGACACCAAGGTTGCGAACAGTCTGGTTCAGCCTCAGACAGAAGTTGGGGAGAGGGATGGAGTCGGTGGCTAGGGGAACAGAGTTTGTGGCGGGGACCGAAAACAATGGCTTCGGTCTTCCCAAAATTTAATTAACGTTATATATTTAGAGTAGAAGGTATATTATCTATCTCCTTGAGTGGATAAAATAATAAAAAGTTTGCATATCTAAGAACTAAGCTAAAAATGCTCAAATACACACAATGTTTCTTTTTTTCTCTTTGAATTCTTTATCGCTGTCCGAGCCTATACTAATCTAAACTTCTTGGCAATTTCTCACAGATCTTTCTCCAATTCAAGAGTTTCAAACTGACTCGTTTCATCTTTCAAAGAATCTCTTTGTTGAGTCTAAGATTTAAAGAGAACAACCCGTTTTTTTATATCTCAGGAGTTACTGGGGCTTTGGATTCTGAATATTTGACTATACAAGTTTGAAGTAAAAGCTGTCAGTGACATTCAAACTGAAGCAATCACAGAGGATTGTGTAGGTTTGACTGATTCCACTCTCCAGCCTTTAATGGAGAAAGCTTGCATCATAGTATTCGGATAAGCATGGTACAAGAATTTGAACTGCAGTCAATTTTAAGCTGCTAATGTATTTTGACTAGACTTAAACGGAACAACTACCACACTCAAACTAGGTAGAAATACTTCATTAAAAACAAAGTACTGCGAATGCTGGAATCTAAAATGAAAACAAAAAATGCTGGAAATCTCAGCGGGTCAGGCAGCATCTGTGGACTGACCCACTGAGATTTCTAGCATTTTCTGTTTTTATATTAGAAACACTTCATATTTGTCAAATGATTTCTATATTTTACCTCCCCATTCAACCAAGAACATCTAGGTGTTTAATTCTTTTTGCTAGTGCACAGGTTAATCTGTTTACATAAATTCCTTTTTGCACTATTCTATTGGGGCAGAAATCCCGGCGTCCCAGGCCCGTATGAAGTTTCTACGGACCCAGGAAGGCATCGCAAAAGCTGATTTTCAGTGCGCAGTGCGCATGCGCTAAAAACCAGCTTTTGCAATCTGTCAAGCTGGAACTCAACAGATCCTCCACAGATCAGGAACGAGGACATTTGCAAGGGCAGGATTGTGGTATTTGCCCATATCTTGCCCAGCAAATGTCCTCAAAATTTTTGTGCCTGATAAAATCAGGTGCATAGCCTACTTTTACAGGTGTAAGTGTTTTAAAGCATACATAAACACAATAAAATTAAATTAAATAAACACATTTTATTGTTTCAAATCTCTGCCCACTATGGTAAGTTTATTTAAAACCATAATTAAAAAAACTTTTTTAAAAATCGGATATATATTTTTTTTATAAGCCATTAATAACTTTAATTTAAATGAATTTTAAATATGTAGTGTATATTTATTAGTGTTTTGGGTGTTTGGGGGGGTTTCTCATTCATAATAATGGGAGCTCCAACTTACTGAGTTCTCATTATTATAAATGAAAAAATACTGCACCTTGATTGGCTGCCCAGAGCCATGTGACTCCAGCTCCAGCTTACGGACGTCCCGCCGTGCACGCGCTGCGATGTGCAGGGAGTGAAGGCCTCAGGACCGGGATCTCGAGCGGGCGCAACAGGAACAGGTAAGTAGGCATTTTTTTTCCTTTTTTCAGTCGTTTGCCCATGGGAAGACCGCAACCGGGATTTCTAGGTCAATATAGCGATTTAACCAATTTATAATAAGCAGGTTAATGGTTGTGATAAAATTGGACAAAAATAATTTTACAGAAAGACATTAACTAGTAGGGAAAGATGAAAGAAAAAACTTGCATGTATATAATGCCTTTTCACATTCTCAGGATATCCCAAAATGTTTCACGATCTGCTTCCACTGGCAGGTGGGTGGGTAATGAGAGGACACAGATTCAAAGTAATTAGCAAAATCCACGGGGGAGATGAGGAGAATGTTTTTTTACTCATGATCTTTCTGATCTGGAATCCACTGCCTGAAAATGTTTTGGAAGTATATTCAATAGTAACTTTGAAAAGGGAATTGGATCTCTAGTTAAAAAGGAAAGACATGCAGGGCTATCATAGAATCATAGAATAGTACAGCACAGAATGGGACAATTTGACCCGTCGAGTCTGTGCCATCTCCTTCGAAGAGCAATCCAGTTTGCCCCACTCTTTCCCCATATCCCTGCAATTTTTTCTCCTTCAAGTATTTATCTAATTTCCTTTTGAAAGCTACTGTTGAAACCGTTTCCACTATCCGATCAGGCAGTGCATTCCAAATCCTAACCACTCGTTGTGTTAAAAGGTTTTTCCTCACGTTGCCTCTGGTTCTTTTGCCAACCACCTTAATTATGTGTCCTCTGGTTATCGATCCTTTCCGCCATAGGAAACAGTTTCTCTTTGTAAACTCTTCATGATTTTAAACGCCTCTATCAAATCTCCTCTTAGCCTTCTCTGATCTAAGGAGAACAACCACAGCTTCTCCAGTATATCTGCGCAACTGTAATCCCTGGTACCATTCTAGTAAATATCTTCTGTACCCTCTCCGAAGCCTTCACATCCTTTCTAAAGTGTGATGCCCAGAATTGGATACAATGCTCCAGATGGGGCCGAACTCGTGTTTTATATAGGGTTAGCATAGTATCCTTGATATTGTACTCTATGGGGGTGAAATTGCCCCGCGCCCCGCATGGAGTGCACACTTGGAAATAAATGAGTATTTAGCGCCTGGTGAGATGGGGCAGTAGCAGCAGGGATACAAAATTGGCTAAGAGATAGAGGGGGAAAATTGCCCCACGTCCCGATTGGAGGTGGTAATCTTCTGGGGCTGGGACTTTTATTGCCCAGAAGTCCCGCCCCCGACATGGAATTGGACCTTATGCCCCTCAAAGGAAGCGGAGTGCTGTCTCTGGCGCTCAGTCTCCTTTGAGGGGCGCTTCCGGGGTGGAAGCAGGGTAGAAGTGAGGTGTGAGGTGTCTGACAATGCAGCTGCAATGCTGGCACCCACTGGGCCATCAAGGAGCGCTTTGGCCGGGCCAGCGGGTCGCATTGTCAAGCCAACTGCAGAAAAAAAGATGGGCGGCTGCGGCGTAAGGCCCTCCCCTTTAAAGGCCGCCGGGGCGCCCGTTGGCATCACCCCACGCCAATTCTGCGGGTCAATTTCACCATCATTGCCATGTGCGCCCCCGCTCAGGGCGAGAACAGAAGGGTGCAGCACAGACCCGTTTCCGCTCACGGCATACTGGGGGCAATTCTGGGCGGGTCGCTTCTTAGGCCCACTCCCGGATGATAAGGGGAAATTTCGGCCACTTTGGCTCTATTTATAAAGCCCAGGATCCCATATGCCTTATTAACTGCTTTGCTAACATGTTCTGCCATCTTTGTGCACAATAACCCCGGTCTTTCTGTTCTTGGACCCTCTTTAACATTGTACCATTTAGCTTGTATTGTCCTTCCTCATTCTTCTATCAAAATGTATCACCTCACTCTTTTCTGTGTTGAATTTCATCTGCCTTGTGTCCACCCATTCCACCAGCCTGACTATGTCCTCTTGAAGTCTATTACTATCTTCCTCACTGTTTATTACACTTCTAAATTTCATGTCAGTTTGTGTCAGAACAGCAGTAGTTCTAGTACTGAACCCTGGGGAACACCACTGTATACCTCACTCCAGTACGAAAAACAACCATTCCCGAAATTGCCCCTTTTTATAGCCCCAGTTGCACCTGTGGGGGGCGCTAACGGGGTGCAATTATGTTTTCGCCCAGGAAATTGCCCCGGAGGTTTAGGAAGTGCTACCTCAGCAGCTGTGTTTAGTGTCTATGTTTAGTGCCCCAGGCTGGTGCGTGCTGACTCCGCACTGACCCCTTACCGTCCCGCAGGTCTTGAAGCTGGCGGACATCCGCTCCCGGGACGTTGTTTCAAGGGGAGGCCTGCAGCAGCCTGGGTCACCATCTTTGTTAGTCGGCCGACTCTGGGGTCGGCTGGACTGTTGTGGCCCTAATGTGGACCGGGCCATCAGCGGGCAGCCCCGGCACTCCGTTTTGGTTGCCAGGCCGCTTGCCCGGTCTCACATGTCTCTGGTTGACCCAGTGGTGGCCACCAAAGGGAGCATCCGCGTAACGCAGGACTCAGCGATGCGCTTCTGTCCCGGGTGCGACCCTCGAAGGACGTGGAGTGTTGGAGACAGTGCTCCACTTCCTTTGAGGGGAAAAAGGCCCAATTTCGCGTCGGGAGGGGGACTTCCGGGCCGGGCGCTAAAAGTCCCAGCCCCAGAAGATTACTACCCCCAATTGGGGCGTGGGTCAATTTCGCCCCCTCTGTTTTCTATCCCTTAGCCAATTTTGTATCCATGCTGCTCCTGCCCCTTTTATTCCATGGGCTTTAATTTTGCTAACAAGCACAAGATATTTTATCAAACACATTTTGAAATTCCAGATACACAACTTCAACAACACTGCCCTCATTTACCCTCTCTGTTACCTCATCAAAAACTCAATCAAGTTGGTCAAACACAGTTTGCCTTTAACAAATCTGTGCTGGTTCTACTTTATTATTCCAAACTTGTCCAAGTGGCCGTTAATTTTCTCTCATATTATTGTTTCCAAAAGCTTCCTCACCACTGACGTTAAACTGACTGGCCTGTAATTGCCAGGTTTATCCTTCTCCCCTTTTTTTAACCAAGGGCATAACATTTGCAAATCCTCCGGTCCTGTGGCACCACCCCTGTATCTAAGGAGGATTGGAAGTTTGAGGCCAGCACCTCCACAATTTCTACCCTAACTTCCCTCAGCAACCGGACCGAGTGACTTATCCACTTTAAGTATTGCCAGCCTTTCTAGTACCTCCTCTTTATCTATTTTTGACCTTATCCAGTATCCCGTCAACCTTCTCATTTACCGTAGCTTTGGCAAAGTCTTCTTCCTTGGTAAACACCGACGCAAAACACTCATTGAGTACCTCAGCCATGCCTTCTGCTTCCACCAATAAATCTGCATTTTGGTCCCTAATCGGCTCCACCTCTCCTTTTACTGTTAATATTCCTTGTAGGGAATCTTTGGATTTCCTTTTATGAGAGCCGCCAATTTATCTTCATACTGTCTCTTTGCCCTTCTTATTTCCTTTTTCACTTCTTCTCTGCACTTTTTATATTCAGCCGGATTCTCCCTTGTATTATCAAGCTGACATCTGTCCTACATCCCCTTTTTCTGCTTCATCCTAATCTCTAACTCCTTCTTCATCCAGGGATCGCTGGCTTTGGTTTCCCTCCCTTTCCCCTTGTGGGAATGTACCTAGACTGTACCCCAACCATCTCCTCTTTAAAGGCCGGCCATTGCTCATTTACATTTCTGCCTGCCAGTCTTTGACTCCAATTTACCTGGGCCAGATCCTTCTCAATTTGCTGAAATTAGCCCTCCTGCAGTTAAGGATTTTTATTCTATGGGGAAAGAGTGATGGACTGGCACTAATCGGTAGCTCTTTCAGAGAGCCAACACAGGCACGATGGGCCGAATGGACACCTTCTCTGCTTTATTTTATGGATGAGACGTTAAACCGAGGCCCCGTCTGCTCTCTCAGGTGGACGTAAAAGATCCCATGGCACTACTTCGAAGAAAAGCAGGGAGTTATCCCCAGTGTCTTGGGGCCAATATTTATTCCTCAGTCAACATAAAAACAGATAATCAGGTCATTATCACATCGCTGTTTGTGGGAGCTTGCGGTGTGCGAATTAGCTGCCGCGTTTTCTACATTACAACCGTGACTACACTTGAAAAGTACTTCATTGGCTGTAAAGCGTTTGAAATATCCGGTGGTCGTGAAAGACGCGATATTCCTTCTTTCTTTCTTTCTATGATTGTATAACCAATGAAGGTACTACATATTAGTTTAAAAATCTGGTTGTAAAATTATGTTTCACACTATTACAGCTACTGTATACAATAGGATTGTCTAGTGATTGCCATTAAGATTAAGACCATCTGAGCAGCTGGCTCTGCGCTTCACTCCCCCAGCTCACTGGGCCAAATCTCGTCGAAGGTTCCTCCTTGTCCTAGCCCTGAATTTGTATCTTTAGTTTCTCTCCTATCTCGCCTCATGCCCTCTCCGAACTCACCTTGTCCATGAAACCCAACTCCTGCTCCCTCGACCCTATTCCCAATAAACTGCTGACCACGCAAAGCCCTTTCCTGGCTCCCATGTTAGCTGATATTGTTAACGGTTCTCCCTCCTCAGGTACTGTCCACTCCTTTAAATTAGCTGTCATCACCCCTCTCAAAAAGAAACCCTTGATCCCTTTGTCCTTGCAACTAACGCCCCATCTCCAACCTCCCTTTCCTCAACATAGTCCTTGAATGGGCTGATGCCTCTCAAATCCGTGCCCATCTTTCCCGGAACTCCATGTTTGAATCCCTCCAATCAGGTTTCCACCCCTGTCACAGTCCTGAAATGGCTGTTATCAAAGTCACAAATTATATCCTATGTGACTGTGACAAAGGTAAACTATCCCTCCTTGTCCTTCTTGACTTGTCTGCAGCCTTTGACACGGTTGACCATATCACCCTCCTCCAACGCTTCTCCACCATCAGCCAGCTGGGTGGGACTGCACTCGCCTGGTTCCATTCTTATCTATCTAATCGTAGCCAGAAAATCTCCTGCAATGGACTCTCTCTTCCCACTCCCGCATTGTTACCCCTGGTGTCCCCCAAGGATCTACCCTTGACCCCCTCCTATTTCTCATCTACATGCTGCCCCTCGGCAAAATCATCCGAAAACACAGCATCAGTTTCCACATGTACGCTGACGACACCCAGCTCTACCTCACCACCACTTCTCTCCACCCCTCCACGGTCTCTATATTTTCAGACTGCTTGTCTGACATCCAGTTCTGGATGAACAGAAATTTCCTCCAACTAAATTTTGGGAAGACCGAAGCCATTGTCTTCGGTCCCCGCCACAAACTTCATTCTCTAGCAACCAGCTCCATCCCTCTCCCTGGCAACTGTCTGAAGCTGAACCAGACTGTTTGCAACCGTGGTGTCATATTTGATCTTGCGATGAGCTTCCGACGATATATCCACGCCATCACTAAGACCATCTATTGTCACCTCTGTAACATCGCCCGACTCCTCCCCTGTCTCAGCTCATCTGCTGCTGAAACCCTCATCCATGCCTTTGTTAACACTAGACATGACTAATCCAATGCACTCCTGTCTGGCTTCCCACATTCTACCCTCCATAAACTTGAGGCCATCCAAAATTTTGCTGCCCATGTCCTAACTTGCACCAAGTCCTGTTCACCCTGTGCTCGCTGACCTACATTGGCTCCCGGTTAAGCAATGCTTAATTTTAAAATTCTCATTCTTGTTTTCAAATCCATCCATGGCTTCGCCCCTCCCTATTTCTGTAATCTCCTCCATCCCTACAACACTCCGAGCTCTCTGTACTTCTACAATTCTCCCCTCTTGAGCATCCCTGTCATTAATCACTCAACCATTGGCAGCTATGCCTTCAGCAGCCAAGGCCCCAAGCTCTGGAACTCCCTGCCTAAACCTCTCCGCCTCTCTACCTCTCTTTCCTCTTTTAAGACGCTCCTTAAAACCTCCCTCTTTGACTCTGCCCTAATATCTCCTTATGTGACTCGATGTTAAATGTTGTTTTATAACACTCCTGTGAAGCGTTTCAGGACGTTTTATTACATTAAAGGTGCTATATAAATACAAGTTGTTGTTGTTGATTCTGAGGGGCTAGCGCAGAGAAAAGACATGTAGGGGTTGATGTTCTGCTTTAAAATTAGCAATGGAAGGAATTTCAGATGCCCTGTTGCATTGTGGGTTCAGATACAATTCTCCAGCAGTGTGTTAACTGCTTTGGATTTGATTTGCTGCTGAACAATATCAACTGGTGCAGAATGAACTGTAAGGTAGGGCCAAAGGAATTTCATTTTTAATCATCTTTGTAATACTGTTAACAGAATAGCGATCATCCTGACAGCTGCTTATTAATACTAAAAGCAAATGTATACCCAGGTCTGTTTTCTCTTGCCTTGAAGTGACACAGAGCTGGCTGTATAACTCAAGGCTTTAAGCAGAAACCAGTTAAGCTTGCGCTATAACAGTGTCTGAGACAGTTGTGCCTTTTGATCTGAAAAATGTTTTAAACACAGTTGTCACAGTCCTGACAGCCCCTATCAACGAAGTAATGGCCGTTGTGTATTGACAGGTTCGTCAGAAAGCGTTGTTTTGTAGTACCATGACATTGGAAATGGAACGGTTGATCTGAATTGCGGATAGCACAGGTAGTGAATGTTGCCATACTATGTCTTGATGTTCTTTAAAAAATGCAATGATTTACACTTCTGGGCTGATCAAGCATGAGAAGCTGCAATCTTGGGTCAGTCATGGCTCAGTATTAGCCTGTTAAACTCTGGCAGAAAATCGTGCATTCAAGTCCCACTCCTGCTGCAACTGTATAGGGTATTGGTGAGGCCGTACCTGGAGTACTGCGTGCAGTTTTGGTCACCTTACTTAAGGAAGGATATACTAGTTTTGGAGGGGGTACAGAGACGATTCACTAGGCTGATTCCGGAGATGAGGGGGTTACCTTATGATGATAGATTGAGTAGACTGGTCTTTACTCGTTGGAGTTCAGAAGGATGAGGGGTGATCTTATAGAAACATTTAAAATAATGAAAGGGATAGACAAGATAGAGGCAGAGAGGTTGTTTCCACTGGTCGGAGAGACTAGAACTAGGGGGCACAGCCTCAAAATATGGGGGAGCCAATTTAAAACCGAGTTGAGAAGGAATTTCTTCTCCCAGAGGGTTGTGAATCTGTGGAATTCTCTGCCCAAGGAAGCAGTTGAGGCTAGCTCATTGAATATATTCAAATCACAGATAGATAGATTTTTAACCAATAAGGGAATTAAGGGTTATGGGGAGCGGGCGGATAAGTGGAGCTGAGTCCACGGCCAGATCAGCCATGATCTTGTTGAATGGCGGAGCAGGCTCGAGGGGCTAGATGGCCTACTCCTGTTCCTAATTCTTATGTTCTTATTCAGAGATTTGAGCACTAAATCTAGTGCAGTACTGAGGCAGCCCGGCATCCCCTTTTGGGTGCCAGGCCGCTGGCACGTCCAAACCCATCCCTGATGGTCCGGTGGGCTCCATGTCTGCGTCGCAATGTCATTAGAACATATGAACATAAGAAATAGGAGCAGGAGTAGGCCATACGGCCCCTCGAGTCTGCTCCGCCATTTAATACGATCATGGCTGATCCGATCATGGATTCAGGTCCACTTCCCTGCCCGCTCCCCATAACCCCTTATCGGTTAAGAAACTGTCAATCTCTATCTTAAATTTATTCAATGTCCCGGCTTCCACAGCTCCCTGAGGCAGCGAATTTCACAGATTTACAACCCTCTGAGAGAAGAAATTCCTCCTCATCTCTGTTTTAAATGGGTGGTCCCTTATTCTAAGATTATGCCCCCTAGTTCTAGTCTCCCCTATCAGTGGAAACATTCTCTCTGCATCCATCTTGTCAAGCCCCCTCATAATCTTATACGTTTCGATAAGATCACCTCTCATTCTTCTGAATTCCAATGAGTAGAAGCCCAACCTACTCAACCTTTCCTCATAAGTCAACCCCCTCATCTCTGGAATCAACCTAGTGAACCTTCTCTGAACTGCCTCCAAAGCAAGTATATGCTTTCGTAAATATGGAAACCAAAACTGTATGCAGTATTCCAGGTGTGGCCTCACCAATACCCTGTATAACTGTAGCCAGACTTCCCTGCTTTTATACTCCATCCCCTTTGAAATAAAGGCCAAGATTGCATTGGCCTTCTTGATCACTTGCTGTACCTGAATACTAACTGTTATATGTGTAAACCTGTAAGTACCTTGTGTAACCACCAGATGGCTCATCCCCTGGAGTCCCAAGGGATCCCACAATCCCTTTACTTTGAGCTCACAGTATCTGGTCAGACTCTTTATTCATACATAACACTAACCTTTTGTGTTTCATGCACAAATACCCCCAGGTCCCACTGTACTGCAGCACTTTGCAATTGTTCTCCATTTAAATAATAACTTGCTCTTCGATTTTCTTTCTGCCAAAGTGCATAACCTCACACTTTCCAACATTATACTCCATTTGCCAAATTTTTGCCCACTTACTTAGCCTGTCTATGTCCTTTTGCAGATTTTTTGTGTTCTCCTCACACATTGCTTTTCCTTCTATCTTTGTATCATCAGCAAATGTGGCTACGTTACACTCGGTCCCTTCTTCCAAGTCGTTAATATAGGTTGTAAATAGTTGGGTCCCAGCACCGATCCCTCCCCTTTAAGTGACGGGGAGGGACGTTGTGATGCATCAGCGCGATGCAGCACGTCCGCGTCGCGTTGATGTCATCACCGCCCTGCTCCCTCGCAAACCTGCCCCTACACCGCCTCAAACGGCGCTTCAAGGCGCTGTGAGGCGGTGTCAGAGTTAAAGAGCCCAATTTTCCGGCTCTTTCCTCTGACTCCCACCGGGTGGTAAATTTCCGGTTAATTCAAAGTGCCCTCCCCAAGTTCCCGCTGAAGGCAATTTCGGCCCCTTGTTATTTAAGTTTTATGAAACTGCACTTTGTCCACAGGCTGCCTTGAATTTTGTGATAGAGGAGGACCTCAAGGCATGCATCAGCTGTGCTTTTATAAGGAAATACCTGCAGGATAATCCTCAATACAACAACCGGATAGTGAACTGACAGCACAGATCATCAGTCCCCTTCACATTCATTTGGAACCAAGGTCCCTAACTTGGTATTATACAGAAAAAAAAGCAAACAAAAACCTGTTATGATTTAAATGATTTTGATCACACATTAAATGGATTATCATTTTCAGACAGGAATATATATGTATGTGTGCACGAATGACAGTGTACTTGATGCGTAAAGCAGAGATGTATGTAAGAGGAAGCTGGATAAACATGCAAGGAAGAAGTTATGCTGATGGGGTGAGATGAAGAGGGGTGGGAGGATAAACACTGGCCCAGACTGTTGGACCAAATGGCCCGTTTCTGTGTGTACTTTTTATGTAAAGTAAAAATAGCACCTGCAGAGAAATTACAACTTCAGGGTTGCTAAAAGTAGAGCACAAAGGGAAGTAAACCCTGGGGGCATTAACAATAGCACATCGGGGAAAATTGAACTCCTTAATGTATTTAACGCAGTCTGACATTCCAAAATGTTTTCCTTCCGTGTTACCCTTTTCCTCTGGCCTTTCTTTGGCAGAAATGTATTTTACATCTTTACTAATTCAAGGGTTTAATATATTTTTGAACAAGTTGCACTTCATTATACATTGTATGGTACTTCTCTACTTGAATGATCTAATTTAAATACTAGTTACAAATGTTGCATAGACAATGAATATCTTTTGATCTCATTTTTTTTATCTGCAACAAGTACTTACTTTTATAAGGTGCCTTTCACGTAACAAAATGCTCCAACATGTTCCATAGTTTGGAGGGGAATTGATGTGAGCAGAAGGAGGAGGGAGGTGGCTGACAGCATTATCAGGCAGGTGGGTTTTAAGGAGGTTTCTGAAGCTGTGGCAAGCAATTTAGGGAGGGAGTTCTAGAGGTCAGGATGACTGAAAGCCTTCCTTCCTTCCTTCTCTCCTTCCCTCCTTCCTTCCTTCCTTCTCTCCTTTCCTTCCTTCCTTCTCTCATAAGAACACAAGAATATAAGAAGTAGGAACAGGAGTAGGCCATACGGCCCCTCGTGACTGCTTCGCCATTCAATAAGATCATGACTGATCTGATCATGGACTCAGGTCCACTTCCCCACCCACTCCCCATAACCCCTATCCTCTTATTGTTAAAAACTGTCTATCTCTGTCTTAAATGTATTCAATGATCCAACTTCCACAGCTCTCTAAGGCAGCGAATTCCACAGATCTACAAACCTCTGAGAGAAGAAATGTCTTCTCATCTCAGTTTTAAATGGGCAGCCCCTTATTCTAAGATCATGCTCTCTAGTTCTAGTCTCCCCCATCAGTGGAAACATCCTCTCTGCATCCACCTTGCCAAGCCCCCTCATAATCTTATACACTTCGATAGGATCATCTCTCATTCTTCTGAATTCCATTGAGTAGAGGCCCAACCTACTCAACCTTTCCTCATAAGTCAACCCCCTCATCTCCGGAATCAACCTAGTGAACCTTCTCTGAACTGCCTCCAAAGCAAGTATATCCTTTTGTAAATATGGAAACCAAAACTGCACGCAGTATTCCAGCCTTCCTTCCTTCCTTCTCTCTCCCCTTTCTTCCTTCCTTCCTTCCTTCCTTCCTTCCTTCCTTCCTTCCTTCCTTCCTTCCTTCCATCGTTCCATCGTTCCTTCCTTCCTTCCTTCCTTCCTTCTCTCCTTCCCTTCTTCCCCCCTTCCCCCCTTCTCTCCTTCCCTCCTTCTCTCCTCTCCTTCCTTCTTTCCTTCTCTCCTTCCTTCCTTCCCTCCTTCTTTCCTTCCTTCCTTCTCTCCTTTCTTCCTTCCTCCTCGCCTTCTTTCCTTCCTTCCTTCCTTCCTTCTCTACTTCCTTCCTTCCTTCTCTCATAAGACCATAAGAACATAAGAAACAGGAACAGGAGTAGACCATACGGCCTCTCGAGCCTGCTTTGCCATTCAATAAGATCATAGCTGATCTGATCATGGACTCAGCTCCACTTCCAGAAAGGAAAAGGAGGTGGGGTGGCGTTGCTGGTTCAAGAGGAAATTAACGCAATAGTAAGGAAGGACATTAGCTTGGATGATGTGGAATCGGTATGGGTGGAGCTACAGAATACCAAAGAGCAGAAAACGCTAGTGGGAGTTGTGTACATACCACCAGACAGTAGTAGTGAGGTTGGGGACAGCATCAAACAAGAAATTAGGGATGCATGCAATAAAGATACAGCAGTTATCATGGGCGACTTTAATCTACATATAGATTGGGCTAACCAAACTGGTAGCAATACGATGGAGGAGGATTTCTTGGAGTGTATTAGGGATGGTTTTCTGCACCAATATGTTGAGGAACCAACTAGAGAGCTGGCCATCCTAGACTGGGTGATGTGTAATAAGAAAGGACTAATTAGCAATCTTGTTGTGCAAGGCCCCTTGGGGAAGAGTGACCATAATATGGTAGAATTCCTTATTAAGATGGAGAGTGACACAGTTAATTCAGAGACTAGGGTCCTGAACTTAAGGAAAGGTAACTTCGATGGTATGAGACATGAATTGGCTAGAATAGGCTGGCAAATGATACTTAGAGGGTTGACGGTGGATAGGCAATGGCAAACATTTAAAGATCACGTGGATGAACTTCAACAATTGTACATCCCTGTCTGGAGTAAAAATAAAACGGGGAAGGTGGCTCAACCGTGTCTAACAAGGGAAATAAAGGATAGTGTTAAATCCAAGGAAGAGGCATATAAATTGGCCAGAAAAAGCAGCAAACCTGAGGACTGGGAGAAATTTAGAATTCAGCAGAGGAGGACAAAGGGTTTAATTAGGAGGGGGAAAATAGAGTATGAGAGGAAGCTTGCCGGGAACATAAAAACTGACTGCAAAAGCTTCTATAGATATGTGAAGAGAAAAAGATTAGTGAAGACCAACGTAGACCCCTTGCAGTCAGATTCAGGTGAATTTATAATGGGGAACAAAGAAATGGCAGACCAGTTGAACAAATACTTTGTTTCTGTCTTCACGAAGGAAGACACAAATAACCTTCTGGAAATACTAGGGGATCGAGGGTCTAGTGAGAAGGAGGAACTGAAGGATATCCTTATTAGGCGGGAAATTGTGTTAGGGAAATTGATGGGATTGAAGGTCGATAAATCCCTGGGGCCTGATGGTCTGCATCCCAGAGTACTTAAGGAAGTGGCCCTAGAAATAGTGGATGCATTGGTCATCATTTTCCAACAGTCTATCGACTCTTGATCAGTTCCTATGGACTGGAGGGTAACTAATGTAACACCACTTTTAAAAAAAGGAGGGAGAGAGAAAACAGGTAATTATAGATCGGTTAGCCTGACATCAGTAGTGGGGAAAATGTTGGAATCGATTATTAAAGATGAAATAACAGCGCATTTGGAAAGCAGTGACAGGATCGGTCCAAGTCAACATGGATTTATGAAAGGGAAATCATGCTTGACAAATCTTCTTGAATTTTTTGTGGATGTAACTAGTAGAGTGGACAAGGGAGAACCAGTGGATGTGGTGTATTTGGACTTTCAAAAGACTTTTGACAAGGTCCCACACAAGAGATTGGTGTGCAAAATTAAGGCACATGGTATTGGGGGTAATGTACTGACGTGGATAGAGAACTGGTTGGAAGACAGGAAGCAGAGAGTCGGGATAAGTGGTTCCTTTTCAGAATGGCAGGCAGTGACTAGTGGGGTGCCACAGGGCTCAGTGCTGGGACCATAGCTAAGAGCGTGTGGCAAACCTGTCCCCCTCACTCTTTCCCTCAACCATTGTCTGTCAGTAGAAACTGTTTCTCCCTATTTACTCTATCAAAACATTTCATTTATCTTATCTTTTAACTTTTTTGATGTTGATTCCCTGACCCGTAATAATTTTTTTTAAACTCCCACCACTCCCTCACCATTATACCCTTCCCCTAGCCACACATCACTATGCACACTTGCCAAATAGGAGCTCACAGATAAACATAACTGCTGGTGTCTGAGGTGTACACTGAATTGATTGAGGTACTTCTAAAGTGTAGCCATGGGAAAAAGTAAAGAAAATATTAACTTCAGTTTCCTGGCTGTAAGTGTTAAATACAGCCCTCAAGTTGCAGATGTTGCTTGTGATTTGGTTATGGTTTCCACTTGAACCATTCTAACACGCCTGGTTATATCTGTAACCCAAAGGACAATATTTTAGCATTACAGCTCTCAAAACCAATCAATATCTATATGCTCCATTGTGGTCTAGTAATCAGCATAAAATATTATTGACATGTGCGTGTCAACTGTATTTAGCTGAGGTTCGAAATTCTCTTCAGCCTGCGCATGATAATATAAATTACACAATCCTGATGGATAATGCCAGTCAGGATTACTTTGTGCTGTTTAACATGTCACTTATGCAGCAGATTCCTGTCAATGATTGTGATTCTTGTCACTTACAATTAGAACCCTGTGTTTTTCTTTCCATCCAAGGCAAGCAACAGCCTGTTTCAGTTAAAACTTACATATATTGAGTTAACATTTGCGTTACTGTAACTATGGTGCATTCGTGTAAAAGTTCAGTACTCCCTCTGCATAAAGCTTCCCAGAAAGTCACGCTGGGGCATTCCAAGCTGTTATGCAAATTAATATTATTTCCAGAGTGCAAAGTGGCTTTGGTAATAGTCCACTTTAAAAGACAATTAATTGATGGCATTTTCAGCATTAAACGCTCTCTTTTCAACATCTGAGCCTGTATCTACGAACAGTGAGGGATAGGAAAAGACCCTCTTCTTAACTCAGCCTGGCTCCACACAACTGCGATGCCTTGTGCATCACAATACAGACACTCCCCAACCCACCTGAAAGCCATGTGATCTCCTGGAAAAGGCGAAAAACCAGCTAAAAATCCTGGCCAATTTGGCAGGTGGGGGGGGGGGGAAGGGAAGAGAAATAAAATCTGAAAAATTCCTCTCCGACTCCCTTGGACGATCAAAACTAGTCCAGGAGACCGCCTTGGCCCTGATTAATGTTAATACATCATCATCATAGGCAGTCCCTCGGAATCGAGGAAGATTTGCTTCCACTCTTAAAAATGAGTCCTTAGGTGGCTGAACAGTCCAATACGAGAGCCACAGTCCCTGTCACAGGTGGGACAGATAGTCGTTGAGGGTAAGGGGTGGGTGGGACAGATTTGCCGCACGCTCTTTCCGCTGCCTGCACTTGATTTCTGCACGCTTTCGGCGACGAGATTCGAGGTGCTCAGCGCCCTCCCGGATGCACTTCCTTCACTTAGGGCGGTCTTTGGCCAGGGACTCCCAGGTGTCGGTGGGGATGTTGCACTTTATCAGGGAGGCTTTGAGGGTGTCCTTGTAACGTTTCCTCTGCCCACCTTTGGCTCGTTTGCCATGAAGGAGTTCCGAGTAGGGCGCTTGCTTTGGGAATCTCGTGTCTGGCAGGCGAAAAATGTGGCCTGCCCAGTGGAGCTAATCAAGTGTGGTCAGTGCTACGTTAATACGTACCTATTTCTTGTATGAGGTGATCTCTGACCCAGCCACAAGCAGTTTCAGCTCTCATTTGAAGGAATTCAGTGAATCGGCATCTACCACATGAGACGGTAGCTTGGGTAGCTTGTTCCACAAATCCACTATTCCCTGAGAAAAGAACCACGTCCTGACATTGAACCGATTGTGGCATTACTTTACTTGAGATTGTGACCCCTGGTCCTCCCTAATTGATGTTTTGACAAAAACTGTCTACACGAACACAATCTATTCCCTTCAGCGTCTTTTAAACTTTGAGCAAATCACCCTTGACTCTACGCTTCCTTAAAGTGTCGAGTCTCAGCTCTTTGATAACTGAGATGCTTCAAATCGAGAATGAATCCAGTGGGCCTCTGTACCCTTTCCAAAGGCTCAATGTCACCCAGCATGTGAGGAGATCAAAACCGGACACATGCTTGATTAAAAATCTGTCCTTTGAGCTGTGGAGAGAACGGGTGGCATGTATCAAACCAAGAGAGATGGAGAACTGGCTAATGCAGTGGGTTAGACACTGGCTTTTCACCTCCGGGAACTGGTTCAAATCCAACCCAGACTGATGAGATGAAAATCTCCACAGGTTGCTAGTTGTAAAAATCCTATGTGAAATAAGTTTTGGCAATCTCATGGGCCTAGGGCCCAAAGCCATCCATAATTTGCGTAAATGGCAATCTCATCAAATGTCTCAGGAAATGGAAAAATGATGGAAAAAAGAACTGGTGAGTGGTGGATACTTTTCTGAGCTTGTAGCTGTGACATCTTGGCGCAGAATACAAGAAGCTAGACTAAAGTGGGGCTATTTGCTAATGATTGCATAGTGTTCAGCTCCAGTCGTAGTCCCTCAGACAATAAAACAGACCAGGCCCGCATGCAGCAAGACCTGGGCAACATCCAGTCTGGGGCTGATAAGTGGCAAGTGACATTTGTGCCAGGCAATGCCCATCTCCAACAAAAGAGAATCTAATTATCTCCCCTTGACATTCAATGGCATTACCATCACCAAAGCACCCAACATCAACATTCTGGAGAGTCACCATTAACTATAAGCTGAACTGAACCAGCCACATAAGTGCACAACAACCAGAGTAGGTCAGAGGCTGGGTATTCTGCAGCGAGTGTCTCATCTCCTGACTTCCTAAAGCGTCTCCACCATCTACAAGACACAAGTCAGGAGTGTGATGCAGTACTCTCCACGTGCCTGGATGAGTGCAGCTCCAACAACACTCAGGAAGGTCAACACCATCCAGGACAAAGTATTCCGTTTGATCGGCACCCCATCCACCAGCTTAAGCAGCCACTCCCTCCACCACCGGCACACCATGGCTGCAGTGTATACTATCTACAGGATGCACTGCAGCAACTCACCAAGGTTTCTTTGACAACACCTCCTAAACCTGTGACCTCGACCACCCAGAAGCTCATGGCCAGCAGATGCGTGGAAACACTTTCATCTCTAAGTTCCCCTCTGAGTCATCCAACATCCTTGGACATATATCCCTGTTCTTTCATCATCACTGGGCCATAATGTTGGAATTCCCTACCTAATAGCACTGTGGGAGTACCTTCGCCTTATATTTGGTGCGGTGAAGGGACTGGATTATGACTGGGTAAACAGGTTACTTCTTGGAGATGAAGAGATCTGAAGGTGTATAAAATAATGAAGGTAGATAAGGAATGACTCTTCTCTGTAATGGGAAATCCAGAATGTGGAGCACCATGATCTTAAAATAAGAACGAGGTCAGTTAAAAGCAGATTGAGGAGACATTTCTGCACACCAATGAATGTGAGAATGTGGAATGCAGTGTCCTAAAAGGCCGTAGATTGAGGTAAAGCCAATTGAGGTGTTTAAAAGGGAGAAAAATATTTATTTGTGAAGTAAGGGTATTAAGTGGAGAAAAGTCAGGGAATTTGGATAAAATGAAGGAGTCGACATGACCAATAGAAATTGTGGTGCCTATTTGAAGGGATGAATAGCCCATTCCATTTCCTAATTAAAATTGGAGTGCTCTACTTGAATTTTGTGCTCCATTCCCATTTGAATTCTCCTCACAAATGCATCCCAATTCCTTGGACAGCAATGCGATAGGCAGAGTAATGGGCCTGCCCTGATCAAAGCAAAGGGAGTAATTTCAGACTAGGGGGAGTAGTCAGAGCCTATGTTCCGACTGAGGGGTTATGACAACTTAGCTCAACCCTATTCTCGCCTGATGGCAACTCATGCTTGCTTTCCAGTAAGTGCGTTACTTGGAACTCCTTCATGGCAAATGAGCCAAAGGTGGGCAGAGGAAACGTTACAAGGACACCCTCAAAGCCTCCCTGATAAAGTGCAACATCCCCACTGACACCTGGGAGTTCCTGGCCAAAGACCGCCCTAAGTGGAGGAAATGCATCCGGGAGGGCGCTGAGCACCTCGAATCTCATCGCTGAGAGCATGCAGAAATCAAACGCAGGCAGCGGAAGGAGCATGTGGCAAACCTGTCCCACCCACTCCTTCCCTCAACGACTATCTGTCCCACCTGCGACAAGGACTGTGGCTCTCGTATTAGACTGTTCAGCCACCTAAGGACTTAGTTTAAGAGTGGAAACAAGTCTTCCTCGATTCTGAGGGACTGTCTTTGATGATGATGATGGACAGCAATAAGGAGCAGGGACCCTGCTGATTTTGTCGCTCCCTAACCCAAGGGCACTGAAGCTGAAACAGAGCAGGATTTGAATTTACAAGTTTCCTCATCTTCCTGGCTCAGTTTGCACATTGTGAGTTAGTAACTAAGCCACTGGAGCGAACTCTTCAAACATAATTCTGATTCAAGTACAGAATTCCAATGTGCTCTACAATATCCAATTGACTCCCATTGTATGGAATTACCAATCCAAGCGTGGCATTTAACTACAAAACCCAATTTAATTATAAAACATTCTCCAATTCTCTATTGTTTTAACACACTGACTACAGTTAATTGATTGCCACATTTCAACTGAGTACATTTTAGAAATCAAATCATTTTGGCGTAAAATATTTGCTTTGTTGTTAGGTGTTTTCTGTTTCTGTGAATTGCCAAATCAAAAGATTAAGGGCCTGAAATTGAAGAACTTACCGCCCACTGCCGCCGACATTCCTCTGGTCGAACCGCCCAGTGCCACTTTCGATGTGGCCTGGAGCGGGTTGGAGCGGGCGGGAGGGGAGAGCCCCCAGGAAGCACCCGCCAATGTCAGCGGACGGCCGAGTCGCGCAACTGACCTCCCGCCTGCCGAGCTGCGATTTGACGCGGGCAGGAGTTGGCGGGACTCGGCGGCAGAATGGGGATGGACCGCTGGCTGGAGGCTGGTCTGTCCCCGACAGTCGGTAGGAAGATGGGGAAAAAAAGATTAGTACACTTTTTGTAATTTTTTTTCTTTACAGGGACTTACCTGGATGGGGTCCCCTGAAGGTCTTCAGATGTTTTAAACATTTTTTTTAATGCTTTTGCTTTTCAGCTCTTCGACCCTCCGTGGGCCTGACTCCATCCTCGGCGGCACTTGGGCGGCAAGCGCCTTTGCAGCCGAGAATGAGACCTCCCGCCGGCTGCCGCCCAGTTTGGCAGCATAAGTCGCTCATTTGCCGCCAGCCGACCTTCAAGGGACCTCTCCGATGAAAATCCCACCGAAAGTACTGTCAGGTAACTCGCCGGCTATCGGCGGCCCTTTGGGCAGCACTTGGGCGGGCGGAGGCTTTGACCAAATTCGGGCCCTATATGTTTTTTCTCAAAACTTGAGGTAACAAAAGTGCAAAATGTATTGTCGAACCAAAGAAAGAACTTGTATTTATATAGCACTTTTCATGACCTCAAGATGCCGTAAAGCACTTTACAGCCAATGAAGTACATTTGGAGTGTAGTCACTGTTGCAATGTAGCCAATTTGCACACAGCAAGCTCCCACAAACAGCAATGTGATAATGATCAGATAAACTGTTTTAGTGATGTTGGTTGAAGAATAAATATTGACCAGGAACCTCCCTGCTCTTCTTTGAAATAGCATCATGGGATCTTTGCATCCACCTGAGAGAGCAAATGATGCCTCAGTTTAATAGCTCATCTGAAAGACGGCACCTCCAAGAATACAGCATTCCCTCAGTACTGCACTGCAATGTTAACCTAGATTTTTGTGCTCCAGTCTCTGGTTTGGGACTTGAACCCATAACCTTCTGACTCAGCGGTGAGAGTGCTATAAACTAAGCCATGGATGATCATCATAGGCAGTCCTTCGGAATCGAGGAAGACTTGCTTCCACTCTTAAAAATGAGTCCTTAGGTGACTAAACAGTCCAATACGAGAGCCACAGTCCCTGTCACAGGTGGGACAGATAGTTGTTGAGGGAAAGGGTGGGTGGGACAGATTTGCTGCACGCTCTTTCCGCTGCCTGCACTTGATTTCTGCATGCTCTTAGTGACGAGACTCGAGGTGCTCAGTGCCTTCCCGGATGCACTTCCTCCACTTAGGGCGGTCTTTGGCTAGGGACTCCCAGGTGTCGGTGGGGATGTTGCACTTTATCAGGGAGGCTTTGAGGGTGTCCCTGTAACGTTTCCTTTGCCCACCTTTGGCTCGTTTGCCGTGAAGGAGTTCTGAGTAGCGCACTTGCTTTGGGAGTCTCATGTCTGGCATGCGAACTGTAGTGTCCTTACACCTTATTATAGAATCACACGAGGCATGTACTGCAAACAAAGTCACTACGTGACCTAAACCTTTATTCCCAGGACCAAGAAGTGATGACCCTCCATGGGACCTCCCTTTATATACCTGGATGACCAGGTGCGGAGTGTCTCCCACAAGTTCACCCCCTGTGGTCAAGGTGTGCATTACTCAGGTGTATACAGTGTACAGTGTTGTTACATAAAGGTTACAGTTATGTGAGGTTACAAACATGACACGAACAATGTGGCCTGCCCAGCGGAGCTGATCAAGTGCGGTCAGTGATTCAATGCTGGGGATGTTGGCCTGTTCGAGGACGATACTACTGATATGAAACCAGTTACATAGTTAATCGGAATTCAGCTGTGCATATAGTGACATTAACCTCTCTTTTTACTGGTCTGTATAATTCTTACAACAAGGAAATGCTTAATCTAAATCTAATTTAATAGTACATCATTTGGTTCTGCTTGATGCTAATAGAATATCAATTTACCTGAGACAATGATTAACATCTTATTCTGCTTTGTTTCTGTAATACAAATTGGGCTGGTTATTATCAGGGACATGGGTTATTAGAATACACAATGAGAGTTTATTGTGCCTTTTATATTATTTTTATGTTGTACCACACACCTGGCATTGAAAGCACAATAGCAATGACCTCTGTAATTGAAGGTTGATTGTTTTCAATAACATGGTTAAAGGAATCTTCAAAGCACTGCATTGCCAAAGGAAAGATTGGATTGTTCAGTGTTTAGAAATACATAATTTGGTGATTAGTTATGTATATAGTGTCAGCATCAAGTACTGTGAGGTTAATTATATCATAGTGACTGCTAGTACAATGCCCTCTTCATTGTTCCAACAGAGGTAGAGCATTACTGTTAATGCTGAGTCATTTTTTTCATGTTCGAGTTAATATAGTGCTCATGCATCACAGAATATGTGCCCCTGGCATTACTTTTATGCACATTACCATAAAGATGCATGCTTGTATTTATGTAGTGCCCTTCACACCCTTAGGACGTCCCAAAGCACTTCACAGCTAATGATGTGGAGTGGGGCTTGAAGCCACAACCTTCTGACTCAGAAGCAAGAATGCTACCACTGAGCCAAGGCAAACATTACCAACAATAATTTATCTGGGCATTGTCTCATCGCTGTAAGTCCCATCATGGGTTTAGCTTGTTAAGTCCTACTTTAAAGCCAATTAAGCCACCTCAAGCAATTTTATGCAGACATTCACTTTACCTCAATGAAACTTGGTGATGGAGCCAGGGTGAGTTGTGAAGGGAGAACACTGCATGGAAACACCCTGCTCTCCTTGTTCAATGCGGCATCCAATACTGCACTGTTAGAAGCCTGACGTCCCAGGTCCCGAACTTCAGATTAATGAAGTAGAAGATGCCGGTGCGCGAGTTCTTTTAACGTGGGATGGTTGCTGCACACCGGCTACCACACAGGCTAAGCTGAGCAAGGTCTTGATCCAGTGGCAAGGGGGTCCAAGACGACTGGAGACCAGGCTCCGCTGTATGAGCCTAATTGCCTACGGTGAGATGTTGGTCGCAGGCTTGGCGCTGACTGATCCATTACAGACCCAATTCACGTCCGGACCGGGGTCAAACAGGACTGCGTCATCGCTCCTACCTTCTTCACGATCTTCCTCGCCGCCATGCTCTACCTCACTGTCAACAAGCTCCCCGCTGGAGTGGAACTAAACTACAGAACCAGTGGGAAGCTGTTTAACCTACGCCACCTCCTGGCCAGGTCTAAGATCACCCCAACCTCTGTCGTTGAGCTACAGTACATGGACGACGCCTGCATCTGCACACATTCTGAGGCTGAACTCCAGGATATATGCAATGTATTCACCGAGTCATATGAAAGCATGGGCCTTATGCTTAACATCGGTAAGACAAAGGTCCTCCACAAGCCTGTTCTCGCCGCACAGCACTGCCCCCCAGTCATCAAAATTCACGGCACGGCCCTCGACAACGTGTACCATTTCCCATATCTCGGGAGCCTCTTATCAACAAAGGCAGACATTGATGCGGAGATTCAACATCGCCTCCAGTGTGCCAGTGCAGCCTTCGGCAGTCTGAGGAAAACAGTGTTCGAAGACCAGGCCCTGAAATCTACCACCAAGCTCATGGTCTACAGGGCTGTAGTAATACCCGCCCTCCTGTATGGATCAGAGGCATGGACGATGTATAGAAGGCACCTCAAGTCGCTGGAGATATATCACCAACGATGTCTCCGCAAGATCCTGCAAATCCCCTGGGAGGACAGGCGCACCAACATCAGTGTCCTCATCCAGGCTAACATCCCCAGCATTGAAGCGCTAACCACATTCGATCAGCTTCGCTGGGCAGGCCATAGAGTTCGCATGCCAGACACGAGATTCCCTAAGCAAATGCTCTATGCGGAGCTCCTTCATTGCAAACGAGCTAAAGGTGGGCAGCGGAAACATTACAAGGACACCCTTAAAGCCTCCCTGGTAGTGCGACATCACCACTGACACCTGGGAGACCCTGGCCGAAGACCGCCCGAGGTGGAGAAAGTGCATCTGGGAGGGCGTTGATCTCTTCGAGTCTCAACGCTGAGAGCGTGAAGAGATCAAGCGCAGGCAGCGGAAGGAGCATACTGCAAACCAGTCCCACCCACCCCTTCCCTCGACGAATGTCTGTCCCACCTGTAACAGGGTCTGTGGCTCTCGTATTGGACTGTTCAGCCACCAAAGAACTCACTTTAGGAGTGGAAGCACATCTTCCTCAATTCCGAGGGACTGTCTATGATGATCAAGATGATGATGATGGTTAGAAGCCTGGAAGAGGAGGTGTAAAACGGCAAGCAGGATGGCCAAGGAGATCAATGGAAATGGAAATCAGAAGAAATATATACCAGATGACTGAATCAATATTACCTGCTTTACACTGTTGCCCGAAGCAAAATGAACCCCTTTGTTTCCTGACCAACAACCAACTTTCTATCCACACTGCTACATTTCTTCTTATAATACACAGCTACATTTTTCTAACAAGCCTCTTGTGAGATACCTTATCAAGCTCCTTCTCAAAATCCATATACACTAAATTTATTGCATTCCCTTCATCTCTCCAATTGGCCATTTCTTCAAATTAATTTCTATTCAGTTTTTCAAACACAATTTGCCTTTCCTAAACCCTGACTAGCTGTCCTTGATTAACCCATGCACTGTTAAATGCTCACTAATTTAAATTCAACCTATGGATTCTAAGAGCTTGTCCTCAACTGAAGTTAGACTAACCCATCCGTAGTTACCTGGTTTATCCTTCACACTGTTCTTGAACAAGATTGTTACATCAATTATGTTCTAGTCCCATGGAACAATCTGCATATTTAAGGAGGAGTGAAAGTTCTGGCCAGAATCTCTGTTATCTCTCCTCTGAGTTCTTTCATCAGCCCAGGGTGCAGTGACCAGTACCTGGTGACTTATCCGCCTTGAGTTTTTATAATTATTTTTTAGAACCAGTTTATTTTTTACAGTTAGGTCCATCAGTTGTTTTTTTTCTTCAGTCACCCCTGTTGGTAATCTGTTCCACAATTCTATCATTGTCTTATAAAACAAATCGCGAAATATCCTATCATACTATGACGCCTTCAGGTAGAAATTCATTTTGGTAGCGCTAAACAGGTGGTTCCATGTTGGACGCCTGTTAAACGCCCCGCTTGATTTCAATTTTATTGAAGTCAATGGAGTTGAATATCGGGCGTGGATTATACCTCCCAAGATGCATTTATTCCCCCATGGGGCCGAAATTGATGGTCCTACCGTCGGCAAAACTGGGCGGTTTCCCTGTTTTTTTGGCGCTCTCCCTTCCGTGGGAAATTGGTGAGGCCCTCACGCCGGCGGTTTGGAAGGACCGCTGGGGAGCGTGCACCGGCGTGCAATGGCGAAAAAAGTCCTCCCACCCGAGATTTCCTCCGCTCCTGCAGGAGAAAAGACCGCCACGTGGAAGCAGGTCTTACCCAGACGGTAGGTATGAAGACCTGCAAGAAAAGGTAAGTGAGATTTTTTTTCTTTACTTCTTTTGCAGCAATTTTGTGTGAAAGGTTCCTCTGACGGTTTTGTGATTTTTTTATTTTTTTTTATTTTTTGAAAATTTTTTTGCCGCGTTCTTGCCGCCCTGTGCCTGACTCCAGCCTCGCCGTAACTTTCTCCAGGATTGCATTTGCCACCCAAAATCCCCCCTACCGTCCTCTACCGCCCAGAATCGACGTGTAACACCCGATTTTGCTGCCGAGTGCTTTTTTCCCTCTTTTTTGACCACACTTCGGCCCAAAGTACTGTCAGGATCTTAGTGGTCTTTTCGACGGTAAATGGGCGGAACTTGCCTTTGATCAATTTCGAACCCCTTATCTTTAAACTGTGCCCCCCCCAGTCCTCGAATCCCATGCCAAACGGAAGATCTTTCCTACATCCAAACTCTCCGTACATGTGAAAAATGTTAAAGACCTCTATTAAGTTCCCCTTCATCCTTCCCTTTTCCAGAAAGTAAGGTCCCAGGGCAGACAATTTTTCCTCATAACACAGACTCCTAATGTTAAGGACGCAACCTTGAGTTGCTCAATTAATTCTATACCTCTACTGCGATACAGAGGCCAAGACTGGTCACAACACTTCGAAAACAACCTCACCATGGACAAATACTACTGCAACATCATCTCCCTTGATTTATAAGTCATACCTTTAGTTATGTATCTCAATATATTATTTGCTTTCTTCAGCACCCGTGAACACTGAATTGAGGGTTTCAACGACCTTTTCAGCAAAGCCCCCAAATCTTCCATTGCTCTGTCAGCTCAAACACTTTGCCTTTTAATACGTAACCTTCGTTCTTACTTTTTCTACCCAACTACATGCTGTTGAGCCCCATCTCAAATTGATTTGTTATGTCGGATTCAGTGGATTACTGGTGAAAGTTAAGCACCATACTAATGATTTATCTATTTTTTTAATTTAATAATTTAATCTGCTTCTGTGCATATTTCTTTTGTGCAATAAATAATTCATAGTTTAGCCTGAAATATATAGTATGTTAGCAGTCTGTTTTCCTGCAATCGGAGGGATCAGAATATGGTGGGCAATACATTATACATTTGTTCGCAGACTCATCCCTCCATAAAAAATTAGTTAGCCCTGAAGCATTTTACATCACACTATACAAATAAGATTAATTTTGGTTCATAGACTTGCTTCTGGAAGTTTATTTTATACAATAAGTACATATAAAGAGTGTGGTGAGAGGAACAAAAGTGATTAAATTCAATCAGTGTCCAACTGGTCTGTCGCCGCAGAAGTAAAATGATGTACATCAATATATGTTTCTGTGCATGACTTGTACACTCTCCTTAATTCATACGTGCTGGAGCAAAGAAGTTACATGAAGGATGGCTCCCGAGAGACTGGGAATAGGTTGGAGTTGTGGCTCTTAAAGCACTTCTTCAACATTCCTTATTGAAATGGGCATGTTGGATAAAACACTAGGCAAACATTTGGCCTACTCAGCCAAAGATCCCTCTGTTTCGATCACTCAAGTGTGCCCTTCTTGTATGTGCCTAATAGCGCCTTCAAAATTACTATGGGATGCTGTGCAACATCGCAATGGACAGAGGTCTCCTGAAGAACTGTGTGACATTCACATACAAGCACGTTAACCTGTTTAGAATAACAAAGGAATTGGACCCAGGCACGATATTGAGTTTGTATCAGAATACTACACAGTGTGATTTCACCCTACTCTTGCTTCTTTTAATCAGTAGTGTATATTTAAAGAGGTCCAGATGGTGGGAGGTGAGGAGGGACTATTAAACCTTTTCCCCATAGTATCTTCCAGCTGGTTCTTATGTAAATGTGCAGCTCATTGTTGTCCTGAGTCACATAGACCAGAAGGTTGGAAACACCTTGGGATGTTTTACTACATTAAAGGCGCTATATAAATGCAAAGTTGTTGTTGGTTCAACCCGTGATCGAAGATAAGTTAACTGATCTCAGTTGGCTGCTACTTGGGTTGCTGTAAATTTGTATTATGCAGTTTCAGTCAAATAGATGTGGAAGACTTTTCTCCAATCTGAACTAGCCTGATCCCATCAGCCCATCCTGATAACTTAGTGGCCCAAAATTGCGGGCGGGTGCCTCCGACCTGATAAATGTCTACGAACTTACCTGGTGGTCCGGGAGGTTTGGAGACTTGTGGTCCTGGACTGTGTAGAGACCCTCATATTCCAGGGACATAGCCCTTACGCCTGCTTTTATCAGTCACAAGAACTTCAAGGGCATTTGCTGGACAGAAGTTGGGCATGACCTGTCAAGAAGACTCTTGACAGATCGCAAGTTCTGGGTTTAGGCCCATGCGTTTCACATACCTAAACCTGGAACTTGCGGGGTCCCGATGGGCGTGTGTGCACCTCGTACGTATCTGTCAGGGGCCGCGAATTCAAGGCCAGTATTCTGGGACAGATTCCTCTTTGGTAGAACTACATACCTAGCTTTAATGAGTATATTAAAATGCAATCAAGGTGTCTTCAAAGAGTGTTTCCAATCATTCAAGCCTGAGTTACTCCTAATCTGCCAACATATAACCTTACCTGAAGTGCGGCGGGAATGCCGTATACCCCCGTTTCCGTTGATCCTCCGGTGAAGCTGCGGTGGTGGAGCAGGAGCAGTTCCAAGGAAATTCCCAGCTATAGACATTTAAAAGGATACAAGAATGCAGAGTTAATTTCATGGTTTAGCTCTTGCGCTTCTGCTTACAAACTGTTGTTCTGCCCCTCCCAATTTATATCCCCGATACTCCTTACAGTCTACGAGATACTTAATGGGATAGAGATGGGCAAGAGGGCCAGGTTCAGGGTTATGAAGGGCAAATGTAAGACAGATGTTGGTGAAGTATTTCTTTACACAGAGCGTGGTCAACAGGTGCAACAGGTGGTGGAAGCCAGAAGACTGGATTCATTTAACAGATGCTGTAATGAGTCTGGAAGGATGTGACCAAATGAGCCAAAGGGCTTTCTTCAGTCAAACATATTTTGTGAAAGCACTGATTCTTGCTGGGGTACAGTGCGACATGGCCTGACAGGTGTCCGATATCCTTTCTTCATGTGTAAGCCAAGATAATTAATGCTTATGGATATTTGACTGTGGATGGCATCGCAGCAGAGCCCATTTCTGTCCTCACTTCAGGAGCGGGAGCGGGAGGTCGAGGCCCATAAAAAGGCCAGCGGCAGTTTGGGAAGAGCCAACAGGTACAGGGACAAAAAGGTAAAAAAAAAATCAAAATCGAAGTGTGACGTCACAGCCAAGCGGGTAAGTGATTGGCTGGTGGATTGGTGAGTATTTTTCTTTTTCTTTTCAGTAGGAAACCTGTTGTAAGTAGGATCTGCCAGTAAATGTGTGACCTTTATTATCTAAGGAGAGCCAGTTCATTAAATCGGCTGTTTGCTGAGTAGCGGCTGGGTGTGTTGTGCTAAGGTTTAGAATTTAGTTCTACTCGATAGTTGCGAGTGTAACTAGAGGGATGGCAGGGCAGTTCAGTCCAGTGGATTGCACAACCTGTGGCATGTGGGAAGTCCCGGGTGCTTCGCGCAGCGGGGCGACCATGTATGTGGGAGGTGTCTCTGGCTGCGCCAACTCGAGCTCCGTGTTTTGGAGCTTGAGCGGCAGCTGGGGACACTGCGGTGCATCCGCGAGACTGAGAGCTACGTGGATAGCACGTTTCTAGAGGCGCTCACCCCACAGCTTAAGAGTGTGCAGGCAGAGAGGGAGTGGCTGGCCGCCAGACAGAAGAGGAGGACTAGGCAGGTAGTGTAGGAGTCCACTGAGCCCATCTTGCTCTCCAACCGGTACTCTGTTCTGAATGTGGGGGCGATGGTGGCTCTGGGGAGTGCAGCCAGAGCCAAGTTCACGGCACCACGGGTGGCTCAGCTGCACAGGGCGGGGGGAGGAAGAAGAATAGAAAAGCTATAGTGGTAGGGGATTCAATAGTTAGGGGAGCAGACAGGCGTTTCTACGGCCGCAGATGTGACTGCAGGATGGTATGTTGCCTCCCTGGTGCCAGGGGCAAGGATGTCACTGAGCAGCTGCAGGACATTCTGGGGGGGGGAGAATGAACAGCCAGAGGTTGTGGTCCACATCGGTACCAATGACATAAGTAGGAAGAGGGATGAGGTCCTGCAGGCAGAGTTTAAGGAGCTAGGAGAGAGATTAAAAAGCAGCACCTCAAACGTAATAATCTCCGGATTACTCCCAGTGCCATGAGCTAGTGAGTACAGAAATAGGAGGATAGAGCAGATGAATACGTGGCTGGAGAGATGGTGCAGGCGGGAGGGCTTTAGTTTCCTGAGGCATTGGGACCGCTTCTGGGGAAGGTAGGACCTGTACAAGCCGGACAGGTTGCACCTCAACAGAGCCGGGACCAATATCCTTGTGGGGGAGTTTGCTAGTGGTTTTGGGGAGGGTTTAAACTAGCTTGGCAGGGGGTTGGGAACCTAAAAATAGATTCAGTAGGGAGGGGACTAAAGCTGGAATTAGAAAGCAAAAATAAAGAAAGTGAGTTCGAAGAAGAGAGGAAACAAGCAGGAAAAAAGGGTAAAAAAAACAAACATAAAGGCACTTTGTCTAAATGCATGTAGCAATTGTAACAAAATAGATGAGTTGACGGCACAAATTGAGACAAATGGGTATGATCTGATAGCCATTAAGGAGACATGGTTGCAAGGTGACCAGGACTGGGAATTAAATATTCAGGGGTACTTGACAATCCGGAAGGACAGACAGAAAGGAAAAAGAGGTGGGGTAGCTCTATTGATAAAGGATGGGATCACTGCAATAGTAAGAAACGATATCGGCTCAAATGATAAGGGTGTTGAAACAGTTTGGGTGGAGATAAGGAACAATAAGGGGAAAAAGTCACTGGTGGGCGTAGTCTATAGGCCCCCTAACAGTAGCAACTCTGTTGGTCAGAGCATAAAGCAGGAAATAGTGAGGACTTGTAAAAAGGGAACAGCAATAATCATGGGTGATTTTAACCTCCATATTGATTGGACAAATCAAATGGGCCAGGGTAGTCTTGAGGAGGAGTTCATAGAGTGCGTAAGGGATGGATTCCTTGAGCAGTATGTAACGGAATCAACCAGGGGGGCAGGCTATCTTAGATCCGGTCCTGTGTAATGAGACATGATTAATAAACAATCTTCTAGTAAAGGATCCCCTCGGAATGAGTGATCATAGCATGATTGAATTTCAAATCCAGATGGAGGGTGAGAAAGTTGGATCTCTAACAGCGTACTAAGCTTAAATAAAGGAGACTATGAAGGTATGAGGGCAGAGTTGGGAAAAGTGGACTGGGAAAATAGATTAAAGTGTAGGATGGTTGATGAACAGTGGTGTACATTTAAGGAGATATTTCACAACTCTCAAGAAAAATATATTCCAGTGAGGAGGAAAGGGTGTAAGAGAAAAGATAGCCAACCGTGGCTAACTAAAGGAATAAAGGGCGGTATCCAATTAAACACAAGGGCATACAAAATGGCCAAAACTAGTGGGAGGACAGAAGTCTGGGAAGCTTTTAAATGCCAGCAAAGAACGACTAAAAAAATGATTAAGAAAGGGAAGATAGACTATGAAAGTAAACTAGTGCAAAATATAAAAACAGATAGCAAGAGTTTCTATAGGTATATAAAAAGGAAAAGGGTGGCTAAAGTAAATGTTGGTCCCTTAGAGGACGAGACTAGGGAATTAGTGATGGGGAACTTGGAGATGGCAGAAGCTGACCAAATATTTTGTATCACTCTTTACGGTAGAGGACACTAACAATATTCCAACAGTGGATAGTCTAGGGGCTATGGGGGGGAGGAACTTAACACAATCACAATCACTAAGGAGGTGGTACTCAGTAAGATAATGGGACTAAAGGCAGATAAATCCCCTGGACCTGATGGCTTGCATCCTCGGGTCTTAAGAGAAGTAGCGGCAGGGATTATGGATGCATTGGTTGTAATTTACCAAAATTCCCTGGATTCTGGGGAGGTCCTAGAAGATTGGAAAACTGCAAATGTAATGCCTCTATTTAAAAAAGGGGGCAGACAAAAAGCAGGAAACTATAGACTTAGCCTAACATTAGAGGTTGGGAAAATGTTGGAGTCCATTATTAAAGAAGCAGTAGCAGGATATTTGGAAAAACAAAATTCGGTCAGGCAGAGTCAGCATGGATTTATGAAGGGGAAGTCATGTTTGACAAATTTGCTCGAGTTTTTTGAGGATGTAATGAACAGGGTGGATAAAGGGGAACCAGTGGATGTGGTGTATTTGGACTGCCAGAAGGCATTTGACAAGGTGCCGCATAAAAGGATATTGCACAAGATAAAAATTCATGGTGTTATGTCTCAAATAAAATAAAGTACTGTAGACTTGAGTAAGTGTGACCTTAGTCTCTTCATTCTGACTCCAGAGTGCTGGCACAGCATGGGAGGCCTGTTTATATACAATGCTTCCAAGGGATGCTGGGATCCCTTGGGACTCCAACAGATGTGCCCTCTGGTGGCGGTAGAATGCTGGTTACAAGGTGTTGCATACATAACATCACTCCAACCACTTATTTACAGGGTGAGACGATCTGGGGTTTTCCACTCCCTAGTCGACCGTCTTGGTACAAACACAGGTGCAGGTGAGTTGGTTGGGCCTTCGCTGGGCTGCTGCGCAGCTGGCCTTGCTGGGCTGCTGGGGATGATGAATTCAGCTTCGTGGTCAACCGTGATGTCGGTTGCAACTTGTGTGTGTATCGGAAGGTCGAAGTTGGTGGTGTCCTCTTCAGATTGCTCGTGGCTGTCTGTGAATCCCAGTTTGGTTTGGTCTAAATGCTTTCTGCAAGTTAGTCCATTTGCAAGTTTGACCTCAAACACCCTACTCCCTTCTTTAGCTATGACAGTGCCAGCAAGCCATTTGGGACCATGTCGATAGTTGAGTACAAATACATGGTCATTGACTTCAATATCGCGTGACAAATTTGTGCGATCATGGTACATGCTTTGTTGATGCCGCCTTCCCTCAACATGATCATGGAGATCAGGGTGAACTAGAGAGAGCCTTGTTTTGAGTGCCCTTTTCATGAGCAGTTCGGCAGGGGGAACCCCGGTGAGAGAATGGGGTCTTGTGCGGTAGCTGAGCAGGACTCGGGACAGGCGGGTCTGCAGGGAGCCTTCCGACACGTGTTTCAAGCTTTGCTTGATTGTTTGGACTGCCTGTTCTGCCTCGCCGTTCGATGCGGGCTTGAACAGGGCAGATGTGACGTGCTTGATCCCATTGCGGATCATGAATTCCTTGATTTCAGCGCTGGTGAAGCACGGCCCATTGTCGTTGACAAGAACATCAAGCAGGCCATGCGTGGCAAACATGGCTCATAGGCTTTCGATGGTGGCAGTGGATGTGCTTGCTGACATTATTGCACACTCAATTCATTTTGAATAAGCATCAACAACAACCAAAAATATTTTGCCTGGAAACGGGCCTGCGAAGTCAACGTGGATACTAGACCACGGTTGCATTGCTCAGTTGAAAGCAAGTGTTGCATTGGCGCACGCAAGACTCCAAATCTGAGTCGATGCCAGGCCACCACACATGGGATCTGGCTATAGCTTTCATTACTATGCCTGGGTGGGTACTGTATAGGTCACGTATGAACGTTTCCCTGCCTCTCTTAGGCAAAACCACGTGGTTACCCCACAAAAGACAGTCCGCCTGCATGGACATTTCGTCGTCGCTGGAACGGCTTGATCTCTTCATGTCTCCGCTGGGACGCTGGACCAGCTCCCATGGAGGACACACTTTTTTACAAGGGACAGTAAAGGATCCTGGCTGGTCCAGGTCATGATCTAGTGGGCCGTAATGGGTGACTTTTCGTTTTCAAATGCATCCATCACCAAGAGCTAGTCTGCAGGCTGTGCCATTTCCACCTCGATGATGGGCAATGGTAGCCGACTGAGAGCATCAGCGCAATTCTCTGTGCCTGGCCTGTGGCGAATTACATAGTTATATGCAGATAGTGTGAGTGCCCATCTTTGGATGCGAGCAGAGGCATTGGTATTAATACCTTTGCTCTCTGTGAATAGCGATATGAGCGGCTTTTGGTCGGTTTCTAACTTGACCTTAAGCCCAAACAGATACTGGTGCATTTTTTTCACCCCATAAATGCATGCCAGAGCTTCTTTTTCAATCATGCTGTAGGCCCTTTCTGCCTTGGACAAACTCCTGGACGCTTAAGCGACCGGTTGCAATGTTCCCGATTTGTTTGCTTGTTGTAACACATATCCGATCCCGTACGAAGATGCATCGCAAGCTAGCATTAAATGTTTACATGGGTCATACAGAACAAGCAGTTTGTTGGAACATAACAGATTTCTGGCTTTCTCAAAAGCAGTTTCTTGTGATTTCCTCCATACCCAGTCAACTCTCTTGCGTAGCAACACATGTAGAGGTTCTAGCATGGTGCTTAACTCGGGTAGGAAATTACCAAAATAATTGAGAAGTAGCAGGAACGACTGCAGCTCCGTCATGTTCTGTGCTCTCGGCGCGTTCTTGATAGCCTCCGTCTTGGCGTTGATAGGTCTGATGCCGTCTGCCGCGATTCTTCTCCCTAAGAACTCGACCTCTGGCACCAGGAAAACGCACTTTGAGCGTTTCAACCTGAGTTTCCCACGATCTAGCCGACTTAGAACCTCTTCCAGGTTCTGCAATTGTTCAATGGTGTCCCGACCTGTGATCAATATATCGTCCTTGAAAACCACGGTGCACGGAACCGATTTTAGCAGACTCTCCATATTCCTTTGAAAAATAGACGCGGCCGATCGAATCCCAAACGGGCATCTATTGTAGATGAACAGACCTTTGTGCGTGTTGATGCAGGTGAGGCCTTTCGAAGATTCCGCCAGCTCCTGCGTCATGTAGGCCGAGGTCAGGTCCAACTTGGTGAACATCTTCCCTCCTGCCAGCGTCGCAAATAGGTCATCTGCCTTGGGTAGCGGGTACTGGTCCTGCAGCGAAAAACGGTTAATCGTTACTTTATAGTACCGGAACTTCTGACCGTGCCGTCGCCCTTGAGAACCAGAACAATCGGACTGGCCCACTCTTTTAACTCAACTGGCATGATGATGCCCTCGCAGTGCAGCCTGTCCAGCTCGATCTCCACTTTCTCTCACATCATGTATGGCACCGCACGTGCCTTGTGTTGGATGGGCTGTGTACCGGGAACCAAATGGATCTGCGCCTTCGCCCCAGAGAAATTTCCGATGCCTGGCTCAAACAACGACGGGAACTTACTCAAAACCTGGGCACATGAGGCGTCATCGACGGACGAAAGCGCTTGGATGTCGTCCCAGTTCAGCGGATTTTTCCCAGCCAGCTTCTGCTGAACAGTGTGGGGCCATCTCCTGGTACAATCCATAGCGATAGTTCGTGCACCGCTCCATCATAGGAGACTTTTACTGCTGCACTGCCAATTAAGGGATCAGCTCTTTAGTGTAAGTTCTCAGCTTGGTATGAATAGGGCTCAGCTTGGGCCTTTGTGCCTTGTTGTACCACAGCATCTCGAAGGCCTTTTTGCTCATGATAGACTGACTCGCACCCGTGTCCAATTCCATGGATACTGGAATTCCGTTCAGGTCAACTTTTAACATGATCAGTGGACATTTCGTGGTGAAGGTGTGTATCTTCTGCTTCTGCCTCTTCTGCCTCCTCGGTTCGAGTCTCTAGTTCAGTTTGATCTGCCCTGGATCGGTCTTCCTCTGCAATGGGTGGTTTGCAGGGTTTGCAGCTCGTCTGCACATTCGCTGGAGGTGTCCCATTGTTCCACAGCTTTTGCACACATAGTGTTTGAATTGGCATTGATGGGCTCGATGATCACCTCCGCAGCGCCAACAAGGTGTTAATTGCCTCGCATTCACACTTGATGGCGGACTCTGAGTCATCTGAGGTCGTGCAGCTGCAGGCGTGTACGTTCTGCCATATGCATTCCTGCCTGAAAACGATGTTACTTTGTGTACAGTACTTGCCGATGCATCTTTATGCTGCAAAATTTGTTTGGTGTTATCGCTGGTGGACATAAATGCCTGGGCTATCGTTATGGCTTTGCTCAGGTTTGGTGTTTCAACAGTCAATAGTTTGCGAATGAAAACCTCATGGCCAATGCCAAGCACAAAAAAATCTCTTAGCATTTGCTCCAGGAATCCACCGAATTCGCAATGTCCTGCAAGGCGCCTTAGTTCGGCGACGTAGCTCGCCACTTCCTGGCCTTCAGACCGTTGACATGTATAAAATCGATACCTTGCCATCAGAACGCTCTCCTTCAGATTTAGCTGCTCCCGGACCAGCGTACACAGTTCATCATACGATTTGGTTGTTGGTTTCACCGGAGCAAGAAGATTCTTCATGAGGCCATAGGTTGTTGCCCCGCAGACGGTGAGGAGGATCGCCCTTCATTTGACAGCGTTCTCATTCCCTTCCAGCTCGCTGGCCACGAATTATTGGTCGAATCGCTCCACAAAGGCTTCCCAATCATCACCTTCTGAGAATTTCTCCATGATCTCAACAGTTCTCTGCATTTTCGCATGGTGGTTCGTTATTTATTGCTCATCGCCAGTTGTTATGTCTCAAATAAAGCAATGTGACTGAGTACTGTAGACTTGAGTAGGTGTGACCTTAGTCTCTTCATTCCGATTCCAGACTGCTGGCACAGCATGGGAGGCCTTCTTATATGCAGTGCTCCCAAGGGATGCTGGGATTCCTTGGGACTCCAACAGATGCGCCCTCTGGTGGCGGTAGAATGCTGGTTGCAAGGTGTTGCATACATAACACACGGGGTTGGGGGTAATATATTAGCATGGATAGAGGATTGGCTAACAAACAGAGAACAGAGAGTCAGAATGGTTCATTCTCTGGTTGGCAACCAATAACTAGTGGGGTGCTGCAGGGATCAGTGCTGGGATCCCAACTATTTACAATCTATATTAATGACTTGGAAGAAGGGACTGAGTGAAACGTAGCCAAGTTTTCTGACGATACAAAGATGGGAGGAAAAGCAATGTGTGAGGAGGACACAAAAGATCTGCAAAAGGACATAGACAGGCTGAGTGAGTGGGCAAAAATTTGGCAGATGGAGTATAATTTTGGAAAGTGTGAGGTCATGCACTTTGGCAGAAAAAAAATCAAAGAGCAAGTTATTATTTAAATGAAGAAAGATTGCAAAGTGCCGCAGTACAGTGGGACCTGGGGGTACTTGTGCATGAAACACAAAAGTATAGTATGCAGGTACAGCAGGTGATCAAGAAGGCCAATGGTATCTTGGCCTTTATTGCAAAGAGGATGGAGTCTAAAAGCAGGGATGTCTTGCAACAGCTATATAAGCTATTGGTGAGGCCACACCTGGAATACTGCGTGCGGTTTTGGTTTCCATATTTACAAAAGAATGTACTTGTTTTGGAGGCAGTTCAGAGAAGGTTCACGAAGTTGATTCTGGGGATGAGGAGGTTGACTTATGAGGAAAGGTTGAGTAGGTTGGGCCTCTACTCATTAGAATTCAGAAGAATGAGAAGTGATCTTATTGAAACGTATAAGATTATGAGGGGGCTTGACAAGGTGGATGCAGAGAGAATGTTTCCACTGATGGGGGAGACTAGAACTAGAGGGCATGGTCGTAGAATTTAAAACTGAGATGAGGAGAAACTTCTTCTCTCAGAGGGTTGTAAATCTGTGGAGTTCGCTGCCTCAGAGAGCTGTGGAAGCTGGGACATTGAATAAATTTAAGGCAGAAATAGACAGTTTCTTAAACGACAAGGGGTCATGGGGAGCGGCCCGGGAAGTGGAGCTGAGTCCATGATCAGATCAGCCATGATCTTATTGAATGGCGGAGCAGGCTTGAGGGGCCGAATGGCCTACTCCTGCTCCTATTTCTTATGTTCTATCTTATGTTCTTATGCACTTTTTGTCAGGAGGCATTATTGATCAGAAGCTGGAACGTTGCCTAACTATCCCACTTCACTATCCCAAGGGCGTTGAGGACAATTATAGCAACCAGCTGCCATTGTGCCTGAGATCAGCACCATTTGGGGATTGAACCAGGGACTTTCCTGGTCTGAATTCCTTGACAACATATTGGATCAGTTTAGTGAAACAACAACTTGCATTTATATAGCACCTTTAATGTAATAAAATGTTCCAAGACGCTTCACAGGAGCGTATTAGACAAAATTGGACACTAAGGAAATAATGTGCCGAAAATTCCGGCCTCACCAGGTCCGTACTATGTGCATATGGACCCGGTGAGGCCCCGCAAAAGCCGTTTTTTTGGGGCACGCTGCGCTGAAATCCGGCTTTTCCGATTTGCCAAGCGGACACGCTGGGCCGAAATTTCTATTTTTCTATGTTTCTAAGGACATCTGCGCAGAAGAGATTGATCTCTTGCCAGCAAAAGTCCTTCAAACTGTTACACCTGGTAAAAGCAGGCGTATAGCTCACTGTTGCCAGCGCAAGAGTTTTAAAACATATAAAAATGTAATTTAATCATGCATTTTTATGTTAAGAACCCTGTCCATTAAGGTAAGTTTATTTTTAGCCCTATTAAAACACATTAAAAAAATATTCCCAAAAGTATGTACTTTTTCTAAAACATTTACTTAACATTAATTTCAATTCATTTAAATATGTGAGGTGTTTTTTTTATTTATTATGTTGTGTTTCTTGTTTTAGGGGTTTATTCTCATTGACAGTAACAGGAACTCATAAAAACGGAGTTCCTATTATTAGAAATGAGAATACTGCATAGTGATTGGTGGTCCAGGCCCACGTGACTCCAGCATTTTCGTACATACAGGGAAATCATCTCCCCGTACGTTGCGCATCGAATGAAGGCCTCCGACCGCAATCCAAGGCACCTGCACGACCATCAGGTATTTTTTGAAAAACTTTTTCAGATTGGAGGCGTCATCCGAAGGAAGCCTCCGAACACATTCCCCCCATTAGTACGGGGTCACCAAAAGTTTGGTCAAAGAGGTAAGTTTTAATGAGCATCTTTAATGAGGACGTAGAGGTTTAGGGAGGGAATTCCAGACCTTAGGGCCTAGACTGACTGAAGGCACAGCTGCCAATGGTGGGCTGAAGCAAATGCTGGATGCACCAGGGGCCAGAATTGGCAGAACGCAGAGTTCTTGGCGGATGTTACAGAGATAGGGAGGGGACGAGGCCATGGAGAGATTTGAACACAAGGATGGTACTGTTGTTGGACATCTAGGAGAGTTAAGGGTTAATAATCGATGCCTTTTATCTAAGAGCAACATGCTTTTGAAGAAACAAGATGAAAACAGCGGGATGCCTTGGCAAGGAACTAAGTGCTTGGGCCAACATTGACTGTGAGTGATTATAGTAATACTCTCGTGGCTAGGGTAAAAAATATAGGCAGAGGGTTCAATTAACTATAATATAGAGGGATGTTTAGGAAGATAAGCTGTTAGTAAAACTACCCCTCAGCGATTCAAGCTGAGATAGGTCAGGAAACCTTGTTTGAGGAAAGTATCTTTGAAGTAAACAACTAAAACTGTTTTCAAAGGATCGGGGGACAGATATATATGGGCTCTTATCTGTGAGACGTACCTTTGATGTAGGAAAACTAAGGTATAGAAAGGAGCAGCGTTTTCAATAATACTTTGGAGGGCTTGAATATAGAGAAACCAAACAGCTACTCTCTGTGTACAGTCAGGTTGATTATCCATGCTGTATAGGAATAAAAGCTGTTCCGTTTCCTCCACCATCAAATGTCTCGCACTGACTCGATGCAACCTTGTGAGCCATAGAGGGAAGCAGGTTGACTAACAGTTGATCCTAAAAATTATGTGGCACGTAATGTAACAAGTCAAAATATGGTGCTGCTCTAACGGTCAAAACTCTTTTGCTTGCCGTGTAGGAGTTCCGAGTAGAGCGCTTGCTTTGGAGTCTTGTGTCGGGCAAGCGACCAATGTGGCCTGCCCAAAGGAGCTGGTCGAGTGTGGTCAGTGCTTTGATGCTGGGGATGTTGGCCTGATCGAGGAAACATTTCAGGGACACCCTCAAAGCCTCCTTGATAAAGTGCAACATCCCCACCGACACCTGGGAATCTCTGGCCCAAGACCGCCCTAAGTGGAGGAAAAGCACCTTGAGTCTCGTCGCCGAGAGCGTGAAGAAAACAAGCGCAGGCAGCAGAAAGAGCGTGCGACAAACCAGACTCGCCACCCACCCTTTCTTTCAACCACTGTCTGTCCAACCTGTGACAGAGACTGTAATTCCCGTATTCAGTCACCTGAGAACTCACTTTTAGAGTGGAAGCAAGTCTTCCTCGATTTCGAGGGACTGCCTATGATGATGATGATGAAAACCCTTTTATTAACATTATTTCTTCTATAAGCAAAGAGGTCACATTTTCACTTTTCTTTAAGGAAACAAGGTAAGACATTGGCGCTGAAATCACCCCATCGAATAATAACAGATAAATGCTGAATTGGGGGAAAACTCTCCACTGGCTTGAGTCATACCTAGCACAAAGGAAGATGGTTGTTGTTGTTGGAGGTTAATCATCTCAGCCTCAGGACATCACTGCAGGAGTTCCTTAGGGCAGTGTTCCTGAGGCTCAACCATCTTCAGTTGCTTCATCAATGACCTTTCCTCAATCGTAAGGTCAGAAGTGGGGATGTTCGCTGATGATTGTACAGTGTTCAGTTTAATCCACAACTCCTCAGATACTGAAGCAGTCCATGTCCGCATGCAACAAGGCTCGGACAACATTCAGGCTTGGGCTGATAAATGGCAAGTAACATTCGCGCCACATAATTACCAGGCAATGACCATCTCCGACAAGAGAGATTCTAACTACTGCCCCATGACATTCAACGGCATTACCATTGTTAAATTCCCCACATCCTGGGGGTCACCATTGACCAGAAACCTATCTGGACCAAACTGGGTTCTAATAAAAGGTCAACGACCTGAAACGTTAACTCTGTTTCTCTCTCCACCGATGCTGCCTGACCTGCTGAGTGTTTCCAGGATTTTCTGTTTTTATTATGGGCAATGAATGCTGGCCATGCCAGCTACACTCACATCCCATGAATGAATAAATTAAAAAAACTCACCTTAAATTCCTCCATCGACTATTTTCATGTAAATGTTGTCCCATTTATTTTAAAAATATGCAAAGTTGTAACTTCAAGGTGAATGTCTCATCGGATTTATATTTTTATTAAGAATCAATATTATAAATGACTCATAAAATTAGTTCTTCAACATCAGGGTCACCGAATGAGTAACATTTCTATGATGAGATCCTGTGTTATATTCACATACAGACACGTTAACACATTGAAATTAAACACTGTTGACTGGTATTCTAAAAGGGTTAACACCTCTGCTAAAATAGCAAAGGAAAGAGCAAATGTTGGGGGCAAAATTGGGTGTGGTAGTGCCCATTTTGTGGGCGCTATGGGTACCCTTAGGATTCCAAAATGGCATCCGCGGTGTGTGTGCACTCTTCTGACGCAATGTGTGCCAGAGGCCATCTTGCAAATGGGATCAATGCATGTGCACTTTATATCCGCGGGACGTATGCAGAGCTGGCACATCATGATGGCAATCGACGTGCAACGCTGATTTGATGGCAGCGCTGCCATGTTGGAACTCCATGCTCCAGCCGAAGCCCAGCTGAACACGTGTTAACCAGTATATGAATGACCCCCTCACCTGTGCTATTTAAAGGGATTATCAACTATTTACAGATTAGTTG
The DNA here is from genome assembly GCF_044704955.1 of Pristiophorus japonicus. Lineage (NCBI taxonomy): Eukaryota > Metazoa > Chordata > Chondrichthyes > Pristiophoridae > Pristiophorus > Pristiophorus japonicus. Next base: position 83,543,636 of record NC_091992.1, read on the forward strand.
CTGGTGGTTGCTACAAATCTACACATTTTTGGTGTTTTCCACAGTTGTTTCCAGTTTCAGAAGTCTACAGTGGTAGGGCAGGTGCTGAAGTATTTTTTGCTGAGTTCAGAGCTTCTGCAAAAACCAGTTGCTCCCAGACACGGGTGCACTGGTAGGCCTTCCTCTTGGAATCAAACATGACTGGGAGAAACAACAGAGGCCATGCAGAGCAGGACAAGCTGCTAGAAGAGGGAGGAGAGGGAAAAGGTCTCTCAGCAGCATGCCATATCTGCCCAGGGTGTTCTCCTATCTGAACCTCAGCAGTGACCAATGTTTGAGATGTCTGTGCTTCACTAAGGAGGTCGTCACTGAAATCTGCCAACTGCTGCAGCCACGACCGCAACCTCAGAGCAAGGCAAGGACCGCATTGCCAGTGGCTGTGAAGGCGATCATGGCGATGAACTTTTATGCATCTGGCTCCTTCCCGGATGTTGCTGGAGGAATTAGCAACATTTACGATTCGTGAGTTGGTCACACCGCAGGTAAAGGTTACTCAGGCAGATAAGGAATGGGTGACCATCAGGCAGAGCAGTGGAAGGAAGATAGTGCAGGAGTCCCCTGCAGTCATCCCCCTCCAAAACAGCTACACCGCCTTGGGTGCTGTTGGGGGGATGACTCATCAGGGGAAAGCAGCAGCAGCCAAGTTCATGGCACCGTAGGTGGCTCTGCTGCACAGGAGGGCAGGAAAAAGAGTGGGAGAGCTATAGTGGTAGGGGATTCTATTGTAAGGGGAATAGATAGACGTTTCTACGGCCGCAATCGAGACTCCAGAATGGTATGTTGCCTCCCTGGTGCAAGGGTCAAGGATTTCTCGGAGCGGCTGCAGGATATTTTGGAGGGGGAGGGTGAACAGCCAGTTGTCGTGGTGCATATAGGTACCAACGATATAGGTAAAAAATGGGATGAGGTCCTACAAGCTGAATTTAGGGAGCTAGGAGTTAAATTAAAAAATAGGACCTCAAAGGTAGTAATCTCAGGATTGCTACCAGTGCCACGTGCTCGTCAGAGTAGGAATTGCAGGATAGCTAAGTGAATACGTGGCTTGAGGAGTGGTGCAGAAGGGAGGGATTCAAATTCCTGGGACATTGGAACTGGTTCTGGGGGAGGTGGGACCAGTACAAACCGGATGGTCTGCATCTGGGCAGGACCGGAACCAATATCCTAGGGGGAGTGTTTGCTAGTGCTGTTGGGGAGGGGTTAAACTTATATAGCAGGGGGATGGGAACCAATGCAGGGAGACCTCGAACGAGGATGACTTGCTTCCACATGAGTACACAGATGTTTCAATGAAGGACTTGATGTTCCAGACCTGAACTCCAGTTGAGGGGGTGGAAGATGCCTGAGCGTGGATTTTTTAATGTCTGGTGGCCGTTGCACACCAGCCACCACACAGGCTTGACAGAGCTAGGTCTTGGTCCAGTAACAAGGATTAACCAAGACGACTGGAGACCAGCTCTGCTGCACGGACCTAGTGCGCACACATATCGCAGTGTGGGCTGGCCTGTGCTGCCCCTGGGCCCTCGGCTCTTCTGGGTCCCATACCCTCATTCGCCGCATCTTTGCCCATGATGTTCCAGGGCCCGGCACTCCAGCTCTATTTATAGCCCGACCTGCGGTGGTGTTCTCACACAGGTCGGGGAGGCTCACGTATGTTACTTTAGTTCTGAACAGCGTGTATTCGGCCTCGCACTGTGCCGCCATGGGTGAATGGGGACAGAAGCAAAAGATAGAAAGAAGAAAAGTAAAAGCAGAGGGCAGAGAAACCCAAGGCAAAAATCAAAAAAGGCCACATTACAGCAAAATTCTAAAGGGGCAAAGTGTGTTAAAAAGACAAGCCTGAAGGCTCTGTGCCTCAGTGCGAGTATTCGTAATAAGGTGGACAAATTAACTGTGCAGGCAGCAATTAATGAATATGATATAATTAGCATCACGGAGACATGGCTCCAGGGTGACCAAGGCTGGGAACTCAACATCCAGGGGTATTCAACATTCAGGAAGGATCGACAGAAAGGAAAAGGAGGTGGGGTAGCATTGCTGGTTAAAGGGGAAATTAACGCAATAGTAAGGAAGGACATTAGCTTGGATGATGTGGAATCTGTATGGGTAGAGCTGTGGAATACCAAAGCGCAGAAAACGCTAGTGGGAGTTGTGTACAGACCACCAAACAGTAGTAGTGAGGTTGGGGACAGCACTTCAACAAGAAATTAGGGATGCATGCAACAAAGGTACAGCAGTTATCATGGGCGACTTTAATCTACATATAGATTGGGCTAACCAAACTGGTAGCAATATGGTGGAGGAGGATTTCCTGGAGTGTATTAGGGATGGATTTGTAGACCAATATGTTGAGGAACCGACTAGAGGGCTGGTCATCCTAGACTGGGTGATGTGTAATGAGAAAGGACTAATTAGCAATCTTGTTGTGCGAGGCCCCTTGGGGAAGAGTGAACATAATATGGTAGAATTCTTTATTAAGATGGAGAGTGACACAGTTAATTTAGAGGCTAGGGTCCTGAACTTAAGGAACGGTAACTTCGATGGTATGAGACGTGAATTGGCTAGAATAGACTGGCGAATGATACTTAAAGGGTGGATAGGCAATGGCAAACATTTAAAGATCACATGGATGAACTTCAACAATTGTACATCCCTGTCTGGAGTAAAAATAAAACGGGGAAGGTGGCTCAAACGTGGCTAACAAGGGAAATTAAGGATAGTGTTAAATCCAAGGAAGAGGCATATAAATTGGCCAGAAAAAGCAGCAGAGCTGAGGACTGGGAGAAATTTAGAATTCAGCAGAGGAGGACAAAGGGTTTAATTAGGAGGGGGGAAATAGAGTATGAGAGGAAGCTTGCAGGGAACATAAAAACTGACTGCAAAATCTTCTATAAATATGTGAAGAGAAAAAGATTAGTGAAGACAAATGTAGTTCCTTTGCAGTCAGAATCAGGTGAATTTATAATGGGGAACAAAGAAATGGCAGACCAGTTGAACAAATACTTTGGTTCTGTCTTCACGAAGGAAGACACAAATAACCTTCTGGAAATACTAGGGGACCGAGGGTCTAGTTAGAAGGAGGAACTGAAGGAAATCCTTATTAGTTGGGAAATTGTGTTAGAGAAAGTGATGGGATTGAAGGCCGATAAATCCCCAAGGCCTGATAGTCTGCATCCCAGAGTACTTAAGGAAGTGGCCCTAGAAATAGTAGATCCATTGGTGATCATTTTCCAACAGTCTATCGACTCTGGATCAGTTCCTATGGACTAATGTAACACTACTTTTTAAAAAAGGAGAGAGAAAATGGGTAATTATAGACCGGTTAGCTTGACATCGGTAGTGGCAAAAATGTTGGAATCAATTATTAAAGATGAAAAGGCAGCACATTTGGAAAGCAGTAACAGGATCGGTCCAAGTCAGCATGGATTTATGAAAGGGAAATCATGCTTGACAAATCTTCCCCATTGAGGATGTAACTAGTAGAGTGGACAAAGGAGAACCAGTGGATGTGGTGTATTTGGACTTTCAAAAGGCTTTTGACAAGGTCCTACACAAAAGATTGGTGTGCAAAATTAAAGCACATGGTATTGGGGGTAATGTACTGACATGGATAGAGAACTGGTTGGCAGACAGGAAGCAAAGAGTGGGTCCTTTTCAGAATGGCAGGCTAACCGGTCTATAATTACGCATTTTCAGAGTGACTAGTGGGGTGCCACAGGGCTCAGTAATGGGATCCAGCTATTTACAATATACATCAATGATTTAGATGAAGGAATTGAGTGTAATATCTCCAAGTTTGCAGATGACACTAAGCTGGGTGGCGGTGTGAGCTGTGAAGAGGATGCTAAGAGGCTGCAGGGTGACTTGGACAGGTTAGGTGAGTGGGCAAATGCATGATAGATGCCGTATAATGTGGATAAATGTGAGGTTATCCACTTTTGGGGCAAAAACATGAAGGCAGAATATTATCTGAATGGTGACAGATTAGGAAAAGGGGAGGTGCAACGAGACCTGGGTGTCATGGTACATCAGTCATTGAAAGTTGGTATGTAGGTACAACAGGTGGAGAAGAAGGCAAATGATTTGTTAGCCTTCATAGCTAGGGGATTTGAGTATAGGAGCAGGGAGGTCTTACTGCAGTTGTATAGGACCTCACCTGGAATATTGTGTTCAGTTTTGGCCTCCTAATCTGAGGAAGGACGTTCTTGCGATTGAGGGAGTGCAGCGAAGGTTCACCAGACTGATTCCCGAGATGGCAGGACTGACATATGAGGAGAGACTGGATCGACTGGGCCTGTATTCACTGGAGTTTAGAAGGATGAGAGGGGATCTCATAGAAACATATAAAATTCTGTCTGCTGAATCCCTAGATCTGAGCAAGGCCATCACGATAGCCCAAGCCTTCATATCCAGGAGCGATAACACGAAACAGATATCTTCACAGAATCGAAGCTCACAGGCGAGCACTGTGCACAAAATAATGGTTGCAGCAGGCAGAACAGCACAGGGCAGGGCCCACACAGGTGCAGAGGCCAGACCTGGGCCTAGAGTGACTCAGAGTCTACCTTGGGGCGTGAATGCATATCCATTAGCACCATGTTGGCACTGCGGGGGCAGCCATAGAGCTCATCAATGTCGATTCAAGCCCTATGTGTGCAAGAGCTGTGGAACAATGGGGCACCTCCAGCGAATGTGCAAACGATCTCTGACTCACCACGTGGCAGAGTCAGCAGAGGACGACCGATCCAGCGAAGATCACGAACGAGGATGAAGAGGAAGTATATGGGATACATACCTTCACCACCAAAAGCCCTCCGATAATGTTAAAAGTTTAACTTAATGGCACTCCAGTCTCCATGGAACTAGACACTGGGCCGAGTCAGTCAGTCATGAGCCAGAAGGCTTTCGAGAGGCTATGGAACGACGAAGCCAAGAGACCCGAGCTGATCCTGATTCAGGCAAAGCTACGCACCCACACCAAAGAACTGATACCAGTTATTGGTAGTGCGGACATAAGAGTATTCCATGAGGGAGCAGTGCATGAATTACCGCTGTGGATTGTTTCAGGTGATGGGCCAATGCTGCTTGGCAGGAGGTGGATGGGGAATATTCGATGGAACTGGGAAGACCACTGCGTACCCTCTCCGGCGAACAAGGTCTCTCCTTCTCAAATGCTGAGCAAATCCCCACCTTCAACTGAACCAGGCATCGAAGTGCAGATCCATTCGCAGATCCCCAAGGCACAGGCCTTTCATCACAACCACGAGGAGGTAAAGTTCAATTGAGCAGTGGTACAGCCGACGACCTCTTTGCGATGATGGAAGAGGCTCCAGGTCGACCATGCGGAATGGGACTCTGGCTGAAACGATCCGAATGCGTCTTCCCGACACCAGAGGCAAAATACCTGGGGAGGAAATTCACGGCAGTCGGCATCACGGACACGGAGAGAGGGCGTCCAGACCATGGGATGAGAAGGCGTCCAGACCACGGGACGAAGGTGCATCCAAACCACGGAACGAGAGTGTGTCCAGACCACGGGACGAGAGTGCGTCCAGACTACGGAAGGTCGTCGCAACGGAACGGAGGAATGTGTCGCCCAGCAAGGAAGACGACTGGGTTCGGGGCAAAGGTAAAGGGGCGGCCGCTGTGAAGGCCAGTAACCCACCATGCTCAAATAAATTGTGTGCACCATGTAACCCGTGCGAGCGGTCCTTCGCGGCCAATGATGTACCATTATATGGGGTCGGGAGTACCTTTCAACAAGCCAAAGTAGCGGGCGAACACCAACCGATCGTATATGTATCTGACAAAGTACCTGTAACAAGTGATGTGTTGTCACACGGGGTCGGGTGTGTTGTACAGCAAACCAAAGTAGCGGGCGAACCCCAACCAGTTGTATATGTATCTAACAAAGCATCCGTAACAAGTGAGATGTTACCGCACGGAGTTGGGAGTGTTGTGCAGCAAGCAAAAGAAGCCCCAAATGATTTGAACATGTATCAAATAAGTTAAACAAAGCAGCAACCTGTGTTCAAGGGACTAAAGAGACGTACCAAAGAGTGTCCCAATATGTGCTAAAGTCAGACAAGCTGCTCATCCCCCAGGCTTGGGAGAGCAGAGGCACCATTATCGATGCGTTGTTTCGAGAATGTCCAACACTGTGCACTGTAACATGATCCGCTATGAGCCAGGCAAAGAGAGCAGCACCCATGCTCTCAGTTGGCCACCGTTGCCCACCCCGGGGTGGAAACGGCGCACCCTGCAGACCCACTCGCGGTCGTGGAAGTGCTAGAAAGCGAGGGGTCAACTGTAACGGCCCCCCAGCTTAGGACCTGGACCAGCCAGGATCCCATGTTACCGCCTGCCAAAGATGAACTGCTAGATGGGATGTGGAGATCTATCCGCCTAAAAGACGATAGACCCATCCCAATGTTGCAAAGCAAGGCAGGGTGGCTACACACAGTCGGTGGTCTGGGGCCCCCGTACTATGGTCCACTGTACACGGGGACCACTCGGCCTCCTGCCACCACCGAAAGTCTTAAGGCCATTGCAGCCACCCTGGGCTTGCCAGACCTCAGGGTCAGCGCCCAATCACTAAACCCAGCACCACCCGTGCCACAGTAGGCTCCTCACAGACCCGGCCATCCTGGGTGTTACGCAATCACCAAACCGAATCACTCGGAACCGAGCCTTCCGCATGCCATCAGCAGAGAATGCACCATAAGTGCATGGCCCCTCCACGTAACATCAGAATAAGTGATGTAGACCATGTTCAGGGCCCCAGTCGGGCCGCTAGCACCGTATTAGCCAAGGGGGGGAATGGAGTGTATGTGATGAAAACAGAATGTTTGATTGTAAAAGCATGTACCGGGCTAACGAGTAAAGCAGTGGGACGAGACCAAGCTGTGAACTACAGATAACAGATCACCATCAACCACAAGGACGAACCTACCAGGACTTCAACCCAGGCGATTGGCCCGGTGGCGAGGGGCGCCACATTGCCTCAACTTGCAAACAACTTGCACAATAAGACTTTGTGGGGAGGGGAGGGAGTGATGTTATGTATGTATGTTGACCTTACCCAAATGTAAGACTTGCCACCAGAGGGCACACCTGTGGGAAACCTAAGGGTCACCTGTGCACCCTAGGGCAAGCAGGTATAAAAGGTGACTCACCATGCTGCTTCCTCACTCTAGAGTCTGAAATAAAAGACCAGGGTCACAGCAGTTTGAGCTTGTGATATAGTCCTGTGGATTTATTCTGAACACAACACCATTTGCCCTCTTGGGTGTTCATTAAAGATTCCATGGAACTATTTGAACAAAGCAGAGGTCTTCCAGAGTCCTGGTTAACATTTATCCATCAACCAATGTCAACAAAACAGATTATCTAGCCAATATTTCATTGTATATTTGTGGGACATTGCTGTGTGCAAATTGGCTGCCGCATTTCACTAAGTTACATCGGTGCTTACATTTCAAAAGGACTTTATTGACTGTAAAGCGCTTTGGGATGTCTTAAGGTCATGAAAGATGCTGTCAAAGTTCTTTCTTTCTGTACAGGATCATCCACAATGGTTTGGGTATAAACAATCTCTTTGCTTTCAACCCCAAAAGTGATCTAAATTTGTAGTATCATATATTATTAGAGACAGCAAGAATCTTTAGAAACATAGGACCCGAATTTGGTCGAGGTTCCGCCCACAGCCGCCGAACTTCCGCCGGAAATAGTTTTTTTTGGGTCGATTCCTCCGGTCCCGCCCATCTGTTGCCTAGGTACCGCCCACCGGCAGATTCCTTGCGGAGATTTCTCCGCCGCTACTTGCTGCCATCCATCAATGCCCGAGGCTGAAAATCCGGGATTTTCCTCGGGCATCATGGACTAAAATCGTCCTGCCACCCGCCAGAAGGACCGCTGGCAAAAAGCTGGTCTGAGCTGGCTGTCAGTCGGGTGGCAGGGAGAATCGCTCAGGGTGCTGCAGTGCTTCACATCCCGGGTATCGGGCACATGCTGCAGCATTAACAGTGGCACAGAAATAGTGATGTGATGGATCTCAAGCCGCACACAAAGAGTTGAGATATGTAATTCCTGATTAGACTGTTGAAGGGAAGGTGTGGTAGAGGAAACGGCAATGAGTCTTGAAAGATGGTAAAGTCTCAACGGAGATGCTCTTCAGGAGTCTTGAAACCATTTTAGGCTTAAGATTTTAAGTGCCAGATTGTGACTGCGCATATGGAATGATCTTAGGTCAGGGAAAATGGGCGAGAGTTAGAAGATGTAAAGCTCCGGCAGGTCTCGGCATGTGATAGTGAGAACAGCATGACATGAGGTATGGAAGATGGAAAAATACATATGATGGACTGCAATTTCACTGATGCACATGTCATCTCAGGGGTCCCACTACGCGATGTATGGCAAGAGAACAAGTTGGGTGAAGTGCCAGCCTTAATGTGTGTCCTGCAAGTAGTTCAACTGACTCTCATTGAATGGAAGCCTTCCTGTATTGGTGACCCTTACTTGTTGTGGCGAGATGGCCCAATGGAAGGACCCATTATACAGTAGAATCATAAGTGGAGGGCAAGATATCCCTCATGCAGCGGAACACCAGAGACAGAGCTGTGCTTTTCTCAGGAGGCATCACACATTTGGTAAAAGTAAGATACTGACCAAGAGTGGGTGAACAATGTGAATTTAGTGAAAAGTGCAGCATTCCTAAAGTGACAGAACATCAAAACATTAACGAGCAAATACACCACCAACATCCACCACCTCTCTTCCACCCCTGCGATGTGAGGCCCGTCGTCCTCTTCTTCGCTCTGCCTTCAACATGTTGCGCCATACCCCTGCCCCTCACCGCCTCTGCTTGATCAGCTTGTGCAGGAGGGCAGCCAGATCTCTGCAGACGTGTCCATCTTGGCGAAAAGGTAAGGTGCATGATTGATGGAGCCGCTATCTCCGGCTCCTCGGGATCTGTGTGCCTTGAGGGTGTGGGCTCTGGGGTTTGCACGACCTGGCCACAAGCCATCGCTTGCCTCATCGCCTCGACAGACTCTGTGTTGCGCTCCACCGCACTTATGAGCCGCTTCTTGCTGTCAGTATGGTGTTGAACAAAGGTGGTGATGCTGGCAGCTATCCCAGCCATGGTCTCCAGCAGATCGCGACCTAGCTCGCCGTTCGTCCTCGATAGCTGGACTATCTCGTTAATGGCCGCGAGACGTCCTGCATCCTCGGGTGATTGTTGGGTTTGTGTGGGTGAATGCGCTGTGGTTGGTTTAATGCGCCTGCCAGCACTTGTTCCTGGTTCGTCCGGTTCGAAGCCCATGAATTCAGACCCTGATGCCAAGGCTCTCCCGACAGGGGGCACACATGTCAGAAGGCTGGTGTCTTCCTCTTGCAGTTCCTTGACCTCAATTGGATCTACCACGGGCCCTTCTCCCTCCTGGTCTTTCTGACTCTGGGTGGCAGAGATGGGTGTGGTGGACATGGGTGATCTGGGTGGGGGTTTGGATGAATGAGCTGCTGTCTTGGGCTGGTGACAATGTAGAGGATTGAGAACTTGGGATAACACTTCTCCTTTGTGTGCCAGAGGTGGATGGTGTCCATTGCTCGGTGCTGTCCGACTCACCATCTGCAAATAGAGGACAACATTTCATTCTGTAGCTGGGGGTGGGGTTGGTCAGGATGATATATGAGCCATCCAATCTCACATTGTGCCATCAAGGAGTTCCATAGCTACTTGGGCACATCAAGAATGGGCGACAAAGTGTGCGTGAGAACGCTTTACACTTAATACTGCATGACCCTTCATGACATGAGCGTCACGCACACCGGAAATTAGTTTAACCTTACCAAGCTCTATAACGGGATCTGCATCACCCTTTGTGGTAGCACGGTGGTGGTCACCCACCAATGCCAAGGCATGCTCTTCCAGGCCGCTCAACTCTATGTCCTCTGCTGGCCCCCCCCCCTGTGACTCTCAGGCTTGCTGTCTTGGATGTCTTTTTCTTCTGCGGAAAGAAATGTTGCAGCCTTGACCCCTTTTGCTCATGCTCCACACATACACTCACTCACACATACTCAAACACACTCACACACACTCACACTCATACGCACTCAAACACACTCACCCACACACTCACCCACACACTCACACACACTCACACTCACACACTCTCTCACATACACTCACACACACGCACACATTCACACTAACTCACACCCACACTCACACACACACACTCACACTATCTCACATAAACTCTCTCACACACACACACACACACACACACGCACACTCACTCACACACTGACACACACTCACTCACACACACATTCACACACTCTCTCGCATACACACACACACAGACACACACTCACTCACACACACACACACTCACACACTCACTCACACACCCTCACACACACTCACACACACTCACATACACACTCACACACTCCCTCACATACTCACACGCACTCACACTCACATACACACTCACGCACACTCACACACACTCACGCACACTCACACATACACTCACACTCACACACACACTCACACACACTCACATACTCACTCACTCACACACTCATTCACACACACATTCACACACACCCACACACACACACTCACTCACTCACACACACACACTTCTGGCACAGAACCTTTTGGAGTTGTGCGGCAGGGCTCCAATAAATGGTTGCTCACTCTTGCTGATGCCAACACATCGTTCCAACGTTTCCTACACTGGCCTCCATCCTGCGCAGTGTTGCCCATTTGAGGACACGGCCTCACCAATCTCACTCCAGATGCATCTGTATTGGAGTGGTGGAGGCTTTCCACGACCATCCCGGGTCAGGTCTTTATGCCTGCGCTCCACCTGTGATACAAGCTCCTCCAGTTCTTCATCATTGAACCAGGGAGCTCTGGGTCTGGTTTTAACAATCTTCCTTGAAGCTTTTTGTCCACTCATTTCACTTGCCTAGATGGATGGCTGCCGAATACTTTGCTGCTATGTATTTCCAACACTAAATCCTCTCCAACTGGCAAGGGAGTGATCAGCATTTAAGCGCATGCGCAGATGTCCCATCAGCCCGATTCGCCTGAACAATGACGTCAGCTGGCAAATGAAACTGCAAAAAAAAACAAGTCTCGCGCATGCGCAGTCCACGACCTCCGAAGCCTTCTGAGTTGCGAGGCTTACACATACCGGCCACTGCAGCCACCGCCCGCTAACGCCCGCTCCTGGCCGCCGACTCCCGATACAACCGCAGAAAACTCACTCCTGACTGGCCCCAGCAGCAGCGGGTGGGAAAAAGGTACGTGCCGCCCGGGGTCCACCGAGAAATGGGTGGGCCTTAGAGTCGACCAAGTTTGTGCCCGTAGAAACATAGAAACATAGAAATTTACAGCGCGGAAGGAGGCCATTTCGGCCTAAGATGTCCGCGTCGGCCGACAAAGAGCCGCACGGCCCTCGGTCAGCTGCCCTGAAGGTTACATACAAACCTATGAACAATGAACAGTGATGGACAGGTGAAGAGCATCTAGCCCAACCAATCCGCCGTGTCAGAATCGCGGCACCCCATGCATCGCACCATTTTACAGTCCACCCCACCCGGAGCAATGTGATCTCCTGGGAGAGGCAAAAAAATAGATAAAAACCCAGCAAACCCAGGCAATTGAGGAAAAAAATCTGGGAAAATTCCTCTCCGACCCCAGGAGATCATTCTGGCCATATTCAATTCCCTATAGTACCATCATATCTGTGCCAGCCAACAAGAGGTTATCCAGTTTAATCCCACTTACCAGCTCTAGGTCTGTAATCCAGCAGGTTACGACACTTCAAGTGCCCATTCAAGCACCTTTTAAATGTGGTGAGGCTTTCTGCCTCTACCACCTTTCCAGGCAGTGAGTTCCAGACCCCCACAACCCTCTGCATGAAGAAGCTGAATAAGCATTTTGGAAACCAGGGAAGTAGAGTTGGTTCGAAGCACTGTGGCACATTTTACCACTTGAAAGGCGCTATATAAATGCAATTTGTTGTTGTTGAACATAGGGCGTTGTCCTCAGTACAGGTTGCGTAACTGAGACAGGGACACTGTTGTGCCACCACTGGTGAACTGATGTCATTACAACGAGAGAAGTTTACATACACAGCATCCATTGTAAATGTCCACATAGGGTTTTATGTTAGTGCAGAGATATGCAGGATTTTTTAATATATTATACATGATATTTGAGACAATCAGGTTTGTGACATACACTTTGCATATGTGACACTTGAAGTGATGGATGTGCTAGAGGCAAGATTTAAAATATGTGCAGACATTCAGGTATCATGACAGGTTTCCGGCTACATTTTGAGAGACTGATAGTTAAACCGACATTGATGTCTCGTAAATTGCCTTGCAAGACAGTTTACTGAGGGGGGAGGAGCAATTGCCTCTGTATGATTTTTGCAAGAAAAGCATGAACGTGTACTTTATAAATAAGTTTGAAATTTTGTAGCAGATAATAGTGCAGAGGAAATCCTTCCCGCAGATTATTAAGCACAACAGAGAACAATGTCATGTGATCAGTTGACCTATCGTGTCAATTCTGTTCATGATTGTTATTTACTGGACAAGTAATCCAGAGGACATGAGTTCAAATCCCAGCCTGTCAGTTTGAGAATTTGAATTCAGTTGGACTGTCATAAAAACCCAACTGGTTTAATTAATGTCCAGTCTGGGTAAGGAATCCTGCTGTCCTTACCCAGACTGCCCTACATATGACTCTAGCTGCACGAGGCGCACCAAAGTCAGTGTTCTCGCCTAGGCCCACCCCAACATCGAAGCATTGATCACGCTCGATCAGCTCCGTTGGACAGGCCACATCGTCCGTATGCCCGGTACGAGACTCCCCAAGCAAGCGTTCTACTCGGAGTTCCGACGCGGTAAACGGAGCCCCAGGTGGGCAGAGGAAACGCTTCAAGGACACCATCAAGGCCTTCTTGAAGAAGTTCAAAATCCTCACCGACACTTGGGAATCCCTGGCACAAGATTGCTCAAAGTGGAAGAGAATAATCCGGGAAGGCGCCGAAAACCTCGAGTCTCTTTGCTGAGACCAAGCGGAGACTAAGCGCAAACGGAGGAAGGAGCGCACAACACCCAAGCACTTCAACAAACCGGCACTTCAACCAATGTCCCTTCAACCACCGTCTGTCCAACCTGCGACAGAGACTGTAGCTCCCGCATCGGACTTATCAGTCATCTGAGAACTCATTTTTAATGTGGAAGCAAGTCATCCTCGACTCCGAGGGACTACCTATGATGATGATGACATTAGAGAGCAGGCGGGGCCTCAGTTTAACATCTCATCTAAAAGACGGCTCCTCTGTGCAGTGCTCCCACAGTACTGCATGGGGAGTGTCAGCCTAGATTTTGTGCTCAAGTCAACTGGGACGTGAACCCACAACCTTCTGACTCAGAGGCAAGAGTACTATCACATTAACCACAGCTTGCACCAAATTGGCAAACTAGCTCAATGAGGGCACAGTCTGGTGTTGGAAATGGAGGCTCTCGCAGTGGAGTGGAGTAGTGACTATGCCACTGAGGTTGGGCTTGGGATATTGCCAGGCAGTATAGACCGAGTCTTGCTCCGCATCTAACCTGTGCTACACCTAATCTAGAAGTGCTTGATGCTGACACTGGTTATCCAAAATAAAGGAAACCATTTCATTCTCCAGCACCAACATCCTTCGTCCTGATGAGTACAAAAACGTCAGGGAAAAGCATCGAAAAATTAGTTTAGAAAGATCCTAAGTGTGGTTATAAATTATGCAAATGACAATGTGTGGAAGAAAGGGTTGTTTTTGCCTTTCAAGATTATGACAGGAAAATATATTAAAGGCTTTGACTATGTTAGTATAAAAGTGACCTATTTGGAGAATTCCCATGAAGCTTTAGCCCCACTCTCGACACATCCCAAGGAAGTTCAACCAAAAACTGTCAGACATTAACTCGACAGGCAAGTGTGGCCGGGCACTCCCATACTGCCGCCACTCCCCAGAGTCAGTCTGGGGTCATTTGCAACCCACTTTGTAAGGCTTCTTTGCTGTCACTCTCTACTATTTACAGTGTAAAAAATAAAGAAACACTCGCTTTCACGATCACCGGATGTCTCAAAGTGCTTTACAGCCAATGAAGCACCTTTGGAGTGTAGTCAGGGTTATAATGTAGGAAACGTGGCAGCCAACTTGTGCACAGCAAACTCCCACAAACAGCAATATGATAATGACCAGATAATCTGTTTTTGTTATGTTGATTGAGGGATAAATATTGGTCAGGGCACTGGGGATAACTCCCCTGCTCTTCTTCAAAATAGTGCCATGGGATCTTTTACATGCACTTGAAAGAGTAGACAGGGCCTCGGTTTAACGTCTCATCTGAAAGGCAGCACCTCCAACTGTGCAGCACTGTCAGCCTAGATTTACGTGCTCGGGTGTGACTTGACCCCACAACCTTCTGACTCAGAAGTGAGTGTTCTACCCACTGAGCTGACACCTGGTATGTTACAAGTGTAATACTTCTACATAAGGGCAGCAGGATTGTATGACATTATACCCTATAAACCCAACACCGTGTGTTAAAATGAAAGAACAACTGCAATAAAAAGTACAATATGAGATTTTGCAATATCCTGGTATGAGTTGCTAGATCAGAAAACGCTTTAACGTGGAGCACTGCAATCTGACAGTTGATCCCCTCCTGCTGCTCGTGCTCACTCAGTCTCAGCTCCCACTTGTGAATAAATTCCATGGCTCACCTTGAAGTGCAGTGATGGAATACATTGAAGCATTCATAAACTGCTCGAGCTGCTTCATTCTGGTGCTATCTGAACCACTCAATTTATCAGAGCCTAGTAACACCACGTACTTTGCTATTGTGTCTCTATCACACAGACTGCACACTCACAACTGTCTTATGAAAGAGTTCTCAAAATATAATGTGGGTAGCAGATTGTCTACCTACCAGGGCTGATTTTATGAAATAAGAAAAGAAAGATGTCCCAAAATCCTTCACAGCCAATCAAGTACTTTTGAAATATCTTCTTCTTCCTAGGCAGTCCCCCCGAAGTCGAGAATGATGTACTTCCACACTAACAATGAGTTCTATGGTGAGTGATGAGACCAATGCGGGATCTACAGTCTCTGTCACAGGTGGGGCAGACAGTGGTTGAAGGGACGGGTGGGTGGGGTGTTTGGGTTACGGCTCGCTCCTTCCGCTGTTTGTGCTTGGCTTCCGCGTGCTCCCGACGAAGAGACTCGAAGTGTTCGGCGCCTTCTCGGATGCTCCTCCTCCACTTCGGGCGGTCTTGGGCCTGGGTTTCCCAGGTGTCGGTGGAGATGTTACATTTTTTCAAGGAGGCTTTGAAGGTGTTCTTGAAGCGTTTCCTCTGCCCTCCTGGGGCTCGCTTGCCGTGACGGAGCTCGGAGTAGAGCGCTTGTTTCAGGAGTCTCGTATCGGGCTTGCAGACAATGTGGCCCGTCCATCAGAGCTGGTCGAGCGTGGTCAATGCCTCTATGCTGGGGATGTTGGCCTGAGAGAAAATGCTGACATTGGTGTGCCTATCCTGCTAATGAATTTGCAGGATTTTGCAGAGGCAGCGTTGGTGATACTTCTCCAGTGCTTTGAGGTGCCTACTGTACATAGTCCATGTCTCTGAAGCATATAGGAGGGCGGGTATCACCACTGCTCTGTAGATCATGAGCTTGGTGCCGGGTTTGAGATCCTGGTCTTTGAATACTCTTTTCCTCAGATGGCCAAAGGCTGTACTGGCGCACTGAAGGCGGCGTTGGACTTCATCATCGATGTCTGCCCTTGCTGATAGTAAGCTCCCAAAGTATGGGAAGTGGCCCACATTGTCCAAGGTCTCGTCATGGATCTTGATAACCGGGGAGCAGTACTGTGTGGTGGGGGCAGATTGGTAGAGACAGGTTGGTAGAGGACCTTTGTCTTACTGATGTTTAATGTAAGGCCCAGACTCTCAGCGAAGGAGTCAATGATGGTTTGGAGTTCAGACTCCGAGTGTGCACAATTACAAGCATCATCTGCATACTGTAATTCAATGACAGAGGTTGGAGCAACTTTGGATCTGGACTGGAGGCATCAGAGGTTGAACAATTTCCCGCTTGTCCTGTAGATTAACTCCACTCCAGCGGGGAGCTTGTTAAGGGCAAGATGAAACAATGCAGCGAGGAAGATTGAGAAGAGCGTTGGTGCGATGACACAGCCTTGCTTGACCCGGTTTGGACTTGTGGTGGATCCGTTGCTCAGAATCGTGGCTTGCATGTCATCGTGAAGCAGGCGGAGGATGGTGATGAATTTTCAAGGACAGCTGGATTTGAGGAGGACGCTCCATAATCCCTCACGGTTGACAGAGTCGAAGGCCTTTGTGAGGTCAAAGAAAGCCATATACAGAGGTTGATGCTGCTCCCTACATTTTTCTTGGATTTATCGCGCGGTGAAGATCATGTCCGTTGTGCCCCTTAGTGGGCGGAATCCACATTGGGAGGAGCTCTTCAGCCATTGAGAGAAGGCGATTGAGGAGGATTCTTGTGATGATTTTCTCTGCAGCAGACAGCAGGGAAACTCCTCTGTAAATACCGCAGTCGGACTTGTCCCCTTTCTTGAAGATGGTCATGATTACGGCATCTCTAAGGTCCCCTGGCATGCTCTCCTCCTTTCACATAAGAGAGATGAGGTCATGGATTCAAGCCAAGAATATTTCTCCGCCATGTTTTAATACTTCGGCGGGGATTCCAGTTGCTCCTGAGGTCTTGTAGCTTTTCATTTGTCGGATGGCCTTTTCAACCTCATGCCGGGCTGGGATTGTGCCGAGGTGTTGATGGGTAGCATGTTGTGGGATGGAGTCAAAGACACTCACGTCAAAGACAGAGTCTTGGTTGAGGAGATTTTCAAATTGCTCCTTCCAGTGGGCGCTGACTGTCTCTCTGTCCTTGATGAGCACCTCTCCATTCTTGGCTGTCAGTGGAATAGGGCCTTGAGTGCTTGGGCCATAGGTCATCTTGATTGCACTAAAAAATCCACGCAGTTTGTGATTGTCGGATAGATGCTGGATCTCCTGAGCTTTTTCCACCCACCATCTATTCTTTAGGTCCCGAGTTTTTTGTTGGACCTTGGCCTTCAGTTGTCTGTGGGTCTGTTTTCTTTCACTCGAGTTGTGGTGTTGTTTCCAATTCAGAAAAGCCTTGCATTTGTCGTTTATTAGCTCCTGGAACTCCTGGTCATTCTCATCCAACCAGTCTTGATGTTTCCTGGTAGAGTAACCAAGAGTCTCTTCACAGGTGCTAATTATGGTGGACTTGAGGGCAGACCAGGCACTATGGACACTCTGTGGCTCTGGTTCATTGGAGGTCATCGGGTTGGCTGTGAGGCGTTGGCTGAATAGGGCTTTCTTTGCAGGGTCTTTGAGTGCTTCAGTGTTGATCTTTTTGCGGCAGCATTTCTCTTGCCCCCGCTGTTTTGAGACTACGTTGATGGAGAAAACAGAGCGGATTCGATGGTGATCAGTCCAGCAGTCATCAGCTCCTGTCATGGCACGAGTGATGCAGACTTGTAGTCCCTCACTCAGACAATGAAGTAGTCTAGCCGATGCCAGTCCCTGGAACAAGAGTGTTGCCAAGAGGTCTTGTACTTGTCTTTATGACGATTCAAGGTGTTGGTTATGACAAGACCATGTTCTAAGCATTTCATCAGGAGGAGGATACCATTGGAGTTGGTTTTCCCTACCCCTTCCCTGTCAATCACCCCTCTCCAGAAGTGTGTGTCCTTTCCAGCTCTGGCCCGGATCCCAACAGGCAACAAGCTGATTCTTCTTTTTGAAATATAGTCAATGTTGTAATGTGGGAATTGCGGCAGACAATTTGTGCAACAGCAAGATCCCACATTAACAAGATAATGGCCAGATGATCTGTTTTTTAATGATGTTGCTTGAGAGATAAATATTGGCCAGGACACTGGGGAGAATATCCCTACTCTTCTTCGAATAGTGCCACTTGTCTCGACCCCTTCATGGTCTCTAAATTGTCAGACTGTTGTCCGACATCCAGTACTGCATGGGCTGAAATTTCCTCCAAATAAATATTGGGAAGAGTGAAGCCATTGTCTTTGGTCCCCGCCACAAACTCCGTTCCCTAGCCAATGACTTCATCCCTCTCCCCAGCATCTATCTGAGGCTGAACCAGACTGTTCACAACCGGGGTGTTATATCTGACTCTGAAATGAGCTTCCGACCGCATGTCCATGTCATAACTAAGACTGCCTATTTCCATCTCCGTAACATTGCCGGACTCCGCCCCTGCCTCAGCTCATCTGCTGCTGAAACCCTCAAATATGTCTTTGTTACCTCGAGACTTGACTATTCCAATGCACTCCTGGCTGGCCTCCCACATTCTACACTATGTAAACTAGAGGTGATCCAAAACTCGGTTGCCCGTGTCCTAACTTGCACCAAGTCCCGCTCACCCATCACCCCTGTGCTTACTGACCTACATTGGCTCCCGGTTAAGCTACGCCTCGATTTTAAAATTCTCATTCTTGTTTTCAAATCCCTCCATGGTCTCGCCCCTTCCTATCTCTGTAATCTCCTCCAGTACCACAAACATCTGAGATATCTGGCCTCTTGAGCATCCATGATTTTAATCACTCAGCCATTGGTGGCCGTGCCTTCAGCTACCTGGGCTTCAAACTCTGGAACTCCCTCCCTAAACCTCTCCATCTCGCTACCTCTCTCTCCTCTTTTAAGACGCTCCTTAAAACCTACCTCTTTGACCTACTTTTGGTCAACAACCAACAACAACTTGAATTTATATAGTGCCTTTAACGTAGTAAAATGTCTCACGATGCTTCACAGGAGTGTTATAAAACAAAATTTGACACCGAGCCACAGAAGGAGATATTAGGGCAGATGACCAAAACGTAGGTTTTAAGGAACATCGTAAAGGAGGAGAGAGACATGAAGAGGTTTATGGTGGGAATTCCAGAGCTTAGGGCCTTGGCAGCTGGGGGCTCAGCCGCCAATTTTGGGGCCAATGGTGGGGTCAATGGTGGGGCCAATGGTGGGACCAATGGTGGGGCCAATGTTGGGGCCAATGTTGGGGCCAATATTGGGGCCAATATTGGGGCCAATGTTGGGGCCAATGTTGGGGCCAATGTTGGGGCTAATGTTGGGGCCAATGTTGGGGCCAATGGTGGCCAATGTTGGGGCCAACGTTGGGGCCAACGGTGGGGCCAACGGTGGGGTCAACGGTGGGGTCAATGGTAGGGTTATGGTAGTTGGGGCCAATGGTGGAGCCAATGATGGGGCCAATGTTGGGGTCAATGATGGGGTCAATAGTGGGGCTATGGTAGTTGGGGATGGGGAAGAGGCCAGAATTGGAGGAACGCAGAGTTCTTGGAGATGGTTACAGAGATAGAGAGGGATTTAAAAACATATCAAAGGAGTCAAATGTTTTAGTCGTCAAATACCAGACCAGCTTGTCATTTTTAAATAAAACATTTTTTACTCCAGCAGCAGTCACTCCAGCTTTGGCTTTGTTATATTTGGATTTATTTTTCCCCTAACCTCCAGCAGCAGTCAACACCAGCTCTGGGTTTCTTTTATTTGGATTTCGGAGCATTAATGGTGAGTTTTGTATTATCTAATTTATTTTTAAGATGCATAAAGTGTATATAAAATAGCAGGGGAGGCCCTTCGGCCGGGGATAGGAGCAGGCTAGCGTGGATTTCTGTAACTCTAAGGGTTTTTCCTGCGGAGCTTCTAGGGTCTGTGCGGCAGTTTGAAAAAAACATTTCGGGAGGAAACTTGGCCTTATGCCCAGAAATGGCGTGGGAGCCTGCTTTACAGGTACACCAGTGCCAGGATGTTTGGCGGCAAATATTCTGGTGCTGGTGGTAGACGCCAGCGCCCCAACACTGGGTGTTATGCTCATAATAAAGTAATGTAACTGAGTACTGTAGACGTGAGTAAGTGTGGCCTTAGCTTCTTTATTTAAACTCCAGAGTGTTGGTACAGCATGGGAGGTCTGCTTATATACAGTGCTCCCAAGGGATGCTGGGATCCCTTGGGACTCCAACAGGTAGGCCCTCTGGTGGCGGTATGATACAGGTTGCCTAGGGTTACATACATAACACTGGGGAATCTTCAAACTGAGGTTCAGTGCCAGAAATATCATTGGGCGGCGAACAAACGGAAAGTTTGGGCCATAGACTCTAATATTGATCACTTTCCTGATTGGCCTTTAGAAAGCCTGCTAGCCAGTAGGCCTCTGTACAGAAGTACTAATGATAGGAGTGACTGCAGTGTGACAGAGCGCCAACTAAAGGGAGCTTCCGTGCACCGAGAGGCTCCATTGGTAAGAGCAGTGAAGAATCTCCTTCCACCTCAGCAGGTTTTGAGGAAGATAAACTTTCCCCTCGCGCTGTGCTTCACCAAGCTGCCAACAGCTCCAGGGAATTAGGGAGATGGGGGGGCGGAGGTTAAAGAAGAAATGGATGATGTCTCACTCGAACGTGATCTGTGTAAGTCATTTCCATCTGCTGCAATTGCAGTTTATGATCTTTTACAGAGAGAGCTCGTAAATCCTTTTAAGTAATGAATTTCCCTCACACTTAGATAATGATAGACAATGATATTCAATAACTTTGTAACATTGAGTGTCCCCGAAAAAGCGACAGACGAAGAACTCGGGCTGACTAGAGATTATCTCTGGGTTAATATTTACAGGCTGGTGCTGTTTTCTCTAGAAAAGAGAAGGCTGAGGGGTGACCTCATCAAGGTCTTTAAAACTCTGAAAGAGTTCGATAGGGAAGGTGCAGAGAAGATTTTTTAAATTATTCATTCAAGGATGTGGGCAACGCTGGCAAAGCTGGCATTTATTGCCCGTCCCTAATTGCCCTTGAGAAGGTGGTGGTGAGCCGCCTTGTTGAACCGCTGCAGTCCGTGTGGTGAAGGTGCTCCCACAGTGTTGTTGGGGAGGGAGTTCCAGGATTTTGACCCAGCAACGATGAAGGAATGGTGATATATTTCCACATCAGGATAGTGTGTGACTTGGAGGGGAATGTGGAGGTGATGGTGTTCCTATGCACCTGCTGCCCTTGTTCTTCTAGATGTAGAGGTCACTGGTAAGGGAGGTGCTGCCGAAGAAGCTTTGGCGAGTTTCTGCAGTGCATCATATAGATTATGAATGACTCCACTAGGCAATATGTTGTACTGAAACTATAGTGACCGTAGTCCTTTATTCGCAACTCCAGAGTGAGGCACAAGCATGGTGGGCAGCCTTTTATACTGGGCCCTGCACACCTATGCAGGTGACCCTCAGGTCTTCCACCGCAGTGCTCTCTGGTGGACAGGCTCTGCCACAGGGGCAGGAAACCCCGGTCTCCACCAGTTGCACCCTCTAGTAGTGCCAGCATTGTATAAACACAGTGTAAACCTTATTGAAAGTACATCAGGTAACAAGTCTCCATCTTATGTAACTATACAGTGACGACACACAGAGTATATCTATAGTCTGCATATATAACACCGGCCTTGCCAGCAACGCCCAAAGCCCATGAACAAATAAGGAAATAACATTTCTACCCATGGCTGAAATATTCTGCTTATAGAATGGGTGTGAAGTACCTTTAGTATTACCTCCCCCCCCCGCACCGAACCCCGTAGTTGTTTTCCACCCTCATACCTGAGGTTGTCAGACACCCTCTCCCCATGCCTTACCTATTCCTCATGTGTCAGCCGAGACAGCGGAAGTTGGCTGGCTATTCGACCAAGGATGGCACCACAGCCCAGCCTGATTCTGCCTTCACCTGACATCCACATTTTCAGCAAGGGGTCAGAGGGGTAGCAATGTAGGAGTGGAAAACTTGGCTAATTTTCTGGTTTCTTTCCCTCGATAGCCCGGGGCACCGAGAACAATTGTAGCATCCCCCAGCATCACCCCAGCTGCGACCAGCTAAATTAGGCCAGACCTGGGGATCACATCTGGGACTGTCCCAGTCACTTACTCCTGAGCCATAAGGGAATCAATCGCTAGCATGGCTTTGTGAATTAATTCTCCCATCCTGGACCAAACCTGACAATTGCAAGTCTTGAATTATTATCTCACTCTAAATCTTGCGCTAAATAATGATTAAAAAAATCTCACTAGGTAGTGAAATTCTAATTTACTTTGTTAAAGAAACAATAAATGAGAAAAGGTGCTCCTGCTATTTACACATGGACTGACTTAATGTTACCATCGAGTTTACACTTTAGCCTCTTGCTCTCCTCTATCCAGAATTTGTCTAGTTGAAGTTTACATTCATGACACTAGGTGGCACTCTATCCCATAAGTTAACAACTCAAGCCAGACAGCAGTTAATCATTCACTTCGATCTAACCCCTGGGTCTCCTTAGCTTATCATCTGACTCCTTCCCTGGTTCCTCCAAAGTAATTCCTCCGCATCCATCCAAGTCACTCCCTTCTTTTGTAGGGGTTCCTCTCCCCCTTCCTCCGTGGCTCTTAACAAAAATAAGGAGATGCTACAGTAATCGGTTACTGTTAGAAAGACTTGCATTTAGATAGTGCTTTTCCAGACCACTCGACCTCTCAAAGCGCTTTACTTTCGGAGTACTTTTTGAGTGTAGACACTGTTGTAATGTGGGAAACGGGGCTGCAATTTGTGCACAGCAAGCTCCCACAGACAGCAATGTGATAATGACCAGATAATCTGTTTTTGTTATGTTGATTGAGGGATAAATATTGGCCCAGAACACCGGGGATAACTCCCCTGCTCTTCTTTGAAATAGTGCCATGGGATCTTTTACATCCACCTGAGAAAGCGGATGGGACCTCGGTTTAAAGTCTCATCGGAAAGACGGTACTTCCGACAGTGCAACACTCCCTCAGTACTGCACTGGAGTGTCAGCCTAGATTTATGTGCTCAAGTCCCTGGAATGGGACTTGAACTCACAATATTCTGGTCTAGAAATTCGGTTTTTGGTCATAATGGTTTTTTTCTGCCAAAAATATCGCTATGACCCCGCTATAATTCCGAGGCCTAACATTCGGATAAAAATGCGCCCAGCGGTAAAAATCGGCATCGCACGAGGATTCGCGGCGCAAACCGCAAATTTTCTGCAACTTTTCTCCACTGCGAATTGGACCGAGGGAGGGGGGAAAACATCAACAAAAAACAAAAAATAAAAAAAATCACAAACATTCACAAGACATTTTCTAGCGAATCGCTGCAAAAGAATTAAAAAATGAAAACTTTAACTTACCTTTTGTGCAGGTCTTCATACGTGCCGCCGTTCCAAGGGCTGCTACCCAGGTTTATCCGGGCATTTGGTTTGGTCCTACCGACAGGTCACCGCTGAGCCAAATATCGGGCCAAAGCGCTTTTTCCAGTCTTGCACAGCGGCAGTCCCCTCCCCAGCGGTATTTCAAAACCACCGGCACTAGGCTTCATCAAATTTCCCGCCGCACCGTTTTCCGCCAAAAACGGCAAAATACCCGCCGAAAAACCCGGCGCAGGGTTGGTGAATTTCCAGCCCTCAGTCTCAAAGGCGAGTGTGCTACCAACTGAGCCACAGCTGACACTAGCACTGTCAGCAATATAGACAGTAACTCGAAGCGGTTATTTTAAAGTTAGACCAGTCTGCGTATATAAAATTCCTGTTCGAGAACTAATCCTTATTTTGATTTTCACATTTCTTTATGAAAACGTTTTTCTGAATATACTGAAATAGCCACATCTTCCAAGAAGTGAATCGCTTTCATGTTGTGAGAAGCTGATAAAGACGCAGAAGGATGACGCACACATTATTGGGGAGCCTTTGTGAGATCAATTTAAATCTGTCCAAAATAGACAAAATGTTCTTAAAGGAATTGTTCAGCAGTTATTCTGCTGCCAGGGATTGTTAGTTCTGGTTTTACAATTACCCACTCGTCGTCTTCTAACACGGTTCTGAGGAAACAACATATTTTGCCTGTTTCGTCGACCAGGATGGTCCAGGTTTTTGGATGACCATTGATATGAAGGTATGTTCACCAGCCCCGAGCTCACGGCAGGAAGCCAAGCTGGAAAGGAGCTTAGTTTGGAGAATCGGCGCTATGGTGTGACTCAATTTTAGACTCACACTCCTTTCCAGTCCACTCACTGGGACCATGGAGAAAGCTCTGAGTGCACCTCATGCTCTGAAACTGTGGCTCACGCTACCTGGGCTGAAAGCCGTTAAGTCAAACCAAATTGTAATTGATTAAACACATGTATTCTGGATAAGGTGAACTATATGTTGGAGAACACCCAATATCTCCACCAACGCCGCCCCCCACCCCCGCCAAAAAAAACCGTGCTCTTGCATAACACAATGCACGACATTGCAATGCTTCTATTCATCACAGTCCTCCCTTTGACACCCGCTGGTGTCAGTAAATACATTTTCCTCTAGTCCAGAGCCAGTGCAGTCCAGACATCTGGTTACTCTGCTCCGCTGTGATATTTAAAATGCTGTCAGCCAGTGATTCAGTGGGTAGCACCCTCGTCTCTAATTCAGCAAGGCTGTGGATTCAAATCCCACTCCTGTACTTGAGCATATAAATCTAGGCTAATGCTCCCAGTGCAGTACTGAGGAAGTGCTGCACTGTCGGAGGTGCCATCTTTCAGATGGCATGTTAAACTGAGGCCCTGACTGCTCTCATAGGTGGACGTAAAAGATCCCATGGCACTATTTTGAAGAAGAGCAGGTGAGTTAACTCTGATGTCCTGGCCCATATGTCCCTCAATCAACATAACAAACATTGATTATCTGGTCATTATCACATTGCTATTTGTGGGAGTTGTGCACAAATTGGCTGCCGCGTTTCCTCCAGTACAACAGTGACTACACTCCAAAAGTACTTAATTGCCTGTAAAGCGCTTTGAGATGTCAGGTGGTCATGAAAGGCGCTATATAAATCCAAATCTTTCTTTCTGAAACAACATTTTTCCCTCATGATTTCAGTCATAGATCCCGCTGCTGATTTGAAATTTCTCCTCCCTGTCTCCATTCTGTTGGGTCATCTCTTAAGCCAGCGGTGGGAGATTGGACTGAAGACGGGAGGGGTGAGCGATATTTGCCATTTAGGTATCGCAGAGTTGGAGGAGTGGAGCGAAAGAACCACAGAGAGCAGCAGCTAACAGAAAGTGCGCTGGTGTGGTGCTGTTCTTCGGCCTTCGGAATCAGAAGGTCATGGGTTCAAGTTCCACCCAAGAGAATTGAGCACATAATCTAGGATGACACTCCAATGCAGTACTGAGGGAGTGCTGCACTGCTGTAGGAGCTATCTTTCAGATGAGACATTAAACTGAGGCCCGCTCTGCCCTGTCAGAGATCCATGGCACTATAAGAACATAAGAAATAGGAGCAGGAGTAGGTAATTCGGCTCATTGAGCCTGCTCTGCCATTTAATAATATCATGACTGATTTTCCATCTCAACTCCACTTTCCCGTCGTATCTCCATGGGCTAGAACCTCCACTTTTTTTGCCTGCTCAACCCCCACTTAACGGCCATTTAACCGCTGAAATGACGTTTAACGCCCAGATAGCGCCCATTTTGGCACAAAATGGAAACTGACGGGCTTTGTTAGGAGACTTATAGCCGAGCGTTATTTTCCCCATGTGCTTATCGTCGGGAAAAAATATTACCGCCTGCCCACTTTTTTTTGGCAGAATCTGCAGAATGGGCGATTTCAACGCTCATTTTATAGCCCAGCATTACTTTCCTCACAGGCTTTGTCGTAAAGAGCATATTTATCCAAACTAGTGGCCATGGAGATCGCCCACCTTCAATTTCACCACCTTGCACACATATCGCCCAGAATATCGCTCACTCAAAAAACCGCCCACAAAAAGTGGAACTAACTGGGGACGGATGTCAGCGGTGTGGCTGGCATTTGTTAAATCCCACTCTTACGTGAGGAGCTGATATCGGAAAGATTTGCCTGAGAGAGCGCTGATGTGAGTGACAACACTGACACACTGCTGTGTGTGTGCAGCTCAGACATCAATGGTGCCCATCACCTTGGTGCCAGTTAAAGTTTACGTTGATTGATGTTAAGTTGTATTTAACCCTTTCATGGTAAGGAATCACCAGTGTGTAACGGTCCAGCTATCTGAGACAATGCGCAACAAGGTTATGTTCAATAACAAAAGTTTAATACCAACATTGGTCTGAAATTATAAGTAACACAGCCAGTAACACCCAACCCCCGCCACATCCCACTTTTTCCACCATTGACATAAATCACATGGTCAACATGTCCAGTAACACAGAATACAAAGACAAAGCAGGAGCGTGGTCCCCAGCCCCCATACATTGCAACACATTGCATACACCCAGATGGAGATATAACACAGCCATCATCTGCGCACATGCACCTCACTTTCCTTCCCCCCTCTCTTTTTTCTCCCCACTTCTATCCCTTCCCCTCCTCACTCCACGGCACATAGCCGAGGAGCTCCTCAGGTGGTGCCTCATTGGGGGGGATGAAGGCAGATGCGTTGGTTGGATAGGTACGGGAATGGGGGGTGCCGTGGGGGCAACATTCTCTGATGCAGAAGCAGGATCTTGGTCCTTGCTCACATCTGTCGTTCGCAGTGGTGGTGTGGAACCTAGGGGTGGAGTGCCGCGCTCTGGGACCACTGGGAGGGCTGTGGCAGCAGTGTTCCTGGCTAGCGCACCCAGGGACTCTGCCATGAGTGGAATGTACTCGGACATGGTGGCCAGGTGTCGGGATATGCCCCCCAAAGCTTTGATGTCTACAGTCCTCCTGAACCATCTCTCCGCTGTCATGTCGCACCCATGGAAAAGACCTGCCACGTCCACGAGGCCTCCATGGGATTGGCGCCGTCCTGGGGACAAATGGAGTGCCCTGTGGCGAGGTGCTTGGGGCCGGCACCTCCAGAGTGGAGGCGGGAATGACCAGAGGACCAATTGATGGCCTTGGGGTGGATTGGGTTCTGGAGCGTGGCGATGCAGGTTCTTTGAAGTTTGCGATCTCATCCGTTGAGAACTAACCCAGCAGATTGACGAGCGACAATCGGAGCTCCTCAGCACCAGATGTAGTAGGATCATCTGCCGATTCCTGCCCCGCGCCCCCACCTTCTGGCCTTTGTGGCCTTGCCTAGGGCTGCGCTGCTGGCTGAGCTGCAAGACACAAATTATGTTATTAGAGGAGAAGGGGGTGCTAGGATGACAAGGTGAGTCCAGCGCTACCCACAGCATATGCACGACAAAAGCACCATTGCTCTCAAAATCATCACAAACATCACATTTCATGACCATCAACACATTGTGGATTGCAATGATTTTCATTAGGCCAGCATTATTTCTATGACACTTTTAGAAATCATCTATCATATACGATTGTCGGATATGAGTTGGTGTGGCATCTATTGACTTTACATCACGCAATGGTGTAAGCATTACTCACGTGGCATCACTTCAGGGTCTGCAGATGCGTCCGTGATTGTTCGGGGGTGCTTTCCCATGAGTGCGAGCACTCGCTCCTCTATCTCAGTGATGTCGCTGGGGACTGGTGGCACCTCACCCGTTCGGCTCTGCACAGACCTCATCGTCGATAGCTTCTTCTGTAAAAGGTGACAGGACGACATGGCATGAGATCATTGTGTGATATCATTGCTAGGTACTGTCACAGACACTGATACAACACATAACCGACAGATGTAATCATAATTATTATGATTATTATCATTCTTTACCTAAAGACGTACACCGTGACCGCAAGCTTTGAGTAAAACATTCCCGGTAAAAGTGAAAGACCTCACATCTGCTGATAGTCACTCATGACTGTTACAAATCAAATTATATAAATACGTAAGTACATGTCAATCAATGTAATACTTCCTCTTGCGGATCTCACAAGGTCGTTCCATCGTTTGCGGCATTGGTTGCCCTCACGCACCTCGTTCGTCGCCGACGAGAGTACCTCTGCTATCTCGGTCCGTATCTTCTGGTAGGCCTTTGGGGTAGGCGTCCCACGCTTTCCCTTTGTCAAATCACCCCAGTTTGACTCGACCTCCTGCAGGAGGGAGGCATTTGCCTCGACCGAGAACCTCCTGGCTCTTTTGCGGCCTCCAATGTGCTCCTCTCCCACCTCACTGCTCTCTCCAGCGTCAGTCTCCACAGCGTGCTGTGATGCCTCCTCCTCTCCCTCCATTATAGGGCAAATATGTGGCTGTTTTGTTTGCCTACTTGCTGTGAAACTTTAAAGTCTCCCTCCTTCCTCCCAAAGCAGCCACACCACACCCAGCCACGCCTTTAGTCCCTCTGAGCTCCCTCTCTCGATGTCTCCTCTTCTGCACATGTCATGGTGACTCTTGACCTCCTGAATCACGTGAATCGAGCGTTGCCATGCCGTTGCTAAGGACGGCCACACTTTACGGCAGAAGGTCAAAAAAATTTAACGCTACTGCCCATTTCATATCGCTCACGGTAACGTCCATTTTCAAAAATGTAAACTAGGTGTTTTGAGAATGGGCGAGAAGTCGGCGATCTGAAAACCCTTTTTTACCGCCCATGCCAGAAATAACGCCCATTTTGGGCGATAAGCTCAAAAGTGGAGGTTCTAGCCCATCGTGTCTTGATTCCTTTAATATCCAAACATCTATCGATCTCTGTCTTGAATATACTCAATGACTGAGCATCTACAGCCCTCTGGGATAGGGAATTCCAAAGATTCACAACCTTATGAGAGAAGAAATTTCTCCTCGATCTCAGTCCTAAATGGCTGACCCCTTTATCCTGAGACTGTGACCTCTAGTTCTAGACTTTCCAGCCAGGGGAATCAACCTCTCAGCATCTACTTTGTCAAGACCTCTAAGAATTTCATACATTTCAAAGAGATCACCTCTCATTCTTCTAAACTCAAGCGAGTATGGGCCCATTCTTAACATAGAACATAGAAAATAGATGCAGGAGTAGGCCATTCGGCCGTTCGAGCCTGCACCACCATTCAATATGATCATGGCTGATCATGCACGTCAGTACCCCATTCCTGCTTTCTCTCCTTATCCGTTCTACTTAATCTCCTCATAGAAGAACCCTCTCATCCCAGGAATCAGTCTGGTGAACCTTTGTTGCAACCCCTCGAAGGCATGTGTATCCTTCCTTAGGTAAGGAGACCAAAACTGTGCACTGTATTCCAGATGTGGTCTCACCAAAGCCCTATATAATTGCAGCAAGACTTGTTTACTGATATACTCAACGCTTTTGCAATAAAGGCTAACATACAATTTGCTTTGCTAATTGTTTGCTGTACCAGCATGTTACCGTTTTGTGATTCATGTTCAAGGACACCCAAGTGCTTCTGAACACCAACATTTATTAGACTCACACATTTAAAAAAATATTCTGCTTTTCTAATCTTCCGACCAAAGTGGAAAATGTCATGTTTCCCCACATTATACTCCAACTGCCACCTGCTTGCCCATTCACAGCCTGTCTATATCCATTTGTAGCCTCCGTGCATCCTCCTCACAGCTAACTTTCCCACCTAGCTTTACATTGACAGCAAATTTGGATACATTGCACTTGATTCCCTCATCTAAGTCATTATGGGCTCAATTTTGCCCAAAGCTGTTTTTTTGGCATATTGCCAGAATTACGCCCGTTTTTCTAGGCCAGAAATACTGAAAAAATATTTGTGCCAAGTTTCCCCGCTGTATTTTTCAAATTTGGCACTGCGCAGCCTGTCCAGTTGCCTCGGGGGTGGGGGGTGTGCAGCGGGGGTGTTGGTGGAGCCTGCTGTCTGCGCCGAAAAAATGAAAGCGCACCTTCTGCACATGCGCGAAAAAAAAGGACGGTTTTGACGTGATTCCTTAGGGCACGCATGTGCAGTACAGCTCCTGGTCTGCAATCGGCCATTTTTAAAGAGCAAGTTATGTGTTAGAACGTTGAGTGCTGTGTGAGAACTGTAATTATCATTGGAAAAATCGGAGCTGCAATACAAGATGTAACACGGTGCAAGGATCAAGCATTTCTCACAGGATGAAGTAGAGGCACTAGTTACTGTGATTGAGGCCAGATGGCAGGAGCTAGACACCAACAGAGGTCACATAAAAGTTCCACCCAAACCAACGAAGAAACTCAGAAGATTACTGTGCAATGGTGACCACCCCGACATCTGGAGGCCAGTGCAAAAAGAAGTGGCAGGACCTTGGTCAAGTAGTTAGTGTAAGTAATATTTTCATTTTTCAATGGAATTGCAATTGTAAATGTGACTAGCTGTATATGTCTCACCCAGCAGAAAGACACCCTCTCCAAAACATTGTATTTTCTTCTTTGCTGAGGAAAGTGGCACAAAGCAAAAGGGAAAGAACTCGAACAGGAGGAGGCCTGGCAAATCTGCACCCACTGACCCCCTTGGAAGAGAGGGTCACTGCTTTGATAGATCCTACCTGGAGAAAAGCAACCATCACTGCACAAGCTGGGTCCACACTCGAGGGAGATACATTAATGATTTAGATGAAGGAAATGAGTGTAATATCCCCAAGTTTGCAGATGATATTAAGCTGGGCGGCGGTGTGAACTGTGAGGAGGATGCTAAGAGGCTGCAGGGTGACTTGGACAGGTTAGGTGAGTGGGCAAACACATGGCAGATGCAGTATAATGTGGACAAAAGTGAGGTTATCCACTTTGGTGACAAAAACACAAAGGCAGAATATTATCTGAATGGCGGCAGATTAGAAAAAGGGAAGGTGTAACGAGACCTGGATGTCATGGTACATCAGTCATTGAAAGTTGGCATGCAGGTACAGCAGTTGGTGAAGAAGGCAAATGGCATGTTGGCCTTCATAGCTAGCGGATTTGAATATAGGAGCAGGGAGGTCTTACTGCAGTGTACAAGGCCTTAGTGAGGCCTCACCTAGAATATTGTGTTCAGTTTTGGTCTCCTAATCTGAGGAAGGACATTCTTGCTATTGAGGGAGCGCAGCGAAGGTTCACCAAACTGATTCCCGGGATGGCAGGACTGATATATGAGGAGAGACTGGATCGACTGGGCCTGTATTCACTGGAGTTTAGAAGGATGAGAGGGGATCTCATAGAAACATATAAAATTCTGATGGGACTGGACAGGTTAGATGCAGGAAGAATGTTCCCAATGTTGGGGAAGTCCAGAACCAGGGGACATAGTCTAAGGATAAGGGGTAAGCCATTTAGGACTGAGATGAGGAGAAACTTCTTCACTCAGAGAGTTGTTAACCTGTGGAATTCCCTACCGCAGAAAGTTGTCGATGTCAGTTCATTGGATATATTCAAGAGGGAGTTAGATATGGCCCTTACGGCTAAAGGGATCAAGGGGTATGGAGAGAAAGCAGGAAAGGGGTACTGAGGTGAATGATCATCCATGATCTTATTGAATGGTGGTGTAGGCTCGAAGGGCCGAATGGCCTACTCCTGCACCTATTTTCTATGTTTCTATGTTTCTATGAGAGGGTAAGTCCTGCAAATTCCACAGTCTGACTATGTTAAGTACTGCGTGGGCTTGCCATGCTTCGGTTCATGGGGATGTCTCTGTCAGCTACGCTTTGGTTGATGCAATGTGCTATCATTCATCGTGGTCCTTCAAATGAGCCTGCTGCCTGCGCTGTGTGAGCCTACTCATGCCACTCATCCTGCTCCCTCCTCTGCTGCTAACCATTTGTCTCTTCTGTTATATTTTGCAGAACTTGAGGTCAACCCTGATGATGCAGAAGAAGATTCAGATGAGGACGACCCTGAAGCGATAACGTCTTCCAATCCCACCTTCCAGATCAAGAGCATGGGTGTGAGTGGGAGGGGGAGGGGATGGATGACGCCCCCACTGTTGTACTCACTTTTGAGGAGGTGCAGGTGCCAGGCCCTTCTTTGACTAGTGGTTTGAGTGTGACTGGGACATTCAATGGTTTCCCACCGTCCGAGGCTGGGGATTCCAGTGGGATGCTGCGAGGGACACCCGGGGCCCCACCGTCCAAGGCTGCAGGTCCAAGTGGGATGCAGCGAGCCACACCCAGGGTGAGGAGGGGAAGGAGAGCTCGACAGTTCTCTCCTGAGGTGCAGGATCTAACAGATGTGGTTGAGATGGTGGCAATGAGTGCGGAGAGCATTGACCTTATGCGATCACTCCTGGACACCATCAGTGGGGAGGGTGATGAGGTATCAGAACTGTCGGGAGAAGTAACAACACTCTCACAAAAAATGGGAATGATGTCCGGGACCATGAGTGAGGGAATATCTCAGTCAGCTGATTCCATGTCAGTGAACATGACGGAGGGAATGTTGGAGGTCATTGAGATACTGTCAGGGCGCATGAGGGAGGGAATGTCGGAGTTAGCTGCTGCAATAAGGGAGCATGCCCAGACCCCGTGCCCATTGACAGAATCAACTGCCACCCACTCCAATCTCCAGACCAGCCTCTGAAGAG
The DNA here is from genome assembly GCF_044704955.1 of Pristiophorus japonicus. Taxonomy (NCBI): domain Eukaryota; kingdom Metazoa; phylum Chordata; class Chondrichthyes; family Pristiophoridae; genus Pristiophorus; species Pristiophorus japonicus. The sequence goes on from NC_091992.1 coordinate 83,576,184, forward strand.
CCCCAAGCCGGGTCCTTCACATTGCCCCCCTCCACGCCACCCCCCCCCCCACCCTCAACAGGTGCGCATTACCCGAGATGTTAGAAAGAATAAGCTTGGTGCCAACCCCAAAAGCACTGCGGCACCGCCTGCGGGCAGGGGTGGTGGAGTCACCAAGACCAAGCGCAGCGTGCGGTCTTAGAATAAGGTGGAGGAGAGATGGGTGCAGCCTTTCTTTGCTGTTGTTGTTGTTGTTATTATTGTTGTTGCTGTTGTAACTGTTGTTCTCAAATTAAAAGTTTTTTGTAAGTTATGTAAATTTACAAGTTTAAAGTTTGTAAGTGATCTTAAAGTTTGCAAGTGATCTTAACTGAAAACTTTAAAGTTTGATACAAGAATATTTTTATTAAAATTAAGTTAAGTACAAATGTTTGTTAAACTTTTGAATAAAATATATTTTTAATTATAACTGAATTATTTACATTATTTGTTCCATTATTAACACAACTTTTGAAGTAAACAAGAATAATTTCCATCATTTGTTCCATTAACACAATACAACATTACGGAACAGATCTAAACAGTAAACATGGTCCATTTCGAATAGTTGCCGCTGAGCCTTCAGGCAGCAAAGCATTCCCGGATGAGCTGTTTGTGCAAGGCTCGAGCAATCGTTAAAGGGGCACGATGGCCCGCCCTCCTCCGCTGTCATGCTCTGGGTTCAGGTAGTTGCATGGCTTCCTCGTTCTTGTCCTCCTCTTTGTCATCTGCATGTTCCTCCTCATCATCAGCCACTCTCATCTCAGGTGGGTCTTCTACTACTAGCTGCTGCTGCCTCTTGATGGCTAAGTTATGAAGCATGCAGCACACAACAGTGAACTGACCGACAATCTCAGGGGAGTATAGCAAGTAGCCTCTGGAATGGTCCAGGCATCGGAAATGCTGTTTCAAGATGCCAATGGTCCTCTCTATTATGTTGCGCGTCGCAATGTGCGACATGTTGTATGCCCGGTCAGCTTCCGTCCGGGTTAAGTGTAGGAGCCTCATGAGCCAGGTGGCGAGGTCATACCCTTTGTCTCCCAGTAGCCAGCTCTGCCCTTCTGGCTGCTGCTGAAACATCGCAGATATAGCGCTCTCACGTAGGATGAACACATCATGATGAACACCCAGGGTATCTTGCATCAACTGACATGTCATCATACATGAGCTGTACATTAATGGAGTGGAAGCCTTTTCTGTTGCTGTACATCTCGGAATCCTCCAAAGGTCCTCGCAAGGCATGTGGGTATAATCAATGCAACCTTTGAGAAGCCAGCAATCCTGGAGAAGCCCTCAGCTCCATCATGCATTGCCTGGGCGGTCACGTGAAACTTTATGTAGTCATTCCTCTGAGCATATAGTGCAGCAGTCACCTGCCAAATGCAGACGTGTGTTGCATGTTGAGAAATGGTGCACACACCCCCAATTGTATCTTGAAAGGATCCGGATGCATAGAATGAAAGTGCAGCTGTAATCTTCACTTCAGCTGACAAAGCAGTCCTCCTGATGCTTCTAGGTTGCAGGTCTGCTTTTACTAACTAACAGATCTTGGCTACAACTTCTTTGTGGAAACGCAGCCTTCTGACACAGTCTGCATCATTCAGGTGCAGGTACGAATGCCTGTCTCGATATACCCGACGTGGGTAAGGCCTCCTGCCCAGCACCCTATGGGCTCTGAGGTTCCTCATGCAATGACGTCGAACCAATTGTCTCCGCTGCAGCACCATGATGCAGAAGGCTTGCACAAGGTATGGCATTGTCAGTATTGCCCCCATGCTTAAATTTAACTTTGCGAGAAGCTCAAAATAACAGGCAGGCAGGACAAGGTTCTTTGTTCTCTCTCGCCAAAGTCTGTATGGACCACACCCAGGTCTGAGCAAGCACAGTGATCGGGACATCCCCCCCCCGCCCCCAACCTCCAACCCTCCCCAGGCTCATTTGATGCCTAGTGCAGTCTTGCGATATTTTCCGATCGCCTTCAACAGCCCCTCCCCCCGCCCCCCCCCGCCGTTGCGCTCATTTGATGCCTAGTGCTGTCTTGTGATTTCTTCCGATTGTCACCTCCCCACAGCCCCCCCCACCCCCGGGTTTGTTTTGCAGCCGAGCCGCGAGCCCCTGTGTCCGGGCGTGGGGCCGATTCTGCCAGCCGACGCTCCGACCCTCCAGCCCTGTTTGCAGATGTTCGGTGGTGGCGTGCGAGTTTAAAGAAAATGAAAACTTCAGAATTTAATCAAACTTCCACCTACTCTGCTGTAAGGTAAACATTTTTAATCTTTATTATGCATATTCAAAGTGTTCTTGACTGCCTCCAAAACTTCGATGAAAAACAATGGCGTCTTTCTGCGCCGATTTCGCAATGTGCGCTGCTTTCTCTTAACTCACCCGAAGTTTTTCGGGAGTGGCCAGATACGCCGACCTCGGAGAAATCTTTTTTGGGCAAACTTTGAAAAATGATAAAAACTGGCACAGACATGAGGTAACACCCCCCCGTGACGTCAAAATAACTAACCTAAAAAATCATAACTAACTCAGTTACGCAGGCGTGGATTCCAACTTTTGTGTCATCTGCAAATTTTGAAATTGTGTCCTGTACACCCAAATCCAAGTCATTAATATATATCAAGAAAAGCAGTGTTCCTAGAACCGATCCTTGGGGAACACCACTGTATACCTTCCTCTAGTCAGAAAAATAACTGTTCACCGCTACTCTCTGTTTCCTGTCACTCAGCCAATTTTGTATCCATGCTGCCACTGTCTCTTTTATTCCATGGGCTTCAACTTTGCTGGCAAGTCTGTTATGTGGAACTTTATCAAACGCCTTTTGGAAATCACCACATCAACTGCATTGACCTCATCGACCCTCTCCGTTACCTCATCAAAAAACTCAATCAAATTAGTTAAACACAATTTGCCTTTAACAAATCCGTACTGGCTTTCCTTAATTAATCCACACTTGTCTAAGTGGCTGTTAGGATTAGCATTTCTAAATGCTTCCCCATTACCGAGAACCCACATTACAACAGTGACTACACCAAAAATAAAGTACTTCATTGGCTGTAAAGCACTTTGAGACATCCGATGGCCGTGAAAGGCGCTATATAAATCCAAATCTTTCTATTTTAAACTGACTGGCCTGTAGTTGCTCGGTTTATCCTTAAACTCTTTTTTGAATAAGGGTGCAACATTTGCAATTCTCCAGTCCTCTGGCACCAGCCCCGGATCTAAGGAAGATTGTAAGATTATGGCTAGTACTTCTGCAATTTCCAGCCTTAACTTTCCTTAGCATTCTAGGATGCATCCTATCCGATCCTGGTGACTTATCTGCTTTAAGTAGAGCCAGTCTTTCGAAAAACTCCTCTTCATCAATTTTTATCCCATCCAGTATCTCAACTACCTCCTCTTTCACTATGACTTTGGCAGCATCTTCTTCCTTGTTAAATTCAGATGCAAAGTATTCATTTAGTACCTCAGTATTGTCCTGTGACTCAATGTATAGGTCTCCTTTTTGGTCCTTAATCAGCCCCACCCCTCCTCTTACTGGACGTGTTTATTTGTACTGTAAAAATGGCCGCCCTTTGTCGCCGATTGGTCCCATTGGAGATAAGCCACACCCTGAAGTTTCTCTGGAATGTGTAACTGGAGCCGCCCAGCCCAAGTTCTCAGTGACTTTGCAAATTGTTACTCGATCCACTTTGATTTTCAGAAACCATAGAGGATAGCTCTTCCCAGAAGTCACCAAGTGCCAGCCGAAGTCCCTTATCCCAGCTCAAGTGCTGCAGCCCCAGTCAAAGTCCCTCCTTACACCAGCGCAAGTGCATGACCTTATCATCCCCCACCCCCCACTCCACTATAGATGGGACATTGTGTGCGGATTGTTAACAGATTTATTGGGTATGAAGTGAATAGTGACAGTGTCGTGACTTCTGGATTTCATCCACTTCAGTGATATTCTTTGTAGGGGGTTGTAAGAGCGTGATCCATCTTCTCTAGGTTCCCTCTCTTCCCCTCTGATCCCCCCCACCTGTGTCTCTCCCTCTTCCCCCACTCTCTTTCTCTCCCTCCAGTCTCTCTCTCCCCCCAGTCTCTCTCTCTCCGCCCTCCCCAGCCTCTCTCTCTTCTCCCCCCAGACTCTCTCTCTCTCCCTCCCTCCCACCCCAGACTTTCTCTCTCCCCCCCCGCCCCAGACTCTCCCTCCCACCCCAGACTCTCCCTCCCCCACACAGGCTCTCTCTCTTTAACCACCCCCCCAGACTCTCTCTCTTCCCCACCCCCCCCCAGACTCTCTCTCTTCCCCCCCCCAGACTCTCTCTCTTCCCCCCCCAGACTCTCTCTTCCCCCCCACCCAGACTCTCTCTTCCCCCCCCACCCAGACTCTCTCTTCCCCCCCCACCCAGACTCTCTCTCTTCCCCCCCACCCAGACTCTCTTCCCCCCCCAGCCTCTCTCTCTCTCTCCCCCCCCAGACTCTCTCTCTTCCCCCCCCACCCAGACTCTCTCTCTCCCCCACACCCAGACTCTCTCTTCCCCCCCCACCCAGACTCTCTCTCTTCCCCCCCCCCACCCAGACTCTCTCTTCCCCCCACCCAGACTCTCTCTCTCCCCCCCCCCCCACCCAGATTCTCTCTCTTCCCCCCCACCCAGACTCTCTCTCTCCCTCCCTCCTTCCCACCCCAGGCTCTCTCCCCCTCCTCAGCCCCCAGACTCTCTCTTCCCCCCCCCATGCACTCTCTCTCTCTTTCCCCCCCCTCCCTCTCAGCCCATGGCTGCTTGGGGCTGCTCGGTCAGGGGCTCAGCGGGCAAAGTGCTCGGAATGATTCAGGTTCGGGGTTGCACTTCCGGTTCGGGCGGGAGGATCGGGGGCGGGGACTCCACAGAAAAAACACAGTACAAATAGTCACTTCGTTTATTATTTATACGCCTATAGAAGACTTTTGCATTCTCTTTTATTTTAGCTGCCAATCTATTCTCATACTCTCTCTTTGCCCCTCTTACTTCCTTTATCACTTCCCCTCTGAACTTTCTATATTCAGCCTGGTCCCCACTTGTATTCTCAATCTGGCATCTGTCGTATGCCTCCTTTTTCTGCATCATCTTACTCACTATCTCTTTTGTCATGTCAGGAGCTCTGGCTTTGGCTGCCCTACCTATCCCCCTCGTGGGAATGAACCGCGACTGTACCCGAACCATCTCCTCTTTAAAGGCAGCCCATTGTTCGAGCCCTAATCTGTGTACAACCTCTTGTATGGCACCTTATTGAATGCTTTGGAAAATCCTTGCACATGGTCAAGCGATCATACTGCAACTGCGGATTTACAAATTAGTCTCAGTTGGATGAAATCCGTGGGGACCAAGAAAGTGGAATAGGTACTAAAAATATACTACAAGTGTCTACACTTGAAAAGTACTTCATTGGATGTAAACATTTTGGGAAGTTCTGATGTCATGAAAGGTACTGTATAAATGTATGTTCTTTCTTTAACTGGGAAATAACTAACAGGAGCACTGGGAGCTGAGGCAGATGCTGGCTGGGTAATAACCACTGGGAATCAAGACTGACATTGTCTGCTATCAGGCATAACAAACTGGAGAGAGTGAGCGCAGGACCTATGACTGGCCAATAACAAATCAGGATACTGAGAACAGGGAGCATACTGGATAATTCCAGGCAGAAGCCAACGGAGACACTAGGGGGGCGAAGTTACGTGGTGCCCCGTTTGGGGGGTAACAGCCACGAGGCGGGAGTTCCTGCGCCAGGCGCTGAAGTCCCCGCCCCTCGACCTACATTCGGGTTACCGACCCCGAGAGCGTAAAATATCGCGCTCCACTGTGGAGGCGCTGTGGGGCGCGAGCGGGGAGGAAGGACTCCGTGAGGAGTGTGGCGTTAGGGGGTGAATGCGTAGCACTGCCGCGTAGACAGGGCCCTCCCCTTCATTAAAGCTGCTGACTCTGTGGGGGAAAAGCGGGTCCCTACCTGGGCCACCGGGGAGGGGGTGCCGTGGCATCAGCCCAGCACACAAACGGAGTGCCGGGCTGCAAGATGGCGGCATGGACCCACCTGCAACATGAAGATGGCGGCCATTTTTTTTCACAATTCCCCCCCCAAGTCAATGTCACCCCGTGAGCGAGCGACAGGCCGGTACGCCGTCATCGTCCGGCGTGGCCTCGGGGCGCTACTGAATGTTTACTCTGGGGCGAAAATGGATCGCTGCGCACAGTGATGATGTTGTCATTGCCGGCGGAGCGGGGCGCTACCGGTTACTGCCACCGCTAAACCTCCGCGGAATTTTGCGGGAGTCGTTAGCGGCACCATGGGGCGGGGGGGGGGGGGGGGGGGCTGCTAACGGCAGGCGCAATTGTCCCGAATTTCACTTCCTGGAAGCTGAATTTAAGCTGGAGTCAGACTGAAGGCCTGAATCAGACATCAGTTGTAAGCAATGTGTGAGCTGAGGCAGATTTTGCTCACATCAGGAGCCAAGCTAGACGTGGCCACACATGTAATGGTTACGGTGTTGGATTAACAACCCAGAGATCTTGTTACGGGAATGGTAACGTAGTGGTTATGTTACTGGTCTAGTAGTCCAAGTAATCCGAGCTACGTCACACCAGGCGAGCCCCAGGAGGGCAGACAAAACACTTCAAAGACACTCTCAAAGCCTCCTCGAAAAAAATGTAACAACCCCACTGACATCTGGGAATCCCTGGCCCAAGTCCGCTCAAAATGGAGGAGAAGCATCCGGGAAGGCACCGCACCCACCCATCCCTCCAACCACCATCTGACCAACCTGTGACAGAGATTAGATCCCACATTGGTCTCATCAGTCACCTTAGTGTGGAAGCAAGTCATCCTCAACTCTGGAAGACTGCCTAAGAAGAAGAGTAATCCAGAGGTCTGGATTTATGGGGGCCGAAACTCAGCCTCCCAAAAAGGCCACTGAACGGCAGAAAGCGGCGACCAGGCGGCGGAGTCGAGCAGCCGCCGACTTCCGGTCCAATGGCCGCCGTCAGCGAAATTCACCTCGGGGATTTTTCTGGTGGTCCCCACTTCCACCCTGTTATATAGGTATACTTGTATTTACTCTGTACAGCCACCAGAGGGCTCATCCCCTGGAGTCCCAAAAGATCCCATAATCCCTTGGGAGCACAGGTATTTAAGGAGGCTTCACAGGTTGGAGAGGCACTCTGGAGACCTGCAATCGAAGACTAAGGTCACACTTTACTTTGAGCTCACAGTGTTCAGTCAGCTCTTTCTCCATACACAACATGCCCCACTGCTGCCGACCATCCTAAGTTCATCATCAAAGGGAGCACCGTCGATCCCTCGCTCCTCCATGGCACCCCCCGCGACATTTAGGTGGAAAAATCCACGATCCGCCGCACGGTGCTCCCGACAGCTTTTTCTGTCGGTGCTCCTTCCTTTCACTGTGTGAGCCACGGCAGCGCAGCGGCCCTTCAAGGGGAGGATGCACTGCTGTGGCCGCCATGTTTTTTTTGACGGCCGACTTTCCGATTGACCGGACAATTATGGCCCCGGGTTCGGCCAGGCCGCCATCAAGCAGTCTGGTTCCCCCTCTTGGGTGCCAGGCCGTTGGCCCGGCCGAAACCCTCCGTGGTGGTCCAGTGGGCCGAACCTAAACAATCGCTGCTGCTCTCCCCTTTAAATGAGGGGAGAGTGTGGTGACGCACACGCGCACTAATGTCACCACCGCTCTGCCGCTGAGTGACAGTGGCTGGGACTCCGTTCCCTCCCCATTTCCGCCCCTCACCAGCACTTACCGTCGCACTTCCGCCCCCATTATGACCGACTTCCGGTCCACTCAAATAAAATTGCCAAAGAGCTGAGAATGGAGCCTTGTCTGACGCGATGGTAAAAACGCTTGGACAACGGTAGGTGTGCCAGGTTTCCGGCAGGGGTGAATTTCTACCCCGTGATCTCAGTGACATGAGTTCAAATCCCACCACCGAGAAAATTTAAATTCAGTTAATTAAATAAAATCTGGAGAAAAAAGCTCGTGTCAGTAATGGTGACCATGTAACTACCAATTGTCATAAAAAATCCATCTGCCTTACTGCTGTGCTTTAGGGAAGGAAATCTTCCCTCCTTACCCGCTCTGGCATATATGTGACTCCATAGCTATAGCAAGGTGGCTGACTCTTAACTGCCCCGCTGAAATGGCCTGTGTAGGGATGGGCAATAAATGCTGGGCTTGCCTGTGATGAATGAATTTTTTAAAAGTTCCAATCCTGCCAGGGCAAGTTATGAAATTGAAATCAATAAATCTGATACTATTTAGGCCAAAATAAAATGATATTAAACCTGCTGCATTTTTGTTTAAAACCCAACTGCTCCGTTAAAGTCCTTTGGGGACCCTTTCCTAGTAGGCCTATGTGACACTACGTGGTTGACTCTTAATGCCCTCTGATATAACCTAGCAAAAGCTACTCAGTTGTACAGATAATCGCTCAAGTAGAAGGCCCACCACCACCTTCTCGGGGCAAGTAGGGATGGACAATAAATGCGGCCTCTCCCCCATCCCTATGAACAAAAGCAGCCAAGATCCCAGGAGCTCAGTGAGACACCTGGTGATAATCAGTTGAGATACTGGGAGCACTCACACACCAGGCACTAACCACCTGAGGCACCTGCAATGCCAGACATTAACTGTGAAATAACCACATAGACAGCAGCAAGCAAGAGCGCGTAAGGATGATGGGATCAGTAACCCCTGATGCGCTTGGCATCCATCATGTAAACTGTTCAGGGTGGGCGAAGGTGCGGCGAATGAGGGTACGGAGCCCAGAAGAGCCGAGGGCCCAGGGGCAGCACGGGCCAGCCCACACTGCGATATCTGTGCGCACTAGGTCCGTGCAGCAGAGCAGGTCTCCAGTTGTCCTGGTTAACCCTTGCCACTGGATAAAGGCCTAGCTCTGTCAAGCCTGTGTGGTGGCTGATGTGCAACGGTCACCACACGTTAAAAAAATCCACGCACAGGTATCTTCCAACCCCTCAACTGGAGTTCAGGACTGGAGCATCAGGTCCTTATCTGTGAACTCTTGTGGAAGCAAGTCATCCTCGTTCGAGGGACCGCCTATGATGATATGATGTTCAGGATGCATCTGGTAAAGCGTGTGTGTGTGTGTGTGTGTGTGTGTCTGTGTGTGTGTGTGTGTGTGTGTGTGAGGCATCAAACGTGCTTGTGTTGTTTGAGTCAGGGGGAGCTATGAGGCACAGGGACAGCTGAATATCCCCGACAGCAAATAGTCATCATGACACAGATTGAGAGGGTCATGATCGGAGTTTCAGATGTTGAAGCAGAGGAGAGCAACTGGGTCACAGTGTGCAGGAGGGGCAAAGTGGAGTAACTCACACAGGAAATCACTAGAAGTCTGGACCTCTTTAATAGGTATACCATGCATGATGCAGATGAGGACAGTGACACAGGGGAGATTAGCCAGGAGCATCATGTCATCGTAGAGTATGGATTATGATGAAGTTACTGGCTAAATCCTTCTGGACACATTACATTACAGTTCTCAGGAACCACGCAGTTTAAATTTTGTATCATGTGTGTTAATTTTAGTTCAACTTTCTTTGTCTCTCGACTGTATTCTGAAGGGAATATTCTGAAGTACAGTTCTTAGTGGAAAGTACTGTAAATTCATCATTAATCCCTTTGTATGTGAAGCACTTATAGAGGCTTCTGAAAAGATGACAAAAGTGCTGTATAAATACCAGTCTCTTTCTTTCCCCCTCCCTCTCACACCCTGGTGAACCTGCTGTGTATATTCACAATTTATTTTTGTCCCAGGCTTCCATTATTTGCTGCTTTTCTTTCATTTGCACAAAAAGTTATTTCTTTGTCAGAAACAATTGTTTAGAGTGGGCGATGTTACATTCTGGAGTGCAGCAACGCAGCAGCACCTGATGTAAGTACAATGAAATGTGACAGTCTTCCTTAATTCAGTAAGGTCAGAATCTGCCCTTCTTTATTCCATGTTATAATATAAAGAATTTGATACTTTAAAATATTTTCCTGGATGTAATATGATTTATACACAGGAGTGTAAATTGCTTAACAGTGAGTTATATACAGGACTGTAAATTGATCATAGTGCGTTATTTTAAACCCCTCTCCCTTGCCTCCTCGACTCTCACCTTCAATAAGTGTGATCAGCTCATGAACTTCAATGTCACTAAGATTGAGACCATCCGTTCAGCTGCCTCTGCCACTTCCCTCCCTTCCCCTGGCTCACCGGGCCAAACTTGCCCTAAGTTAGTTCCCCCCTGTCCTAGCCATGAATTGACCAACCAGCCTCCCTACCTCACCCCCATGTCAGCTGATATTGTAAATGGTTCCTGCTCCTCAGGTTCCGTCCGCCTCACCATCAAACCTGCCATCATCACCCCGCTCTGAAAAAAAACCCGACCCTCGACCCTCTGTCCTTGCAAGTTATTGCTCAATCTCCAACCTCCCTTTCCTCTCCAATGCCCTTGAACGTGTTGTCGTCTCCCAAATCCGTGCCCATCTTTCCCACAACTCCATGTTTGAATCCCTCCAATCAGGTTTGCACCCCTGCAACAGTACTGAAACGGCCCTTATCAAAGTCACAAATGACATCCTATGTGACTATGTGACTGTGATAAACTATCCCTCCTCGTCCTTCTCGACCTGTCTGCAGCCTTTGACACAGTTGAACACTCCATCCTCCTCCAACGCCTCTCCTCCGTCGTCCAGCTGGGTGGGACTGCACTCGTCTGGTTCCATTCTTATCTATCCAGTTGTAGCTAGAGAATCACCTACAATGGCTTCTCTTCCTGGAGTCTCCCAAGGACCCTTGACCCCCTCCTATTTCTCATCTACATGTTGCCTCTCGGTGAAATCATTCAAAAACACAGCGTCAGTTTCCAACATTTACGCTGATGACACCCAGCTCAACCTCACCACCACTTCTCTCTACCTCTTCACTGTCTCTGATTTGTCAGACTGCTTGTCCGACATCCAGTTCTGGATGACCAGAAATTTCTTCCGAATATTCATTCCCTCGCCACCAACTCCATCCCTCTCCCTGGCTACTGTCTGAGGCTGAACCAAATTGTTCGCAACCTTGGTGTTGTATTTGACCCCGAGCTGAGCTTCCGATCACATATCCACTCCATCACCAACACCTCCTAATTCCACCTCTATAACATCGCCCGACTTCGCTTCTGCCTCACCTCACCTGCTGTTGAAACCGTCATTAATGCCTTTTTAACCTCCAGACGTGACAATTACAATGCTTTCCTGGCTGGCCTCCCATCTTGCACCCTTCATAAACTTAAGCTCATCCAAAACTCGGCTACCCATTTCCTAATTCGCACCAAGCCCTGTTCACCCATCACGCCCGAGCTCGCTTGTCATGTATGTATGCTTGGGGTTACTAGCCACTAGGGGACGCTACTGTTGGAGGTCATTGGGCTGTACGGGCCAGGTATATAAAGCAAGCCACCATGTAATGTGGGCACTTTGGGCCTGAATAAAGTTGAGCCAGGTTCGCACCTGAGTGAGTTTACAGTATTCAGTCTATCAAGTTATTACATACATAACATTTGGCGACGAGGTAACTCAAGAACCTTCACATGCAAAATGAGCACCATTGGAATTCTGGAGAGATTCGTGGAAGGAGAGAACTGGTCGGATTTTATCGATCGCCTGGACCAGTACTTTGTGGCCAACAAAATGGAGGAAGCTACTGACGCCGTTAGGCGCTGGGCGGTTTTCCTCACTGTTTGCGGTCCGAAAATCTATGGCCTCATAAAGAATCTCCTCTCACCTGCACATCCAACGGACAAGGACTATGAGGAATTGCGTGCTCTGGTATGTGACTATCGCAAACCAAAAGAAGGCATCATCATCTCACGCGATCGATTTACACGCATGTTCGTTCTGAGGACCAGGATGTGTCAGAATTCGTTGCCGACCTAAGACGTCTTGCTGGGCCATGTAAGTTCGAAGACGCGTTGGGAGACATGCTGCGAGATTTCTTCATATTAGGAATCAACCATGTGGTGATTCTTCGGAAGTTATTGGCTACGGAGATGCTAGATTTGAGCAAAGATTTGAGCCCAGGCATGCATGATGATGGATGATAATTTAAGGCAGATATCATCGAAGAGTCAGAGCTCCACAGCAAGTACTGTAAACAAGATTGTGTCGTCGTATGGCAGAGCTGCCTATGGCAGGGCCTACTCGACTGCGTATGCGAAACCTGAAGCTGCTCAAAGTCCGCCAACGGGTAGGAATCCGATTTCACCCTGTTGGCATTGTGGGGGCAATCATTGGCATCATCAGTGTTGCTTTAAACAGTACATTTGTAAAGGCTGTTCGAAAGTGGGGCACCTTCAGCGAATGTGTCCACAACTGAGCAAGCGTGCTGCGACTCACCACATGGATGATGATGACCAGTCCAGCACGGACCTGGATATGCAACCCGAGATACCCGAGGAGGAAGTATATGGACTGTATTCGTTCCTGACAAAGAGCCAACTGATAATGGTTAATATGAAACTAATTGGCATGCCGGTATGAATGGAATTGGACACAGGTGCGAGTCAGTCGATAATGAGCCAAAGGACATTAGACAAGCTGTGGGACACTAAGGCTGTGAAGCCTAAGCTGAGTCCAGTCAATGCCAAGTTGCGTACTTACACCAAAGAACTCATACTGGTGATTGGCAATGCAGTAGTCAAGGTGTCTTATGATGGTCTGGTTCATGATCTACCGTTCTGGATCGTTCCAGGAAATGGTCCAACGTTGTTCGGCAGGAATTGGCTCAAAAAAATCAATTGGAATTGGAACGATATCAAAGCGTTGTCATGTGCTCAAATGCTGAGCAAATTTCCCTCGCTGTTTGAACCGGGCATCAGCAATTTCACGGGAGCCAAGGTGCAGATTCACCTGGACTCGGATGCAAGACCCATCCATCACAAAGCTGTTCTGTACATGATGAGGGGGAAGGTTGAAATTGAGCTGGATAGACTCCAACGTGAAGGGATCATATCACCGGTCGAATTTAATGAATGGGTCAGTCCCATTGTTCCTGTGTTGAAGAGTGATGGCACTATCAGGATTTGTGGAGACTACAAGGTCACGATCAACCGATTTTCGAAACAGGATCAGTATCCGTTACCGAAGGCTGATGACCTGTTTGCGAAGCTAGCCGTGGGAAGTTGTTCACTAAATTGGATCTGACGTCGGCCTATATGACACAGGAGCTCGTCGACACGTCGAAGAAACTTATGTGCATCAACACTTATAAAAGACTGTTTAGCTACAACAGGTGTCCTTTTGGAATTCGCTCGGCTGCAGCCATATTTCAGAGGAACATGGAGAGTCTACTGAAGTCTGTCCCTAGAACCGTCGTGTTTCAAGATGACATTCTGGTCACAGGTCATGACACTGCTGAACACCTGAACAACCTTGAAGAGGTTCTACATCGTCTGGACAAAGTGGGACTCAGGCTGAAATGTTCGAGGTGCGTCTTCATGGCACTGAAATTCGAATTTCTGGGGAGGAAGATTGCTGCTGATGGCATCAGGCCTACGGACTCGAAAACCAAGGCCATCAAAAATGCACCCAGGCCTCAGAATGTGACGGAGCTGCATTTGTTCCTTGGTCTACTCAACTACTTCGGTAATTTCTTACCTAGATTGAACACTTTATTAGAGCCACTGCACATGCTGCTCAGAAAATGCGACAATTGGGTTTGGGGTGTGTCTCAAGATATAGCTTTCGAGAAAGCTACAAATTTGCTTTGCTCTAACAAGTTGCTGGCACATTATGATCTGTGTAAGCATCTAGTATTGGCCTGTGATGCTTCATCATATGGGAATGGCTGCGTGCTCCAACAAACTAATGAGTCATCGGGTAAACTACAACCTGTTGCGTATGCTTCAAAAAGTTTGTCAAAGGCGGAAAGAGCTTACAGCATGATAGAAAATGAAGCTTTAGCCTGCGTGTATGGGTTAAAAAGATGCATCGGTACCTGTTTGGTCTTCAGTTTGAATTTGAAATGGATCACAAGCCACTCATTTCATTGTTTTCGGAAAACAAAGGTATCAATACCAATACATCGTCGCGCATCCAGAGGTGGACGCTGACATTATCTGCCTTTGATTATGTCATTCACCATAGACCTGGCACCGAGAATTGTGTCGATGCACTGAGCCGTCTGCCGTTGCCCACACCGGAGGTGGAGACGCCACAACCTGCAGATCTACTGTTAGTTATGGATGCTTTTGAGAGTGAAGGAACCCCTGTCACTGCTCAACAAGTTAGGACCTGGATCAGACAGGACCCAATTTTATCTGTTGTAAAATGTTGTGTCCTTAGTGGTGATTAGTCTGCTATACCTATGGAAATGTGAGATAAGACCAAACCTTACAACCGTTGCAAAGACGAACTATCCATTCAGTCAGATTGTTTACTGTGGGGTAATCGTGTTGTTATACCTAAGAAAGGCAGAGAGAAATTTGTACGTGATCTGCACAGCACTCATCCGGTATTGTCATGATGAAAGCCATCGCCAGGTCTCACGTATGGTGGCCTGGAATTGACTCTGATCTGGAATCAATTATGCATCAGTGCAACACTTGCATGCAGCTAAGCAAAGTACCAGCAGAATCTCCGCTGAGTCTGTGGTCGTGGCCATCCAAAACATAGTCGAGGATCCACATCGACTTTGTGGGTCCTTTCCTGGGTAAGATGTTTTTTGTTGTGGTGGATGCATATTCCAAGTGGACAGAGAGTACAATCATGTCATCTAGTACATCCACAGGTACCATTGAGAGCCTTCGTGTCATGTTTGCTGACATCGTTGTGAGCGACAACAGATCTTGCTTCACAAGTCTGGAGTTTCAAGAGTTCATGAAATTTAATGGTATTAAACATGTGAGGTCAGCACCATTCAAACCTGCCTCTAATAGTCAAGCAGAGTGTGCTGTCCAAACAATCAAGCAGAGTATGAAATGTGTAACTCAGGGTTCACTGCAGAGTTACAGGACAAGACCCCACATGTTTACCAGGGTTTCTCCTGCTGAACTATTGATGGAGAGGTCTCAAGACCAAGCTCTCTCTCGTCCATCCTGACTTGAACGATCATGTTGAAAACAGATGTCAAAATCAGCAGTGGTATCATGATCGTGCTGCTGTGTCACACGACATCTCTGTTAACGATCCTGTGTATGTGCTAAATTATGGTCAAGGTCCCAAGTGGGTCGCCAGTATTGTTACGGCCAAAGAGGGCAACAGAGTGTTTATTGTCATGCTCAAGAATGGGCAAACATGCAGTAAACATGTTGATCAGGTAAAGCTGCGGCACACGGATGAACTGGAACAAGTTGAGGAAGATACGATCAATGACCAACCAACCTATATTCATTCATCAGAGGACTCTACCGTCATCAATGAATCTGGACTTTCAATCGCTGACATGGTCATTGCCACTCCCATCAGATCGGCCACCCAGCCCCCAGTCATAACTGGCTCAGAACGCTCGCCCAGAACTGGAGTTGAATTGAGACGATCAATTCGTGAGCGGAAAGCGGAAAGCCCTGGACCGTCTTAACTTGTAAAAAGACTGATACTAAGATCATGAAGGGGGATGTTGTCATGTATGTATACTTGAGGTTACTAGCCAGAAGGGGATGCCACTGTCAGAGGTCATTGGGCTGTATGCATGTGTGTGCGGGCCAGGTATATAAAGCAAGCCACCATGTAATGTGGGCACTTTGGGCCCGAATAAAGTTGAGACAGGTTCGCACCTGAGTGAGTTTACAGTATTCAGTCCATCGAGTTATTACATACATAACATCGCTGAACTACATTGGCTTCCGGTCCTGCAATGCCTCGATTTAAAAATTCTCAGTCTTGTTTTCAAATCCCTGCAAGGCCTCGCCCCTCTTTACCTCTGTAACCTCCTCCAGCCCCACGGCCCCCTTGAGATCTCTGCCCTCCACCAATTCTGACCTCTTGCGCATTGGTGACTGTGTCTTCAGCTGCCAAGGTCCTAAGCTCTGGAATTCCCTCCCTAAATCTCTCCGCCTCTCTACCTCTTTCTCCTCTTTTAAGATGCTTCTTAAAACCTACCTCTTGGACCAAGCTTTTGGTCACCTGCGCTAATATCTACTTATGTGGCTCGGTGTCACATTTTGTTTGATAACGCTCCTGCAAAGCGCTTTGGGATGTTTTATTTTGTTAACGGCGCTGTGTAAATGCAAGCGTTGTTGTTGTGTACACAGGATTGTAGATTGGTGACAGTGAGACATATTGTTGATTGGCAGCGGATTTTATACAGCATTGTGGAATGGTGGCAGTGAGTTGAATGCAGGATTCTAGAGCTGTGTCAGAGAGTTTTCATAAAGTGTAACTAATGGTTGGCATTGAGTAACAGAAACAGTAATAGGCACCTGGCAGTGAGTTTCAAGGCTGTAACTGAATCAAAATGTTCTGATGATGTGCCAAATAATTCCTGATCCAAGGATAACATTCCTTTGGCAAACTAATTGTGTTTAGAAGGTTTAGCAATATTTTTTTCTCTCCCTTAGGTCTATGATACAGGCCCTTTATGTAAAAACCTGCTCTCTCTGCAGATCTAGAATGTCAGCTATAGCGGAATAGCTTACCAAATCGCTGCTCAGTTACCCTGCCACGTAGGACTTTGACTACTTGCACACACTTACTTTGTATGGTTTAGTTTGTGCACTGTAAGCATTCTCTAAATCAGATTATGCAGTGACAGCTCATGGTGTCCATTTCGAATTTTGCCCCTTTGTTACCGTTCCAATAGAATTATAGAAGTTATCAGCACAGAAACAGCCATTTCGGCCCATCGCGTCTGTGCTAGCTCTTTGCCAGAGCAATCCAAAGCTAGCCCACTGCCTTGCTTAAAATCAGAGAATGGTTACAACACAGAAGGAGGCCATTCGGCCCATCAAGCCTGTGTTGTCTCTCTGCAAGAGCACTTCAGCCAGTCCCACTCCCCCGCCCTTTCCCCGTAGCCCTGCAAATATTTTTCCTTCAGGTACTTATCTAATTCCCTTCCGAAAGCCACGATTGAATCTGCCTTCACCACCCTTTCAGGCCGTGATTTCCAGATCCTAACCACTCGCTGCGTAAAAACGTTTTTGGTTCTTCTGCCAATCACCTTAAATCTGTGACCTCTGGTTCTCGACCCTTCCACCAATGGGAACAGTTTCTCTCTATCTACTCTGTCCAGACCCCTCATGATTTTGAACACCTCTATCAAATCTCCTCTCAACCTTCTCTGCTCCAAGGAGAACAACCCTCTAAGGCCTTCACATCCTTCCTAAGGTGCAGTGCCCAGCATTGGACGCAATGCTCCAGTTGAGGCCGAATCAGTGTTTTATAAATAATCATAACTGCCTTACTTTTGTACTCTATGCCTCTATTTATGAAGCTCAGGATCCTGTATGTTTTTAACTGCTTTCTCAACCTGCCCTGCCACTTTCAACGATTTGTGCACATATACCCCAAGGACTCTCTGTTACTGCATCCCCTTTAGAATTGTACCCTTTAGTTTATATTGCTTCTCCTAGTTCTTCTTACCAAAATGTATCATTTCACCCTTTTCTGCATTAAATTTCATCAGCCACGTGTCCACCCATTCTACCAGTCTGTCTATGTCCTCTTGAAGTCTATCACTGTCCTCCTCACTGTTCACTATACTTCCAAGTTTTGTGTCATCTGCAAATTTTGAAATTGTGTCCTGTACACCCAAGTCCAAGTTATCAAGAAAAGCAGTGGTCCTAGTACTGATCCCTGGGGAACACCACTGTATACCTTCCTCCTGTCTGAAAAACAACTGCTCATCACTACTCTCTGTTTCCTGTCACTTAGCCAATTTTGTATCCATGCTGGCATTGTCCCTTTTATTCCATGGGCTTCAACTTTGCTGGCAAGCCTATTATGTGGCACTTTACCAAACGCCTTTTGGAAGTCCGTCTACACCACATCAACCGCATTGCCCTCATCAACCCTCTCTCACCACATCCAAAAACTCAATCAAGTTAGTTAAACATGATTTGCCTTTAAGAAATCCGTGCTGGCTTTCCTTAATTCATCCATATTTGTCCAAGTGACTGTTAATTTTGTCCCGTATAATCGTTTCTAAAAGCTTCCTCACTACCGAGGTTAAACTGACTGGCCTGTAGTTGCTGGGTTTATCCTTACACCCTTTTTTGAACAAGGGTGTAACATTTGCAATTTTCCAATCCCCTGGCACCCCGCCCCCTCCCCCCCCCCTCCCCCTGTATCCAAGGAGGATTGGAAGATTATGGTCAGTACCTCCGCAATTTCCACCTTTACTTCCCTCAGCATCCCAGGATGCATCCGATCCGTTCCTGGTGACTTATTTACTTTAAGTACAGCCAACCTTTCTAGTACCGCCTCCGTATCAATTTTTATTCCATCCAGTATCTCAACTGCCTCCTCTTTTACTATGATTTTGGCAGCATCTTCTTCCTTGGTAAAGAGAAATGCAAAGTACTCATTTAGTACCTCAGCCATGCTCTCTGCCTCCACATGTAGGTCTCCATTTTAGTCCCTAATCAGCCCCACCCTCCTCTTACTGCCCGTTTGCTATTTATGTCCTTACAGAAGACTTTTGGATTTCCTTTTATGTTAGCTGCCATTTTATTCTCATACTCTCTTGTTGCTCCTCTTATTTCCTTTTTCACTTCCCCTCTGAACTTTCTATATTCAGCCTGGTTCTCACTTGTATTCTCAACCTGACATCTGTCATACGCTCCCCTGTTCTGCTTCATCTTACTCTCTATCCCTTTTGTCATCCAGAGAGCTCTGACTTTGGCTGCCCTACCTTTCCCCCTTGTGGGAATGTACCTCGACTGTACCCAAACCATCTCATCTTTAAAGGCAGCTCATTGTTCAATTACAGTTTTCCCTGCCAATCTTTGATTCCAATTTACCCGGGCCAGATCCATTCTCAACCCACTAAAATTAGCTTTCCTCCAATTAAGTATTTTTACTCTAGATTGCTCCCTGTCTCTTTCCATAGCTAGTCTAAACCTTATGATACTATGATCACTGTTCCCTAAATGTTCCCCTACTGACACTTGCTCTACTTGACCAATCTTATTCCCCAGAACCAGATCCAGCAATGCCTCCTCCCTTGTTGGGCCGGAAGTGTACTGATCAAGAAAGTTCTCCTGAACACACTTCAGAAATTCTTCCCCCTCTCTGCCCTTTACACTATTATTATCCCAGTGTATATTCGGATAGGATTATCACTACCCTATAGTTCTTGCACTATTTCCCTGCAAATTTGCTCCTCTATATACTTCCCACTAGTTGGCGGCCTATCGAATATACCTAGTAGTATAATGGCACCTCTATTGTTTCTCAACTCCAACCAAAGAGATTCTAGCATAAGAACATAAGAAATAGGAGCAGGAGTCGGCTATTTGGCCCCTCGAGCCTCCTCTGCCATTCAGTAAGATTATGGCTGATCTGATCCTGGCCTCAACTCCACTTCCCCGCCCACATTCTGTCCTTGACCCCTCCAGGACATCCTCTCTCTCCCTCACCCTATGCCATCCTTTGTTTCAAATGTTAACATATTCTATCCTTAAATGATGCAATAGTATTTGCCGCAACTACTCACCGTGGCAAAGCATTCTGTGCTCCGACAAGTGTGTGCATTAAGATTCATGTTTATAAATGAAATGTTTCATAATAATAAGCCATTCAAAAGATGTGTGATCTTTGTTACTGAATTGTAAGTTGGTCTCAGCGTTGTAGAGTGGCCACTGGTTCTCTGGAGCATCGCAATATGAAGTTACTGGTCCCTGCAGTTCAATGGCAGAACTAAATTACAAGAAACATTATAGCTGATGAATGTTTTAACTACTGACAACTGGTCTTTAATATAAATTTTAAAAAATCAATGAGTAAGATTGTTAATTATTAATGCACACTTAAGTTTATATTCACAGCCTAAAGACTGAGCCGAGTAGAAATAGCACTGAAATATTAATGCGCATCTGTCAAATTGGAAGAGTCAAAATAATCCCCAGCATTTTCTTGTTATATTAGTTTACCTGCGCATTTAATCAAAGTGACCGTGTATATGAAGCATGAATATTTAATATCATTGTATTTTACACATGTCTTTCTGTTGGTTGTAAAGGCCCTATGTGAAATAGGTTTTGACAACCTCAGCCCAGGTGGGCTTTGGGCCTACACCACCAACCTGCTCTTAACTTGCACTAAATTAGCAAAACCATTGTTTGTACCTTCCCCTTTGGAAGTCACTGACTAATGCTGTGATAAATTTGCAATTAGCTAGTTGCACTCTCATACCTCATTCAAGTACAAACATAGGAATATAGGAGCAGGAGCAACCCCGCGAGCCTGTACCACCATTCAATTAGCTCACAGCTGATCTGTATCTCAACTCCATCCACCCACCTGTAATACCCCAACCAAACAAAGATCTATCAATCTCAATTTTGAAATTTACAATTAACAACAACAACAACTTGTATTCATATAGCACCTTCAACGAAGTGAAACGTCCCAAATCACTTCATACGGGTATTATGAGACAAAAAATTTGACAGCGAGCCACATAATGAGAAATTAGGGAGAGGTGACCAAAGGCTTGCTCAAAGAGGTAGGTTTTAAGAAGTGTCTTGAAGGAAGAAAGAGAGGTAGAGAGGCGGAGAGGTTTAGGCAGGGAGTTCCAAAGCTTGGGGCCTAGGCAACAGAAGGCACAGCCACCGATGGTTGAGTGATTATAATCAGGGATACTCAAGAGGGCAGAATTAGAGGAGCGCAGACCACTTGGGGGGCGGGGTGGAGGGGGGAGGGGTGCGGGGGCATTGAAGGGCTGGAGGAGATTACAGAAACAGGGAGGGGCAAGGGCATGGAAGGATTTGAAAACAAGGTTGAGAATTTTGAAATCGAGATGTTGTTTAACGGGAAGTCAATGTAGGTCAACGAGCACAAGGGTGATGGGTGAGCGGGACTTGGTGCACGTTAGGACATGGGCAGCTGAGTTTTGGATCACCTCTAGTTTGCGTAGGGCAGAATGTGGGAGATCAGTCAGGAGTGCGTTGGAATAGTTAAGTCTTGACCCTCACCCCCTCAGCCTCAACATATTTTTGGGGGAGAGAGTTCCAGAATTCCACTATCCTTAGTGTGAAGAAGTGCTTCCTGACATCAACCATGAATGGCCTAGCTCAAATTTTAAGATTTTGCCCCTTGTACTGGACTCCTCCATCAGAGGAAATATTTTCTCTCTATCTACTCTATCAATTCCTTTAATCATCTTAAACACTTCTTGCAGTGTGAGCCTGTATAATAAGTGTTGATGGGTTATTGGACGGGAAGGTATTACAGCTGAGCCAGATCTGACATTACCAGTGTGCACATAGGCACACTTTGCAGCAGGATTAAGTCAATAGTCGTCAGGAACCAGGGCTGATTTCTCCCCTCCCCAACCCAGAGGTGCTGAAGCCAATTATACTGCTCTACAACCACCATGCGGATTAACTGAGTACAGACTGGGGAGGGAGCCAGGGATAGTCCTGAAATTGTTAGTCACTCAAGGGAGGCCATAACACTGGTATAGGAAGTGGATAATCCCACACTGGTGTATTGTGGGGTACCCTTCTCAGTTTGGAGTTACAGTGGGCTGGATTTTCGGCTTTGATCATTTTGGGACGGTAATGGCGGCAGGGCGGTAAAGTTTGCGCCCGGGAACAGTTTGCGCCTCAGTAGGTAAGTTTGGGCAGCTGAGCATAAGAACATATAAGAATTAGGAACAGGACTAGGCCATCTAGCCCCTCAAGCCTGCTCCGCCATTCAACAAGATCATGGCTGATCTGGCCGAGGACTCAGCTCCACTTACCCGCCCGCTCCCCGTAACCCTTAATTCCCTTATTGGTTAAAAATCTATCTATCTGTGACTTGAATACATTCAATGAGCTAGCCTCAACTGCTTCCTTGGGCAGAGAATTCCACAGATTTACAACCCTCTGGGAGAAGAAATTCCTTCTCAACTCGGTTTTAAATTTGCTCCCCCGTATTTTGAGACTGTGCCCCCTAGTTCTAGTCTCCCCGACCAGTGGAAACAACCTCTCTGCCTCTATCTTGTCTATCCCTTTCATTATTTTAAATGTTTCTATAAGATCACCCCTCATCCTTCTGAACTCCAACGAGTAAAGACCCAGTCTACTCAAGCTCTGAGTCAGGAGGCACAGTGCTAAGGGAGGCGTTGTACACCTCTCTTGGGCGCAAGCCTGAGAAACTTCCGAGCTAAAGAGTCGGGTCGGGAGCGCTCCGAGAGTCGCCTGGGGAGAGAAAAAAACCTGAAAAAATCCACAAAGATATTCCGAAAACATTGCCCACACAACATAAATCGCAAAAAAAATTAAAAGATCAAACTATCACACTTACTTTAGGAGTCTATTACTCACCATTCTGCAGTCGGTATCTTTGGACCGCCTGATTTCCCAGGGGTTCACTGTGGGGCCCACTGCGGGATGTCCGGGTCAGGCTAAAGTCAAAACTCACACCGGTGTCACAACCAGGGGCGTTGCACACAGCACAGCTCTTCCGGGCGGTGCTGCTCCGCGCCGTCCCGGACCTGAGGATCGCTGCGGGGCGCTGGAGGCTGACCGCCCGGCCAGAACGCCTCACCGCCGAGATAAGGGAACGTGTTTGTTTCCACAGTATTGACATTTTTCATCTCGATCAGCACAAAAGTTCACATCTTTTTAATGTGTCCTTGAGTAATGAATTTAATCTGCTTCCAAACCATGCTTTTGGTACGAAATGTCATTGTCGCCAGATCCCGCCACAAACTCCTTTTCCTAGCCACCGACTCCCACTGCCTAAGGCTGAACCAGACTGTTCGCAAACTTGACTCTGAGCTGAGATTCCGACCCCATAGCTTCTCCAAGACCAAGACCGCCTATTTACACCTCTGTAACATCGCCCGTCTCCGCCCCTGTCTTAGCTCATTTTCTGCTGAAACCCTGATCCATGCCTTTGCTCACTCTAGACTTGACTACTCCAATGCTCTCCTGGCCTGTCTCCCACCGTACACCCTCCATAAACTGGAACTCATCCAAAACTCTGGTGCCCATGTCTTAACTCGTGCCAAGCCCTGCTCACCCATCACCCCTGTGCTCGCTGACCTACATTGCCTCCCAGTCCTGCAACACCTCAGTTTTAAAATTCGCATCCTTGTTTTCAATCCCTCCATGGCCTCAGCCCTCCCTCTCTCTTTCTATAACCTCCTCCAGCCGTACAACCTTCCAAAATCTCTGCATTCCTTCAATTCTGGCCTCTTGCGCATCTCCAATTTTCTTCGCTCTCCCATTGGCGGCTGTGTCTTCAGCTGCCTTGGTCCGAAGCTCTAGAATTCCCTTCCAGACCCGTGAATGTAAAAGATCCTATGGCACTATTTCGAAGAAGAGCAGGTGAGTTATCCCTGGTGTCCTGGCCAATATTTATCCCTCAATCAACATAATAAAAACAGATTGTCTGGTCAATATCAAATTGCTGTTTGTGGGAGCTTGCTGTGCACAAATTGGCTGCCGTGTTTCTCACATTACAACAGTGACTATATTCCAAAAGTACTTCATTGGCTGTAAAGCGCTTTGAGATGTCCGGTGGGCTTGAAAGGCGCTATATAAATGCAAGTCTTTCTTTTCTTTCTTTAAATCTTACTACCTCTCCCTCCTCCTTTAAGATGCTCCTTAAAACCCTCCTCTTTGACCAAGCATTTGGTCACTTGTCATAATAGCTCCTTATGTGGCTCGGTGTCAAATTTTGTTTGATAACCACTCCTGCGAATTGCCTTGGGATGTTTTACTATGTTAAACGAGCAATATAAATGCAAGTTGTTGTTGTTCTTACATCACACGTGCAATGACATTGTACAGCACCAGTGACGTAGTAATTTAGAGTGCAAATCCCACCATGGCAGATTCTGAAATAGAATTCAATGTTGGGGTTGGCATCATTTTAATAATGATAGAAGCTGCCATATTGGTGTAAAGACTCAACTGCTTCATTATTCTCCGGTTTCAAAGGAAATTTTCCACCTTTAAGCTAGTACATGTGACCCTAGTCCCACACATAGGCTGGAATCTTACCAGCCGTGCGAATGTGGGTTTGGAGGCGGGCCTACTGTCAAAATGGCCGTGATTGACAACGGGGCGGGATCCCGTTCTGAACTCGCCTCCTTGTCAGGTTCCAAAGTGCCGGGTCTGGCTGCGGTTCAGACCGCACACCACGTGGCGGGCCAGCCTATTAACATCATTAAGAAGTGGTTTAGAGGTATTTATAAAGAATTTACCAGGTACCATTTTTCCAAGTTTTTCAGCAGCTTCCCGTCGCTCGGGCTTCACTTCAGGTAAGTGTGTCGGGTTTTCAATGACTTGCCTTTGCTTTGACCAGTTGACAGCTGCAGAAGTCGTATAAAAGCTATCATTTCACAGCTGTTCATTTTCCAATCTCATAGGCTGAAGCCTTCAGGATTTGGAAGACACTTTTGAGTTGTATGCAGGTTGGAAGTGTTTGCAGTGAACTCTCTATCTACTGTCACCTCCTTGGAAAAACCTCTCTCATCACTGACAGATCGCTTCTGTCATCTCAACTTCAGCTGCCATCTATTCCAGCAGCATCGTTGCCCTTGAGAAAATCTCACCTTGGTCCTCAGAATCCCACTGTGATCAGCCTCAACACCAACATCACTAAACACACCAACAACTACAACATTACCAACCTTCTCCACAATCACCTGATGCTGCACAGGACACAGGGCATCAGCATCTGAGCACATTGCTGCCCGGGACGCCAGGAATGGCCTCATCATGGCTACATTTACTTCACTTGACGCTGTACACCCAGGCTGCCACATGATGTGCCAGGTTGGCACCACCCCACACCAGCACCATAAACCATCCCTGCAATGTCCAGGCCATTCCTTTCACACTCATCACCATTGTGGGGGTTACCCTTATGTCTCACCATTCACTACAACTCACTAAGACACTTCCAAAAGTTCACCCAAATCTGTCCAAGAACGCAAACTGTTCAAAATAAAGATTTCAATGTTTGACAACACATTAGCAGAAACTCTACATGAACATTGGCTAAAAGATCCAAATGCCTATTCTTGTGTGTTGTTAGTTGGTATGATTGGACAAGGATGAGGGTGAATGTGAGGGGTGCCTAGTGAGATGGGGAAGTGATCATGTAGATAGAGAGAGAGGGATGGGTGGAGGTGCAAGGTAAGTTGGTGTAAGTAAGGATATGCAGGAGTAGGGTAGGGAAGGCAGAGTGATGGGGATGTGATGAGTGGCACTGCAGGATAAGCTTGAGTGTGGCTTTGCAGTAATGTTTTCTGATCCACTGAGATCATTGAAAGGTTTGTGCCACTGCAGCCAACTCCTCCTGACGATATCCTTGCTTGTGCCCCCCTGTGCAATGTGCAACCAGGCTGCATTGGTATCCTGGGGGAGGTCCCTTCTGCCCATTGGTAGGGAAGAGAACCTTCCTTCGTGCTGTGACTCCCTCCATGAGCCTGGATGCAGCCGTGCGACTCTGTGCAGCGCTTGTCAGTGATTGCAGCACCTCAATGCTGTAGAACACTGACAGAACAACTGTCAAAGTCAATGTGGCCATGGTCCTTTAAGGAAACAGGCTGATGACGCATCATCAAATGGCGTCATCAGACTCGCTTTCTTCAATTGGCCGAGAACCTCACAGGGCGGGCTTAACAAGCTCCATCAACGGAAGATTCTTCACACGGTTGGCGAGATCGCGGCCTAAGTGGTTGAATCTTAATGTCCTCAGGGCAACCAGGGATGGACAATAAATGCGGCCTTGCCAGTGTCCCCCACATCCCGAGAACAAACTGAAAAAAGAATTCGCCACATTTAAAAGTTTCCTCAAATCTAACTCTTTGACCATATGTTTGGCAATCTCTGCTCTCTCCCCATCCTTGATGAAGCACCTTGCAACATTCCTATACAAGTGAAAGCTATTGTTGCTGCCCTGAGTCATTAAGTGCTATCTTGGGCTGCAAATGGACCACACCAGGAAAGAATCCTAGGGCCAGACTTTCTATAAAGGCCCTCAACACCCGATTGTCCGCTGAGAAGGAAAGCTAACGTTTGCCAAAAAAAGCTGGCAAGAATGTCCATTTTGAAGGTAAAAGTAAGTAGAACTGATCGCTGGGCGAGAAAATGGGCGTTGCACACTCATTCTCAGCGGTCTTCTCGGCGGCTAAGTGCAAAGTTAGACAAATGGGCGGTCGTTACTGAAATGGACGGTAAGTAGAAAAATTTAGTCCAAGGCTGCGGTTGGGCCTAGGGAGGGGGGAAAACTTAAAAAAATAATGTCATAAAAGGAAATAAACACATACAAAGCATTCCCAAGACAGTTTTAACCCTAATCACCAAGTTAACATTTTAAATAAATAATTAAAGACATTTTCACTTACCTTTATTTGTAGGGGCCCCCCTTACCGCCCTGCTTAAGCAGCTTTTACAGGGCCTCTCGGCGATCTGGACGTCGGCGGTTGAGGCCAAACTTACGCGGTTGTTCTCGGCGTTGCACGTGGGCTATTTGGTCCCGGCGGGCGACTTCAGATGTGGGCGATAACGTTCAAAAACTTACATGGAAACTCTCACCGGGCGAAAAACCAACTGTAGCGCCGAGAAAATCGGCGACAATGAAGCCGAAAGTCTGGCCCATAGAATAGAATCATAGAATATTTACAGCACAGTAGGAGACCATTTGGCCCGTCGAGTCCGTGCCGGCTCTCTGCAAGAGCACTTCAGCTAGTCGCACTCCCCGGCTCTCTCCCAGCAGCCCTGCAAATTATTTTCCTTCAGGTATCTACCCAATTCCTTTTTGAAAGCTATGATTGAGTCTGCCTCCGCCACCCTCTTAGGCAGTGCATTCCAAATCCTAACCACGCCTTGCGTAAAAAGGCTTTTCCTCATGTCGCCTTTGGTTCTTCTGCCAATCACCGTAAATCTGTGTCCTCTGGTTCTTGACCCTTCTGCCAATGATCGATCACCGTTTGATTCTGGGCCTAATGTCGAGGGTGCGACCAGGAACAATTCCTGCCCATCTTTTCCTCTTTGCCTTGACCAAATCGTGGCTCTTCCTCTCTGTGTGGCAGAGTGCCGCTCCAAGATTCTGAGTCAGCGCAACTGTTGCACTGTCCTGGGTGCCTGCCTGTGACACGGCAATGACCCTACCCCCAGGATTTGGGACTGAGTCATGGAAGGACCAAAGTGATGGGAGGAATTCCCGCCCTGCCAGAATTTCTATCCCGAGTGTAATATTAATTTAACGAGCTGTGGAGTAATTGTGGTTAAATTGCGACTGCTTCCCCTCGCGCCTTTCAACATGCAATGTGAACAGTGGAATTGAGGTCAGCAGAGATCTTCAAATTGGCTGAGTTTGCCAGCTTGGGAGTCTTGTGTATCACTGCTGCCTATTTGCTGTTTAATGTTCGGAAGTCTTTGTATTATAGAGCTTCACCTAGTGCACTACTGCTCCACCTAATGGACTACTGTGGTAATGCAACTGCTGCTGTAAATACAATAAAAGTCACATGATGTATTGGAGCCATCTTGGGTAGTGTGTTGTTAGTGATGTCAAAGTCCTGAGATTAGGATGGGACATTTGAGGGGATTTGTTTCCACCTTACAGTATAACTTTATGGGCTAGACTTTCGGCAACATTCCACCCATTTACCGCCCATATTACCATCCATTTTCTGTTTTGTAAGCCATTACCGCCCATTATTTGCTTTGTGGAAACTAGCGCCCACTTATCGCCCGTATACCGCCAGTGGTAAATTCGGCAGCCTATTAACACCGGCGGTAGTTTTAGGTGATTTTCCATGCATTTCAACGTGCACCACCCAAATACTGCCCAGATTACCGCCCAGCGCTAAATTTGGCAATTCGCCCAAATACCACCGAAATTACTGGTGGCATAATGTACCACCCTGAAAAAGCTGCACTT
The DNA here is from genome assembly GCF_044704955.1 of Pristiophorus japonicus. Taxonomy (NCBI): domain Eukaryota; kingdom Metazoa; phylum Chordata; class Chondrichthyes; family Pristiophoridae; genus Pristiophorus; species Pristiophorus japonicus. Next base: position 83,604,274 of record NC_091992.1, read on the forward strand.
ACCTGACCCTAACCCAACGGTACAGACGCCATGTTTTAAAATGGATGTACTTGAAGAAAAGCCTGCTTCAAGTTGGAGGGAGCATTAAAATCATTCTTGAGTAGATTTTAAGGGTGTTTGAAATCAATGCTCATAATCTGAGGGTATAGTAGTGTATCTGGATTAGATTTTTGGTTGTTTAAGAGAAATTGAATAATTTTTGATAGTTCAGAGGACTTTTAAAGGAATGGGGCCTGCAATTTCTCAGCCAATATTGCTAACTAATTATATGCTGCAGAATTGAGTTGGAAGAAGGTTTATTGAGGAGCATTATGTGCCTAATCAAAGAGGTGGCAGACTGCTGAGGAGGAAGAGGAGGAGGAGGAGACCTTACACCCAACGCAGTTACAGGGATAAGCAATCATACCTGGAGCTGTCCGATACAGCGTGCGTTAGAAGGCTGCGCTTCCGAAAGGAGGTCATTAATGAAATATGCCGGCTAATTAAAGGAGACCTGCATTCGGCAGGTGACAGAAGCGCTTTACGCATGAAGGTTTGACTTTATAAACTTCCCAATGACCAGGGAGACACAGGGTGAGAGGGCTTTGGGGTTCTCGAGAAAAGCAAACTTCCCCAAGGTCCAGGGCACAATAGGCTGTACGCACATCGTTCTGCGAGCACCTTTAGAGGATGCAGAGGTGTTTCGGAACCGAAAGGGATTGCACTCCCTGAATGTGCAGCTCGTTGTCGACCACAAGCAAAAATCATGGCAGTAAATTCCAATTTTCCAGGGAACATCCATGATGCGCACATCTTGCGTGTGAGCACTGTCTCCGACCTCTTTAGGTGTCAGCCACAAGGGTCAATGCTAGATGCTTGGTGACAAAGGATACGGCCTCGCCCCCACTCTGTAAGTCCCAGACAGATGCTGAGCATCACTACAATAACAGCCACATAGCCATAGGCAATATCGTCGAAAAGACAATCAGAGTGCTGAAGCAGAGCTTCAGACGCCTGGACCACTCTGGAGGCAGCCTACAATACCACCCTGAGCAGGTCGTAAAGTTAATTGTGGTGTGTTGCACGTTGCACAACTTAGCAATCACAAGGGGACAGGAAATGCCACAGGGGACTGCAGGACCACCTCAGGACAGAGGGAACGAGGCTGAGGGAGAAGCGGAAGAGGAAGGGGATGAAGAGGAGGTCGTGAAGGATGAGGAGGAGTCTGGTGATGGACCCATGACACCAATCACCCCTACACCGCAGGAGAAGCCCCGTAGTAGTTATGCTGCAGCAAAACTGTTACGTCAGCAGCTCACAAATGAACGCTTTGCTCGAACGGTGAACGTTAAGTTTAAACCTTGCCTGGCCAGTGTTTACAACCCTTGTATTGATTGCTGACCCCACATTTTGTAAAAGTGAGTAACAATAATTGTTAAGTTCAATAACATTTTATAAATTATGAAAAATGTTTTTTGTCAAATAAATTAATAAATAATAAATAAATCTTTTAAAAATAAATTTGCAACAAATTTTAAACAAAGCAACAAGATTGAAAAAATTAAACATTAAACTTTAAACATTAAACCCACAACACCCCAAACAGTAAACAAGTTTTCGTTAAACACAACACCCACAAGGCGCCCTCCCCCCAAACAATACACAGTAAACAATTTTTCATTAAAGGTTAACGTTTCTTGATTAAACAACCCCCTCACCCCCCAGCAACCTGCCAACAAATCTACCTGCGAGCACCATTCCCACCGCCTCGCCCCACCCCCTCCACCTCACCCCCAATTGTTTTTGGGCATCACCTCTACCCCTGCCCCTGCCCGAGTTGGGACCAGTGCGTTGTGCAGCAGGGCGCCCCGGGGTGTGACGGTGGCAGCGCCCTGTGTGGGGAATCTGGAGAAGAGGGAGCGTCTTTGGAGTCAGAAGTATCGCTATGCTCCTGACTCCCATGTGCTGTCGGCAGTTGTGGTACAACACCTTGGGGTTCAGTGTCGTACACCGATTCCAGCATCTGCCGCATGGTATCAATGGAATCGGCGATTTGCTGCATCACCGCAATCCGATTGTCATGCTGATTGCGCTGCGATGTTTCCGGCTAGTCCACCAATTGCCTGGAGGAGCTCTCGACCAATGTCGACGCTCGCCCTAGACAGCGCAACCATGTCCAGTTCTCTGTCTGCCTGTCTTGCAGCACGCCTCCCCTGCCGAATCAGCCTCCGGGTTTCGGCACGGGGGCTGTACCACTCGGTGTGCCATGCTGCACACCGCTTGGTCCCACCACTTCCTCGGAGCCGAATCCATGAAATGTGGATTTGACTGAGGAAGAGGTGGCCGCAGGTATTACGGACCCTTCAGTTCCCATTCCCCCCACTTCTACATCCAACGGTACATCCTGGGGGGGGGGGGGGGAGGGAGGGTTCAGAAAGCCAGGTGATTTCATCATCATCATCATCCTCCTCTTCAGTGTCATCTCTGATCAAAAGCACTACAATCAGCTCTACATGCTGATGCTCCTGGTCAATGGGAAAACATAACAGAAGAGGTAAGGGAGGGAAGGTCAGGGTGACATCTTAATGCTTACTTTGCGCAGACATATGTGGAGGAGCAACATTACTGCATTATATATCACCGAGAGACGCTACATGCAATGAACATGAACAGAATTTACAGAGACTGCATGGCATTATAATAAGATTTCATGACGTTCCCAGAATTGCATTACATCACTTGGCATCATTTATACATTATGTTCATATGACTATATTCCATGACTATATTACATGAATGCTGCATGGCCCGGGGATTATGCGTGACTTACGTTGTGCCAACACCAGATCTGCACCCCCACGGGTGGCCGAGCGATCATGTGCCCCTGTAAGGTCTGCTGGCCTTCCTCCGTTGCACCAACGTTCACTTCTGTTGAAAGCGATTTTTTTCTGAAAAGATGACAATAGCATGGTATAAGATAATTGCCCAGGTACTAGTACCCACCCCCAATGCCTTTCAACACTGTCCCATTAATGCACCGTTAGCATGCAAGTGATGCATGATAAACACATCTTTATTAATTACAGGAAATCAATGTAATAACATCGTTTATAGTAATAATGTGTAACATCAAGTTTACCAAGATTAACAAAATCACAATATGGCAGTTTTACATTTTAAGTAATGAGTCAGTGCATCATTAAAGTTATTAAAGTTATGAAAGTTATTACTTATTCTGGCGGCAGAAACAAGGTCGTTCCAGCGCTTGCGGCACTGGACTGGTCCCCGACAGACCTGGGCAACCAAGGACACCACCTTGGCAATCTCTGCCCATATTCGCTGATAGACGGGCGGGCTGGGTTTTCCACAACCACACCGGGTCAATTGGTCCCACTGTGCCGCCACTTCGTGGACAAAAGCAGCTTGGGCTTCCATTGTAAATCTCTTTGCCCTCTTTCTCCCTCCTCCCTCTGCTTCGACCATCAACTAATCTTCCATTTTATAATATTTATAATATTTTTTATTATTAATAATAATAACAATATTATTATTTATTTATAATAGTATAATGTTATAATGGTATAATATTGTGTATAGAATAGTATGCTATTATATGCAATCAAAGATATAGGCACACAAGAACTGCAATGATAAGCTATTAAAACAGGCTGCTAGACGATTGTTCCTCCCTCTCTCTCTCCCTCTCCCCTCCTCCCTTCTTCATCTGCACATGCGTGGGCTGACCCCTGACCCCCGAATCGCGGGAAAAAGAAGAAATAAACGCGCATGCGCAGTAAGGCCGTTGCCAATGACACTGGCGTTACACAAGGAAAGTATACCAATCCCGCGCGCCCACTACCGCTACTGCTACCGTCGGGGAAAAAAAACAAAACCAGTGACTTTGGATCTTAGAGGTATTCAGGCGGTATTGAAAAGTAGAGAAGTTCATACCGCTCGAACACCGCCGAGATATGGGCGGTAACGGTATAAATGGAAAGTCGTTTCTCTCCACCTGACCCCTATGCAATACATCATTCTTTGCTGGTCAGGGAGGCTGGCCAGTTGACTTGCTTCCAGTTAGTTTGCCGTGAGTAATCAGCAGGAGGACATCGGGGATGGCCCAAAGTGTTTTGCCCTCTTAATTTTGTCTTCCACTCTACGAGGAAGATTTTTGGGCTTTGCTAACCCCTGTCCCGATGAGCCGGCTTCGAAGATGTGCAAAGCTGGTGGCTCAGTCGTGACCCAGTGGGTAGCACTCTCAGCTTTGAGTCAGAAGATTGTGGGTTCAAATCCCACCCCAGAAACTTGAGCACAAAATCTACGCTGACGCTCCAGGCTCACACTGGGAGGTGCCAGCTTTCGGATGAGACGTTAAACCCAGAGACCCCATCAGCCCATCTCAGGTGGATGTAAAAGATCGCACGACACTACTTCAAAGAAGAGTTCTCCCGGTGTCCTGGTCAACATTTATCCCTCAACCAAAAGAGATGATCTCGTCATTATCTCATAGCTGTTTGTGGGAGCTTGCTGATCGCAAATTGATTGTTGCATTTCCTACATTACAACAGCGACTACACTTCAAAAATGACTTCATTGGCTGTAAAATTGTTTAGGACGCCTCGATGTTGTGAAAGGCGCTATATAAATGCAAGTTTTTCTTTTCATCCCAGCGACTTATAGTATCACATGATGGAGCCGTGATCCACTTTGCTTCTCAGCTGCTGGCCCAACTCAGATCTTGCAACATTTATCTTACAATAGTTCAGCAAAAGTTTGCAGGTAGTTCAATTAAATGATGCTGTCGTTTTAATTATACAATACACCAATCTTAATGAAACACGTGGCTTAGGAAGGTCGAAAAGCAGAATGAAACCAGTCCAAGTCAAATAAACCAAGACAAATAATTCAGTGATCTCGGGGCATCCACCAGAGGCAATGAGATTCTGTTAAATCGTTTTCTTTCTTGACAGGTGTACAGGAAACAACACTGAGCCAGAAGGCCAGAGATTGCGTTTTTCCTGGGTTTGTTTTTTTTTCAAATCTAAAGACTGCATATGGCTAATAGATCATCATTTATATAAATACCCAGTGAATCTCCATGGCTTTGCTCCCGGTGAGCTGGATTATCCGCTGTCTCTTTTAGCTGTGCATGTGCTAACAGGCTGAGAGAGGTTAAATCAGCACTTTGGAGCGACACGAACAGGTGTTGCTATTCCTGTAAGGCTCACATGTAATGGCAGTAACCGGACTATGCAAACCAAGCAGCCCCTGAACTAGACACCTGCCTGTCTTTTTCTGAGGTGTAAATATTAGGAATAATGCACTGTGAATTCTCTACAGCCTGCAGAAAACAGGTAAAGGGTTCCAGTTAAAAATTAACTTGACATTATTCAGATAGACACAAAAAATGGGCACCTCTTAAATTTCTGGATTTTTGACCATTTGACTATGGTAAGATTCGGGTATCATTTTTACTCAGGTGTCAGCCATGGCTCAGTGGGTAACCTTCTCCTCTCTGGGGTAGTAGGTTGTGGGTTCAAGTCCAGCTCCAGGAAACTTAAGCACAAAATCGAGGCTGAAATAAGGGAGTGACGTACTATTGGAGGTGATGTCTTTTGGACGTTAAACCAAAGTCCTGTCTGCTCGCTCAGGTGGACGAACAGGATTCCATGGCACTATTTGAAGAAGAGCAGGGGACGTCTCCCTATAATTTCTTACCTGCAATATTTATCCCTAAACCAACACCTAAAAAGCAGATTATCTGGTTATCACCACTTTGCTGTTTGTGGGAGCTTGCTGTGTACAAATTGGCTGACACATTTTCTACATTGCAACAGTCACGACATTTCAAAAGCACGTCATTGGCTGTAAAGTGCTTTGGGACGTCCTGAGGTTGTGACAGGCACTATATAAATGCAAGTCCTTCTTTTGTGATAGTAAAGCGAATTTAGCTCACAAGGGATTGAAATCCCCACAGCAGCCTGAATTAGAGAAAGAGAAGATACATAATAAAGTCCAATGGACGAGTATGTGGAACGTTGTTTCTCGTATACTATTTTAACCTGAAACAATAAACAATTAACATATCCTAGACAGGAGATTGGGTGATTATGCTGATGTGGCATCTTCTGTGTGGGAGCAGTAGGAATTAGTTAGCAGTTTTGTTTTGTGATTTGAGTGCTGATAGCATCACTTATGGGGCTAGCCAGAACTATGAGAAAGAGCAGGATCTGTCTTACCAGGAATAGAAGTACACTTACTCTATCATAGTAAGACAAAACCTCAAAAGCAGCATTGCAAAGTGGAAAGTAAGAAAGAAAGGAAAAGAAAGAAAGGAAAAGGAAGGAAGGAAGGAAAAGGAAGGAAGGAAGGAAGGAAGGACTGACTATGCATAAAATAATTTCTACTCATCTCCCCTCTGGTTCCTTTGCCAATGGCCTTAAATCTGTGTCCTCTGGTTTCCAATCCTCTTGCAAGTAGAAACAGTTCATCAAACTCCTTCATAATTTTTGAACACAATAATAGAACCATAGAAATTTACAGCACGGAAGGAAGCCATTTCGGCCCATTGTGTCCGCGCCGGCCGACAAAGAGCTATCCAGCCTAATCCCACTTACCAGCTCTTTGGTCCTTAGCCCTGTAGGTTATAGCCCTTCAAGTGCAGATCCAAGTACTTTTTAAAAGTGGTGAGAGTTTCTGCCTCTACCACCCTTTCAGGCAGTGAGTTCCAGACCCCCACCACCCTCTGGGTGAAAACATTCACCGCAAATCCCCTCCAAACCTCCTACCAATCTATGCCCCCTGATGTTGACCCCTCTGCTAAGGGAAATAGGTCCGTCCTATCCACTCTATCTAGGCCCCTATTAGTTTTATACACCTCAATAAGGTCTCCCCTCAGCCTTCTCTGTTCCAAAGAAAATAAACCCAGCTGATCCAATCTTTCCTTATGGCTAAAATTCTCCAGTCCCGGCAACATCCTCGTAAATCTCCTCTGTTCCCTCTCTAGTGCAATCACATCTTTCCTATAATGTGGTGACCAGAACTACATGCAGTACTCTAGATGTGGCCTAACTAGTGTTTTATACAGTTCAAGCATAATCTGCCTGCTCTTGTATTCTATGCCTCGGCTAATATAGGCACATATTCCATATGCCTTCTTAACCTGGCTACCTGGCCTGCTACCTTTAGGGATCTGTGAACATGCACTCCCAGATCCCTTTGTTCCTCTACACTTCTCAGTGTCCTACCATTTAATGTGTATACCCTTGCCTTGTTAGCCCTCCCCAAATGCATTAACTCACACGTCCATTTGAATTCTATTTGCCACTGTTCTTCCCACCTGACCAGTTCATTGATATCTTCCTGCAGTTGACAGCTTTCTTCTTCATTATCAACCACGTAGCCAATTTTTGTATCACCTACATTCAAGGCTAAAACATTGCTATATACCACAAAAAGCAAGGCCCTGTGGAACCCCAATGGACACAGCCTTCCAGTCACAAAAACATCTATCAACCATTATCCGTTGCTTCCTGTCTCTGAGCCAATTTTGGATCCAACGTGCCACTTTGCCCTGGATCACATGGGCTTCTACTTTCATGACAGTCTGTCATTTGGGACCTTATCAAAAGCCTTGCTAAAATTCATATACACTACATCAAACGCACTAGCCTCATCGACCCTCCTTGTTTCCTTGTCAAACAATTCAATCAAGTTAGTCAGACACAACCTTCCCTTAACAAATCCATGCTAACTGTCCCTGATTAATCCATGTCTTTCTAAATGAAGATTTATCCTGTCCCTCAGAAATTTTTCCAATAATTTTCCCAACACCGAGGTTAGGCTGCTTGGCCTATAATTACTCGGTCTATCCCTTTCTCCCTTTTTAAACAAAGGTATCACATTAGCAGTCCTCCAGTCCTTTGGCACCACACCTGCAGCCAGAGAGGATTGGAAAATGATGGTCAGAGCCTCTGCTATTTCCTCTTTTGCTTCTTTTAACAGCCTAGAATACATATCATCCAGACCTGGAGATTTATCCACTTCCAAAGCTGCTAAACCCCTTAATGCTTCCTCTCTTACTATGTTTCTTTCATCTAACAATTCACACTCCTCCTCCCTGATTGCAATGTCTGCATCACCCCACTACTCTCACACAAAGTATTCATTAAGAACCATACCCACATCTTCTGCCTCCATACGCAGGTTACCTTTATGGACTCTAATAGAAACATAGAAAATCGGTGCAGGAGTAGGCCATTCGGCCCTTCGAGCCTGCACCACTATTCAATAAGATCATGGCTGATCATTTCCTCAGTACCCCTTTCCTGCTTTCTCTCCATACCCCTTGATCCCATTAGCCATAAGGGCCATATCTAACTCCCTCTTGAATATATCCAATGAACTGGCATCAGCAACTCTCTGCGGGAGGGAATTCCACAGGTTAACAACTCTCTGAGTGAAGAAGTTTCTCCTCATCTCAGTCCTAAATGGCCTACCCCTTATCCTAAGACTGTGTCCTCTGGTTCTGGATTTCCCCATCATCGGGAACATTCTTCCCACATCTAACCTGTCCAGTCCCGTCAGAATCTTGCAAGTTTCTATGAGATCCCCTCTCATCCTTCTAAACTCCAGTGTATAAAGGGCCAGTTGCTCCAGTCTCTCCTCATATGTCAGTCCCGCCATCCCGGGAATCAGTCTGGTGAACCTTCGCTGCACTCCCTCAATAGCAAGAACGTCCTTCCTCAAATTAGGAGACCAAAACTGAACACAATATTCGAGGTGAGGCCTCACTAAGGCCCTATACAACTGCAGTGAGACCTCCTGCTCCTATACTCAAATCCCCTAGCTATGAAGGCCACATACCATTTGCCTTCTTCACTGCCTGCTGTACCTGCATGCCAGCTTTCAATGACTGATGAACCATGACACCCAGGTCTCGTTGCAGCTCCCCTTTTCCTAATCTGCCGCCATTCAGATAATATTCCGCCTTCGTGTTTTTCTCCGCAAAGTGGATAACCTCACATTTATCCACATTATACTGCATCTGCCATGCATTTGCCCACTTACCTAACCTGTCCAAGTCAGCCTGCAGCCTCTTAACATCCTCCTCGCAGCTCACACTGCCACCCAGTTTAGTGTCATCTGCAAACTTGGAGATATTACACTCAATTCCTTCATCTAAATCATTAATATATATTGTAAAGAGCTGGGGTCTCAGCACTGAGCCCTGCGGCACTCCACTAGTCACTGCCTGCCATTCTGAAAAGAACTCGTTTATCCCGACTCTCTGCTTCCTGTCTGCCAACCAGTTCTCTATCCACGTTAGTACATTACCCCCAAAACCATGTGCTTTGATTTTGCACACCAATGTCTTGTGTAGGACTTTGTCAAAAGCCTTTTGAAAGTCCAAATACACCACATCCACTGGTTCTCCCTTGTCCATTCTGCTAGTTAAATCCTCAAAAAATTCCAGAAGATTTGTCAAGCATGATTTCCCTTTCATAAATACATGCTGACTTGGACCGATCCTGTCACTGCTTTCCAAATGTGCTGCTATTTCATCCTTAATAATTGATTCCAACATTTTCCCCACTACTGATGTCAGGCTAACCGGTATATAGTTACCCGTTTTCTCTCTCCCTCCTTTTTTAAACAGTGGTGTTACATTAGCTACCCTCCAGTCCATAGGAACTCATCCAGAGTCGATAGACTGTTGGAAAATGATCACCAATGCATCCGTTATTTCTAGGGCGACTTCCTTAATTACTTTGGGATGCAGACTATCAGGCCTCAGGGATTTATTGGCCTTCAATCCCATCAATTTCCCTAACACAATTTCCCGCTTTATAAGGATATCCTTCAGTTCCTCCTTCTCACTAGACCCTCGGTCCCCTAGTATTTCTGGAAGGTTATTTGTGTCTTAATTCGTGAAAACAGAACCAAAGTATTTGTTTAACTGGTCCGCCATTTCTTTGTTCCCCATTATAAATTCACCTGAATCTGACTGCAAGGGATCTACGTTTGTTTTCACTAATCTTTTTCTCTTCACATATCTATAGAAGCTTTTGCAGTCAGTTTTTATGTTGCCAGCAAGCTTCCTCTCATACTCTATTTTCCCCCTCCTAATTAAACCCTTTGTCCTCCTCTGCTGTATTATAAAATTCTCCCAGTCCTCAGGTTTGCTGCTTTTTCTGGCCAATTTATATGCCTTTTCCTTGGCTTTAACACTATCCTTAATTTCCCTTGTTAACCATGGTTGAGCCACCTTCCCCATTTTATTTTTACTCCAGACAGAAATGTACAATTGTTGAAGTTCATCCATGTGATCTTTAAATGTTTGCCATTGCCTATCCACCGTCAACCCTTTAAGTATCACTCACCAGTCTATTCTAGCCAATTCACGTCTCATACCATCGAATTTACCTTTCCCCAAGTTCAGGACCCTAGTCTCTGAATTAGCTGATTCACTCTCCACCTTAATAAAGAGTTCTACCATATTATGGTCACTCTTCCCCAAGGGGCCTCGCACAAGATTGCTAATTAGTCCTTTTTCATTACACATCACCCAGTCTAGGATGGCCAGTTCTCTAGTTGGTTCCTCGACATATTGGTCTAGAAAACCATCCCTAATAGACTGTAGGAAATCCTCCTCCACCACATTGCTACTAGTTTGGTTAGCCCAGTCAATATGTAGATTAAAGTCGCCAATGCTAACTGCTGTACCTTTATTGCACGCATCCCTAATTTCTTGTTTGATGCTGTCCCCATCCTCATTACTATTGTTTGGTGGTCTGTACACAACTTCCACTAATGTTTTCTGCCATTTGATATTCCGTAGCTCCACCCATACAGATTCTACATTATCCAAGTTAATGTCCTTCCTTACTATTGCATTAATTTCCTCTTTAACCAGCAACGCCACTCCATCTCCTTTTCCTTTCTGTCTATCCTTCCTAAATGTTGAATAGCCCTGGATGTTGAGTTCCCAGCCTTGGTCACCCTGGAGCCATGTCTCCGTGATGCCAATTACATCATATCCGTTAACTGCTATCTGCGCAGTTAATTCGTCCACCTTATTCTGAATACACCTTGTATTGAGGCACAGAGCCTTCAGGCTTGTCTTTTTTAACACACTTTGCCCTTTTAGGATTTTGCTGTAATGTGGCCCTTTTTGCTTTTTGCCTTGGGTTTCTCTGCCCTCCACTTTTACTTTTCTTCTTTCTACCTTTTGCTTCTGCCCCCATTCTACTTCCCTCTGTCTCCCTGCATAGGTTCCCATCCCCCTGCCATATTTGTTTAACCCCTTCCCAATAGCACTAGCAAACACTCCCCCTAGGACATCGGTTCCGGTCCTGCCCAGGTGCAGGCCGTCCGGTTTGTACTGGTCCCACCTCCCCCAGAACCGGTTCCAGTGTCCCAGGAATTTGAATCCCTCCCTTCTGCACCACTCCTCATATTCATCTGAGCTATCCTGCTATTCCTACTCTGACTAGCACGTGGCAGTGGTAGCAATAGGCCCTACTCTTTCTTTAGTTATCCTCTTGCTCTTAATGTATTTATAAAACATCTTTGGATTTTCTTTGATTTTGCTTGCCAAAATGTTGTCATGCCCTCTTTGCTTTCCTAATTTCCTTTTTAATTCACCCCTGCACTTTCTATACTCCTCTCGGATTCCTGCAGTATTGAGCCCTCAATAGCTGTTATAAGCCTCACTTTTTTCTTTATCCTACCCCGTATGTCCCTTGACATCCAGGGGGCTCTAGATTTGTTAGTGCCACCCTTTTTCTTTAAGGGAACATATTTGCTCTGAACCCTCAGGATCTCCTCCTTGAATGCCTTCCACTGCTCTGACACTGATTTACCTTCCAGTCGCTGAGCTCAAGTTTCGGACATTTGCTAGAAAGGCGTACATCGGAGAGGCCCGCCTAATTTATAGAACAAAAATTGCGCCCGAATACTTACCTCGCGATTCTCCGATAGCTGTAGGCCCATTTCCACCTCGGTGCGGCGCAGCAGGAGCTGCTGGGGGCGGAGTTACAGCCCTGCGCCAAAAACAGTGCTGGCAGCTGCGCGCGTGCGCAGTAGCTCCCGACCCTCCCAGCGCGTCCTGTCTCCGGGGCGATGACCCTATCCCAGGCCGAAGGGATGTCGCCCCTATCCCGGTCCGAGTGGCCTGACACATCTTACCTCGGCTGCAGTGCCCGCCTGCCCGGCCTCTCGCTGGGGGCGGCCCCGCCCGAAGTCCTCCTGAGAGCCCGGTGTCAGCGGGACCCGCCCGGCCGGCCTCTCGCTGGGGGTGGGCCCCACCCGGTCCCCCGAAGTCCTCGTTGGAGCCGGCGTCGTCGTCGTCGGGGCCCGTGGCCTCTCGCTGGGGGCGGGCCCTGCCCGAAGTCCTCGGCGGGACCCGACTTTGTCGTCTTCTTCTCCCCCCCACCCCGTTCTTCTTCTCACCCCCTTCTTCTCTCCCCCCACCTTCTTCTCCTCCCCCCCAGTTCATCGCCTCCCCCCTCCCTCTCTTCTCCCCCACTCTTCTCCCCTGTGCTGCAGTAGGTGAGTAGAAATAATTTTTTATTTATTGAGTGATTTTTTATTATTTTTTTAATTTTTAATTTTTTTTGATTGATTTATTGGTTTATTTATTGATTTATTTATCATTTATTATTGATGATGGCTCTTTATTTGTAAAAGTGAAGTGTTTAATGTTTGTAAACCCCCCTTCCCCACCCCACCCCCCCATCTCTCGTTCCCTACGCCTGATTTATGTGTAAGCAAGGTTTTTCTGAGCGAACAAAAATCTACACTTACTCCATTCTAAATTAGTTTGGAGTAAGTTTTCGCTGTCTGAACTTGCAAAACAGGCGTAAGTGGCTGGACACGCCCCCTTTTGAAAAAAAATCTGTTCGAAAATGAAACTCACTAGAACTGGAGCAAACTAAACGCCGAGAATTGCAATTTCTAGGATGCTCCATTCTAAACTAGTTGCTCCAAAAAAAAGGAGCGACTCAGGCCGAAACTTGAGCCCGCTCTTTCCAGTCCACTTTGGCTAAATCACATCTCAGCTTAGTAAAATTGGCTTTCCCCAAATTGAGAACATTTTATTCCTGGTTTTTCATTGTCCTTTTCCATAACTACCCTAAATCTAACTGAATTATGATCACTAGCACCAAAATGCTCTCCCACTGATACCCCTTCCACCTGCCCAGCTTAATTTCCTAAAACTAAGTTCAGAACCGCCCACTCCCCTTGTTGGGCTTGCTACATACTGACTGACTAAAGAAGTTCTCCTGAATGCATTTTAGGAATTCTGCACCCTCTATATCTTTCACACTAATTCTATCCCAATTAAAATTAGGGTAGCTGAAATCCCCTAGTATTATTGCCCTGTAGTTTTTGCACTTTTCAGAAATGTGCCTACATATTTGCTCTTCTATCTCCCAGCAGTGTGATCGTCCCTTTTTGGTTCTTCAATTCAACCCATATAGCCTCGTGATGATCCTTCTAAAATATCAACCCTCCTCACAGCTATAATTGTTTCTTTAATCAATACTGCGACCCCCCCCTCCTTTTTTTATCCCCCTCTCTATCTCGTCTGAAAACCCTGTAACCAGGAATGTTGAGCTGCCATACCTGCCCTTCTTTCAGCCATGTCTCAGTAATAGCTATAATATCATACTCCCAAGTGTCTATCTGTGCTCTCAGCTCATCTGCCTTGTTTCCTAGGCTCCTTGGGCTGGATTTTAGGCTTATATGTTTTTTGGGGTGATAATGGCGTCGTGATGGGAAAGTTAGCCTCCGGGAATAGTTTGCGCTTCAGTATTTAAGTTTGGGCATCTGAGCCGTGCTTCAAGGGGCGCAGCGCTAAGGAAGGCGTTGTACACCTGTCTTGAGTGCTAGAATGGGAAACTCCTGAGCTGAAGTGCCGGGTCGGAAGCGCTTCGAGAGACGTCTGGGGGGGGGGGGGGGGGGGGGGGCGGAGAAAACGTAATTAAAAAAAACACAAAAAAATTCCAAAAACATTGCCCACGCCACCACAACACAAATCGCTGAAAAAAATTAAAAACATCTGCACTTACCTCAGGAGTCCATTACTCACCTCTTCGCCGACGGGATGGTTGGACCGCCCTGATTTCCCAGGCGCTCATTGCGAGGCGCACTTCCGGGCGGACGGGTCGGGCAGGAGCTCAAACTCACGTCGGTGTCACAACCAGGGGCGTTACATACCGGGCGCAGCTCTTCCGGGCGGTGCTGCTCCATGCCGCCGCAAAACCCGACCCGAGGATCGCCGCGGGGCGCTGGAGGCTGACCGCCTGGCCAAAACACCTCACCGCCGCCATTGCCGCCGCTCCGGAGCGAACTCTGGAGCACAGAAGACCGGAAAATCCAGCCTCTTGCATTGGAGTATACACCATTTAGCATTGTCAAACTCCCTTGTTGTCTATTTTCTAGCCTTTGTTTCCTCTGCCTTCAAAACTCATTTTCTAATTTTCTGCTTTCCAATTCCAGTTTTGCTTCTCTCCCTTCTGAATCTACTCTCAGGTTCCCATTCCCCTGCCAAGCTAGTTTAAAACCTCCCCAACAGTATGAGTGACCGCTGCCTCCCCCCCCCACCCCCGCACCCCGCCCCCCCGCCACGAGGATATTGGTCCTGGCTCTGTTGTACAGGTTGCACCTCCCCCAGAAAGGGTCCCAATGCCGCAGGAATCATTGCACGCATCACCCCATTGGCGTCCCGGCCCCGAAATTCACCTTTGCCCCCTGCAGCAGCGCACACCGACAGCCGCAGGAGGTGCGAGTCGGGTGGCCGGCCGCTACCAGGGCGATGATTAAAGGTGAGGTGGCTGGCGGCAAAATAAAAAAATGAACTTACCTTGTTATTCGCGGTGCTGGTCGCTCAGCCCGCTTTTCTACTTTAGTGCCAGGCTGATTGCCGCTGCGTGATGGCCCAGGAAGGTCCCTTGCTGATTGCGCGGCACCCCGCTGTATGCTGGTCCAGGAAGGTTCCTTTTTAATTTGCAGAGCCTGCTGTGTTGGGGCTTTCCCTTTAAGGGAGGGAAGGGCCCCTCAGACGCGCCAGCGATGCATGGCCCTGTACGTAGCGCTGCTGATGTGTCAGCCCCGTTAGCACCCCAAGAAGGAAGTGGAGTACTTGATTTAGCGTTACACTTCCTTCTGGGGCGGTAACCCGAATTTTTGGAGAGGGCGAGACTTCAGCGCCCGGCGCTAAGTCTCGCACCTCCCAACTGTTACCATCCCCGCCCCCACCGCCAAATGGGGTGAAAATGAACTTCTCCCCCGAAAATGTTCACCTTTTACAAGAATTGTTCTGGCGGGTTTCGACAGGTTAGATGCAGGAAGAATGTTCCCAATGTTGGGGAGGTCCAGAACCAGGGGTCACAGTCTAAGGATAAGGGATAAGCCATTTAGGACCGAGATGAGGAGAAACTTCTTCACTCAGAGAGTGGTGAACCTGTGGAATTCTCTACCACAGAAAGTTGTTGAGGCCAATTCATTAAATATATTCAAAAAAGAGTTAGATGTAGTCCTTACTACTAGGGGGATCAAGGGGTATGGCGAGAAAGCAGGAATGGGGTACTGAAGTTGCATGTTCAGCCATGAACTCATTGAATGGCGGTGCAGGCGCGAAGGGCCAAATGGCCTACTCCTGCACCTATTTTTTATGTTTCTATGTTTCTAAACCACAAACAAAATATAAACATCAAGCATTGAGATGTGAGTACAGTGTGACGTGCGCAATCCGGAAGCCTCGGAACCATGGCCGTTCCGTATTCTGGGTATTTCTGGATTTCAGAACATCTTTGCCTGGGCCGAGGTAGGTGGGGTCGCGTAGGGTCGGGCGGCCGAGGTAAAGGGGGGGAAGGTGAGGTCGGGCTGACGAGGTAAGGGGTTGAGGTCGGGCCGCCAAGGACCAGGGAGAGGTTGGGCCACCGTGGGTCGGGGTGAGTTTGAGCAGCCAAGGTATGGGGTGGGAGGTGAGGTCGGGCGGCCGAGGGCCGGGACGAGGTCGGGCCGCCAAGGCTGGGAGTCCGGATTTCGGAACATTTTCCAGTTTCCGGATGACCCCGCCACGGATTGGCCCGGTGTCCAAATTTTGGAACTCCAGATTTCGGACGCTCAACCTGTACTCTTATCTTGTGCGAACAATAGCTGCTTCACAATGGCGACTGATTGAGATATGGATTCTAAGTTAAAATTTTCCTTTTTGATTGAATCTCTGTGTTCATAGAAACATAAAAACATAGAAAAATAGGTGCTGGTGTAGGCCATTCGGCCCTTTGAGCCTGCACCGCCATTCAATAAGATCATGGCTGATCATTCCTTCAGTACCCCTTTCCTGCTTTCTCTCCATACCCCTTGATCCCCTTAACCGTAAGAGCCATATCTAACTCCCTCTTGAATATATCCATTGAACTGGCATCAACAACTCTCTGCGGCAGGGAATTTCACAGGTTAACAACTCTCTGAGTGAAGAAGTTTCTCCTCATCTCAGTCCTAAATGGCCTACCCCTTATCCCAGGACTATGTCCCCTGGTTCTGGACTTCCCCAACATCGGGAACATTCTAACCTGTCCAGTCCCGTCAGAATCTTATATGTTTCTATAAGATCCCCTCTCATCCTTCTAAACTCCAGTGAATAAAGGCCCAGTTGATCCAGTCTCTCCTCATATGACAGTCCAGCCATCCTTGGAATCAGTCTGGTGAACCTTCGCTGCACTCCCTCAATAGCAAGAACGTCCTTCCTCAGACTAGAAGATCAAAACTGAACACAATATTCCAGGTGAGGCCTCTCTAAGGCCCTGTACAACTGCAGTAAGACCTCCCTGCTTCTATATTCAAATCCCCTAGCTATCAAGGCCAACATACCATTTGCCTTCTTTACCGCCTGCTGTACCTGCGTGCCCACTTTCAGTGACTGATGAACCATGACACCCAGGTCTCGTTGCAACTCCCCTTTTCCTAGTCTGCCACCATTCAGATAATATTCTGCCTTCATGTTTTTGCCCCCAAAATGGATAACCTCACATTTATCCACATTATATTGCATCTGCCATGCATTTGCCCACTCACCTAACCTGTCCAAGTCACCCTGCAGCCTCTTAGCGTCCTCCTCACAGCTCACACCACCACCCAGTTTAGTATCATCTGCAAACTTGGAGATATTACACTCTATTCCTTCATCCAAATCGTTAATGTATATTATAAAGAGCTGGGTCCCAGCACTGAGCCCTGTGGCCTGCCATTCTGAAAAGGACCTGTTTATCCAGACTCTCTGCTTCCTGTCTGCCAACCAGTTCCCTATCCACGTCAGTATATTACCCCCAATACCATGTGCTTTGATTTTGCACAACAATCTCTTGTGCGGGACCTTGTCAAAAGCCTTCTGAAAGTCCAAATACACCACATCCACTGGTTCTCCCTTGTCCTCTCTGCTAGTTACATCCTCAAAAAATTCCAGAAGATTTGTCAAGCATGATTTCCCTTTCCTAAATCCATGCTGACTTGGTCCAATCATGTCACTGCTTTACAAATGCGCTGCTATTTCGTCCTTCATGATCGATTCCAACATTTTCCCCACTACTGATGTCAGGCTAACCGATCTATAATTACCCGTTTTCTCTCTCCCTCCTTTTTTAAAAAGTGGTGTTACATTAGCTACCCTCCAGTCCATGGGAACTGATCCAGAATCGATAGACTGTTGGAAAATGATCACCAATACATCCACTATTTCTAGGGCCACTTCCTTGAGCACTCTGGGATGCAAACTATCAGGCCCCGGGTATTTATCGGCCTTCAATCCCATCAATTTCCCTAACACAATTTCCTGCCTAATAAGGATATACTTCAGTTTCTGCTTCTCACTAGACCCACTGTCCCCTAGTACCTTCGGAAGATTATTTGTTATTTCCTTCGTGAAGACAGAACCGAAGTATTGATTCAATTGGTCTGCCATTTCTTTGTTCCCCATCATAAATTCACCTGAATCCGACTGCAAGGGACCTACGTTTGTCTTTACTAACCTTTTTCTCTTCACATATTTATAGAAGCTTTTGCAATCAGTTTTTATATTCCCTGCAAGCTTCCTCTCGTACTCTATTTTCCCGCTCTTCATTAAACCCTGAGTCCTCCTCTGTTGAATTCTAAATTTCTCCCAGTCCTCAGGTTTGTTGCTTTTTCTAGCCAATTTATATGCCTCTTCCTTGGCTTTAACACTATTCTTAATTTCCGTTGTTCTTCATGGTTGAGCCACCTTCCCAGTTTTATTTTTACTCCAGACAGGCATGTACATTTGCTGAAGTTCATCCATGTGATCTTTAAATGTTTGCCATTGTTTATCCACCGTCAACCCTTTTAGTATCGTTTGCCAGTCTATTCTAGCCAATTCACGCCTCATACCGTTGAAGTTACCTTTCCTTAAGTTCAGGATGCTAGTCTCTGAATTAACTTTGTCACTCTGCATCTTAATAAGGATTTGTACCATATTATGGTCACTTTTCCCCAAGGGGCCTCGCATAACAAGATTGCTAATTAGTCCCTTCTCATTACACAATACCCAGTCTAGGATGGCCAGCTCCCTGGTTGGTTCCTCGACATATTGGTCTAGAAAACCATCCCTAATACACTCCAGGAAATCCTCCTCCACCGCATTGCTACTAGTTAGGTTAGCCCAATCAATGTGTAAATTAAAGTCGCCCATGATAACTGCTGTACCTTTATTGCACAAATCCCTTATTTCTTTTTTGATGCTGTCCCCAACCTCACTATTAACATGGAAACGTAGAAACATAGAAACATAGAAAATAGGTGCAGGAGTAGGCCCTTCGAGCCTGCACTGCCATTCAATGAGTTCACGGCTGAACATGCAACTTGAGTACCCCATTCCTGCTTTCTCGCCATACCCCTTGATCCCCCTAGTAGTAGGTGGTCTATACACAACACCCACTAGCGTTTTCTGCCCTTTGGAATTCCGCAGCTCCACCCATACCGATTCCACATCATCCAGGCTAATGTCCTTCCTTACAATTGCATTGATTTCATCTTTAACCAACAACGCCACCCCGCCTCCTTTTCCTTTCTGTCCATCCTTCCTAAATGCTGAATACCCTTGGATGTTGAGTTCCCAGCCTTGGTCCCCCCTGGAGCCATGTCTCCGTGATGCCAATCACATTGTATCCGTTAACTGCTATCTGCACAGTTAATTCATCCACCTTATTCCGAATACTCCTCGCATTGTGGCACAAAGCCTTCAGGCTTGTTTTTTTAAAACACTCTGCCCCTTTAGATTTTTGCTGTAATATGGCCCCTTTTGCTTTTTGCCTTGGATGGCCAGCTCACTGGTTGGTTCCTCGACATATGGCGAGGCATATTAGCTGTAGGAAATGGAATATTTTTTATGCTCAGCAAAGTGGAAAAGGTATTCCTTCCAGGTCAGGTATAACATGGTCAGACACAGAGCAATGTCAAGGCCAGCTCTGAAACGCAGCTCACAGTGGCATTACATCCCTGGCTTTGGCCAAAGGGCCCATCTAAAGTTGTTCCATTATCACCCCCTTTTGCCATTTAGTCACTCCTGCCCTCCACCCTATCACAGACCTTCTCTTTTGTTCTTTCCCTGACCCCCATTTCCCTTGCTCTGTACTTGCTTAATAGCCGTTCATCTCTAACATCCTCCAGTTCTGATGAAAGGTCACCAACCTGAAACGTTAACTCTGTTTCCCACTCCACAGTTGCTGACTGACCTTGCTGTGCGATTGCAATGTTTTCTGCTTTTATTATGAATTTCCAGTCTTCTGGGGCTTATCCCCTTTTATCTCTACTTACATCCATCCGGTCTTCTTCTAAACCTTCGAGACAACTTTCCTCCCTCAACCAACGCTGCCAAAAAAAAGAGATTCATTGATCATTCATCTAATTTCCATTTGTGGGACTCAAAAAAAAAATCTGAGTACAAAATGGCCGCCATGCCCTTCGGCATAGCAACCACAACTGAACCCCGAAAGTAATACATTGGACGTGACATTTTGAGAGATGCGTTAAGGTGCCGTAAAAATACAACTTCATTCTTCACCTAAAGACTAATTGTTGCGTTGATAGAAGGGACGGGACCTCCCTTCACAGAGTCAGACAGTTAATCAGCCAATGTGAAGTGGAGGAAGTAGCAAACATTTATAAAACATTCTGACAGTGAGAGAGAGAGAGAGCAGCAGCAGCTGCATTTCTCTATGTTCTGTCCAAGCTCGGTGACTGGAGACAAGGACAACATCTTTTTAATTCCATTTTTCCTCCGTACCAAAAGTCACTGCATTCCAAAGATTCATTTGCCGTGTTGAAAAGCTTTGAGCTAGTTTGACAATGTGATGGGCATTATCAAATACCTGCATTCCCTCCCCTCCCCCCACCACACCCACCCTCTTTATTTCCTCCCATCGGGTTGACTTGTGACCAGTGGCAAAGCAATCAGTAAAATGCTTTGCTTGGCACCAGCTTGATTGTGATCAGCTGCCTGTGGAGCCGAGGAAAAGCAGCGGAGAGAGAAAATATATTTAAATGTCATTATGATGACATTGTAACGTCCCTCCCTCATGCTAAGCAAGCCTGTATTAATTGCTGAATCCCAGGCCAATTAAGCTCCACTCAAAATTGACTAAACTGCTTTGAGACTACCAATTAACGCAAGAGCAGAGTCTGGGTGTTTTCGGTACACTACATTTATCATTACTGCTATGCTTAGTATACCTTTTGACATCCATTTCCCCTTAAGTCAAACCGAGACACAGTCACATTTTGCCAAGATTGTTATCCGTAACTTAAAAATGACTTGTGTTCTCTAATCCTGCCCCCCATCCCGAGTGTTTATCTCAGAGTTACTTCCCACCATTTATGGAACATTCTCTGTTGGGAAGGTTGGCGTGTAGCCCTTGCTCACGTTGCCAACCCTCCTGGATGGTCCCGGAGTCTCCAGCAATTAAAAACTAATCTCTTGGACGCTGCTGCCAGAAACCCTGGAGAAAAAATCATCGGGACATTGAAAAAAAAATCCCTGTGTTTTTTTCATTTTGTTCAGAACACTGTCATTTATTAGTTGTAAGAATATTGGCGATGGGGGAAAAGAAAGACTTGCATTTATATAGCGCCTTTCACGACCATCGGATGTCTCAAAGCGAATTACAGCCAAGGAAGTACTTTTGGAGTGTAGTCACTGTTGTAATGTGGGAAACGCGGCAGCCAATTTGCGCTCAGCAAGCTCTCACAAACAGCAATGTGATAATGATCAGATAATCTGTTTTTGTTATGTGGGTTAAGGGATCTGTTACGTCCACTTGAGAGAGCAGACGGGGCCTCAATTTAACGTCTCATCCAAAAGGCAGTGCAGTGCTCCCTCAGCACTCTAGATTTCTGTGTTCAAGTCACTGGAGTGCGATTTGAACCCACAACCTTCTGATCCAGAGGCGAGAGTTCTGCCCACTGAGTCACAGCTGACATAAATTACAATAATCACAAAAAGAATGAAAGGAAAGATTGGATTTTTAAAAAATTACACAGAGGATGGGTACAAGCCACAAACCAAAGTCTATTAACACTTTAAAGAAAGCATTAGATTATTGCTTGAAGAGGAGTAATATTGAAGGGTATGGGCCGGGGTTTAGGATTAGGATTAGACTAGCTGCCATGTGGAGAAAAGATACTGACATGGACGATGGGCTGAATGGACACTTTCTGTGCTGTAACATTCGATGGCGGAGATTGTCGGCTGCAGGCTGTCTGTTTCTCGCCTGGAAGATGCAAAGGCTGGGGGGGTATCTTGAGCGCCCATTTGCCCACCTGAATCAACTTTCAGACGAGTCTTTAAATGGTCACCCGGTACTCCTGCTCAGAACAGGCCGGGGGCTGCTTGGCTTTGCCGATGGAAGCCCTTCACCTGTGGTGGGACCACCTCCACCCCTTGCCCACGCCCTCCCCACCCCCCTCCACCACCCCCTCCCCTCCCCTCCCCCAAACCCTCTCCTCCTCCAGCCCCTCCCCTCCCCCACCCCCTCCCTGTCCCCTAGTCCTCCCCTCACCCATCCCCTCCCCTCGCCCACCCCACCACCACCTCCCCCAACCCCTCCCCTCCCCCCCCATTTGCTCCCCTCCCCTCGACCACCCCCTCCCTGACCCCCATCCCTCTCCTGCGCCCTCCACTCCCCCTCCCCCACGCCCTGCCCTCCGCGCCGTCTCCCCTCCCTGTCCCGCCTCCCCTACGCCCTCACCCCCCCATGCCCTCCCTTTCCCCCCCACATCCTCCCCTCCCCCACCCCCTCTCCTTCCCCTACCCCCTTCCCCTCCACTACGCCACCCCCCCATGTCCTCCCACTCCCCCTACCCATCCTCCCTCCCCTACGCCCTAAACCCCCCATACCCTCCCCTGCTCCTCCCCTACACCCTCCCCCATCCCCTTATCCACCGCCTCCCCATCCCCCTCCCCCTCCCCCATTCCCTTCCCCTCCACTATGCCTTCCCCCCCACGACCTCCCCCTCCCCCTCCTCCTCTCCCCCTCCCACACCCCCTCCCCACCCCCATCCCCTTCCCCTCCCCTACACCCTCCCCCTCCCCCCCACCCCCTCTCCCTCCCCTACGCTCCCCCTGCCCCCCCATGCCCTCCCACACCCCCAACCCCTCCCCATTCCTCCACCCGCCCCCCATGCCCTCCCCTCCCCCCCACCCTCCCCCTCCCCATTCCTCCACCCCCCCCCCACGCCCTCCCCTCCCCTCCACCCTCCCCCTCCCCCACCTCTCCAATGCGCTTCACAGGAGTGTTAAAAGACAAAACAAATAACTTTGATACCGAGCCAATTAAGAAGAAATTGACCAAAAGCTTGGTTAAAGAGGTAGGTTTTAGAGAGGCGGAGAGGTTTAGGGAGGGAGTTCCAGAGCTTGGGGCCCGGGCAGCTGAAGGCACGGCCACCAATGGTTGAGCGATTATAATCAGGGATGCTCAAGATGGCAGAATTTGAGGAGTGCAGACAGCTCGGGGTAGGGGGGTGGGGCGGGTTGTGGGACTGGAGGAGATTACAGAGATAGGGAGGGCGAGGTCATGGAGGGATTTGTAAAAATGGATGAGAATTTTGAAATCGAGGCGTTGCTTTACCGGGTGCCAATGTAGGTCAGCGAGCACAGGGGTGATGGGCGAGCGGGACTTGGTGCGAATTAGGACACGGGCTGCTGAGTTTTGGATGGAGGCATGGAGAGGCTGAACCGGTAATCCTTAAAGGGGCGGGACGAGGGGGGGGCGGGCTCTCCAAAAAAGGTATGTTTTATTTTTGTGCATGTTCTTTTTTGTGAGGCCCAGGAGTGTCCCACTGAGCCCCAGCTGAAAATCTTCCAGACCGATAAGTGAAAGGATCGTGCCAGAGACACTTTAAACAAAACGGGAAGTGGGCATGGCTGCTGAACACCAGAAGCAACTCCGCTTCGAAAGGGAGCCAGCGCAGTTATTCCACATGAATGGTCATTGCCAGACCATTATTGGTATTGTGCATTCTAAAATACAGGTTTAACAGAATGGTAAGTACTTTCTGCTGGTGGACTGAAAGGTTTATTATTAGGGAGGTGGATTTTATCATTTCAGTCTGCCATTTTGTTTGATATTTTAAACCTCTAAGCTGGCTGTTGCTGTAAATCATGATTCAGCCAGGTTTTATTACTGCCAACAGACTTAAGTCAATACATTTCATCTCACTTTTTTTCAATTTATGAGGGAATTTGTGATATTTAACGAGTTTAAGCCCTAGTGGGAGCATTGATTCATCACGAAGCAATACAAATTATGTTTTCTGATACTGCTGTGTGGTCCATTAGCATTACATTATATAAATGCACTGATTCGCTTGGGGAAAGGCAATGCTTGAAATGTTTTTGTGGACAAAATGTACTCATTCTTGGGATGTGGGCATTGCCAGTCGCCCCGGATACAACTGAATGACTTGCTGGGCCACTTCTGAGGGCAATTAAGAGTCAATCATGTTGGTGTGAGACTGGAATCACATATCGGCCTGACTGGGTAAGGACAGCAGGTTTCCTTCCCTGAAAGACATTAGTGAGCCAGTTGGGTATTTATGACAATCCATGGTCACTTTTACTGATATCTTAATCTCCAGACTTTGATTTCAAACGGAATTTGAAGGCTCAAACTACCATGGCAGGATTTGAACCCATGTTCTACTGGATTATCAGTCGAGGCCTCTGGGTAGAGTACCATAACCATTACCCTACCATACCCAGTATGTTTGTGGATGAAATAATTTATATATTTCTTCTCTCACAATGCAAGCCACCTGCTCCATCGCAGTACACAAGAGTGGATGTGCGCTTGAAGTGCCGTAACCTACAAGGCTTGGGACCAAAAACTGGAAAGTGGGATTAGGCTGGATAGCTCTTTGTCGGCCTGCGCGGACAGGATGGGCCAAAATCGCCTCCTTCCGTAAATTTCTATGATAAGAGTGCCAAGCCTTAGGAAGTTGGAGAAACGCCAAGAACTATACACAGCAGGGAGATGGTTTCCTCTCCTGGGTATGAAATGGGAATGGACAACAAACAGGAAATAAGTAACAAAAAAGACACTGATCAGAAAAAGTGATACTATGAGCCCCGAAAATCCACAATTATTGGGTAAAATCAATCCCGGCCTCCAGGTGTGGCTGACAGGGGAATCACCCAATTATCTCCATTTTGGCCGGCACTTGTGGGGTCCCTATATGCAGCCTAAAAATAATCTTTGTGTCAGCCAGTGGCTCAGTTGATAGCACCCTTGCCTCCGACTCATGAAGGTTGTGGGTTTAAATCCCACTTCAGGGCTTGAGCGCAAAAAATCTAGGCTGACACACCAGTGCAGTACCAAGGGAGTGCTGTGCTGTCTTTCAGATGAGATGTTAAACCGAGGTCCCGTCTGCCCTCTCAAGTAGACGTAAAAGATTCTGTGGCACTATTTGAAAAGCAGTTCTCCCTGGTGCCCTGGCCAATATTTATCCCTCAACCAACATTACTAAAGCAGATTTCTGGTCATTAGCACATTGCTGTTTGTGGGAGCTTACTGTGCGCAATTTGGCTGCTGCATTTCCCACATTACAACAGTGACTACATTTCAACAAGTACTTCATTGGCTGTAAAGCGCTTTGGGACGTCCGGTGGTCGTGAAAGGTGCTATATAAATGCAAGTCTTTCTTTCTTTCTCTTGATCGACCCCTTTAGACAGAAACTCGAGGGAGATGAGGCTGGGTTCTGGGTGAGGGTTGATAGGAAGCTGCTTGGGAAACCCCTCACCCATTGTTGGGCAGACCCTGGATTTTCCAGATGCATGGGGCAGCTGGGCATCAGAGATGTGCCCACAATGGTGCTCGTGCATGCCAACCAAGTGAAAATTAGGTGCCCTCCCACAGACCTTGCAACTTCTGTCGGGTGTAATCCAGATGGAGCCAGTGGCACCATATCCTATTTTTAGACCCAAGCGATTCAGTTAAATATCATGTCGCATTCCACCATTAAACAATGATGTAATTTGTATTTAATAACTGAAGAGCAATTCATTTCATTCTGCTACTTTTGGCATTAAAACAAATGTAAAATACCAAAAACAAATAATATTATTTGACTATTATTTGAATAAAGCAGCTGCTTTTAATACTGCGATAATAATCCGAGCAAAATTTAAACTGCAAAAATAAGTGTTTTAGAATTGGAAAATTTCAAAAGTAAAAATATTTCAGAAACTAAACATGAGAATGGAACGCACATAATACTTAGCAGATTTGTGTCAGATTACTCTGTCTGTTATCTTATTGGAGCTGTTCCCTTCTGTGTCTTACTGATCGTTGGGAGGCTCCATCACGTGAAGGTTCCTCACAGAATCACCCGAAGCCCAGTCTTGAGAATAGACCACAGGGGGAATCCTAGCTCTCCCAGATTGGTAGGAATGGAGCAGGGATGCAGTTAAAATAGAGCGGTTCCTTTTCCCGCCCTGTTCTCGCTGATTCTCCATTGTACCACCGCAGTTTTTGGTGGCAGATAAGAATCTTGCCGGGACTCCGTAAAAAGAGCGTGTGAGAGAAGATTGTGAGTGTGCAAGAGAGTATGTGAGAGGATTGTGAGTGTGCGAGAGAGTATGTGAGAGGATTGTGAATGTGCGAGAGAGTATGTGACGATTGTGAGTGTGCGAGAGAGTATGTGAGAGGATTGTGAGTGTGCGAGAGAGTGTGAGAGAAGGATTGTGAGTGTGCGAGAGAGTATGTGACGATTGTGAGTGTGCGAGAGTGTATGTGAGAGGATTGTGAGTATGCGAGAGAGTATGTGACGATTGTGAGTGTGCGAGAGAGTATGTGACGATTGTGAGTGTGCGAGAGAGTGTGAGAGAGGATTGTGAGTGTGCGAGAGAGTATGGGGGTAAATTGGGCTGTGTAGCACCCATTTTTTAGGTACTATATGCAACATCCTATTGCTCGAAAATGGGGTCATATATCAGCGCCCACATTTCCGATGGATAGTGTGCTAGACACCATATTGGTAAAGGGGATTGCATCTAAAGCCCGTCGTCATCATGCAGAACAGGTAGATCATGACGTCAATCAGTGTGCAAGACTTGTTTGACACTGGCACTGCCATTTTTGAATATCCCTCTCCAGCTAACACCCTGTCTGAACCTTGCACAGCTCAACATGATGTTCAATGGAATGAAGGATCCACTTCCCCCATCTGGCAACTGCTGCAACCACAACTGCAACCTCAAAGCAGGTCAAGGCCAGCATTGCCTGTGGTTGTCAAGGTGACCGTGGCTCTTAACTTTTATGTATCTGACTCCTTCCAGGCTGCTGCTGGACATATAAGCAACATCTCGCAGTTTGCAGTACACTGCTACATAAGGGAGATCACTGAAGCGCTCTATATGCAGAGAGACAGCTTCATCTCATTCCCTCTTACCAGAGACGGAAGACAGAGCGAGCGCAAGAGTTTGCCTGGATTGCAGACTTCCCCATGGTTCAGGGTGCCATTGACTGCACACACATTGCCTGCAAAAATAAACTAATCGCCCTTGTGCATTCCCTTCATGCTTGTCCTCCTAGTGCTCCTACACAGTGCTGGAAGGCTTCTGACCGTCAACTGAGGTGACTACAGGTGGCCTTGGAGGGCGGCCTCAAGCAGCTCTGGGCCTAGAAGGCTCGGCTTCAGACTGCACCATCTTGGCCTGGGCTGCAGTAGTTTGGCCAAGCTGGCTGACATCAACAGCAAGGGCACTGGCAGAGCGGCAGGGGTGGGAGCAGGAAGGCTGTTATTCTGAGAGAGGGCAGCAGGTTCGTGCTCCATGGAGCCACTGCCACTCTCCCAGGGCGACGTCTCAGCAATCCTACTGATCTGTTGGAGAACAGGTTGATGAACTGCTGAGATGCCCCTTTGAACAGTTGTATCCAATGGCAGCAGTCTGAGCTTGCGAGTGTGTGAGAGAGTATCTGAGAAGGATTGTGAGTGTGCGAGAGAGTATGTGGTGAAGGGTTGTGAGTGTGCAAGAGTGTGGGAGAATATGCGGAGAAGGTTTGTAAGTGTATCAGAGAGAATGTGCAAGGGTGGGATTGAGAGTGTAAGAGAGAATAAGTAAGAGTCTGAGGGAGGGACTGTCACCTTCATTTTCGGTGGTTTTCTCACGGTACAGTTGTTTTTGTGACAGAAACCGCCCGGCGAAAGTTTCCCCCTTACCTTTTGAATGGGACCGCCAACTTCGCGAAATGACCGCCAGGAGCAAACCGCCGACATGCACCGCCAAGAGTAGCACCAGGGCGTAAGTTTGGCCTCAATGGAAGCCCGTCCAGATCGTCAAGGGAACCACCCATGGGAAGCAGCCTGAAACAGTGCAGTAGGTGAGTACTCTGCAAAGGAAGGTAAGTTAAAGGTTCTTTATTTATTTTTTAAATTGTCAAATGGCGATTAGCTTTAAAACCATCTTGGGAATGTTTTTTTACTTTTAATTTTTTTTTAGGTGAAAAAACATATTTTAAGTTTTCCCCCCTCCCTAGGCCCAACTGCAGCCTCGGACTAAATTTATATTATTTTTTTAAGAACTGCCCGTTCTTGCTAGTTTCAGCTGTAACCGCCCCAAAACCTGGTGTAAGACCCATTTTCTCGCTGGGGGTTTTACTTCGCTCATTAATGGAAAGTTTCGCCGGTATTAATTGCTGAAGCTTAATGGTCTTTTCTGGGCGGCAATCGGGTGGTGAGGGCTTTGGGGAAAGTCTAGCCCTATGAGAAAAGGACTGTGAGTGTACGAGAGAGTATGTGAGTGAAGGGGATTGTGAGTATGTGTGACGAAGTATCAGAGAAAAGGTTTGAGTGTATGAGAGAATGTGAGAGCAAGAGTTTTTTTTATTTGTCCTGGGATGTGAGCGTCGCTGGCAAGGCTGGCATTTATTGCCCATCCCTAATTGCCCTTGAGAACCTCCTTCATGAACCGCTGCAGTCTGTGTGGTGAAGGTACTCCCACAGTGCTGTTAGGGAGGGAGTTCCAGGTTTTTGACCCAGCGATGATGAAGGACTGGTGATATATTTCCAAGTCAGGATGGTGTGTGACTTGGAGAGGAACTTGTAGGTGATGGTGTTCCCATGTGCCTGAAGCCCTTGTCCTTCTAGGTGATAGAGATCGCGGGGTTTGGGAGGTGCTGCCGAAGAAGCTTTGGTGAGTTGCTGTATTGCATCTTGTTGATGGTACACACTGCAGCCATGGTACGCCGGTGGTGGATGGGGTGCCGATCAAGCGGGTTGCTTTGTCGTGGATGGTGTTGAGCTTCTTGAGTGCTGTTGGAGCTGCAATCATCCAGGCAAGTGGAGAGTATTCCATCACACTCCTGACTTGTGCATTATAGATGGTGGAAAGGCCTTGGGGAGTCAGGAGGTGAGATACTCAGAATACCCAGCCTGTGACTTACTCTTGTTGTCACAGTATTTATGTGGCTGGTCCAGTTAAGCTTCTGATCAATGGTGGCCCCCGAGGATGTTGATGATGGGGGATTCAGCAATGGTAATGCCGCTGAATGTCAAGGGGAGGTGGTTAAACTCTCGCTTGTTGGAGATGGTCATTGCCCGGCACTTATGTGGTGCAAACCTTACTTGCCACTTACCAGCCCAAGCCTCTTTAGGGAGCAATTCTCTTCCCTCAACTTCAGTGAGGACCAGTGCATGAGACATCTCCGTTTCACAAAAGAGGTTGTGACTGAAATTGGCCGACTGCTGCAGCCACACCTGGTCTTGCTGCATGTGGACACAGACTGCTTCATCATCTGAGCAATGGAGAGTCTGTGAAGGAGAGTGTACAGACAATTTTGAACGTGTCATCGGGGGTCATTTTAACCACAAGGTGGGTTTAGGTTGAGTGGGATGTTAAAATTTTAAAAATCTCAAACCTGACCCCAACCAGCCCACATCAGGTTTCAGCAGAGGCGGGACAAGTGCTGGCTCCCTGGAGGCGGCTTGGCCATTTATATATTGTAATCAAGCTGCATGTCTCAGATTGAATCTATCTTCCAGGGTTAACTATGGCCAGCCGGGTTTTCCGGGCTCGGGACACGTGGTAGCTAATGGGAGGCAAGGACAGCTTTGGGGAGAAGATAAGAGCCTTTCCAGCACTGCTTGTGGGCCAGGAGGAGCAGGAATGCGCCTGCCCCCGCCCTGCGACAACCCAAGGAAACCTGCTTCCCTGCCCACGATCGGAACCCCCACCCCTGGGATCTCCCCCCCCTCCCCAATCGGAACCCCCGCCCCTGGGATCTCCCCCCTCCCCCTCCCCCTCCCCCCACTTGCCGATCGGAACCCCCGCCCCTGGGATCTCCCCCCTCCCCCCACACGCCGATCGGAACCCCTGCCCCATGGATCTCCCCCCCTCCCCCCACACGCCGATCGGAATCTCCGCCCCCACGATCGCACCCCTCCCCCCACCTGCCGATCGGAACCCCCGCCCCCGGGATCGCACCCATCCCACCTGCCAATCAGAATATCCGCCCCCGGGATCGCACCCATCCCCCCACCTGCCGATCTGAACCCCTGCCCCCGGGATCGCACCCGTCCCACCTGCCGATCGGAATATCCGCCCCCGGGATTGCACCCACCCCCCCACGTGCCAATCGGAATCTCCGCCCCCAGGATCGCACCCCTCCCTCCACCTGCCGATTGGAACCCCAGCCCCCGTGATCGCACCCATCCCACCTGCCGATCGGAATATCCGCCCCCGGGATTGCACCCACCCCCCCACGTGCCAATCGGAATCTCCGCCCCCAGGATCGCACCCCTCCCTCCACCTGCCGATCGGAACCCCAGCCCCCGTGATCGCACCCATCCCCCTTCAACGTTTCCTATAAGCTGCATGGCCACGCAGCCGCGCAGCTCTCTGCTCTCTGCCATGTTAAAGTTCGCGCATGCGCAAAATGTGAATGGGCCACGCACCCAAACAAAAAAGATATGGAGCAGATTGTCCCCCTGCCAAGATCCGGCCATTCCTCTGTGATATGTTCCTTATGACATCGCAAACACATGGACTACAAGATGGCTCGACAGGAACTTGTCATCATGTTGGGACCCAGGAACGGCGAGGTCGGGGCCCAGGAGTGGAGCGAGATCGGGGCCCAGGAGCGGAGCGAGATCGGGGCCCAGGAGCAGAGCGAGATCGGGGCCCAGGAGCGGAGCGAGATCAGGGCCCAGTAGCGGCGAGGTTGGGGCCCAGGAGCGGTGAGGTTAGGGCCCAGGAGCAGAGCAAGGTCGGGGCCCAGGAGCGGCGAGGTCGGGGTCCAAGAGCGGAGCGAGATCAAGGCCCAGGAGCGGAGCGAGATCAGGGCCCAGGAGTGGAGCGAGATCAGGGCCCAGGAGCGGAGCGAGATCGGGGCCCAGGAGCGGAGCGAGATCGGGGCCCAGGAGCGGAGCAAGGTCGGGGCCCAAGAGCGGCGAGGTTGAGGCCCAGGAGTGTAGCGAGATCGGTGCCCAGGAGCGGCGAGGTCGAGGCCCAGGAGCGGAGCGAGATCGGGGCCCAGGAGTGGAGCGAGATCGGGGCCCAGAAGCGGCGAGATCAGGGCCCAGGAGCGGAGCGAGATCGGGGCCCAGGAGTGGAGCGAGATTGGGGCCCAGGAGCGGCGAGGTCAAAGCCCAGGAGCGGAGCGAGATCGGGGCCC
Organism: Pristiophorus japonicus; assembly: GCF_044704955.1. NCBI lineage: Eukaryota > Metazoa > Chordata > Chondrichthyes > Pristiophoridae > Pristiophorus > Pristiophorus japonicus. Next base: position 83,635,444 of record NC_091992.1, read on the forward strand.
AGGAGTGGAGCGAGATCGGGGCCCAGGAGTGGAGCGAGATCGGGGCCCAGGAGTGGAGCGAGATCGGGGCCCAGGAGCGGCGAGGTCGAGGCCCAGGAGTGGAGCGAGATCGGGGCCCAGGAGTGGAGCGAGATCAGGGCCCAGGAGCGGCGAGGTCGAAGCCCAGGAGCAGAGCGAGATCGGGGCCCAGGAGCGGAGCGAGATCGGGGCCCAGGAGCGGAGCGAGATCGGGGGCCCAGGAGTGGAGCGAGATCAGGGCCCAGGAGCGGCGAGGTCGAGGCCCAGGAGCGGAGCGAGATCGGGGCCCAGGAGCGGCGAGGTTGGGGCCCAGATGTGGAGCGAGATCGGGGCCCAGGAGCGGCGAGGTTGGGGCCCAGGAGCGGCTAGGTCGGGGACCAAGAGCGGCAAGATCGGTTCCCAGGATCAGCGAGGTTGTGGCCCAGCAGCGGCGCAGCCTGTAGCGGCAGCGGGGTCGGGCCCAGGGAAGGTGCAGCACAGGCCAGCAGTGAGGACGTGAGACCCACACTGCGACCTATGAATTCCAAGGACATTAGGAGAATGTGTGTGTACTAGGCCAGTGTTTGGTCAACAGTCGTCTTGGTTAACCCTTGCCACTGGACCAAGACATTGCTCTGTCAAGGCTGTGTGGTGTCTGGGGTGCAATGGCCTCCCCACGTTAAAAGAATTCATGCATCTTCCACCCTTCAAGATGTAGTTCGGGACCTGGAATGTCAGGTCCCTCATGGAAATACCTGAGAATTCATTTTTTCGGTGTGGAACCGGGTCATCCTCAACACAAGGGACTGCTTAAAACTATTGTCACATGATCCTTTTATTATATACAGCAGGAGTTGCATTACCACCGTAGACCATAGGTGCAGTAGTCCACTAGAGGGGGCTCTATATTACCTCCCCATGCCACCACTAACCCAGCTGCAGGCTCTCCGCCTGCTCCTGGCCTGCGACCTCCTCTGGAGCACTCCCCACCCGACAGGGAGCCAAGCCTGCCAATCCGGGCGGGGAAGCTGTTTGAAATAAAAAATGCTCGTTGTGACCGTAAAACTGCACAGCGAGCAGGGGAAACCCAGAAACTTGAGCTCTGGGTGTCCTAGCCAAAGCTCCTTCCACCTCTGCTCACAAAACCCACGCCAGTAAACATTGGGGCCTAGTGTCTAAGTATCCCATAAATCCGCCAGTAAATGTGCACCAGATTACACCACTTCTACATGAAAATTTGCAAATTTGTACCAAAAGTGCATGATGTGATTCTGTAAAATAACAGCCCACTTTTTAAGTCCAAGCTGGAGGATGCCACAGAATAGCTCTCACTGTGGACCTTCAAACATGGTGAGCTGCCTTAACTTTGGCCTTCTTTCAGTGTGCCATTAGCTTGCAAATGTGTTTGTTTCCCAGAAGCACAATAGGAACGCACAATTGTGTTAAAAGTAGCATTTCGAACTGAGCACAACAGATGTCCAATTGTTGAATGTAGTTATTCCAGATGAGATAATGAAGTTTTGAACTATAAACATAAGACAAGAAGCTTATGCCAAACACAGAGCTCCAGATGGCCCCTCTTCCCTAGATACCAAGCTGTTGGTTAATAATTTTATGCCCAGCACCAGATGCAGATGGTGACTTAGCTGGCGTTCAATAGCAAGCAATCAGGAAGGCAAATGGAATGTTGGCCTTTATTGCAAAGGGGATGGAGTATAAAAGTAGGGAAGTCCTGCTCCAACTGTACAGGGCGTTGGTAAGACCATAACTGGAGTACTGCGTACAGTTTTGGTCTCCTTATTTAAGGAAGGAAATACTTGCATTGGAGGATGTTCAGAGACGGTTCACTCAATTGATTCCTGAGATGAAGAGGTTGTCATATGAAGAAAGGTTGAGCAGTTTGGACCTATACTCCTTGGAGTTTAGAAGAACGAGAGGTGATTTTATTGAAATGTATAAGATTCTGAGGGGGCTTGACAGGGTAGATGCAAAGAGGATGTTTTCCCTCGTGGGGGAATCTAGAACTAGGGGCCATAGTTTCAGAATAAAGGGTCGCTCATTTAAAACAGAAATGAGGAGGAATTTCTTCTCTCAGAGGGTTGTGAATCTTTGGAATCCTCTACCCCAGAGAGCTGTGGAGGCTGGGTCTTTGAATATATTTAAGGTGGAGATAGACAGATTCTTGAGCGATAGGAGAGTCAAGGGTTATGGGGAACAGGTGGGAAAGTGGAGTTGAGGCTAAGATCAGATCAGCCATGGTCTTATTGAATGGCGGAGCAGGCTCGAGGGGCCAAATGGCCAACTCCTGCTCCTATTTCTTATGTTCTTATGTTCACTCTGGCTTGGGTTTGGGAGCATGCTATTCTTCTAACTGTAATTCCCATACTCCACGTCCTGGCAAAATCCTCTGGAAACGTCCGTGTCCATAGAGATCCAAGCGGTGATTAAAAAAAGGTACGTCCGTAAGCACATAAACTGCAAGCTATTTCATTCAAATCATGTTAATTATTTAAGTCTAATTCAAACCCGTTAATTAAGTTACGTCCCATGTACCATGCAAGAGAAATGGTACAATTCTGGGCTCCACACTTCAGGAAAGCCTTAGAAAGTGTCATGTATGCAACCTTTATGTAACAACACTGCAATACTGTATCTACGTAAGAAATGCACACCTTGACCACAGGGGGTGAATTTGTGGGAGACACTCCTCACCTGGTCATCCATGTATATAAAGGGAGGTCCCACGTAGGGTCATCACTTCTTGGTCCTGTGAATAAAGGTTCAGGTAATGGAGTGACCTTGTCCATAGAATGTGCCTCGTGTGGATTTATGATATTGTGTAAGAACTTTACATTGGCGACGAGAAACAGGAATTAACGACCCACGAGAATGGCCACCGGCAGCACAGATGAACGGTACTGTGTTGGTGAGGACTGGGACGATTTCAATGAGAGGCTCCAGCAGAGTTTTGTCACGAAGGATGGCTGGGAGACGCAGCGGCCGACAAACGAAGGGCTCATCTGCTGACCAGCTGTGGACCTAAGACTTACGCGCTCATGAAAGACCTGCTAGCACCCGAGAAGCCGGCGGACAAAACCTTTGAAGAGCTCAGCAAACTAATCGGTGAGCACCTCAAACCGGCAAGCAGCGTACACATGGCCCGACACAGATTCTATACCCACCAACATCGGGAAAGACAGAGCATACCGGATTTCGTTGCAGACCTCCGGCGCTTGGCCAGCCTCTGTAAGTTCACAGACGCCTGCAGGGAGGAGATGCTAAGGGATTTCTTTATTGAGGGCATCGGTCATGCTGGGATTTTCAGAAAGCTAATTGAGACCAAGGACTTGACCTTGGAAGCGGCGGCATTGATGGCTCAGACTTTTATGGCAGGGGAGGAGGAAACCAAGATAATATACGCGTGCAATTCTGCCTCCATGGATCAGGGAGTCAATATCATAAATGCGACACAGAGCCCCGCAGGCAGGCAAGGGCAGTTCAACACACCCCAGGCAGCAATAGACCCAAGAGTAAGTCTCCAACAGAGACAATGACAGGCTGAATGGACATTTACGCCCCCCTAAGGGACAATGCAGCCCGGGATGGGACCATTGACACCCACTAACAGGGTGCTCAAGAGCAGTCAAAGGGACAGTCAGCCAGGAATGCCTTGTAACAGCTCTTTTGTTCACAACAATGAGAATCTCAGTTCATGCTGGAGGTGTGGGGCAGACATGCTGCCAGGACTTGCAGGTTCCAACAGTTCGTCTGCAGAAATTGTAACCTCAGTGGCCATTTAGCCAAAATGTGCAGAAAGCCTGTAACCAGGCTAATATACGAGGCGGATGGACCAGAAGAGGGGTCTGTGAGGCAGGTTGACGCTTGGGGCAAATCAATGGATGCTGAAGTTCAGCGGGTTCATGTGGCAAACATTCACAGCTCATATACCAAAACGCCACTTATGATGATGAAAGTCCTATTAAACGGCATCCCTGTATGCATGGAGCTGGACACGGGGGCCAGCCAGTCACTCATGAGTGTTCAACAATTCGAAAAGCTGTGGCCACTCAAAGCCAGCACACCAAAACTAGAACGCATTGAGAAACAATTACAGACGTACACCAAAGAAATCATTCCAGTGCTAGGCAGTGCAATGGATTGGTGAACCGGCTGCCGCTCTGGATTGTCCCGGGCAATGATCCCACACTGTTGGGGAGGAGCTGGTTAGCTGAGATAAACTGGAAATGGGGGGATGTGCACGCCATGTCATCTGTGGAGCGAAGTTCATGCTCACAGGTCCTACAGCAATTTGAGTCACTATTTCAACCTGGCGTTGGGACGTTCAAAGGTACCAAAGTAGTGATACGCATCACCCTGGACGCCAGACCAGTACACTACAAAGCCAGAGCTGTGCCATATGTGATGCGGGAGAAAATTGAGAGCGAGTTGGACCGGTTGTTGAGAGAGGGCATCATCTCGCCCGTTGAATACAGCGACTGGGCGAACCCCATCATTCCCGTCCTAAAAGCGGATGGCTCGGTCAGGATCTGTGGCGACTACAAGGCCACTATCAACCGGGTGTCCCTACAAGACCAATACCCGCTCCAGAGAGTGGAGGACCTTTTTGCCACGCTGGCAGGCGGCAAGCTGTTCATCAAGTTGGACCTCACTTCAGCCTACATGACCCAAGAACTGGCCGACAAATCTAAACTACTGACCACCATCACCACGCAAAAGGAACTGTTTGTTTACAACAAGTGTCCATTTGGCATTCGATCAGCGGCTGCGATTTTTCAAAGAGACATGAAAAGCCTGCTCAAAGCCATTCCTGGAACAATCGTATTTCAGGACAACATCCTCACCACCGGTCGTGACACCGAGGAACACCTCCACAACCTAGAGGAGGTGCTATGCTGACTGGACCGGGTAGGCCTACGACTCAAGAAGTCTAAGTGTGTGTTTTTGGCTCCTGAGGTCGAGTTTCTGGGCAGGAGGGTTGCTGCAAACGGGATTCCGCCTACCGAATCCAAAATGGAGGCGATTCGACGAGCGCCCAGGCCCTGCAACACATCGGAGTTGCGTTCATTTCTGGGACTCTTGAACTATTTCGGGAACTTTCTGCTGAACTTAAGCACATTGTTGGAGCTGCTACATGTGCTCCTGCGTAAGGGTTGCGATTGGTTTTGGGGGGACTGTCAGGAACGGGCTTTCAATCGGACGCGGAACCTACTTTGTTCAAATAAGTTGTTGACCCTGTACAACCCCTGTAAGAAATTGGTTCTGACATGTGATGCATCGTCCTATGGGGTTGGGTGCGTGTTGCAGCTTATGCCTCCAGGTCGCTCTCTCAAGCGGAACGGGGATATGGGATGGTTGAGAAGGAAGCACTCGCATGTGTCTATGGGGTGAAAAAGATGCATCAGTACCTTTTTGGCAGGAGTTTCGAATTAGAAACGGACCACAAGCCGTTAACATCCCTGCTGTCAGACAGCAAGGCTGTCAATGCCAATGCGTCAGCTCGCATACAGCGATGGGCTCTCACTCTCGCTGCGTATGACTACACCATCTGGCACCGGACTGACACTGAAAATTGCGCTGACGCGTTCAGCAGGCTTCCATTGACCACCACTGAGGGGGCAGCGGAGCAAAGCACTGAGATGGTCATGGCTGTCGATGCCTTTGACAGCGCAGGCTCCCCATCACAGCCCGCCAGATCAAAACCTGGACCAACAGAGATCCCCTCCTATCCTTGATTAAGAAATGTGTCCTGACGGGGGATTGGGCGCCCGCACATGGAGCGTGCCCTGAGGAGGTCAGACCGTTTCACAGACGGATGGATGAGCTCTCCATCCAAGCCGACTGCCTACTATGGGGCAGCCGGGTAGTCATTCCCCAGAGGGGCAGGGAAGCATTCATCAGGGAACTCCACAGCAAGCACCCAGGCATCGTACTGATGAAGACCATTGCCCGGTCACATGTGTGGTGGCCGGAAATTGATTCAGACCTGGAACACTGTGTTCACAGGTGCACGATGTGTGCCCAGCTAGTTAATGCCCCCAGGGAGGCCCCGCTCAGCCCGTGGCCCTGGCCCACCAGGCCATGGTCACGTATTCACGTAGACTACGTGGGCCCGTTCATGGGAAAAATGTTTCTCATTGTGGTTGATGCGTACTCGAAATGGATCGAGTGCATCATTTTGAATTTCTGCATGACATCCACCATCGTGGAGAGTCTATGTGCGGTCTTTGCGACCCACGGCTTGCCGGACATCCTTGTTAGCGATAATGGCCCATGTTTCACAAGCTACGAATTCCGGGAGTTCATGTCGGGTAATGGCATTAACCATGTTAGGACAGCACCATTCAAGCTGGCCTCCAATGGCCAGGCGGAACGTGCGGTCCAAATCATAAAACAAGGCTTGCTCCGGATTCAAGGACCCTCCCTTCAATGCCGCCTATTGCGCCTGCTGCTGGCCTGTAGGTCCCAACCGCACTCGCTCACGGGGGTCCCGCCCGCGGAGCTACTCATGAAACGAACACTCAAAACTCGGCAGTCCCTCATTCATCCAGTCCTATCCGACATTGTTGAAGGCAAGTGCCAGTCCTAAAACGAGTACCATGACTGAAATTCAAGGGGGAGATGTATAGAAATTGATGACCTCGTATTTGTTCTCAATCACGCTTTGGGGCCCAAATGGCTTGAGGGTACTGTAATAGACAAAGAGGGGAATAGGGTCATAATGGTTAAACTTAACAATGGGCAGATATGCCGCAAGCATCTGGACAAGTAAAAAAAAGGTTCAGCATGGACACTGAGGAACCTGAGGAAGATCATGAGATGGTATTTACACCACTGCCAGTGAACGAGCAACAAGAACATTCAGCAGCATGCACAGTCCCTGCGGTCAGCCCGGGCAAGCCGGAATCACCACAGGTGACAGACATGCATACCAAGGCTCAACAACCAGAGCCCCAACTCCACGAGAGAGCGCAGACCACCCAAGAGACTTAACCTATGATCCCAATAAGATGTTGAGGGGGAGGTGATGTCATGTATGTAACCTTTATGTAACAACACTGCAATACTGTATCTACGTAAGAAATGCACACCTTGACCACAGGGGGTGAATTTGTGGGAGACACTCCTCACCTGGTCATCCATGTATATAAAGGGAGGTCCCACGCAGGGTCGTCACTTCTTGGTCCTGTGAATAAAGGTTCAGGTAATGGAGTGACCTTGTCCATAGAATGTGCCTAGTGTGGATTTGTGGTATTGTGTAAGGACTTTACAGAAAGGGAACAGAGAAGGTTTACCAGGATGTTATGAAGAGAGGTTGGAAAAGTTAGGACTGCTCTCCTTGGAACAGAAAAGGTTAAGAGGTGACCTAATAGAGGTTTTCAAGATGATGAGAAGTTTTGTGAGTAAATAAGGGAAAACCGTTCCCCTTGGTGAGTGGATCAATAACCAGAGGTCAAAATCGTTGGCAAAAGATCGAGAGGGGAGATGAGGAGAATCTTTTCACAAAGAGTTGTCGGGATCGGGAACGCTCTCCCTGAACAGGTGGTGGAAGCTGATTCCATAAATGGCTTTAGAAGGGAGTTGGACAGATATTTGAGGATCAGAAACTTGCAGGGATGCGATCATAAAGCAAGAATGTGGCACTAAGCATGACTGTTCTTTCAAAGAGCCAGCTCATGCACGACGGCAGAATGGCCGCTTTCTGTGCTGTATGATTCTATGATTCTAAGAGGCTGAGGGGGTTATTTTGGCCAAAGGGTGAAAACAGGCGTTGAATGGGTGCAGTGCTATCAGACACGCCTGTTTGAAAGCTTGGTTTAGCATGCAATTTTGGTACTAATTGCCAAATACTCTAATTTGAACTTGCCAGGAGGCACAACATCAGACACCTGTGCTAATTAGACGCAATTTTTGTGGGGCAGTATATGTCGGCTCCTCGCCCCTACTTCCACTGAAGGTGTGGAGTGCTATGGCTGGCACACAGAGGCACGTTGCAGAATGGCTCAGAGACCGAGGGAGTGGGCGCACAGGTTCTCGGACATGGCACTGGAAGTCCTGGTGGAGGGGGTCCAGAGAGGAGGGATGTCCTGTACCCACAGGGGGGCAAGGATGCCACCTCGCCCACCTGCCCCTCTCTCCTGCAGCAGCTGGTGCTGCTCTGCCTGGCCTCATGTCATCCTCCCATTCCTCGTCCAGACCGAGGGGGCCCCTAGCAAGCTGGGCATTACCAAGCACTCCCTTTCTCCTGGTGACTCCGAGAAGGTGCCCAATAAAGTGGCTCACAGCACTTACTCTTTTTAGGTGAAATCCTCAGAGAATTTCTCAAATAAATGTCGTTCGAGTGTTGGTGACGTCATGACAAAGTGTCCCAGAAAGTCTTTCGATGTGTTTCAGAGGTTCTCTTCACAGGTCCAGCAGCAATCAACATGAAATGTTGAGTATCCTTTTAAGTAGTGTTTGAAATCCACATTAACGTCGTGTTTACTCCTGTTAGGAGAGGGCGTTAGTTGAAGCGCAAGCTACTAAAATTCCAGTGCAGCCTCTTTAAGGAGTGCTAGGAGTTCCACATTTTAAGTGGAAATCAGCCCTATAACGCGCATCCTGCCGGCTGTTTCTAGCGCTAGCTTCAATTCCTTTACCAAGATGGCGCCTGCGCTAAATGCGGGCGAAACCGGCGTTTCAGCTCAAGACCCCATCTTGGCCATCTCGGAGGATTGTTAGCCCCTGAACGCGCTGCTAAAATCGGCCCCGAATCTGCTCATTTATCAGGTCATTTCCATTACGTAAAATCCATTGATAAGAGCATCGGGAAAATCCTCTACATAGACTCTGGTCACCAGTAATTTCCCTATCATTGTTTATAACAGCAATCAATGCATTGGTCTACTCTTAGAATTCCTAAAGAAATTGATGAGATGAATTCTGTGACCTCTTTAGGATGGGAAGAACTCAAGATCTGGAAAACTTGTAAGAACAAACAGTTAGAGAAGGTGAAACTCGCTACTACAAGGAGTAGTTGGGGAGAATTGCACAGATGCATTTAAGGGGAAGCGAGATAAACACGAGGGAGAAAGGAATAGAAGGATAGGCAAAAGCAAAACACCACGGATGCTGGAAATGTGAAATAAAGGCTGAAAATGCTGGAAACACTCAGCAGGTCAGGCAGCTTCTGTGGAGAGAAAAACAGAGTTAACGTTTCAGGTCCATGACCTTTCATCAGAACCGGAATACGGTAGGGATATAACAGGTTTTAAGCAAGGTACACAGGCAGCGAAAGGGGGGAGGGGAGGGATTAAAAAAAGGGGGAAGGCAGGAGAGATTAAGTGACAAAAGGGATGATGGTGTGAGGCAAAAGGGGATGGTAATGGTACAAGTAAAGAAACAAAAGATGAGTCGAAAGGAGGTGTAAATGGCAACAGCAGAATCATTACCAGCACTTGCTGTCCGAAAAAGGGCAGTGGTTATAGTCTGAAATTGTTGAATTCAATGTGGAACCCAGAATGCTGGAAAGTGCTTAACTGTAGGTGATCATCATCATCATAGGCAGTCCCTCGGAATCGAGGAAGACTTGCTTCCACTCTTAAAATGAGTCCTTAGGTGGCTGAACAGTTCAATACGAGAACCATAGTCCCTGTCACAGGTGGGACAGAGAGTCGTTGAGGGGAGGGGTGGTTGGGACTGATCTACCGCACGCTCCTTCCGCTGCCTGCACTTGGTTTCTGCATGCTCTCGATGACGAGACTCAAGGTGCTCAGTACCCTCCCGGATGCAGTTCCTCCACTTAGGGCGGTCTTTGGCCAGGGACTCCCAGGTGTCAGTGGGAATGTTGCACTTTTTCAGGGTGGCTTTGAGGGTGTCCCTGTAATGTTTCCTCTGCCCACCTTTGGTTTGCCATGAAGGATACAGGTAGAGCAGATGAAGTATGGTGGGAGGAAGCTTATGTGGAGCGCAAACACTGCTATAGATCAATTGGGCTGAAAACATCTATGTAAAAATGAATCGATCTGCTAAAAATTCAAAACAAAAAGGAAAGAAACACACTTGCGGCTCTTTTCTTTAGAACTTTTCTTTGTTTTGTCTTTAGAAATAAATATTTAATGTAGTGTACTCAGCTATTACAGACAATTCCTCTTACTACTCTGTGACAACTGGGAAAATGAAAAGCAAGAGAAAATGATTAAATATGCAGAAAGAAGAAAAATAAAGATGATTAATATTTCATTATATTCCGCTGAGTCGAGTTTCTATGAAGGATTCAAACAGGGTTTGAAGGGTTTTTCTGCGGTATTGGAGCTTAACTTTTAAGACCTCTTATGAGGACGCCTATTTGATTAAATCTCACCAGTTCCTTTGCTCTCACTATCGTTCAGGGCTGTGCTTTCAACATTTTCTCAGTCAGCCTGGAGAGCTGGCAAAGAAAAGTTTCAGGTTCCATCCATGTAGTGGAGTTTAGGACACAACCTGTCCTCTGGGACATCGACAACAATGAATCAGTTCATTGCATTTGGAGCATGTTGATCATGAATGTGGCCAAAAGCCCCAGGCCGAGGAATTACTCCGTTTGTTATAGTTACGTCATAGGTAAATTAAGTTTTAATGTGCAGGAATTTGTGGTTTGTGCTTTTTGCACTGTTCCTCACAAGTCCTCCCACCTTGGAGTAGGTGTCGGGATTAGTAAATAGTGATTCCGTTAGTAATTTATCAAATCCTTGTTAAATGGCGATTAAGCTTATCTTGTGCAAAAATCCTCAGCCTTCACGTTCCCAAGTTTTGTGTGCCTGTGACGCACATTGAAAGCTAGAGCAACCCCATTGGAATGAGCTGGAATAGTTCTACAATGGGTCAGAGAAGCAACCTGGCTATAATGAGGCCCCGTCTGCTCTTTCAGGTGGACGTAAAAGATCCCGCGGCACTACTTCAAAAGAAAAGCAGGGGAGTTCTCCCCGGTGTCCTGGCCAATAACTATCCCTCAACCAATATCATTAAAAAACAAATTATCTGATCATGTCTTGCATCGCTGTTTGTGGGACCTTGCTGTGCACAAATCGGCTGCTGCGTTTCCTACAATACAACAGTGACTATAGATCAAAAGTTAATTCATTGCCTGTTAAGTGCTTTGGGATGTCCTGCGGTCATGAAAGATGCTATATAAAAGGTGCATTGGGGGCTAATTTGGATAGCTCCTGAAAACAGGTGAGGGGATCACGATGCACGATTACCCCTCGTCCATTTAATCATCATCATAGGCAGTCCCTCGAAATCAAGGATGACTTGTTTCTACTCTAAGGGCTCAATTTTGGCCAGGAGTTGCTCCGTTTTTTTTTGAGCAACTTGATTTTTCTGGAGTATCCCCATTTTGCACATTCAATTTGCGCCAGTGTAAGTGAGTTAGTTAGGATTTTTTTAGTTTAGTTTTTTTTCTCAAAGTGGGGTGTTACCAGCCATCTACGCCCGTTTTGGTCATTTAGGCCACTTTGGCCAGCTAATAGTTACTCCAAATCTACTTAGGCCAGCGTATGTGGCCACTTCAGAAAACCCTTGCAGAGAGTTAAGAAATCAGCGCAGGTACGTACATCGGAGGCCGGCAGAACTTAATGACTTGACTAAAGAATGTGAATAGGATCAAACAGCTATACAGGACATCAGATGACAAACTTCACAAAGTTACTTTACTATACAAAAAAAGCATTCATGGAAGCTTAAACTACAAAAATAAAAGAAGTAAAAGATAGTTGAATTAAATTGCCCTAATCTCATAACTAATTTAAACAACTATTTGTTTACAATGATTATGCTGGGCCAAAATTGAGTCCATATTATCTAAATGAAGTCTATTTCAATAAATAAGATATTCTCTCAGTGTTCCTCCGTCATTTATGTTCTTCTTTCACAATAGCACCAGGTGAATAGGCTTGAGAAATGGTCACCGGTATTCGCAAGAGACAAAACATATTTACATAATTTTTTTCAAAATATCCCAAAGTCCACAAAAATGACAAGCCATTAAGAAAGTTCAAAAATAGCTACAGTGCATAAAATTTCAAACCTGAGGTCATTCGCACCAGAAGGCCACTCAGCCAGGGCTAAGGGCGGGCATCGGGTCCCAAACACACAGCGGCTGCAGCACGCACACAGAGAGGCTGGGGGCGAGAAGCTACTGCGCATGTGCGGACACTCCACTGCGCATGTGCAGACGTCCCAGCACTGTTTTCAGCGCAGGTCGCTGGCTCCGCCCCTGACTCCATTGGCTACGCTGCGCGACGACCGAGGAGAGGCCAGACAGCGGCCAAAGTGAGGAGCGATTTTTTTGGCGCGTTTATCAATGGAGAAAAGGGGCACATCTCTGATAGGTGCGTCGAAAAAAGGGGTGGGCCAACTTTGAGCCCAATAAGTGAGTTCTCAGGTGGCTTAACAGTCCAATACGGGAATTACAGTCTCTGTCACAGGTGGGACAGACAGTCATAAGAAGATAAGAACATAAGAACATAAGAAGTAGGAACAGGAGTCGGCCATATGGCCCCTCGAGCCTGCTCCGCCATTCAATAAGATCATGGCTGATCTGATCATGGACTCAGCTCCACTTCCCCACCTGCTCCCCATAACCCCTTATTCCCTTATCGTTTAAGAAACTGTCTATTTCTGTATACCTTTGGCATTGCTGTAAGTAGGAACTGCAAGTAAATATATGTGATCTTTATTATCTAAGGAGAGCTAGATAATTAAATCGGCTATTTGCTGAGTAGCTGCTGGGTGTGTTGCGCTAAGATTTAGAGTTTAGTTCTACTCGATGGTTGCGAGTGTAACTAGAGGGATGGCAGGGCAGCTCAGTCCTGTGGATTGCACATTCTGTGGCATGTGGGAAGTTCCGGATGCTTCATGCAGCCGGGACTACCACGTGTGCAGGAGGTGTCTCCAGCTGCACCAACTCGAGCTCCGTGTTTTGGAGCTGGAGTGACAGCTGGGGTCACTGCGGTGATTCCGCGAGACTGAAAGTAACGTGGATAGCACGTTTCTAGAGGCGCTCACCCCACAGCTTAAGAGTGTGCAGGCAGAGAGGGTGTGGGTGAGGGAGTGGCCAGACAGAAGAGGAGGACTAGGCAGGTAGTGTAGGAGTCCCCTGAGTCCACCTCGCTCTCCAACTGGTACTCTGTTCTGAGTGTGAGGGCGATGGTGGCTCTGGGGAGCGCAGCCAGAGCCAAGTCCACGGCATCACGGGTGGCTCAGCTGCACAGGGCGGGGGGAGGAAGAAGAATGGAAGAGCTATAGTGGTAGGGGATTCAATAGTTAGGGGAGCAGACAGGCGTTTCTGCGGCCGCAGATGTGACTGCAGGATGGTATGTTGCCTCCCTGGTGCCAGAGAGTGGTGAACCTGTGGAATTCTCTACCACAGAAAGTAGTTGAGGCTAATTCACTAAATATATTCAAAAGGGAGTTAGATGAAGTCCTTACTACTCGGGGGATCAAGGGTTATGGCGAGAAAGCAGGAAGGGGGTACTGAAGTTTCATGTTCAGCCATGAACTCATTGAATGGCGGTGCAGGCTAGAAGGGCTGAATGGCCTACTCCTGCACCTATTTTCTATGTTTCTATGTTTCTATGTCACCGAGCAGCTGCAGGACATTCTGGGAGGAGAGGGTGAACAGCCAGAGGTTGTGGTACATAGCGGTGCCAATGATATAGGTAGGAAGAGGGATGAGGTCCTGCAGGCAGAGTTTAAGGAGCTAGGAGAGAGATTAAAAAGCAGAACCTCAAAGGTAGTAATCTCTGGATTACTCCCAGTGCCATGAGCTAGTGAGTACAGAAATAGGAGGATAGAGCAGATGAATACGTGGCTGGAGAGATGGTGCAGGCGGGAGGGCTTTCGTTTCCTGAGGCATTGGAACCACTTCTGGGAGAGGTGGGACCTGTACAAGCCGGACGGGTTGCACCTCAACAGAGCCGGGACTAATATCCTCGGTGGGGGGGGGTGGTTTGCTAGTGCTGTTGGGGAGGGGGATGGGAACCTGAAAATAGATTCAGTAGGGAGGGGAGTAAAGCTGGAATTAGCAAGCATAAATAAAGAAAGTGAGTTTGAAGGAGAGAGGAAACAAGCAGGAGAAAGGGGTAAAAAAACAAACTTAAAGGCACTTTGTCTAAATGCACGTAGCATTTGTAACAAAATGGATGAGTTGACGACACACATTGAGACAAATGGGTATGATCTGACGGCCATTACAGAGACATGGTTGCAAGGTGACCAGGACTGGGAATTAAATATTCAGGGGTATCTGACAATCTGGAAGGACAGACAGAAAGGAAAAGGAGGTGGGGTAGCTCTATTGATAAAGAATGGAATCAATGCAATAGTAAGAAACAATATTGGCTCAAATGAAAAGGGTATTGAAACAGTTTGAGATAAGGAACAATAAGGGGAAAAAGTCACTGGTGGGCGTAGTCTATAGGCCCCCTAACAGTAGCAACTCTGTTGGTCAGAGCTTAAACCAGGAAATAGTGGGGACTTGTAAAAAGGGAACAGCAGTAATCATGGGTGATTTTAACCTCCATATTGATTGGACAAATCAATTTGGTCAGGGTAGCCTTGAGGAGGAGTTCATAGAGTGCGTAAGGGAAGCGTTCCTTGAGCAGTATGTAACGGAACCAACCAGGGGGCAGGCTATCTTAGATCTGGTCCTGTGTAATGAGACAGGATTAATAAACAATCTCCTAGTAAAGGATCCCCTTGGAATGAGTGATCATAACATGATTGAATTTCAAATTCAAATGGAAGGTGAGAAAGTTGGATCTCTAACCAACGTACTAAGCTTAAATAAAGGAGACTATGAAGGTATGAGGGCAGAATTGGGTAAAGTGGACTGGGAAAATAGATTAAAGTGTAGGACGGTTGATGAACAGTGGTGTACATTTAAGGAGATATTTCACAACTCAAGAAAAATATATTCCAGTGAGGAGAAAAGGGTGTCAGAGAAAAGATAGTCGTCCGTGGCTAACTAAAGAAATAAAGGACGGTATCCAATCAAAAACAAAGCCAAAACTAATGGGAGGACAGAAGACTGGGAAGCTTTTAAAAGCCAGCAAAGAACGACTAAAAAAATGATTAAGAAAGGCAAGATAGACTATGAAAGTAAACTAGCACAAAATATAATAACAGATAGCAAGAGTTTCTGTAGGTATATAAAAAGGAAAAGAGTGGCTAAAGTAAATGTTGGTCCCTTAGAGGACGAGACCGGGGAATTAGTAATGGGGAACATGGAGATGGCAGAAACTCTGAAGAAATATTTTGTATCAGTCTTTACAGCAGAGGACACTAACAATATTCCAACAGTGGATAGTCAAGGGGCTATAGGGGGGAGGAACTTAACACAATCACAATCATGAAGGAGGTGGTACTCAGTAAGATAATGGGACTAAAGGCAGATAAATCCCCTGGACCTGATGGCTTGCATCCTAGGGTCTTAAGAGAAGTAGCGACAGGGATTGTGGATGCATTGGTTGCCATTTACCAAAATTGCCTGGATTCTAGGGAGGTCCCAGCAGATTGGAAAACTGCAAATGTAACGCTCCTATTTAAAAAAGGAGGCAGACAAAAAGCAGGAAACTATAGACCAGTTAGCCTAATATCTGTGGTTGGGAAAATGTTGGAGTCCATTATTAAAGTAGCAGGACATTTGCAAAAGCAAAATTCGGTCAGGCAGAATCAGCATGGATTTATGAAGGGGAAGTCATGTTTGACAAATTTGCAGGCGTTCTTTGAGGATGTAACGAACAGGGTGGATAAAGGGGAACCAGTGGATGTGGTGTATTTAGATTTTCAGAAGGCATTTGACAAGGTGCCACATAAAAGATTACTGCACAAGATAAAAGTTCACGGGGTTGGGGGTAATATATTAGCATGGATAGAGGATTGGCTAAAAAACAGAGAACAGAGAGTTGGGATAAATGGTTCATTCTCTGGTTGGTAACCAGTAACTAGTGGGGTGCCGCGGAGATCAGTGCTGGAACTCCAACTATTTACAATCTATATTAACGACTTGGAAGAAAGGACTGAGTGTAACGTAGCTAAGTTTGCTGATGATACAAAGATGGGAAGAAAAGCAATGTGTGAGGGGGACATAAAAAATCTGCAAAAGGACATAGACAGGCTAAGTGAGTAGGCAAAAATTTGGCAGATGGAGTATAATGTCGGAAAGTGTGAGGTCATGCACTTTGGCAGAAAAAAATCAAAGAGCAAGTTATTATTTAAATGGAGAAAGATTGCAAAGTGCCACAGATTGCAAAGTGCCACAGGGGGTACTTGTGCTTGAAACACAAAAGGATAGTATGCAGGTACAGCAAGTGATCAGAAAGGCCAGTGGTATCTTGGCCTTTATTGCAAAGGGGATGGAGTATAAAAGCAGGGAGGTCTTGCTACAGCTATATAAGATATTGGTGAGGCCATACCTGGAATACTGTGTGCAGTTTTGGTTTCCATATTTATGAAAGGATATACTTGCTTTGGAGGCAGTTCAGAGAAGGTTCACTCGGTTGATTCCGGGGATGAGGGGTTTGACTTGTAAGGAAAGGTTGAGTAGGTTGAGCCTCTACTCATTGGAATTCAGAAGAATGAGAGGTGATTTTATTGAAACGTATAAGATTTTGAGGGGGCTTGACAAGGTGGATGCAGAGAGGATGTTTCCACTAGAACTAGAGGGCATGATCTTAGAATAAGGGGCCGCCCACTTAAAACAGAGATGAGGAGAAATTTCTTCACTCAGACGGTTGTAAATCTGTAGAGGCTGGGTCATTGAATATATTTAAGGCAGAGATGGACAGATTTTTGAGCGATAAGGGAGTAAAGGGTTATGGGGAGCGGGCAGAGAAGTGGAGCTGAGTCCATGATCAGATCAGCCATGAGCAGGCTTGAGGGGCCAAATGGCCTTCTCCTGTTCCTATTTCTTATGTTTCTTATGTTTCCGCTAGGAGTGGCTCACAAGATAGTTCGCGCCATATAAGTTCACGTCACAAGGGACAGTACATCATGTTAACAACACAATTTCACTTCATTCGTACTTCTGACTCACTCCTTTACTTGTACTGATCAGAAAGGCAGACAACAGCACTACAAATGACAAGGCTGCATACGCCGATGCCAGGCCTTGGTATTCTAAAGCCAATAAGGAGGTCCAGATTAGGGCTGTTTTGGAATGAATAATAACAACATACGAAATAGGAGCAGGAGTAGGCCATACGGCCCCTCGAGCCTGCTCCGCCATGCAATGAGATCATGGCTGATCTGATCATGGACTCAGCTCCACTTCCCTGCCCGATCCCCATAACCTCTTATCCCCTTATAGTTTAAGAAACTCTCTATTTCTGCCTTAAATTTATTCAATGACCCAGCTTCCACAGCTCTCTGAGGCAGCAAATTCCACAGATTTACAACCATCTAAGTGAAGATATTTCTCCTCAACTCCGTCTTAAATGGGCGGCCCCTTAATCTAAGATCATGCCCTCTAGTTCTAGTCTCCCCCATCAGTGGAAATATCCTCTCTGCATCCACCTTGTCAAGCCCCCTCATAATCTGTTGGAAGGTCGATGTGTAGGGCACAACTGAAGTCATTGATATTGAGAACATGGTGCAGCCACCTCCCTTACTGCACTGGCTACTCGGCTGGTGGTGGCTCAGGTACATCCTTGCCTTTACTTTGCTCATGGCGTGCCTCAGCATCTTCCCTGGTAAGGCCTCTTTCCACTGCTGTGATATGCAGCATGCAGGACACGACTTGTAGTTCTGGATTCCTTCTCAGTTATCGTGTGTCCTTCCCTCCTCCCCACGAGTGGTTCAAATAATCTGAAGCTTTGCTTGAGAATGCAAAACATCTACTCCATGAGCACCCAGTGCATCATTATATCTGTGCTCTGCTCGGGTCCGAGGCTTTGCTAGAGGCTCCAGCGGCCAAGGTTGCGGTCACTAAGTGAGGTCACCCGTTCCTTTGGAAGGAATATCATGAGCAGCTTGTGTCCAAAGTTGCAATAAGCATTTCAGCCCTGCCCATCACATAAGCCAGAATCTGCCTCTGGGATCGAAAGCAGGCAATGCTATAATTCTAAACAGAATGTTCTCGTTTCTGGGCCAGGATGGTATCACCCCTTTGGGTCGGTGTTATGGGTTTGCTGCAGCTTTAAATTCTGTACTCAATATCGACGATATTTATTATTCATATATTATACGGCAATGCTAATTTGCATTAAGTAGTGGATTAGCAAAGTGATTATTTTACATTGTAGGCAAAAGCTCAGGGAACAATTACTTTGTGGCTAATGAGCCATAATAACTACAGCTGTAGCTGATTAAATGAAATATTTATAATGTATCTGCTATGTTCTCTCCCAGTGAAATTAAATTAATAAAAATGTGAAAAATGCATCAGAGAATTCGATGTCTTGTTTGGCGTGGAGCGACCTTGTGCATTGGAATACTTATGAGGACAACCAAGGAAACCAATGCAGGTTAGAAAGATTTTGGAATTCTCTATCCCAGAGAGCTGTGGATGCTCAGCCACTGAGTATATTCAAGGCTGAGATCGATAGATTTTTGGACTATTAGGGAATCAAGGGATATGAGGATAGTGTGGGAATGTGGAGTTGATGTAGAAGATCAACCATGACCTTATTGAATGGCGGAGCAGGCTTGAAGGGCTGTATGACCTACGCCTGCTTCTATTTCTTATGTTCTTATAAGATTAAGACAAAGTTACAGCTTGCTACATAGACTGCTGTTGTCCTTGTTTGTAGTGGTTTGATACAACTGAGTGGTTTGCTGGGCCACTTCAGAGGATAGTTAAGAGTCAACCATGTTGACGTGGCTGGGAGTCATACATAGGCCAGAGTGAGTAAGGACAGCTAGTTTTCTTCCCTGAAAGGGAATCAGTTGGGTTTTTAACAACAACCGGACAGCTTATGGTCAATTTTCATTTCCAGACTTGAATTCAGATCCTCAAACTATTGTGGGATTTGAACAGGCATTCTCTATAATTAATAACCACTATGCTACACTACGCATTAGTCCTGGTATAAACAGTGGGCTTCATCACCTGCTGAGCACATGACTCCAGTGAGATCTGAGAGGAGGGTGGGATTACGTTATTCAACAAGTATTAGGTGTTAACCTCTGCTGACCTTGTCTAAGAAAGCAAAGCGAATGACAGACTGGTACTTCGAGTCACTCATCCCTGCGTCTGACATCTGTGGGTAGCTCATTGCTGTCAGTATTAGCAGAAGAATATTGATTCGACGAGTGACTCGGGCTTTTTAATCCGGAGGGGGTGCAGCATTCTCTGCTTCTTGAGATTATCAGCTTGACCTGCAACGAGCTGAGTACTTTTCAAAATGGATTTTAATCCTGAAACCGACTCGATCCTGTGACGACCGCTTCTAAACATAATAAAGGAAATGAGTCGCGAAGTAGACAGAGATGAGATGCTTTATGACGGGACCACTTGTTCCCTTTAACCTTGGAGACGCTGCTCATTATGGAATTAACAACATGGGGATTATGGTTTACATTGTCACAATAAAGCAGATGATGATTTGACTATAATATTAGAGTCCTTCCCTTCAGTTCGGGGTAAATAAATTATGACATTGGAATATTTGTCCTTTAAATGAAGTTGCATCCCAATCAAGGAACTATCTGTTATCGAAGTGTTAATAAAAGCATTTTAAACATGTACAAGGTTTCTGATCAAGACACACATTACTACACAGAAGGCAGCAAGTGGAATCTTTAAACAGCGTGGAGAAGCTCTTAAAATGTCATGAAAGGAATTAAGGTTTGACCGCTGATTGCTGTTCCTGATGTTAAGGTCTTGGTTTGTAATCTCCGTCTGCTGTGCAATGTGCCTTTAGAGTGCTTGAGTTAGCAATGATCACTGCCAGTGACCTTACACTACTCTATATGCCTATAACCATCAATGATTTGACAGTACTGTATTTGGGTACGTGTGCCAATTATCTTCCATTGGTAGAAAGGACAATTAATGAGGCTGCAGATGTTAGCTATGATTGCCAACACAGTATTGTTAACTTAAATTCGTAACTATCTGGCTGTAAATTGAGCACAGAAAGAGAGGTAATAAGGATACTTGAGAAGTATTACAACAGACTACAAAACAACAGCAACTTGCATTCATATTGCCCATATCTTTACCGGAGTAAAAGGTCCCAAGCCGCTTCACAGGAGCATTATCCAACAAACGTTGACACCGAGCCACATAACGAGATATTTGGACAGGTGACCAAAAGCTTGGTCAGAGAGGTAGGTTGTAAACATAGAAACATAAAAAATAGGTGCAGGAGTAGGCCATTCGGCCCTTCGAGCCTGCACCACCATTCAATGAGTTCATGGCTGAACATGCAACTTCAGTACCCCATTCCTGCTTTCTCGCCATACCCCTTGATCCCCCTAGTAGTAAGGACTACATCTAACTCCTTTATAAATATATTTAGTGAATTGGCCTCAACAACTTTCTGTGGTAGAGAATTCCACAGGTTCACCACTCTCTGGGTGAAGAAGTTTCTCCTCATCTCGGTCCTAAATGGCTTACCCCTTATCCTTAGACTGTGACCCCTGATTCTGGACTTCCCCAACATTGGGAACATTCTTCCTGCATCTAACCTGTCTAAACGCATCCGAATTTTAAACATTTCTATGAGATCCCTTCTCATTCTTCTGAACTCCAGTGAATACAAGCCCAGTTGATCCAATCTTTCTTGATATGTCAGTCCCGCCATCCCGGGAATCATTCTGGTGAACCTTCGCTGCACTCCCTCAATAGCAAGAGTGTCCTTCCTCAAGTTAGGAGACCAAAACTGTACATAATACTCCAGGTGTGGCCTCACCAAGGCCCTGTACAACTGTCGTAACACCTCCCTGCCCCTGTACTCAAATCCCCTCGCTATGAAGGCCAACATGCCATTTGCTTTCTTAACCGCCTGCTGAACTTGCATGCCAACCTTCAATGACTGATGTACCATGACACCCAGGTCTCGTTGCACCTCCCCTTTTCCTAATCTGTCACCATTCAGATAATAGTCTGTCTCTCTGTTTTTACCACCAAAGTGGATAACCTCACATTTATCCACATTATACTTCATCTGCCATGCATTTGCCCACTCACCTAACCTATCCAAGTCACTCTGCAGCCTCATAGCATCCTCCTCGCAGCTCACACTGCCACCCAACTTAGTGTCATCTGCAAATTTGGAGATACTACATTTAATCCCCTCATCTAAATCATTAATGTACAATGTAAACAGCTGGGGCACCAGCACAGAACCTTGTGGTACCCCACTAGTCACTGCCTGCCATTCTGAAAAGTACCCATTTACTCCTACTCTTTGCTTCCTGTCTGCCAACCAGTTCTCAATCCACGTCAGCACACTACCCCCAATCCCATGTGCTTTAATTTTGCACATTAATCTCTTGTGTGGGATCTTGTCGAAAGCCTTCTGAAAGTCCAAATACACTACATCAACTGGTTCTCTCTTGTCCACTCTACTGGAAACATCCTCAAAAAATTTCAGAAGATCTGTCAAGCATGATTTCCCTTTCACTAATCCATGCTGACTTGGACCTAAAATGTCATCTCTTTCCAAATGCGCTGCTATGGCATCCTTAATAATTGATTCCATCATTTTACCCACAACCGATGTCAGGCTGACCGGTCTATAATTCCCTGTTTTCTCTCTCCCTCCTTTTTTAAAAAGTGGGGTTACATTGGCTACCCTCCACTCCATAGGAACTGATCCAAAGTCTATGGAATGTTGGAAAATGACTGTCAGCATTCGCTATTTCCAAGGCCACCTCTTTAAGTACTCTGGGATGCAGTCCATCAGGCCCTGGGGATTTATCGGCCTTCAATCCCATCAATTTCCCCAACACAATTTCCCGACTAATAAGGATTTCCCTTACTAGATCCGCTGACACCTTTTATATCCGGAAGGTTGTTTGTGTTCTCCTTAGTGAATACCGAACCAAAGTACTTGTTCAATAGGTCTGCCATTTCTTTGTTACCCGTTATGACTTCCCCTGATTCTGACTGCAGAGGACCTACGTTTGTCTTTACTAACCTTTTTCTCTTTACATATCTATAGAAACTTTTGCAGTCCGTCTTAATGTTCCCTGCAAGCTTCCTCTCGTACTCTATTTTCCCTGCCCTAATCAAACCCTTTGTCCTCCTCTGCTGAGTTCTAAATTTCTCCCAGTCCCCGGGTTCACTGCTATTTCTGGCCAATTTGTATGCCATTTCCTTGGCTTTAATACTATCCCTGATTTCCCTTGATAGCCACGGTTGAGCCACCTTCACTTTTTTATTTTTACGCCTGACAGGGATGTACAATTGTTGTAGTTCATCCATGCGGTCTCTAAATGTCTGCCATTGCCCATCCACAGTCAACCCCTTAAGTATCATTCGCCAATCTATCCGAGACAATTCACGCCTCATACCTTCAAAGTTACCCTTCTTTAAGTTCTGGGCCATGGTCTCTGAATTAACTGTTTCATTCTCCATCCTAATGTAGAATTCCACCATATTATGGTCACTCTTTCCCAAGGGGCCTCGCACAACGAGATTGCTAATTAATCCTCTCTCATTACACAACACCCAGTCTAAGATGGCCTCCCCCCTAGTTGGTTCCTTGACATATTGGTCTAGAAAACCATCCCTTATGCACTCCAGGAAATCCTCCTCCACCGTATTGCTTCCAGTTTGGTTAGCCCAATTTATATGCATATTAAAGTCACCCATGATAACTGCTGCACCTTTATTGCATGCACCCCTAATTTCCTGTTTGATGCCCTCCCCAACATCACTACTACTGTTTGGAGGTCTGTACACAACTCCCACTAACATTTTTTGCCCTTTGGTGTTCTGCAGCTCTACCCATATAGATTCCACATCATCCAAGCTAATGTCCTTCCTAACTATTGCATTAATCTCTTCTTTAACCAGCAATGCTACCCCACCTCCTTTTCTTTATATTCTATCCTTCCTGAATGTTGAATACCCTTGGATGTTGAGTTCCCAACCTGATCATCCTGGAGCCATGTCTCTGTAATCCCAATCACATCATATCTGTTAACATCTATTTGCACAGTTAATTCATCCACCTTATTATGGATACTCCTTGCATTAAGACACAAAGCCTTCAGGCTTGTTTTTTTTAACACCCATTGTCCTTTTAGTATTATGATGTAGTGTGGCCCTTTTTATTTCTTGCCTTTGTTTACTCAGCCTGCCACTATTGCTTTTTACCTTTCTACCATCTGTTTCTGACTCCATATTACTTCGCCCTATCTCGCTGCATAGGTTCCCATCCCCCTGCCATATTAGTTTAAACACTCCCGAACTGCATTAGCAAATGTTACCCCCAGGACATCAGTTCCAGTCCTGCCCAAGTGCAGACCGTCCCTTTTGTGCAGGTCCCACTTCCCCAGAACTGATTCCAATATCCCAGGAATTTGAATCCCTACCTCTTGCACCACTGCTCAAGCCACATATTTATTCTAACTATCCTGCTCCCTCTACTCTGATTAGCACGTGGCACTTGTAGCAATCCAGAGATTACTACCTTTGAGGTCCTACTTTTTAATTTACCTCCTAGCTCCCTAAATTCAGCTTGTAGGACTTCTTCCCACTTCTTATCTATATCGTTGGTACCTACATGTACCACGACAACTGGCTGTTCACCCTCCCTCTCCAGAATGCTCTGCAGCCGCTCCGAGACATCCTTGACCCTTGCACCAGGGAGGCAACATACCATCCTGGAGTCTCGGTTGTGGCCGCAGAAACTCCTATCTATTCCCCTTACAATAGAGTCCCCTATCACTATAACTCTCCCACTCATTTTCCCGCCCTTCTGTGCAGCAGAGCCACCCACAGTGCCATGAACCTGGCTGCTGGTGCCTTCCCCTGGTGAGTCATCTCCCCCAACAGTATCCAAAATGGTATATGTGTTTTGGAGGGAGATTACCGCAGGGGACTCCTGCTCTTGCCTTGTCTCTTGGTGACCCATTCACTATCTGTCCTAACCCTTACCTGCGGTGTGACCAACTCACTAAATGTGCTATCCACAACATTCTCAGCATCGCGCATGCTCAGAGTGAGTCCATCCGCAGCTCCAGTGTCACCATGCGGTCTGTCAGGAGCTGCAGCTGGACACACTTCCTGCACACATAGTAGTCAGGAACACTGGAAGCGTCCCTGACTTCCCACATAGCACAGGAGGAGCATGACACGGGGTCGAGCTCTCCTGCCATGACTTAACCCTTAAATTAATTTATTTACTAAAATTTACTTAAACACCAAACAGCTACTTAGTAGTTCGCTGCCAATTAAACCAATCTAAAAGTCAGTCTAAAAGAGAGTTATACTTACCAGTTGAACAGCCAACCACTTACCAGCTTGGCTGTGACGTCACCTCTCGATTTCGCACCCCTCTATCTTTGTCTGCAACTGGTGGGCTGGTCTCTGGGCCTCCGTCTCCTACTCTTGCACTCCTTATCAGCTGCTCCAGTGTCAGCACTGGTAGGAAAAACAAGATAAAACAGCACCTGCCACCCCCGCTTGCCCAAACTCACCCACTTACCAAACTCACAAATGCCACTCTATGCTGTTGCATTCCGTGCTCTGCACGAGCTGCCTCTTTTTAAACTGTATCTAGGTCAGATGACTCACTACTGGTCAGTTGTTTACAGAACTGCTTTTAACTAGCTGCTAATTGCCTCCTACTGGAGAGTTACCTTGTTTTTCTCTGCCTAAACCTGAAAGATTCCCAATTATTTAACTTTTCCCCTTTAAATGAAACTGCTACTTACTTAGAAGCTACTGGCAATTGCCACTAACAATTTACTCCAGCCTCCAAATGGTTTAAAGAGAATAACCCTTAAAACTCACCCACTTACCAAACTCACAAATGCCACTCTATGCTGCTGCACTCCATGCTCTGCACGGGCTGCCTCTTTTTAAACTGTATCTAGGTGAGAGTGTCTTTAAGGAGGAGAGAGAGGTAGAGAGGTGGAGAGGTTTAGGCACGGAATTCCAGAGCTTGGGGCCTCGGCAACAGAAGGCACGGCCACCGATGGAGGGGGCGAAGGAAATCTACCATATAAATAAAGGATGAGACAAGGCCATTCATGAAGCCCATCCTATAATTATTTCAGCTCATCCAACCTAATTCTACTACTTTACCTGGTAAAGAAAGAAATACTTGCATTCATATAGCACCTTTCATGACCTCAGGACATCCCAAAGCTCTTTGGAGCCAATGAAGTACTTTTGAAGTATAGTCACTGTTGTAATATAGAAAATGCATAAAAGGATGGTAGATCATTCCAAAGATTTGTCATCCTTTGAGTAATTTTTCTTTTGAAGATTAGTTTTGCATTTAAATCGAACAGATATTGGGCTAGAAATTGCGTAGCACCCCGTTTGGGGCGATATCATTTGCGGGAATGGCAAAGCATCGCCGGGTGCTACACAACTGATTCCGATGTGAACTTCCGACTTAGCGCTCCGTGAGGGAAGTGGAACACTAAATCAAGTGCTACCACTTCCCTTGGAGCGCTAAATAAGAACATAAGAACATAAGAATTAGGAACAGGAGTAGGCCATCTAGCCCCTCGAGCCTGCCCCGCCATTCAATAAGATCATGGCTGATCTGGCCGTGGACTCAGCTCCACTTACCCGCCCTCTCCCCACAACCCTTAATTCCCTTATTGGTTAAAAATCTATCTATCTTTGACTTGAAAACATTCAATGAGCTAGCCTCAACTGCTTCCTTGGGCAGAGAATTCCACAGATTCACAACCCTCTGGGAGAAGAAATTTTTTCTCAACTCGGTTTTAAATTGGCTCCTCCGTATTTTGAGGCTGTGCCCCCTAGTTCTAGTCTCCCCCACCAATGGAAACAACCTCTCTGCCTCTATCTTGTCTATCCCTTTCATGATTTTAAATGTTTCTATAAGATCACCCCTCATTCTTCTGAATTCCAAGGAGTAAAGACCCAGTCTACTCAATCTATCATCATAAGGTAACCCCCTCATTTCTGGAATCAGCCTAGTGAATCGTCTCTGTACCCCTTCCAAAGGTAGTATATCCTTCCTTAAGTAAGGTGACCAAAACTGCACGCAGTACTCCAGGTGCGGCCTTACCAATACCTTATACAGTTGCGTTTGTACTCCATCCCTTTCGCAATGAAGGCCAATATTCCATTTGCCTTCCTGATTACCTGCTGCACCTGCAAACTAACCTTTTGGGATTCAAGCACAAGGACCCCCAGGTCCCTTTGCACCACAGCATGTTGTAATTTCTCCCCATTCAAATAATATTCCCTTTTACTGTTTTTTTTCCCAAGGTGGATGACCTCACACTTTCCGACATTGTATTCCATCTGCCAAACCTTAGCCCATTCGCTTAACCTATCCAAATCTCCTTGCAGTCTCTCTCAGTCCTCTACACAACCCGCTTTCCCACTAGTCTTAGTGTCATCTGCAAATTTTGTTGCACTACACTCTGTCCCCTCTTCTAGGTCATCTATGTATATTGTAAACAGTTGTGGTCCCAGCACTGATCCCTGTGGCACACCACTAACCGGAAAAGGACCCATTTATCCCGACTCTCTGCTTTCTGTTCGCCAGCCAATTCTCTATCTATGCTAATACATTTCCTCTGACTCCGCGTACCTTTATCTTCTGTAGTGACCTTTTGTGTGCCACCTTATCGAATGCCTTTTGGAAATCTAAATACACCACATCCATCGGTACACCTCTATCCACCATGCTCGTTATATCCTCAAAGAATTCTAGTAAGTTAGTTAAACATGATTTCCCTTTCATGAATCCATGCTGCGTCTGCTTGATTGCACTATTCCTATCCAGATGTCCCGCTATTTCTTCCTTAATGATAGTTTCAAGCATTTTCCCCACTACAGATGTTAAACTAACCGGCCTATAGTTACCTGCCTTTTGCCTGCCCCCTTTTTTAAACAGAGGCGTTATATTAGCTGCTCTCCAATCCGCTGGTACCTCCCCAGAGTCCAGAGAATTTTGGTAGATTATAACGAATGCATCTGCTATAACTTCAGCCATCTCTTTTAATACCCTGGGATGTATTTCATCAGGACCAGGGGACTTGTCTACCTTCAGTCCCACTAGCCTGTCCAGCACTACTCCCCTAGTGATAGTGATTTTCTCAAGGTCCTCCCTTCCCACATTCCTGTGGCATGCAAATTTTGGCATTGTTTTTGTGTCTTCCACTGTGAAGACGGAAGCAAAATAATTGTTTAAGGTCTCAGCCATTTCCACATTTCCCATTATTAAATCTCCCTTCTCATCTTCTAAGGGACCAACATTTACTTTAGTCACTCTCTTCCGTTTTATATATCGGTAAAAGCTTTTACTATCTGTTTTTATGTTTTGCGCCAGTTTACTTTCGTAATCTATCTTTCCTTTCTTTATTGCTTTCTTAGTCATTCTTTGCTGTCGTTTAAAATGTTCCCAATCTTCTAGTTTCCCACTAACCTTGGCCACCTTATACGCATTGGTTTTTAATTTGATACTCTCTTTTATTTCCTTGGTTATCCATGGCTGGTTATCACTTCTCTTGCCGCTCTTCTTTTTCACTGGAATATATTTTTTTTGCGCACTATGAAAGAGCTCCTTAAAAGTCCTCCACTGTTCCTCAATTGTGCCACCGTTTAGTCCTTGTTTCCACTCTACTTTAGCCAACTCTGCCCTCATCCCACTGTAGTCCCCTTTGTTTAAGCATAATTTCTGATACAACTTCCTCATCCTCAATCTGTATTACAAATTCAACCATATTGTGATCACTCATTCCGAGAGGATCTTTTACGAGGTGATCGTTTATTTTTCCTGTCTCATTACACAGGACCGGATCCAAGATGGCTTGCTCCCTTGTAGGCTCTGTTACATACTGTTCTAAGAAATGAAGCAGGAGGGGCAGTAGCGGCAGAGCGCTGCACAATGTCCCGTGTAGCGCTGCCGGATTCACAGGCTCCTTCCTTCCCTTAAAGGGAAGGGTCAATGCTGAGGTCATTGGGAGGCTAAGGCTGGAAATGATCAGTAATGGCACCTGTGATTCACGAACTGTTGCCCCAAGCACTCCAAGAGAGCGCAGGGCTGAACAACTGCAGAATGGACATTTTTTTTCAAACAACACATTGGGGTGATAATAAAATTTTGGCCTATCTGACCACCAATGCCTTTAATTACCGCTCCCCAAGCGGCCAGCCGAGGTCACAACACCTCCCCTCCAAGTTACACACCATCCTGATTTGGAAATATATCGCCGTCCCTTCCTCGTCGCTGGTTCAAAATCCTGGAACTCCCTCCCTAACAGCACTGTGGGAGTATCTTCACCACACGGACTGCAGCGTGTTGAAGAAGGCAGCTCACTACCATCTTCTCAAGGGCGATTAGCGATGGGCAATAAATGTTGTCTTTGCCAGCGATGTCCACATCCCGGAACAAATAAAAAACAACTCCTGGTTGTCCTGAGAAGGTGGTGCTAGGCCTCCTCTTTGCTGCAGTCCTCATGGTTGGGAATTTCTGGATATAGACCCAACACTATTTTTACTGGTGGTTGCAAATCATCTGAACACTCAGGAGCAGTAACCCTTTGTGCACAAATGGCAATGGGAGGACTGTCAATGCAGAATACCACACAACTGGAAACATAGGATCTGCAAGCAAGTGCTCAACACCAGTGTTGAATTTGGTGGATGCAAATCTCAGTGAAAGGGAACTGCTAGCTCAGCGATTCAAAGGTGCACTGCGCACTGACTGATCTGTGTGATGTCTCCTGCTGAGACCTGGAGGCATCTAGTGCTTTGGAAGTTGAGTGCAGTGATCATGTTCAGTTCCACTGTGAATGCTCTCTGGGCATTGGTCCTTGGCTGGTTCCAGGAGCTGGAATAGGACTAAGGCTTTGCTGCAGAACCTAGCTTGACAGGAGCAAGGCTCGGCGCATTGGGCGCAAGGCTCAATTATGCCGTCCCTGAATTTCCAGTGATTCGTTTTAAAATCGCGACTTTCTGGGTCCAAGCTTGTAACCTCCACTGTGCTGGTTTCTGATTTCGCTGCTGGCATTCTTATTTCTTTCACAAAAGTGAGGGTGCCCTTGATGGCCAAACTTTTTCTTGCTTCAATTTATGCATCAGCTTCTCAAACACAATCTACAAACGTGCCCATGTACTTACAGCAACCTTCCGTTGGTGAGAAATAATATAAATCTTTACTCCCCTTAGAGTTCATTTTGATTTTGTGAACAAAGTTAAAATTACCTCTGCGTTTTTAATTCTATGAAATAGGAGTTTAATTTAGTGTGCTTCATGGCTTGCATTTAACACTAGTTCTTGCATTTCTTTAATCAATGTGTTTTATTTGGCAGTCATGAGGGAAAGCTTTAACTAAGAGTTTTTCTGCAGTTTTTCCACCGCTGCCTTTGTAACCCACTGAGACTAACTTGTAACAAAATCTCACTGTCTTTGAAATTTCGGAGCTAAATAGTTTCTGCTTTTCAGTACAAAAGGCAGACAAGGAAATTAAAGCAACTGAAGTAATGGATTTTGGGGTTGGGGGCACAATTTTCAAATATGCAGATGATACCAAGATCTGTGCGAGTGTTAGAACTATAGAAGGTGCTTGTCTGCTTCAGGCAGATCTTAATGTGTTGGGAGATTAGGCTCAGGACTGGAAAATTATATATAACTTAGATAAGTGCAGTGTTATGCAAGTGGGCAGGGCAAATGCTCAACATTCATACACCCTCCAGGGAATGGCTTTAAAGATGGTGGAGATAGAAAGAGATTTGGGCATTCTAGTGCCTACATCCTTAAAGCTACATGAGCAATGCTGTGCAGCGATAGCTCGAGCAAATTGGGTGTTGGGGTATATCCATAGGACAACTGAGTTTAAGATGAGGTATACTGTTTTGTCCTTGTACAAGACCTTAGTCAGGCTGCACTTGGAATACTGTGCCCAGTTTTGGTCTCACAAGGTGGGTGATATTGAGGCTCTGGACTAATTCCAAGTCTAAAGCATCTTAGTTATCAAGATAGGTTAAAAGAGTTGGGACTCTATACTTTAGAGCAGCGTAGACTGATCTGATTGAGGTTTATAACATAATGAAGGGAATAGATGGTGTTCCAGCTGACAGTTTATTTCAATTAAATAGGTTAGGCAGGACCAGGGGTCACAAATTTAAAGTGTATGAGGCTAGATGTAGGTTAGACATCAGGAGGTGGTTCTTTTCCCAAAGAATAGTAGGCTTCTGGAACAAGCTGCCCTCTCATGTGGTGGATGCAGACTCGCTGAATTCCTTTAATCGAGAGCTGGATTTTTTTCTGGCTGTGGCGGAGATCACCTCTTAAGGCAAGTAGGTACTGCAGGGAATTCAGGGCTAGATCTCCTGGATTAATTTTGATCGTCTAGATGGGTCGGAGAGGAATTTCCCAGGTTTTTTCTCCCCAAATTGGCCTGGGTCTTTTAATTTGTTTTTTTACCTCTCTCAGGAGATCACATGGTTTCGGGTGGGGTGGAGTGTATATGTTGTGATACGTAAGGAATCACAAATGTATGGGGCAGGCTCGATGAACCAGAGGGTCTTTATCTGTCCATCATTGTTCGTATGTTCGTATAACCTTGAGACTAGTCACTCTCTTTAATGTTGGTTAAAAGGTTAGCTTGTTTGTACACTCTTTGTCAAGCTGCATGGTTTCCCAGCTGCAATTTCATTATATCTAAATCCCTAAAATTATCAGTAAATGCAGTACAGGGGGAAGGGATAGAAAAATAAGCACTGTACACTTTACTGCTGCAGCTCTTTAAAGCGTTGCAGCAGCACTTTGAAATCCTGCCTTCATACTCGCATGTACTCAGGGGCATAACCTTGATGTGCACAGTTAATTAGGGCTCAAAGTGGAAGAGCTGGCAGGAATGACCATGCACATTAA
Source organism: Pristiophorus japonicus (assembly GCF_044704955.1). Taxonomy (NCBI): domain Eukaryota; kingdom Metazoa; phylum Chordata; class Chondrichthyes; family Pristiophoridae; genus Pristiophorus; species Pristiophorus japonicus. Next base: position 83,666,465 of record NC_091992.1, read on the forward strand.
CTGGATGTCGTACTGCACATTGTTCCAGGAACATACCTGACGGAAATGGTACCTTTGAATCTTCTATGTGTTAACTCACAGAGTGGTCTACAAAGCAGAAACACACTGAAGTGTTCAAATGGCGTCATAAACCGTGAGAGTGAAGCATAGCAAGTTAATGTCACCTGAAGCTGAGATGTGCCATCCTTGAACCACGCATTTCAGCCTCTGCTATTCTGTGGAATATATGCAGCCAGCGACACAGGGTAGTTTTTTATCCATTCTCAGATTCCTTTCTTGTTTCTGGCTGTCATGGTAGATAATGATGGACTGAAGGCCACTACAGCCAAATCAGATCATTTGGACTGAAATGACACCGTACCATATAACCTGAACTGTAGTGAGATTGGGTCTCATTTCACTGCATGTTATGGGAGAATTCCACCCCTATTAAAGTTAGCAGCATTGTTCAAGAATACTAAAAGATAAGCTTCTACATGGCTCCAAATATGCACATAGAATCAGACAGCACAGAAGGGAGCCATTCGGCCCATTGTTTATGTGCTGGCTCTATCAAAGAGCTATCCAATTAGTCCCACTCCCCTGTTCTTTACCCATGGCTCTGCAAATGTCAAAATATTCAATTAAAAAAGTAAGACAAAACAATTGTGTGTTGATAGTTACCATGAGGTCTCCATCAGAGCTATCATTGTTGCTGCAACTATTTTAAGTAAACTTTAAATCAAGTGCCCTCTTGTTAAAGAGGCACTAAAATTGACAAAAAGTCAAATTATACTTTTGAAAAACACTATGGTCAAATTAAAATTTGGTTGCTAGAGGTGATGATGCACTCCAGTCCCTCCGGTGCCCACCTCTCGCGGAAGGCCACGAGCGTACCGGTAGATACTGCGTGCTCCATCTCCAGGGACACCCTGACTGGGATGTACCTGTGGAAGAGAGACAGGCAATTGCTGCATGTCTGAAGCTATGCATGGAGGGAGGCCAGGTTTCCCGCAGACCCTGCCGACTTTACCAACGGGGCCTGATTTGCATGCGAGGCCTCGGTTTTCCGCCCGCAGCCAGCCAGATGGAGAGGCTGGCTGCGGGCAGGACTAAGCCGTGCGGACGAGGGAGGGAGGGTTCGTGTGGGGGCTGGGCCGTTAAAAGAATAGGATGAGGGTTAGGCCGGGTGATTGAGCAGAGGATCAGGTGCGGGGGGGGTGCGGAGAGAGGATTGGGACCTGATGATCAGCGGGGGGTGGGGCGGTGGTGTTGCAGGGAAGATCTGGGCCAGCCACCGGTGGGTGAGGGGGAGAGAAGATCATGGCTGGCATCAGCATCATCAGTGGGGGTGGCAGAGGCCTTGTGTGGTGGGGGTCTCCGATCGTGGGGGGGGTTAGGCAGGGACCCTGAATACAGGAGGTAGGTGTAAAGGCACTTACCTCATGGATCTAGCAGTCCCCACCTTGCTATAACTGCCGGGTTTTACAAATTGGGTAAAACCCATCCACATGCAGTTAAAAACAAAGTGCAGGTTACAGCCTCATTATAATATTTAAATTGCCGCCCCGCCCCCTGGGAGCGGGTTGGCTGCCCGACCCTGTCCTGCCTCCGTGAAAACCGGAAGTGGGCGGGTTGGAGGGAGGTCAGGTTGGGAATCCCATTTTTAACTATTTAACTGCCCCCACCCTCCAAACCCACCCGTTTTATTTTTAGGTTAAAATTCCCTCCAATGTTTCAGGTCGATGACCTTCCATCAGAACCGGAAGAAGTTAGAGATTTAGGAGTTTATAAGCAATTATGGAGCCAGGTAAAAGGGGAAGGGGGGGGAGGAAAGAACAAAGGGGAAAAGGCTGTCTTAGGGTGGAGGGTAGGAGTGATTAAATGACAAAAGGGATGATGTTACACATCACTGAAGGCAGAAAATTTTGCTTCGCCAGCTCGTGATTGCACATCCCAGTCCGCAATTTGCCATGTGTTAATTTTAGTGGGTGGAAAACCACCGCCTGAGGGCATGGAATGTCCTTGTGTGCTAGGAATGCTGAAGCAGGGACCTTACATTTCTGGAATGAGGGAGAGCTTCGAGCTAAGCACCGTAGATGTTCATAAATAAAGTAACAGAAAACGTGTGGAAATGCGGGCCAATTGGCAGCTGGAAGAGAAAAAAACGTTAAGGGTCCCGCCGTGACCCTCTATCAGAACTTTTATTTTTTATCTCCGCTGTATATTTATAAAACAATGGAATGAGATAAATGGGGTAAGGCTGGTCTGCCTCTCATGTGGAGCAACGCACTGCCAAGCAGCCTGCCGAGAACTGAATGCCATTATTACACTGTGGTAAACAAGCTTGAATGACAGGGAGCTCTGGGACTTTAACCAACAACCGCTATGATATTGAAGATGGCGGCCAACCACCTGTGCAACCAGGGCTGCCTGTTAGCAATTAAGTTGCATTATGGCTTAAGTCCATGTTGGTGATGGGTGATGTCATTCGCTCAGCATTATGATTCTATTACTAAACTAGCAGGGGGAGAGAGATTGATTGCAGTATCTTGAACTCGATGAAAAAGGGAGAACGATATAACACAGAATAAAGTAGGATAGAAAAAGTGTAGTGTGGCCTTAAAAATGAAGGAGAATAAAGAGAAAGAGAGAGATGGACAGCACTTGTAATCAATACCCTCTATAAACGCTTTCTCATCTGTCACACTCATTGTCCATTCAAAGATAACAAATCCTATTGACCCAAAGGGTCACTGATCTTCATTAGAAATACTGAACAGTATGTTGCAACTGTACAAATGTCACATACATATCACATCACCAACCCGAGTATCACTGTCAATCACAATTCAGTGCTGCACACACCAGATGTTTTCTTATGGTTACGATGAATTTGGCTTCAATTTGTGGCACGAGAATTTTAATTAGTTCAAATAAAATGTTAATTTGTGTAATATTTAAATGGCTTTGAATGGGTCCAATGTGCATTCAGTACCTTTCTCCCAAATTATCCCTAAAATTCATGACACTGGCGCGATGGATGGTGATGGTTGGTGGGGAAGGGGCTAAGGGATGTTGTGGACCAATTTGTCAAACGCCTAGCTCTTTATTTATTTTATTGTACCTCACTTCTGTTACAGATTTGTTAACAGTCACTGCATACAATATTTTGGGCATCTGATGTAGGAACCAGCCGAATAAGATGTTAAAGTATTTAGACAGGAACAGAATGTCAAGGTCGCCGTACATCACCACTGGGGCTGGGCAATGTTCACAAACTCTGCTGTCATGGCTTTTGACATGGTCTGAACCCCTCGACGTGTCACTGTCTTGTGACACACAGCTTGTTGTTTATTATGCTATATATAGAGAGAGGTGTCTGGAACAGCCAGTCCCATTGATTGACTATTGATTGTCGATACAGATGTTGTAAGTACTAGGAATGCAGCATTTGCACATTGTGAGCAACACTGCCAATAAATGTAGCTTGTCAGATGATCAACAGTTCATTAATTTCATTCCAATATAAAATGTACCGAATGAACACTTCTGAAAGCATTTGCTGAGGAAACAATGAATGGCTTAAAATTTAATTTATCCAGCTTCAATTGTTTATCCATTGCGAAATCTCCCTCTATTTTTTTAACAATTGAGTGTTGATTATCAGTTTTTCCCCGCTCTATGAATGAAGTATGTCATGCAAAATGTACTTTAGACATGTGAGACAGTTTACATTGAGACTAGGAATGCATGATCCAAAATCATTCCAGTTTCATCCTGGGACGATCTTGATCAAAATCCGGAAAATTGTGGAACGAAACTAAAGAAATCAATCAGTAGTTTCTCTGCAACTTGTTTCTTAAGAGTTCAATAATGGCCCACTACCAAGCTATTTCCACCTGAGTCCAAAAGAATTCACTAATAGCTTTGTTCGTTAATGGAATCCAGATTGCGTATAAGGTTCGAAGCATTTTAGTTTCCAGTTACCAGTATTACGAGAGGATCTGGGGCTCATTTTTCTCTCCCATCCATGTCTTCTCGAATCCTGTGTCCAGTTGACCAATCTAGCATCTCCCTCTGTACATCGTTTCTTCCAGCTTGGGTCTTTCAGTTATCCAGTCCCTTCAATCCTACATTCATTTGTATCTGTTTAATGTTGTCATCTGGCAATAACTCTGTATCCTACTTGGTTTGGCCTTTATATATCTCCGTCTGATCTGGCTCCATCTTCCTTTGTCCCAGTTGGCTGTATTTCTATGTATTTTCTGTGCCAGATACCCATGGAGCTTTTATCTTTTCCAACTGGATGGCCAGTTTTGAGCTGCTAGATCTGTTCTCAATCTATCCCACACAGTGGTAGTGCCACACAACACGATGGGGAGTGTCTTCCGTGTGAAGATGGGTCTTTGTCTCCACAAGGACTGTGTGCTGGTCACTGCTGCCAATGCTATCATGGGCAGATGCATCTGCGACAGGTAGATTGGCGAGGACGAGGTGGATCGGAAAATCAAGGTGTCGGAGCCATATCTCCGATTCGTGCTCTTTTCTAGCAAGAGGCTGCTCTGTGAGAGCAGCTTTGCTGAATTCACCCTTACCTCTCTCTGTTTGAGCTGGCTATAGCTTAGAAATTACGCTTTGTGAAATCAGCCAATTAACCTGTATTACACTCACATGACATCGCACTATTTTATCATAAAAATTAACTGATTTGAAATACAAGGGTTAATGCCTGTGTTAAGATAGCTGGCAGAAGAATGTTGTAGGAATGCCTCAGATGTTTGTTGACTGTTATCATAGAGTCATGCAGCATACAAGGAGGCCATTCAGCCCATCGTGCCTGTTCTGGCTCAGCTCATCTCTGGTTCTCCTGCTAATTACCTTAAACCCGTGTCCTCTGGTTACCAACCCTCCTGCCAGTGGAAACAGTGTTTGCTTATTTATTCTATCAATATCCTTCATAAATATCATGAACAGTAACTTCTATGCTGATGTCTCTCTCTTTCCCAGTCCCAGCTGGCTGTCTCTATGTCTCGAGGTCCCTGTGGTGAATTGTCGTGGTTTCAGGATTTTTGATCTTTTTTCATGGAAGGAATTTGGGAATGAGTTATGTTTAAGTGTTGTATTTGAAAACAAAGTGTATTTGCACAGGTTTTAAAAACCATAGTCTCCGGCCACTGCGATGGAGTGGATGTGGGGGAACTAAAGTATTAATGGGCCAGACATTAAGATGTGTATTAAAATTAGACCAATCAGTGTGTGATATATCGCAGCTTCCAATAAACTTCAACTGAAATAATGAGAGTTAATTTACTCATCCCAGACTTATTAAGCCAGGATGATCCTTTTTGTTCTGACAAAGGATCACAGACCCGAAACATTAACTCTGTTTCTCTCTATAGATGCTGCCTGACCTGCTGAGATTTCCAGAATTTTCTGTTTTTATTTCAGTATTTTGCTATTGTAATGTATTTGCTTGTGGGGTTCCTTGCTTAAGAATTCATAGCAACACATTGCTATTAAGAAATAGTCGATTTATTAGCAAAGGTTTAACAATTACACTGCACATTACCAGTTCATCCACTAGGCTCACAACTGCATACCTCATCGTGGATGACCTAGACCTAACTGGCTGGGGTTTTATTGAGTCTTGTGAACATCACATGACTGGCTAAACCACTCATAATGCAACAGCTCTACAAACCTGTGAGCATGCTCACATGTGAATTCATTACACCTATTCATTTTGAGAATAGCACGATAGGTTTTCTGGAGTTCCACCCCTCCCCCCCGCCCCCCACCCCCATGAAAGGGGAGGAGGGGTAGTTGCTTTTATTAACGGCCTTGCTGGCGAATCATCGAATGGGAGGAAGTGAGAGAGACAAGCCTCCCACTTGCTGGGAACACAAAGAGAAGAGACTCTGGTGGGTAGGCAGCTTTTGAACAGGAGAAAGCGAGGGCTAGATGTGGGACTGGACGCTAAAATGTAAAAGGTTAATCTATTGCTGTTCGAGGTTGTTAAGAATGAAAGGTGATGCCAAAAACAATCCCAAGAAAGCAGGTTTATTAATTCTGTTCTCAATTTTTGAAGAGAGAAATTAAATTGAGTGAAGAAAATAAGATTGAGTTTATAACTGTTAGTCTGTATGTTCACTTGGTGTGTGGAACACAAAGCAGCTTAATGATGTACATCAGGTCTCATCTCACCGAGTGTTTTTCAATCCTCCTTCAGAGAAATTGAGTACACTTGCAAAAATCATAATGGCCCTGAAATCCCGGCCTCCCCGGGTCTGTACGGAGTTCCTACCGACCCGGGAAGGCATCGGAAATGTCGGTTTCCAGCACGCAATGCGCATGCGCCGGAAACCGGTATTTCCGATCTGCCAAATTTCTGGCTTGACAGATGGCCACATCTCGGGAGCGAGGACACTTGTAAGTGTAAATTTCCGATATTTACGCTTACAAATGTCCTCAAAAATCTTGCGCCTGAAAAAGCAGGCGCATAGCCTACTTTTACAGGCGCAAGTGTTTTAAAACACACAAAAACATATAAAAATAAAGTTATTAAAACATATTTTATCATTAAAAACCCTCCCCACAACAGTAAGTTTATTTTAAAAAACTTTAAAAAGAATCGGGAAATTATTTTTTTAAGACATTAATAACTTTAATTTAAATTAATGTAGTGTAATTATTTTCTATTTTTTATTAGTGTTTTGGGTGTTTCAGGCTCTATCACAATCATAGTAATAGGAGTTTAGGGCCTTGCGGAACTCGTATTACTATGATACTTTACGATTGGCTGCCCAGAGCCATGTGACTCCAGCTGTAGGCCTGCGCACGTGTCGATGTGCACGCGCTGCAACTGGCAGTCAGGAGAAGCATCAGCATCTGAAAGTCGAACGTGGGCAGCAGCTTAAAGTAGGTGCGTATTTATACTCTAAAATGCCTGTGGGAAGGCCAAAATGGAATTTCAGGGCCATTATCCAGTTCGGAGCTCAAGGGTTTCCACTGTTACACCCCTGGATTATGCTATCGTATAATTAGATATTGGGCAGTATGGGCACATGATGCGAGACCCTTGGATGTTTATGGGAGTGACTAGAATATCTAAGACAGACCCACAACCTGTAACATGAATAAGCACTCAGGAAAGGTTGTTTTTCATGTACTCACTGGTGGCTGGAAACCTCGACTTCTCCCAGCGCACATTGGAACATTGTCAGTGACTTGCCTTTGATTTGCCATCCATTAATTTCCATGGGTACAGAATTGTATCCTGTGTGCCCACAATTGTCTGAAATGTGCTGGCAGTGGATGAAGTTCCCTGCCACCATTGGTCACTCAAAGACCAGCCTCGTATAGGTCAGAGCAGCTCAGGTGTATTGCTGAAAACAGCCCAAATAGCCTCCACTAACACACCTTGCAGTAAATGGTACGTGGATCATTGGATAGCACTTTCTCGATTCGCAGTTAAAAGATTGCAGGTTCACGTTCCACTCCAGCGACTTGAGCACATAATCCAGGCTGACACTCCAGTGCTGTACTGCGGGAATACTGCACTGTTGGAGGTGCCGTCTTTCGGATGAGACGTTAAACCGAGGCCTCGTCTGACCTCTCAGGTGGACATAAAAGATCCAGTGGCACTATTTCGAAGAAGAGCAGAAGAGTTATCCCCGGTGCCCTGGCCAATATTTATCCCTCAACCAACATCACTAAAACAGATCATCGCATCTGATAACAACAGTGACTACAAAGTTCAAAAGGTACTTCATTGGCTGTAAAGCGCTTTGGGATGTCCTGAGATCATGCAAGGTGTTGCATAAATGCAAGTTCTTTCTTTCTTTTGTGATCACTCTCTTAATTCTGACAATTAGGCTCTGCTACCGTTGAATACAAAACATGGAACGGATCAATATGCTGTCGGCCCATGTTCCTACATCTGTCACAGTACGCGATGGCTCTGTCTTAGCTTCATTTGTCTGTGAGGAATTTCAAATTCCCACCTGAATTTATGCGCTTGTGAAAGGGTTAAAAACAGCATTAATTTGGCTGACCAACATAAGGGTCTGGGGTCCTTAGTCACATGCCTGTGCAATATAATTGATATGTAATCAATAAACATCTGTGGCCTTTCCGGTGCTTCAATCACACACAGCATTAAGCTCCTTCCAGAGGGCATTCTGGTCATATTCTCAATTGGGGTTCCTGTCATGATGGACGATAATGAGCATCTCAGGGTCAATAACAATCCTAATAACTAAACAAAATAATTTTAACACTATGGTAATTAATCACAACTTGTCAATGCTGTAACACCTCTATTCTTGCTGTTCATATTGCGATCGCATTCTGTGAGAATGTACATCAGGTAATGAATTCTTCCAGCAATTTATAGCCCCCGAATAATTTAGTATCATTTTGTGCCCTCCATATGTATTCAATACACCTTCAGGTCTCCGTCACAAATCCAATATCCTTTCTGATCCAACATTGTAAAATTGATATCGCTTTCAAGTCTACATCAGGTGGCATCTTGAAACAGTAACACAAAATTAGATTATGATACCGGAAAGATAAAAAGCATTTATTTCCAATGTTCTCCTCTTTTCTCCACTCATCCCCTGGATGTTGCTGACTTGCAAAATTACAGTTCTACAATCAGAGGCAGTGTTTGGGTAGAGGAGCTCGGACAATCATCTGTGGATCATTGTCGCTTGAGAAACAGGCGTGTATTGAACAAAACCAACTGAAAATTAGGCTGGAGATTCTCCATTGTAGTGCCCTGTGCAAGTTTCCGCTGGTATTTCCAGCAGGCCAGTGTAATTGTCTTGATATGTAAGTAAACCCCAAATTACTTTGCAACACAGGTTGAACCTCCCTAATCCGGAACTCTCGGGACCTGGCCTGTTCTAGATAAGGGATTTTTCCAGACGAGGGGTGGTTACGTTAAATTAGATGGTACGGGTACTGAGCAAGGGGATATCGGGGCTGGCTGGCTTGGGGCTGGCAGTGCGGCAGAGAGATCATGGCGGTGGATCGCGGGGTCAGGCCAGCGATTGCGGGAGTCAGCAGCGAGGAAGGATTTCAATTTGTTCAATTTGTTCACGTTGGAGTTCTGCGCATGCGCCACCTGGTGCCGGCAATGGTTCTGGATGAGGGGTGGTTCTGGATAAGGGAGTTCTGGATAAGGGAGGGTCAACCTGTAGCTTTTGTGCAGATTTATGACATTTTCACTGGGTAATGGTAACCACTGGCTGGTTTGAGCAACCAAATAAACTGGGTGACCAGAATTGCTGGGCCAGAGCTTTTGATGGAAGGGCTTTTACAGAACTCTGCCTTAAGACTGCAAAGAAAAAGAAAGAATGACTTGCATTTATATAGCACCCTTCATGATCACCTGACGTCTCAAAGCGCTTTACAGCCAATGAAGTACTTTGTGAAGTGTAGTCACTGTTGTAATGTAGGAAATGCAGCAGCCAATTTGTGCACTGCAAGCTCCCACAAATAGCACTGTGATAATGACCAGATAATCTGTTTCAGTGATGTTGACTGAGGAATAAATATTGGTTCGGAAAGCAGGGAGAACTCCCTTGCTCTTCTTTGAAATAGTGCCATAGGATCTTTTGCGTCCACTTAAAAGGACCGACAGGGCCTCGGTTTAATGTCTCATCCAAAAGGCAGCATCTCCGATAGTGCAGCACTCCCTCAGTAATCATCATCATAGGCAGTCCCTCATATCGAGGATGACTTGCTTCCATGCCAAAAAGGGATGTGTTCACAGGTGTTTCAATGAAGGACCTAATATTCCAGGTCCCGAACTACATATTGAAGGGTGGAAGATGCCTGTGCATTTTTTAATGTGTGGTGGTCGTTGCACACCAGCCACCACAAGGGCTTGACAGAGATAGGTCTTGGTCCAGTGGCAAAGATTAACCAAGATGACTGGAGACCAGCTTTGCTGCATGGAACTAGTGCGCACACATATCGCAGTATGGGCTGGCCCGTGCTGCTCCTGGGCCCTCGCCTCTTCTGGGCCCGAAATGTGTTTGAAATTGCCCTGGTTGGGTCAGGCTTCAAGTTGCCGCTAATACATTAATGATTTAGACGAGGGGATTAAATGTAGTATCTCCAAATTTGCGGATGACACTAAGTTGGGTGGCAGTGTGAGCTGCAAGGAGGATTCTATGAGGCTGCAGAGCGACTTGGATAGGTTAGGTGAGTGGGCAAATGCATGGCAGATGAAGTATAATGTGGATAAATGTGAGGTTATCCACTTTGGTGGTAAAAACAGAGAGACAGACTATTATCTGAATGGTGACAGATTAGGAAAAGGGCAGGTGCAAAGAGACCTGGGTGTCATGGTACATCAGTCATTGAAGGTTGGCATGCAGGTACAGCAGGCGGTTAAGAAAGCAAATGGCATGTTGGCCTTCATAGCGAGGGGATTTGAGTACAAGGGCAGGGAGGTGTTGCTACAATTGTACAGGGCCTTGGTGAGGCCACACCTGGAGTATTGTGTACAGTTTTGGTCTCCTAACCTGAGGAAGGACATTCTTGCTATTGAGGGAGTGCAGCGAAGGTTCACCAGACTGATTCCCGGGATGGCGGGACTGACCTATCAAGAAAGACTGGATCAACTGGGCTTGTATTCACTGGAGTTCAGAAGAATGAGAGGGGACCTCATAGAAACGTTTAAAATTCTGACGTGGTTAGACAGGTTAGATGCAGGAAGAATGTTCCCAATGTTGGGGAAGTCCAGAACCAGGGGACACAGTCTAAGGATAAGGGGGAAGCCATTTAGGACCGAGATGAGGAGAAATTTCTTCACCCAGAGAGTGGTGAACCTGTGGAATTCTCTACCACAGAAAGTTGTTGAGGCCAATTCACTAAATATATTCAAAAAGGAGTTAGATGAAGTCCTTACTACTAGGGGAATCAAGGGGTATGGTGAGAAAGCAGGAATGGGGTACTGAAGTTGCATGTTCAGCCATGAACTCATTGAATGGCGGTGCAGGCTAGAAGGGCCGAATGGCCTACTCCTGCACCTATTTTCTATGTTTCTATGTTTCTAAAATATAGGGCTCAATTTTGGCCAGGAGTTGCTCCGTTTTTTTTGGAGTAGGCTGCTTTTTCTGGCGTAACTTAAAAATCCCAGTTTCTCCAATCAATTTGCACCAGCGTAACTCACTTAGTTACGTTTTTTTTAGATTAGTGTTTTTTCTCAAAAAGGGGTGTTACCAGCCACCTACACCAGTTCTGCCCATTTAGGCAACTTTGGCCAGCTAATAATCACTCCATTTCTACTTAGGCCAGCGTATGTGGCCACTTGAGAAAACTCTTGCAGAGAGATAAAGAAATCGGCGCAGGTAGGTACATCGGAGGCCATTCGGCCTGGGATAGGGTAGGGAAGTGGAGAGAACGTGGACCTAAATCAACCAAGTCTTACCCGTAGCAATGTTTACAAACAAAAACTAACAATTCTATAAGAAATAAAAAATTAAAGTCCTACCTTCATCTTCAAACTGCAATTCACCTTTCTGCACTCAGCCTGGGAAGGCAGCGGGCCGGTGCGGGAGACCACTCGGCCTGGGCTAGGGGCGGGATAATGCACCAGGAGGCCACTCGGCCTGGGCTAGGGGCAGACAACGTACGGGAAGGCCACTCGGCCTGGGCTAGGGGCAGACAACGTACGGGGAGGCCACTCGGCCTGGGCTAGGGGCAGACAACGTACGGGGAGGCCACTCGGCCTGGGCTAGTGGCAGACAATGTACGGGGAGGCCACTCGGCCTGGGCTAGGGGCGGACAACGCAACGGGAGGCCACTTGGCCTGGGCTAGGGGTGGGACAATGCACCGGGTGGCCACTCAGCCTGGGCTAGGGGCGGGACAACGCACTGGGAGGCCACTCAACCTGGGCTAGGGGCAGGAACGAGTGAACTGATTGGCATCAGGATTCAACAGAAAGACTGCAAGCAAATCAACGGAGAAGCTGGGCTGGGGAGGGAGGGAGCTGGCAAGCATCAGGGTCCACAGAGAGGGAGAGGCTGCAATTTAATAATTCAATGGAGAGTCTGGGGAGTGGGGGGCGGCGGTGGGGAGGGAGAGAGAGGTCACAAGACTCAAGGGGGGGGAGGGAGAGAGAGAGAGAGAGATAGAACTGCAAACCTGTTCTGCCTGCTTTCCTGCTGTTTTGAACTTCTTTGAAAGTTTAACTTTAAGTATGGGGGCAATACTGACAATGCCAGACCTTTTGCCAAGCGTTCTGCATCATTATGCTACGTAGGAGACAATTGATTAGAGCTCATCACATCAAGAACATCAGAGCCCGTAGGCTGGGCAGGAGGCCTTACCCACCTTGGCAATTTCAAGTCAGACATTCGTACCTGGATCTGAGTGATGCAGAATATGTCAGAAGGCTGCGTTTCCGCAGAGAAGTTGTCTGTGAGATCTGTGAGTTGCTGAGACCAGACCTGCAGCCGAGAAGCAGCAGGAGGACTGCTTTGTCAGTTGAAGTGAAGGTTACAGTTGCACTTTCATTCTATGCCTCCGGATCGTTTCAAGTTACAACTGGAGATGTGTGCGCCATCTCTCAATATGCAATACATGTCTCCATTCACCAGATCACGGCTGCACTGTATGCGTGGAGGAATGACTTCATCATGTTCCCAATGACCGCCCAAGCAATCCATGACAGGGCTGTGGAGTTCTCAAGGATTGCTGGCTTCCCAAAGGTACCATCATCATAGGCAGTCCCTTGGAATCGAGGAAGACTTCCTTCCACTCCTAAAGTGAGTTCATTGGTGGCTGAACAGTCCAATACAAGAGCCACAGACCCTGTCACAGGTGGGACAGATATTTGTCAGGGGGAGGGGGGGATGGCACTGATTTACCACACACTCCTTCCACTGCCCGAGCCTGACCTCTTCACGCTCGGGGTGTTGAAATTCGAAGAGCTCAATGCCCTCCCGGATGCACTTTCTCCACCTATTGCGGTCTTCAGCCAGGGACTCCCAGGTGTCAGTGGTGATGTCGCATTTCACCAGGGAGGCTTTGAGGGTGTCCTTGTAATGTTTCCACTGTCCACCTTTGGCTCATTTGTTGTGAAGGAGCTCCGCATAAAGCAATTGCTCAGGGAGTCTCGTGTCTGGCATGCGAACCATGTGGCCTGCCCAGCGAAGCTGATCGATTGTGGTCAGTGCTTTAATGCTGGGGATGTTAGCCTGGGTGAGGACACTGATGTTGGTGCACCTGTCCTCCCAGGGAATTTGCTGGATCTTGTGGCGACATCGTTGGTGATATATCTCCAGTGACTTGATGTGTCTTCTATACATCGTCCATGCCTCTGATCCAGAAGGGCGGGTATTACTACAGCCCTGTAGACCATGAGGTTGGTGGTCCTCAAGCACTCTTTTCCTCAGGCACCCGAATGAATATTCTGGAGTTCAGCCTCAGAATGTGCGCAGACGCAGGCGTCATCCGTGTACTGCAGCTCAACGACAGAGGTTTGGCTGATGGTGCAGCTGGCCTCGAGACGGCATCAGTTAAACAGCTTCCCACTGGTTCTGTAGTTCCCCAGCGGGGAGCTTGTTGACTGTGAGGTGGAGCATGGCAGCGAGAAAGATTGAGAAGAGGGTTGGAGCGATGACGCAGCCCTGTTTGACCCTGGTCTGGACGAAAATTGGGTCTGTAATGGATCCGCTGGTAAGGATCACGGCCTGCATGTCGTTGTGGAGCAGGCAAAGGATGTTAACAAACTTTTGGGGCATCCAAAACAGAGGAGGATGCTCCATAAGCCCTCACGGTTGACAGTGTCAAAGTCCTTTGTAAGGTCGAAAAAGGCCATGTATAAGGGCATTTTTCCTGCAGTTGTCGTGCTGCAAAGATCATGTCCGTCGTGTCCCATAGGGGATGAAATCCGCACTGTGATTCCGGGACGAACTCCTTGGCCACAGAGAGATGATGGTTGAGGAGAACTCTAGCGAAACCTTCCCAGTGGCTGATAGCAGGAAGATTCCCCTGTAGTTGTCGCAGTCGGACTTGTCTCTCTTTTTAAAAATGGTCATGATCACTGAATCTCTAAGATCTCCCGGCATGCTCTCCTCCTCTTTCCAGATGAGAGAGATGAGGTCATGTATCCGTGCCAACAGCGCCTCTCCGCCATACTTTAGCGCCTCAGCAGGAATTCCATCTGCACCCGTAGCCTTGTTATTCTTGAGCTGTTTTATGACTTTGCCGACCTCATGCAACATTGGGGTTTTACTGAGATAGTGGCAGGTCGCATGCTGTGGGATGGAGTTGAGAACACTCGAGTCAAAGGCAGAGTCTCGATTGAGGGGATCTTCAAAGTGCTCCTTTCAGCGGGCCCTGAGAGCCTCGGTGTCCTTGATGAGTGTTTCCCCATTCTTGGCCAGGAGTGGAGTGGGGCCTTGGGGGTTTGGACCGTAGGTGGCCTTGACTGCGATGAAGAATCCTCGCATATTGTGGCTGTCGGCCAGTTGTTGTATCTCCTGTGCTTTCTCCATCCACCACCTGTTCCTTAGATCCCGGGTTTTTTGTTGGACCTCAGCCTTGAGCTGTCTGTAACGTTGCTTTGCTGCTCCCGAGTTGGGTTGTTGGTTGAGGCTCAGAAATGCTCTGCGCTTATGATCTATTAGTTCTTGGATCTCCTGCATTGATTATACCCACATCGCCTTTCGAGCACCTTTGAAGGATGCCGAGCTGTTCAGGAATAGAAAAAGTTTCCACTCCGTTAATGTGCAGCTCGTGTGCGTGTGTGACAACATGCAGCGTATCATGTCAGTCGATGCAAGATACCCTGGCAGCATCCATGATGCATTCATCCTATGCAACAGTGTTATATCTGACATGTTTGAGCAGCAGCCAGAAGGGCAGAGCTGGCTACTGGGAGACAAAGGGTACGGCCTCGCCACCTGGCTCATGGCGCCTCTACGCGTAAACCGGATGGAAGCTGACCGTCAAGACAACATGTCACACATTACGACGCGCATCATCGTAGAGAGGACCATTGGCATCTTGAAACAGCGTTTCCGATGCCTGAACCATTCCGGAGGCTACTTACAATACTCTCTAAGATTGTCGGTCAGTTCACTGCTGTGTGCTGCATGCTCGATACGAGGGAGCGCCGAAGAAGAAAAGAAGCATAACTTAGCCATCATGAGGCAGCAACAGCTGGTAGTGGAAGAAGCCCCACCTGTGGTGAGAGTGGCTGATGATAATGATGTGGGAGATGCAGGTGACGAGCAGGAGGAGGTGGTGGAGGAGGATGTTGACGAGGATGAGGAAACCTTGCAAGTGCCTGAGGCCAGAGCACGAAGGCGGAGGAGGGCGGGTCTTCGTACTCCTTTAATGATTGCTCGAGCCTTGCGCTAGCAGCTCGTCCGTGAACACTTTTCTGATGCCTGAGGGCTCAGCGACAACTATTCCACATGAACATGTTTATTTTTTGGAGCTGTTCTGTAATGTTGTGTCGTGTTAATGGAACATGATTCAGTTTTAATGTAAAATATATTGTATTCAAAAGTTTACAATGTACTGTAAGTACTTTGCTGTAATAAAATTATTCTTGTATCAAACTTTATTTTAATATGACTCTTTAAGATCACTTAAAAACTTTAAGATCACTTATAAAGTTGTAAATTTACATAACTTACAAAAATCTTTTCATTTGAAAACAGTTACAACAGTAACATCATCAACAACAACAACAACAACAACAACAGCAGCAGCAAAGAAAGGCTGCACCCATCTCTGATCCCCCTCAGTCTAACACCGCCCGCTGTGCTTGGTCATGGACTCTCCACCACCCCTGCCTGCAGACGGTGGCGCAGTCATTTTGGGCTTGGTACCCAGCTTATTCCTTGTAACCTCTTGTTTAATGTGCACTTCTTGATGGGTGGTGGTAGGGGTGGGGGGGTCACGTGTTAATGTGGAGGGACCGGCTTGGGTCTCTTCAGAGGCTGGTGTGGGGATTGCAGTGGGAGTGGCAGTAGATTCTGTCATCGGCGCATGGTCTGGGTGTGTTCCCTTATTGCAGCAGCTAATTCATATATGCCCTCCCTCATGCACCCTGACAGTATCTCAGCGGACTGAAACATTCCCTCCCTGATGCCCTGTATCACTGCCAGTGTCGTCCTTTTCACTACCTTTGATATTCCCTCCCTCATGGACACTATTCCCTCATGGATGTTCCCGGACATCGTTCCCATTTCCCGTGCCATTGCTGTTACTTCTCCTGACCGTCCCGCTACCTGATCACTCACCCCACTCATGGTGTCCAGGAGTGATCGGGTAAGGTCAATGCTCTCCGCATTCAATGCCATGATCTGAACCACATCTGTTGCATCCTGCATTTCAGGAGAGTGTGGTCGATTTCTCCTTCCCCTCACCCTGGGTGTGCCTCACGACATCCCACTGGGACCCGCAGCCTCGGACGGTGGGGCCCTGGGTGTGCCTCACGGCATCCCACCACTGGGACCCGCAATTTCAGATTGTGTGAAACCATGGAATGTCCCATCAGAACTAAAACCACTGGTCATTGAAGGGAGGAAACCATGGAATGTCGCACCAGTACTCAAATCACTAGTCATGGAAGTGGCTTGCAACTCCGAGAACTGCACATGTTCCATATTCAGTAAAGAAGTGGTCGCTTCATCCAGTTGACCCAACTCCCCTCACCTCCATGTTGGTCTGGAGGGTTGGCTTGGAAGATGTTCTCGTCTTCAGGCTCCACCGCGTCTGAGTCTTCTTCTGCATCTTCAGGATTGGCCTCAGGCTCTGCAAAATATAACAGAAAGGAGGGGACAGGATAGGTGGAATGATAGGGTCACACATAGCAGGCCAGACAGCAGGTTGATTTGAAGGGCCATGATGAATTTGCAGGACTTACCCTCTCCCTCGAGTGTGGGCCCAGCTTGTGCAGTACTGACTGTTTTTCTCCAGGCAGGACCCCGAAAATCAGCGATCCTCTCTTCCAAGGGTGTCAGTGTGTGCAGATTTGCCAGGCCTGTTCGAGTTCTTTTCCTTTTGTTGTGGGACAATTTCTTCTGCAAAGATGAAAATGCAACTTTTTAAAGAGGGTGTCTTTCTGCTGGGTGGGACATATACAGCTGGTCACATTTACATTTGCAATTGCATTGAATAAATGAAAATATTACTTACACTAACTACTTGACCAAGGCCCTGCCATTTCTTTTTACACTGGCTTCCAAATCTCTTGGTGTTCACCAATGCGCAGAAATCTTCTGCAACTTGGTTCCAGCGTTTCTTCATTTCTTTTATGTGACCTCTGCTGGTATCCAGCTCCTGCCATCTGGTCTCAATGACATTAACTAGTGTCTCCATTTCTTCCAGCAAGAAATTCTTTGACCATTGCTATATTGTTGCAGCTGCTCTGAGATACTCACAGCACTTTTCCAATGCTCTTAGACACACAGTGATTTTCCAAACACACATTACTAATTTTTCCAAATACAGCATTCCTGCCTGCTGGCATGCAGCAGTGATTTTCCCAAATACAGCACTCCTTCTGGCACGTCTGCTGGCATGCAGCACTGAGTTTACCAAACAGAGCACTGCTTCTTGAATTCAGCAGTGATTTTCCGACCACAGCACTCCTGACACGAAAACACAAGCAGCTAGCCAGCTCTTTAAAAATGGCCGATTGCCAACTCGCAGCACCAATTTGCATGCGCGGCCATCACCATTCTCCACTGCGCATGTGCAGATGCCCCAGCACATTTTCAAGTGCAGAACACAGGCTCCACCCCCCCGAGTCTACTGCCATTGGCCATGCTGTGCGACTGCAGTGAAGAGGCCAGACAGCGGCCAAAGTTGCAACATTGTTTTCCAGTGCATCTCGGAACATATATAAGCGGCGTAATTCCGGTAAGTGCGCCGAAAAATAGGCTCGGCCAAAATTGAGCCCATATATGCATAATCACAACCGTAAAATCTTCCATGAACCACCGTAATCGGGCAGTGTATTAGAACGTAACATTTCTCTTCATTAAAAAGTATTCCTTGATGTATTTAAGAGTGATAACCTCGTGCGGTTTTATTCATACAACTTAAAATGGGTTTATCACTAAAAAATAAGCATTGTGAGGTGACCTTATGTTAAATCACTGAAAATGACTTAAAAAAAAACTATACTGAACCATTTCATAGTTTCATCGGTGTGTACTAATTAGTTTTAGTAAATTAAATATTTTTTGATATGAACAAACTATTTTGTTAGCCTAAATTTTTGTGCTCACATCACTGGAGTCACTGGAGTGAACCTACAACCTTCTGACTCAGAGGCAAAGGTGCTACCCACTGAGCCACAGCTGACAAAGAGAATTTACAGATTATTTACATAGTATTGCATAGAGTCAACAGCACAGAAACA
The DNA here is from genome assembly GCF_044704955.1 of Pristiophorus japonicus. Taxonomy (NCBI): domain Eukaryota; kingdom Metazoa; phylum Chordata; class Chondrichthyes; family Pristiophoridae; genus Pristiophorus; species Pristiophorus japonicus. The sequence continues at coordinate 83,684,854 of NC_091992.1, forward strand.
GGCCATTCAGCCCCACTGGTCTACGCCACTCATTAAGCTCTACATGAATGCTCTCCCACCTTGCTTCATCTCACCCAATCAACATATCCCTCTGTTCCTTTCTCCCTCATGGACTTATCTAGCTTCCCCTTAAATGCATCAATGCCAGGTGCCTCAACCACTCCCTGTGGTAGCGAGTTTCACATTCTAATCACTCTCTGGGTTATGAAGTTTCTTCTGAACTTCTAATTGGATGTAGTAGTGACTATCTTACAGTTACGGCCAATGTTCCCTGTGCTCCAGGGATCTCACACACCCAGTTTGCTGGCCAATGCACAATCCGCACATGTGCGATATTTTGAATGGCCCGCATGGCCCCTTTAAGGCGCCAAAGAAACGACAAGGAACATTGGTTATGGCCCCTAGTTTTGGACTCCCACACAAGTGGAAACATCTCCTCTGCGTCTACCCTTCATTATTTTATGACCTCTATCAGATCACCTCTGGAGCTGAGGGTGGATTTACTCTGGAGCATCCACGATGCTGAGAATGACGTGAGTAGCACGTGTAGTGAGTTGGTCTTACCGCAGGTGAAGGGTCCACAGCCAGATAGGGAATGGAAGATCAGCAGGAAGAGCAGTGCAAGGAAGGTAGTGCAGGGGTCCCCTGCGGTCATCCCCCTGCAAAACAGATACACCGCTTTGAGTACTGTTGAGGGGGATGACTCATCACGGGAGGGCAGCAGCAGCCAAGTTCATGGCACCATGGCTGGCTCTGCTGCACGGGAGGGCAGGAAAAAGAGTGGGAGAGCGATAGTGATAGGGGATTCAATTGTAAGGGGAATAGATAGGCGTTTCTGCGGCCGCAACCGAGACTCCAGGATGATTTGACGGCACAAATCATTACAAATGGGTATGATTTGGTGGCCATTACAGAAACGTGGTTGCAGGGTGGCCAAGACTGGGAATTAAACATACAGGGGTATCTGACAATTCGAAAGATAGACAAGAAGGGCAAGGAGGTGGGTAGCTCTGTTAATAAAGGATGATATCAGGGCAGTTGTGAGAGACGATATTGGCTCTAATGAACAAAATGTTGAATCATTGTGGGTGGAGATTCGAGATAGTAAGGGGAAAAAGTCACTGGTGGGAGTAGTTTATAGGCCCCCAAATAATAACTTCACGGTGGGGCGGGCAATAATCAAGGGAATAATGGAGGCATGTGAAAAAGGAACGGCAGTAATCATGGGGGATTTTAACCTACATATCGATTGGTCAAATCAAATTGCACGGGGTAGCCTTGAGGAGGAATTCACAGAATGCATACGGGATTGTTTCTTAGAACAGTATGTTGCAGAACCTATAAGGGAGCAAGCTATCTTAGATCTGGTCTTGTGTAATGAGACAGGAATAGTAAACGATCTCCTAGTAAAAGATCCTCTCGGAATGAGTGATCACAGTATGGTTGAATTTGTAATACAGATTGAGGATGAGGAAGTAGTGTCTCAAACGAGCGTACTATGCTTAAACAAAGGGGACTACAGTGGGATGAGGGCAGAGTTGGCTAAAGTAGACTGAAAACACAGACTAAACGGTGGCACAATTGAGGAACAGTGGAGGACTTTTAAGGAGCTCTTTCATAGTGCTCAACAAAAATATATTCCAGTGAAAAAGAAGGGTGGTAAGAGAAGGGATAACCAGCCGTGGATAACCAAGGAAATAAAGGAGAGTATCAAATTAAAAACCAATGTGTATAAGGTGGCCAAGGTTAGTGGGAAACTAGAAGATTGGGAACATTTTAAATGACAGCAAAGAATGACTAAGAAAGCAATAAAGAAAGGAAAGATAGATTACAAAAGTAAACTTGCGCAAAACATAAAAACAGATAGTAAAAGCTTTTACTGATATATAAAATGGAAAAGAGTGACTAAAGTAAATGTTGGTCCCTTAGAAGATGAGAAGGGGGATTTAATAATGGGAAATGTGGAAATGGCTGAGACCTTAAAAAATTATTTTGCTTCGGTCTTCACAGTGGAAGACACAAAAACCATGCCAAAAATTGCAGGTCACGGGAATGTGGGAAGGGAGGACCTTGAGATAATCACTATCACTAGTGGGGTAGTGCTGGACAGGCTAATGGGACTCAAGGTAGACAAGTCCCCTGGTCCTGATGAAATGCATCCCAGGATATTAAAAGAGATGGCGGAAGTTATAGCAGGTGCATTCGTTATAATCTACCAAAATTCTCTGGATTCTGAGGAGGTACCAGCGGATTGGAAAGCACCTAATGTAATGCCTCTGTTTAAAAAAGTGGGCAGACAAAAGGCAGGTAACTATAGGTCGGTTAGTTTAACATCTGTAGTGGGGAAAATGCTTGAAGCTATCATTAAGGAAGAAATAGCGGGACATCTAGCTAGGAATAGTGCAATCAAGCAGACGCAACATGGATTCATGAAGGGGAAATATGTTTAACTAATTTACTGGAATTCTTTGAGGATATAACGAGCATGGTGGATAGAGGTGTACCGATGAATGTGGTGTATTTAGATTTTCAAAAGGCATTCGATAATGTGCCACACAAAAGGTTACTGCAGAAGATAAAGGTACGCGGAGTCAGAGGAAATGTATTAGCATGGATCGCGAATTGGCTGGCCAACAGAAAGCAGAGAGTCGGGATAAATGGGTCCTTTCCGGGTTGGAAATCGGTGGTTAGTGGTGTACCATAGGGATCGGTGCTGGGACCACAACTGTTTACAATATACATAGATGACCTGGAAGAGGGGACAGAGTGTAGTGCAACAAAATTTGCAGATGACACAAAGATTAGTGGGAAAGCAGGTTGTGTAGAGGACACAGAGAGGCTGCAAAGAGATTTAGATAGGTTAAGCGAATGGGCGAAGGTTTGGCAGATGGAATACAATGTCGGAAAATGTGAGGTCATCCACCTTGGAAAAAAAAACAGTAAAAGGGAATATTATTTGAATGGGGAGAAATTACAACATGCTGCGGTGCAGAGGGACCTGGGGGTCCTTGTGCATGAATCCCAAAAAGTTAGTTTGCAGGTGCAGCAGGTAATCAGGAAGGCGAATGGAATGTTGGCCTTCATTGCAAGAGGGATAGAGTACAAAAGCAGGGAGGTCCTGCTGCAACTATATAGGTTATTGGTGAGGCCGCACCTGGAGTACTGCGTGCAGTTTTGGTCACCTTACTTAAGGAGGGATATACTAGCTTTGGAGGGGGTACAGAGACGATTCACTAGGCTGATTCCGGAGATGAGGGGGTTACCTTATGATGATAGATTGAGTAGACTGGGTCTTTACTCGTTGGAGTTCAGTAGGATGAGGGGTGATCTTATAGAAACATTTAAAATAATGAAAGGGATAGACAAGATAGAGGCAGGGAGGTTGTTTCCACTGGTCGGGGAGACTAGAACTAGGGGGCACAGCCTCAAAATACGGGGGAGCCAATTTAAAACCGAGTTGAGAAGGAATTTCTTCTCCCAGAGGGTTGTGAATCTGTGGCATTCTCTGCCCAAGGAAGCAGTTGAGGCTAGCTCGTTGAATGTATTCAAATCACAGATAGATAGATTTTTAACCAATAAGGGAATTAAGGGTTACGGGGAGCGGGTGGGTAAGTGGAGCTGAGTCCACGGCCAGATCAGCCATGATCTTGTTGAATGGCGGAGCAGGCTCGAGGGGCTAGATGGCCTACTCCTGTTTCTAATTCTTATGTTCTTATGTTCTTCTCTTTTCTACAGAAAAGAGCCCCAGCCTTTTCAGTTTTTCTCGATAGTCATAACCTCTCAGTTCCAGTATTGCCCTTGTAAGTCTTTTTGTACCGTCTCATTTTTGTAATATGGAGACCAGAACTGAGCACATACTCTAAGTGTGGTCTAGCCAAGGTTCTAAATACGTTTAACATAACTTCTCTATCTTTGAATTCTATTCCTGTAGAAATGAATCCCAGTGCTTTGCTTTCTTATGGTCTTATAAACCTGCGTTGCTAATTTTAATGATCTGTGAATGTGTACCCCTAAATCCCTTTCCTCTCTACCCCATTTAGAAGTAGGTGATCTCCTTATTCCTGCTACCAAAATGTTCCACCTCGCACTTATCTATATTGAAATCCATTTGCCATTCTGAAAGTGAATTAATGTCTTCCTTAGTATTAACTATACTTCCTTATTTGGTGTTGCAGGTTGAACCTCCCTTAACCAGAATTCCCTTATCCGGAACAACCCCTCGTCCGGAGCCATTCCCGGCCACCGAGTGGCGCATGCGCAGAACTCCGACATGAACAAATTGAACAAATTGAAGTCCTTTCTCGCTGCCGACTCCCGCAATCGCTGGCCTGACCCCGCGATCCACCGCACCCCCACCCCACCCCCATTGATCTCTCTGCCAGTCCCAAGCCAGCCAGCCCCGATATCCCCTTGCTCAGTACCTGTACCATCCAATTTAATGTGACCACCCCTCGTCCGGAAAAATTTCTTGGCCAGAACTGGCCAGGTCCCGAGGGTTCCCGATAAGGGAGGTTCAACCTGTATCTGTGAAGTTTGATATTGTACTTCCAATTTACTGTCTGTAAAGGGTGAACTGTAGTGGTCCCAGCACTGCTCCCTGTGGAACACCACTTCCCACCTTCCACCAGTCTGTGTAACTACCGGTAACCTCACCGCGCTGTGTTTGTCATTTTTTAATGTTTTTTTCTTAGCTGTTGACCCACCTTTGTGGCAATTGTTGGGTTGCAGCCACTTTTGTCCCACCTCATTAATTGTTCAAAATTGGGTCTCCCCTTGAGTTTCCCCTGCATTTGTGATTTTTGGAGGAAGAAGAGAAGGACCAATGGAGGAGGGGGCTGTGGGATGTAAGAACATAACAACATAGGAATTAGGAGCAGGAGTAGGCCTGATAGCCCCTCAAGCCTGATCCACCATTCAATAAGATCATGGCTGAACATCGACCTCAATGCCACTTTCCCGCCTGATCTCCATATCCCTTGATTCCCATAGATGCCAAAAATCCATCTATCTCCGCCTTGAACGTGTAAGGCAAGTCAGGCTGCATCATGTGCACTCAATTCCCACTTGCTGGTAGTCTCGTACCTGCATTACACCATGCCTTGTGTAGGCTGCGATTCATAAGCTGTGGCTGAGTTGTGTCACTTGCTACAAAACGACCTGTAGACAAGCTCGTCCATAGACATAGCATTGCCAGTGGCTGTGAAGGCCACAATCAGTATCTCCAGATCATTCATAGGTGCCACTGGTGACATCAGCCAGATTGGTCAATCTGCAGCACGCAGATGCATGAAGCAAGTGATGGGTGCCTCGTTTGTTTATGCAAGTGGTTTAATCTCCTTCTCTATGTACAACCAACAGCAGCATGATGGGATTGTCTGGCAGGATTCCAAAAGGACCAAGTGCCGGATTTTCGGTTGCCTGACGCCTCAGTTAGCGGCCCGAGGGGGTGTTAATGGGAGCGTAAGAGGTTACCGACTGGGAGCGCAACTTTTAGCGCCCCAACCGAAAATTCTTTAGAGGCTCACAGGGGGTGCAAACCAGCAGCGCCTGGCTGCTGATGATCAGTGCGATCCTGACATCAGTCCTGGTGCAATGCCCACGCTTGCGCCCCGGTTGGTAAACTCAGTGCGTGCACATCATTGAGCGCCCGCCAAGAGCAACGTCTGGAAATGCAGTGGGTCCAGGCTTGCAGAGTCGTTAACTGGCGGCTACTTAAAGGGAAGAGGAAGTGCTTCCCTCGGAGGTCACAGACAGTGCAACGTTTACACACAGCACGGTGCGTGAGCCTCCGAGTTTGCAGCGACAGATAGACATAACAGTACAGCTTGAAACCAAGTGATTTTGAAAACTTTAATGGGTGCATTACTATGCCGCACCTTTAAGACTCGGCTTTTCCCGAAATCTGATTCGGAGTTCTGCACATGTACAATGGGTCCGCCAAATGTACCAACCAAACTTTCGCTATGGTCCCCCCTGCTCTGGTGTGCAACGTCTGATTTATCTCCCCTGTCAGCTCTTCGACTGTTTCTGACAAATTTCTGGGCGGGAGGCGCAAACTTTTTCAAGGCGCTAAAAGTACCGCTCCGCCTGGGTTACCACCCCAAATGAGGCGCGACCGAATATCCACCCCCAAGACTTTGCAATTTGCACCCATATAACCCCAACTGTTGTATTGCATAGTATCACTATGCACATGTATCAGAAAGTATTCCACTCTTAGACTGTTCAGCTGTTTTGCAATCACCATCATAGAACTGTGCAAATTAGTTTTGATTTCCCAGGCCACTGTCACAATCCCTTCATTTTAAGGTAGTCAACTCAACCCACCAATATTTGGCCCATAAAGGCGAATAGCTCCTGGATCGTCAGATACCTTTTGTAGCTGTAGAACCCAAGAACACAAAAAGAAAGCGGGTTTAATGAAGTGCATTCCATGAGTGTAATCATTGCATCCACCCCTTTGGGTGCTTGGACAATTCTCGGGTCATTCAGCAATGTAGCCCAAGTAAGGTGTCAAGAACTGTGGTAATCTACTGCGAGTTGCACAATTTCAGTCTGAAAAGAGACATCATCATGGAGGTCCTGGAAAAGACAGGAACAGTAGCAGAAATGGGACCAGAAAGAGAAGTGGAAGAAGGCTGAAGAGAATCTAATGCCAAGTATGAGAATCATCAATCGAGATTGCATAAAGGAGACCTTTTCCTAATGTGAAAAGCTGCCAATTCTATCAACAATCCTGTCTCTATGTTCTCATGCCCTCTAGTACTGTTCCTTACTCAACTTGGAGAACTACTATAGATGTCAGCTGCTGAACAATGATTCTGAACCTTAGAAAGAACACTCTCCTGGCACAGACATCTTGCAGAACAACCAACTTTGTTTTTTTACCTGATATATGACGTGCGTTAGTGCTTTCCGATTTGAACCCTGCTGACCCCCTCTTGGTCAATCTTTCTTCAGACACTTGGGCGGAGAAATTGAGTGCATTTGTGCCTTTCGTTAGGGGAAGCTAATGGGGCGCAAATGAGTTACCGCCCGGGCACGGTGCTGTTAACATCTCCCGCCATATTGGGCGGGCGTTTAGTGGCGGTGCTACAGCATTGCGCTCCGAGCGCCTGCGCCTGGAGAGCGTGACACCATCACAGTGCGGATCGCCCCCGTTAGCGCCCCGGCCCTGAAATTGGTTAGCGCCCCCTGCAGCAGCGCCGGGCAGCTGCAGGAGGCGTGGATCAGACGGCTGGCTGCTACCAGAGCAAAATGGAGGCGAGGTGGCTGAGTGAAAAATAAAAGAGACGTAACCTTCTTGTTGCCGCTTCTGATCTGGTTTCTTTGCAGCGCCCTGGCTGCGATCGCTCGGCACGGTTCTCTGCTCGAGTGCCGGGCTGATCGTGTGGCACCCCCTGATCCATGCTGGTCCAGGTAGGTCTCTTTTCCTGCTGCAGAGTCGGCAGCGCGGGTCCCTCGGATGCGGCGGCGCTGGGTGGCCCAGTGTGCAGCGCTGCTGAGGTGAGGCATCCGCCCTCCCCACCCCGCCCCTCCCATTAGTGCCCCAGGAAGGAGGGAGAGCACTTGATTTAGCGCTCCACTTCCTTCCGGGGACGGCAACCCGAATTTCTGGAGAGGGACGAGACTTCAGCGCTAAATTCCCCATCTCCCCACTGTTGCCGCCCTCAAAACGGGGCGATTACCAAATTTCACCCCCGAGTTGCCTTCTTTTTGTGTGCTGAACTCCTGCTATACATTGCGAGCCGTTAACGAGACCTTGACAGATCACAAACCACATGGATTGTCCTTTGAAGCTGCTGCAGGCCTTTGTGCTTTGCATCCGCCACCAATTTCCCATCCGACAATGGGCAGGCTCCCAATTGCAGATGTTTGGAATGTTCACCTCCAAGGCGTGAATGAGGACAAACCCCAGAATTACAAGCGCAGTCAGAACAATGAAGGCTCTTCCCTCACCATCCGACTTATGTCGAGCTGAAGCCCGATTGGAGAATGTAGGCGTGAGAGCCTTTAATTATATGACCTTTGAACTCACCAGTCCTGTCCTCAACCAATGCCCACCAAGGCTCACTTTCAAGGAGGGAGTCACTGGATAATGAGCTGGAGTGCGAACCTTGGCTGGCTTCCCTCCCTCCTCATGTGTAGCCCAGGGGAAATAAAGCCAAGTGTAGCGACCCAATTGCAGTTGTAACTGATATCAGTTGACCCGTGCAGTCCGGGGATTGAACCTGAGACCGGCCTTCTTTTTAGAAGCCACTTCACAATGTTGATTCGCAGGCTCAGGATTTTGTAGTTTGGCTGATTGGATACTTAAAAAAAAATTGCTGGCTCAGGACTTTCTTATTAACATCTGGGCTGAATCAGGGGTAGAGAATTCCACTTACCAACTAGCCCAGGGATATGTTATTTTCGAGCTTTGACAAGCAGAAACGGCAAGCAACTACAATCCCTCGTTGTTTCTTTCTCTGAGTCTCACGCTTTGTGGCATGTGGCAGCAAACGGTACTCTGCTGAATTCGCCCTCAGCTTCATGCTGACTGATTAGAACTCAAACAACGGTTCTGATGAATAAATGGTAAGTCCACTTACTTCCTTTACTGTACTTTATCTTCTCCCCTCCCTCAATTTGTCTCCTCCATCTCTATTAAAGACGCTGACTCATGGGATAGGGGAAATTTTCCTATGAGGAGAGATTGAGTAGATTAGGCCTATAATCTCGAGTGTTTAGAATAATGAGAGGTGATCTCATTGAAACATACAAAATTCTTACAGGGCTTGACAGGGTAGATGCAGGGAGGATGTTTCCCCTGGCTGGGGAGTCCAGAACCAAGGGTCACAGTCTCAGAATAAGGGGTCAGCCATTTAGGACTGAGATGAGGAGAAATTTCTTCACTCAGAGGGTGGTGAATCTTTGGAATTCTCTACCCAGAGGGCTGTGGAGGCTCAGTCGTTGAGTATATTCAAGATAGAAATCGCTAGATTTTTGGATATTAAGGGAATCAAGGAATTTGGGGATAGTGGAGTTGAGGTAGAAGACCAGCCATGATCTTATTGAATGGCGGAGCAGGCTCGAGGGGCCAAATGGCCCACTCCTGCTCTTATTTCTTATGTTCTTATGATGAGGATTGGTATTATGGCTGCCAGTTTTCTGCTTGTAACCTGGAATTGCTAGTTGAAAAAAGACCATCTAATTCACCTTCGACTATCCTGATAGTCACATGACATAACGACAATGAGTTGTTGACTAATCATGCCAATCAATCTCTATTAATGAGTCTACAACAGACCCAGACACAAGGAGAGGGTAATCCCTTGTGGTGGAGAGCTTTGTGGACCATAGGTCCAAAGTCACCTGCTCCTCCCAATCGTGCCATACTTACCGTATGTCAGACCTCAAATTACTCATTACTGCTTGGGATCTCGGCTTTCTCCAGGTGTGTGCCTGCACAATGTGTGTTGGCAGGTTATTTCACTGTATCACAGTCGAGTCCGATCCTGTCACACATACCAGAATAGCAATCAGGAAAGGGAAGCCTGGCTGGTTTGTCCCCTCACTAGTCCAGGGGTGCTGAGGTCAGATTTAGCACTCCTATCGCCTCCCTGTGTGAGATTAGCTAACTCGGCACAACTTCTTGGTCTGCACACAGCACAATCGGCAGAGCCGTGGGAACACCATTGCCTCCAAGTTCTCTTTCAAGTTGCACGCCATTCCGACCTGGACATTTATCGCTGTTCTTTCGGCATCGCCGGGTCAGAATCCTGGAGATGTCTACCTGACAGGGACTGCAGCAGTTCAAGAATGCCAACAACCACCTTTTCAGGGCAGCCATGGATGGACAATGAATACAGTCTCACCAGCATCGGCCGCATCCTGAGAATAAACAATGGGGGAAAATTGCGGTCGGAGGCTTCCTTCGTACGAACGCCTCCGACCTGAAAAAAATCCACGAAAGTGATCTCGGAGGAACGTGGAGATTCTGGTCGGAGGCCTGGATTCGCTGCGCAGCGCATGGGACGATGTCTTTCAGGTACGTACGTACATGCTGGAGTCACGTGGGTCTGGACAACCAATCACGATGCAGTATTGTCATTAATAAAAATGGGAGCTCTGTTTGTATGGACTCCCATTATTATCAATGAGAAAAACGCCTGAACACCAAAACACAGCATAATAAATAAATAAAACACTTCACATATTTAAAATTAATTGAAATTAAATGTAATTAAATGTTTTAGAAAAATATATTGTTTTTTGGAATTTTTTTAATAGTGTTAAAAATAAACTTGCCTTAATGGACAGGGTTTTAATATAAAAATGAGTGTTTAAATGTTATTTTTATATGTTTTAAAACTCTTATGCTGGTAAAAGTAAGCTATGTGACTGCTTTTATCAGGCCTAAAAGTTTGAAGGACATTCGCTGGGCATGAGTTGGGCAAATAGCCCAATCTCTCCCGTGCGGATGTCCTTCTCCCGGGGATGCGGAGATTCTGTCAGAAGAAATCTTGACAGATCGGAAAAGCCGTTTTTTGGCCCATGTGCATCGCGCCCCGAGAACCGGCTTTTGCGAGACCTCGTTGGGTTCTTGCGCACTTCGTATGGACATGGCAAGGCCGGAATTTTGGGCACAATGAAAAACAAAATCGGCAGTGCATTTACCAACTTCGACATAATTGAGCAAACACTTCCTTAAATGCCTGTTCAGCACAAGATTATTGTGTAGCGTAGACAATGGTGGCAATCTTTGGACTTCACACTCTGGATGGGGAGCCTCACCTTTTGGGAGCGCATATCGGGGATTTGGGTGGGCACTGCATATGGTTTTATGACCATTGATGGGCGCAGCCGATGTCTGGATTTTCGATACACATTCTGTGTCGGCAAGGTTCCCAGTTGGACGCGCAAAGTTGGATTATGTTGCCCACGGGCTATGACACACTGTTGTAAAAGACAGCAGTGAGAAGATGACACATTTATTTACTATTAGATCATTGTTTAAGCCTCCTTATTATTAATAATAGTAATAACTTTTATTTATATAGCGCCTTTAACGTAGTAAAACGTCCCAAGTCGCTTCACAACAGTGTTACAGACAAACAGATAAATTTGACACCGAGCCACAGAAGAAATTAAGATAGATGATCAAAAGCTTGTTTAAAGAGGTAGGTTTTAATGAGGGTCTTAAAGGAGGAAAGAGAGGGAGAGAGGCTTAGAGGTTTAGGGAGGGAGTTCCAGAGCTTAGGGCCCAGGCAGCTGAAGGCACGTCCACCGATGGTTGAGGGATGTTCAAGAGGCCAGAATTTGAGGAGCGCAGACATCTTGTGGGGTTGTGAGGCTGAAAAAGATTACAGAGATAGGGAGGGGCAAGGCCATGGAGCGATTTGTAAACAAGAATGAGAATTTTGAAATCGAGGTGTTGTTTAACCGTGAGCCAATGTGGATCAGAAAGCACAGGGGTGATGGGTGATCTTGACTTGGTGCGGGTTAGTACACGGGCTGCTGAGTTTTGGATGACCTCAAGTTTACGTCGTGTGGAATGTGGAAGGCCAGCCAGGAGTGAGTTGGAGTAGTCAAGTCTAGAGGTAACAAAGGCATGAATGAGGGTTTCAGCAGCAGAAGAGCTGAGGCAGGGGCGGAAGCAGGCAATGTTACGGAGGTGGAAAAAGACGGTTTTAGTTATGCCGGGATATGTGGCTGGAAACTCATTTCAGGGTCAAATGTTCAGTCTTGTTCATCCTCAGATTGATGTTAGGGAGAGGGATGGAGTCAGTGGTTAGGAAACGCAGTTGTGGCGGGGATCAAATATAATGGCTTCAGTCTTCCCAATATTTAATTGGAGAAAATTTCTGCTCATCCAGTACTGGATGTTGGACAAGCAATCTGATAATTTAGATACCAAGCAGGGGTCAACAGAAGTGGTGGAGAGGTAGAGCTGGGTGTCATCTGCATACATCTGACTGTGTTTTCGTATGATATTGCCAAGGGGCAGCATATAGATGAGAAATAAGAGAGGACCAAGGACAGATCCTTGGGGGACACCAGAGGTAATGATGCGGGAGTGAGAAGAGAAGCCATTGCTAGAGATTATCTGGCTACGATTAGATAGATAAGAATAGAACCAGGCGAGTGCAATCCCACCCAGCTAGACGATGGTGGAGAGGCGTTGGAGGAGGATGGAATGGTCAACCGTGTCAAAGGCTGCAGACAGGTCCAGGAGGACGAGGAGAGAGAGTTTACCTGTGTCACACTCACAAAGAATGTCATTTGTGATTTTGATGAGAGTAGTTTTGGTACTGATTGAAGGGATTCAAACACTGAATTTATGGAAAGATGGTCACGGATTTGGGAGGCAACAACACGTTCAAGTACTTTGGACAGGAAAGGGAGGTTGGGGATGGGGCAATAGTTGGCAAGCAAAGTGGGGTCAAGGTTTGGTTTTTTGAGGAGAGAGGTGATGACCGCAGATTTGAAGGAGAGGGGAACAGTACCTGAGGAGAGAACCGTTAACAATGTTGGCTAACATGGGAGCCAGAAAAGGAAGTTGGGTGGTCAGCAGTTTGGTGGGAATAGGGTCAAGGTGAGCAGGAAGTGGGTCTCATGGATAAGATGAGTTTGGAGAGATTAAGAGGGGAGATCAAAGAGAAACTAGAGAAAGATGTGAGTTTAGGGCTAGGGCAGGTGGGAGCGTCAGGCGAGGTTTGGCCCGGTGGGCTAGGGGAAGGAAGGGAACTGGCAGAGGCAGCTGATCGGATAGTCTCAATCTTTGAGACAAAGAAGTCCATGAGCTCCTCACACTTGTTGTTGGAGGTAAGTGTGGTGGAGACAGGGGAGAGGGGTTTAAGGAGACTGTTAGCAGTGGAGAATAGTACCCGGGGGTTATTTTTGCAATCCAGAATGATCCTGGAATAGTGAGCAGGTTTTGGAGACAAGAGTTACAACTGATAGTGTTTTATATGTTCGAGCCAGATCTGTGGTGAATGGCTAAACCAGTTGTCCGCCACATCTGTTCAAGTCTACGCCCTTTTGAATTGAGGGAGCGAAGATCAGCTCTCTACCAGGGGGAACGGTAAGGGTGGGAGAGAGTAATCATTTTAATAGGGACTAGGGCATCAAAGGTGGTAGTGAGGGTGTGATTGAGCAGATTGGTGGCTGAAGAAATGTCATTGTTAAAAGAGGGACAAAGGTTGGACAGTTTCTGAGTACACAATAATCTCTTCTAAAGGGATTTTTCATTGGATGAGAGTGGTTTCAATATTCAGATACTTATTGGTGAGAGGCGGGAGCAGCGTCGCAGCGGCCTATAAAGGCCCAGCGGGAGCTCGAGAGCCAGCGGCAGTTGGTGAGAGGCGGGAGCAGCGTCGGAGCGGCCTATAAAGGCCCAGCGGGAGCTCGAGAGCCAGCGGCAGTTGGTGAGAGGCGGGAGCAGTGTCGGAGCGGCCTATAAAAGGTGGACTTGTGCAGTTACAGCGGGAGAGAAAGCAAAAAAGAAGTAGAAAGGAATCAAAAGGTGACGTCACAGCCAATGGGATAAGTGATTGGCTGGTGATTGGTGAGTAGTTTTTCTTTTTCTTTTTTATATCAGTAAGTAACCTGTAACATTGTTGTTATCAATTTAAGGGTATCTAAGGGTTAAGGCATGGCAGGAGAGCTCGGTCACGTGATATGCTCCTCCTGTACCATGTGGGAACTCAGGGACACTTCCGGTGTCCCTGACAACTACATGTGTGAGAAGTGTATCCACGTCCATCTCCTGACGGACCGCGTTGCGGAATTGGAGCTGAGGGTGGATTCACTCTGGAGCATCCACGATGCTGAGAATGACATAAGTGGCACATGTAGTGAGTTGGTCTTACCGCATGAGAAGGATCCACAGCCAGCTAGGGAATGGAAGACCAGCAGGAAGAGTAGTACAAAGAAGGTAGTGCAGGGGTCCCATCTGGTCATCCCCCTGCAAAACAGATACACTGCTTTGAGTGCTGTTGAGGGAGATGACTCATCAGGGGAGAGCAGCAGCAGCCAAGTTCATGGCACCGTGGCTGGCTCTGTTGTACAGGAGGGCATAAAAAAGAGTGGGAGAGCGATAGTGATAGGGGATTCAATCATAAGGGGAATAGATAGGCGTTTCTGCGGCCGCAATCGAGACTCCAGGATGGTATGTTGCCTCCCTGGTGCAAGGGTCAAGGATGTCTCCGAGCGAGTGCAGGACATTCTAAAAAGGGAGGGAGAACAGCCAGTTGTCGTGGTGCACATTGGTACCAATGACATAGGTAAAAAAAGGGATGAGATCCTACGAGACGAATTTAAGGAGCTAGGAGCTAAATTAAAAAGTAGGACCTCAAAAGTAGTAATCTCGGGATTGCTACCAGTGCCACGTGCTAGTCAGAGTAGGAATCGCAGGATAGCACAGATGAATACGTGGCTTGAGCAGTGGTGCAGCAGGGAGGGATTCAAATTCGTGGGGCATTGGAACAGGTTCTGGGGGAGGTGGGATCAGTACAAACTGGACGGTCTGCACTTGGGCAGGACCCGAACCAATGTCCTAGGGGGAGTGTTTGCTAGTGCTGTTGGTGAGGAGTTAAACTAATATGGCAGGGGGATGGGAACCAATACAGGAAGACAGAGGGAAACAAATAGGAGACAAAAACAAAAGACAGAAAAGAGATGAGTAAAAGTGGAGGGCAGAGAAACCAAAGGCAAGAAACAAAAAGGGCCACTGAATATAAAAGGGCTGCAGGAGGGGTCAAAACTAAAAATCATGGTTTAAAAACTAGGATGAAAACACTCTACCTAAATGCACGCAGCATTCGAAATAAAGTAAATGAGTTGACGGCACAAATCATTACAAATGGGTATGATTTGGTTGCCATTACAGAAACATGGTTGCAAGGTGGCCAAGACTGGGAATTAAACATACAGGGGTATCTGACGATTCAGAAAGATAGGCAAGAAGGGAAAGGAGGTGGGGTAGCTCTGTTAATAAAAGATGATATCAGGGCAGTTGTGAGGGATGATATTGGCTCCAATGCACAAAATGTTGAATCATTGTGGGTGGAGATTAGAGATAGTAAGGGGAAAAGGTCACTGGTGGGCGTAGTTTATAGGCCCCCAAATAATAACTTCACGGTGGGGCGGGCAATAATCAAGGGAATAATGGAGGCATGTGAAAAAGGAACGGCAGTAGTCATGGGGGATTTTAACCTACATATCGATTGGTCAAATCAAATCGCACGGGGTAGCCTGGAGGAGGAATTCATAGAATGCATACGGGATTGTTTCTTAGAACAGTATGTAACAGAACCTACAAGGGAGCAAGCCATCTTAGATCTGGTCCTGTGTAATGAGACAGGAATAATAAACGATCTCCTAGTAAAAGATCCTCTCGGAATGAGTGATCACAATATGGTTGAATTTGTAATACAGATTGAGGATGAGGAAGTTGTGTCAGAAACGAGCGTACTATGCTTAAACTACAGTGGGATGAGGGCAGAGTTGGCTAAAGTAGACTGGAAACAAGGACTAAATGGTGGCACAATTGAGGAACAGTGGAGGACTTTTAAGGAGCTCTTTCACATTGCTCAACAAAAATATATTCCAGTGAAAAAGAAGGGCGGCAAGAGAAGGGATAACCAGCCGTGGATAATCAAGGAAATAAAGGAAAGTATCAAATCAAAGACCAATGCGTATAAGGTGGCCAAGGTTAGTGGGAAACTAGAGGATTGGGAAAATTTTAAGCAACAGCAAAGAATGACTAAAAAAGCAATAAAGAAAGGGAAGATAGATTACAAAGGTAAACTTGCGCAAAACATAAAAACAGATAGTAAAAGCTTTTACAGATATATAAAACGGAAAAGAGTGACTAAAGTAAATGTTAGTCCCTTAGAAGATGAAAAGGGGGATTTAATAATGGGAAATGTGAAAATGGCTGAGATCTTAAACAATTATTTTGCTTCCGTCTTCACAGTGGAAGACACAAAAACCATGCCAAAATTTGCAGGCCACAGGAATGTGGGAAGGGAGAACCTTGAGACAATCACTATCACTAGCGGGGTAGTGCTGGACAGGCTAATGGGACTGAAGGTAGACAAGTCCCCTGGTCCTGATGAAATGCATCCCAGGGTATTAAAAGAGATGGCGGAAGTTATAGCAGATGCATTTGTTATAATCTACCAAAATTCTCTGGACTTTGGGGAGGTACCAGCGGATTGGAAAGCAGCTAATGTAACGCCTCTGTTTAAAAAAGGGGGCAGGCAAAAGGCAGGTAACTATAGGCCGGTTAGTTTAACATCTGTAGTGGGGAAAATGCTTGAAACTATCATTAAGGAAGAAATAGCGGGACATCTAGATAGGAATAGTGCAATCAAGCAGACGCAGCATGGATTCATGAAAGGGAAATCATGTTTAACTAACTTACTGGAATTCTTTGAGGATATAACGAGCATGGTGGATAGAGGTGTACCGATGGATGTGGTGTATTTAGATTTCCAAAAGGCATTCGATAAGGTGCCACACAAAAGGTTACTGCAGAAGATAAAGGTACGCGGAGTCAAAGGAAATGTATTAGCATGGATAGAGAATTGGCTGGCGAACAGAAAGCAGAGAGTCGGGATAAATGGGTTCTTTTCGGGTT
Organism: Pristiophorus japonicus; assembly: GCF_044704955.1. NCBI lineage: Eukaryota > Metazoa > Chordata > Chondrichthyes > Pristiophoridae > Pristiophorus > Pristiophorus japonicus. The sequence goes on from NC_091992.1 coordinate 83,701,481, forward strand.
GGAAATCGATGGTTAGTGGTGTGCCACAGGGATCAGTGCTGGGACCACAACTGTTTACAATATACATAGATGACCTAGAAGAGGGGACAGAGTGTAGTGCAACAAAATTTGAAGATGACACAAAGATTAGTGGGAAAGCGGGTTGTGTAGAGGACTCAGAGAGGCTGCAAGGAGATTTGGATAGGTTAAGCGAATGGGCTAAGGTTTGGCAGATGGAATACAATGTCGGAAAGTGTGAGGTCATCCACCTTGGGAAAAAAACAGTAAAAGGGAATATTATTTGAATGGGGAGAAATTACAACATGCTGTGGTGCAGAGGGACCTGGGGGTCCTTGTGCATGAATCCCAAAAGTTAGTTTGCAGGTGCAGCAGGTAATCAGGAAGGCGAATGGAATGTTGGCCTTCATTGCGAGAGGGATAGAGTACAAAAGCAGGGAGGTCTTGCTGCAACTGTATAAGGTATTGATAAGGCCGCACCTGGAGTACTGCGTGCAGTTTTGGTCATCTTACTTAAGGAAGGATATACTAGCTTTGGAAGGGGTACAGAGACGATTCACTAGGCTGATTCCAGAAATGAGGGGGTTACCTTATGATGATAGATTGTGTAGACTGGGTCTTTACACCTTGGAGTTCAGAAGGATGAGGGGTGATCTTATAGAAACATTTAAAATCATGAAAGGGATAGACAAGATAGAGGCAGAGAGGTTGTTTCCATTGGTAGGGGAGACTAGAACTAGGGGGCACAGCCTCAAAATACGGAGGAGCCAATTTAAAACCGAGTTGAGAAAGAATTTCTTCTCCCAGAGGGTTGTGAATCTGTGGAATTCTCTGCCCAAGGAAGCAGTTGAGGCTAGCTCATTGAATGTTTTCAAGTCAAAGATAGATAGATTTTTAACCAATAAGGAATTAAGGGTTACGGGGAGAGGACGGGTAAGTGGAGCTGAGTCCACGACCAGATCAGCCATGATCTTATTGAATGGCGGAGCAGGCTCGAGGGGCTAGATGGCCTACTCTTGTTCCTAATTCTTATGTTCTTATGTTCTTATGGCTTCTGACTTGAATCAATGCCACTTGATTTACTGCAAGCCCAGGGTTTAATACATGAGCTCCACTAATCTTAGGCTGTTGGATCAGAATTTCATCTTGAGAGTCATGTGTCACTGCTTAAAGGTCAATGAGATATATTCAGAAGACTGCTGCATCTATAGAGTGCTACATCTTAGTTTCACACGACAAGCGGCAAAGTCTGATCATAAGATTGCCTAAGTTTGTAAAAAAAGTATTAATTATAGAAGGTAATATTTTCTAAAATTGGGCTTGTTTTTTTATTTAAGCAATAGAATATAAGTCGGAGGAAGTTGTAATCAAACTGGACAGTGCACCCCGAATACTGCGTCCACTTCTGGTTGCCGGGAAACAAGGGAGACATTTGAGTGTGGGCGGGAATGCAGAGATAAGCCTTGGTCTGATCCTTAGCTTCACAGGTCTGAGTTATGAGGAAAGATGGGAGGGACTATTATGGTTTTTCAGCCTGGAAAGAAGGCATCAGAGAAGGATAAAGGGTTAATACTACTTTAAATTAAACTGTGGAAGTAAGACAAGGAGACACAGATTTTAATTAGTAAAAGATAACTTTAGGACTGATATCAGGAAGATCCTCAAACAGAGAGTGATCAACAGTTAAAGTGAATCTCTTTCAATGGCCCTGAAATCCCGATTTCTTCTTCCCGCGGGCGTTCGATTAAAAATAGGACAAAAGATGCGCACTTACCTTTTGGTCAAACACTCACCAGAGATCCCGGACTCAAGGCCTCCTCTTCTTGCGCAATGGAGCGTGTTCACGCTGGCATGTCTTTAGGAGTCACGTGGGCCTGGACACCCAATCACGGTAAAGTATATTCTCATTCATAGTAATAGGGGTTTCGTAAGTCTGAAACTTCTAGTACTATAAGAACATAAGAATTAGGAACAGGAGTAGGCCATCTAGCCCCTCGAGCCTGCTCCGCCATTCAACAAGATCATGGCTGATCTGGCCATGGACTCAGCTCCACTTACCCGCCTGGTTCCCATAACCCTTAATTCCTTATTGGTTAAAAATCTATCTATCTGTGATTTGAATACATTCAATGAGCTAGCCTCAACTGCTTCCTTGGGCAGAGAATTCCACAGATTCGCAACCCTCTGGGAGAAGAAATTCCTTCTCAACTCGGTTTTAAATTGGCTCCCCCGTATTTTGAGGCTGTGCCCCCTAGTTCTAGTCTCCCCGTCCAGTGGAAACAACCTCCCTGCCTCTATCTTGTCTATCCCTTCATTATTTTAAATGTTTCTATAAGATCACCCCTCATCCTTCTGAACTCCAACGAGTAAAGACCCAGTCTACTCAATCTAACATCATAAGGTAACCCCCTCATCTCCGGAATCAGCCTAGTGAATCGTCTCTGTACCCCCTCTAAAGCTAGTATATCCTTCCTTAAGAAAGGTGACCATAACTGCACGCAGTACTCCAGGTGCGGCCTCACCAATACCCTATACAGTTGCAGCAGGACCTCCCTGCTTTTGTACTCCATCCCTCTCGCAATGAAGACCAACATTCCATTCGCCTTCCTGATTACCTGCTGCACCTGCAAACTAACTTTTTGGGACTCATGCACAAGGACCCCCAGGTCCCTCTGCACCGCAGCATGTTGTAATTTCTCCCCATCCAAATAATATTCCCTTTTACTGTTTTTTTTCCAAGGTGGATGACCTCACATTTTCCGACATTGTATTCCATCTGCCAAACCTTAGTCCATTCCTTAACCTATCTAAATCTCTTTGCAGCCTCTCTGTGTCCTCTACACAACCTGCTTTCCCACTAATCTTTGTGTCATCTGCAAATTTTGTTACACTACACTCTATCCCCTCTTCCAGGTCATCTATGTATATTGTAAACAGTTGTGGTCCCAGCACTGATCCCTGTGGCACACCACTAACCATCGATTTCCAACCCGAAAAGGACCCATTTATCCCGACTCTCTGCTTTCTGTTAGCCAGCCAATTCGCGATCCATGCTAATACATTTCCTCTGACTCCGCGTACCTTTATCTTCTGCAGTAACCTTTTGTGCAGCACCTCATCGAATGTCTTTTAGAAATCTAAATACACCACATCCATCGGTACACCTCTATCCACCATGCTCATTATATCCTCAAAGAATTCCAATAAATTAGTTAAACATGATTTCCCTTTCATGAATCCATGTTGCGTCTGCTTGATTGCACTATTCCTATCTAGATGTCCCGCTATTTCTTCCTTAATGATAGCTTCAAGCATTTTCCCCACTACAGATGTTAAACTAACTGGCCTATAGTTACCTGCCTTTTGTCTGCCCCCTTTTTTAAACAGAGGCGTTACATTAGCTGCTTCCCAATCCGATGGTACCTCCCCAGAGTCCAGAGAATTTTGGTAGATTATAACAAATGCATCTGCTATAACTTCCGCCATCTCTTTTAATACCCTAGGATGCATTTCATCAGGACCAGGGGACTTGTCTACGTTGAATCCCATTAGCCTGTCCAGCACTACCCCCCTAGTGATAGTGATTATCTCAAGGTCCTCCCTTCCCACATTCCCGTGACCAGCAATTTCTGGCATGGTTTTTGTGTCTTCCACTGTGAAGACCGAAGCAAAATAATTGTTTAAGGTCTCAGCCATTTCCACATTTCCCATTATTAAATCCCCCTTCTCATGCTCTAAGGGACCAACATTTACTTTAGTCACTCTTTTCCATTTTATATATCGGTAAAAGCTTTTACTATCTGTTTTTATGTTTTGCGCAAGTTTACTTTCGTAATCTATCTTTCCTTTCTTCATTGCTTTCTTAGTCATTCTTTGCTGTCGTTTAACATTTTCCCAATCTTCTAGTTTCCCACTAACCTTGGCCACCTTGTACACATTGGTTTTTAATTTGATACTCTCCTTTATTTCCTTGGCTATCCACGGCTGGTTATCCCTTCTCTTACCGCCCTTCTTTTTCACTGGAATATATTTTTGTTGAGCACTATGAAAGAGCTCCTTAAAAGTCCTCCACTGTTCCTCAATTGTGCCACCGTTTAGTCCTTGTTTCCAGTCTACTTTAGCCAACTCTGCCCTCATCCCACTGTAGTCCCCTTTGTTTAAGCATAGTACGCTCGTTTGAGACACTACTTCCTCACCCTCAATCTGTATTACAAATTCAACCATACTGTGATCACTCATTCCGAGAGGATCTTTTACGAGGAGATCGTTCATTATTCCTGTCTCATCACACAGGACCATATCTAAGATAGCTTGCTCCCTTGTAGGTTCTGTAACATACTGTTCTAAGAAACAATCCCGTATGCATTCTATGAATTCCTCCTCAAGGCTACCCCGTGCGATTTGATTTGACCAATTGATATGTAAGTTAAAATCCCCCATGATTACTGCCGTTCCTTTTTCACATGCCTCCATTATTCCCTTGATTATTGCCCGCCCCACCGTGAAGTTATTATTTGGGGGCCTATAAACTACGCCCACCAGTGACTTTTTCCCCTTACTATCTCTAATCTCCACCCACAATGATTCAACATTTTGTTCATTAGAGCCAATATTGTCTCTCACAACTGCCCTGATATCATCCTTTATTAACAGAGCTACCCCATCTCCTTTCCCTTCTTGTCTATCTTTCCAAATTGTCAGATACCCCTGTATGTTTAATTCCCAGTCTTGGCCACCCTGCAACCACGTTTCTGTAATGGCCACCAAATCATACCCATTTGTAATGATTTGTGCCGTCAACTCGTTTATTTTATTTTGAATGCTGCGTGCGTTTAGGTAGAGTGTTTTAATACTAGTTTTTAAACCATGATTTTTAGTTTTGACCCCTCCTGCAGTCCCTTTATATTCATACATATTGTCCCTTCCTATCACCTTGTGGTTTACACTTACCCCAGTGCTCCTCTGCTCTGTTGCCTCCTGCCTTTTGCATCCTTTCTTGGGGTTCTCTTCATGTGAGCTCTCCTCACCCAACTAACTATGAATGAGAAACACCCCCAAACACCCAAGCACTACATAAAACATTAAAAAAACACCTCACATAAATACACAATAGAAATTAAAGTTGTTAGAAACGTTTATGAAAAAAAATATTTGCGGATTTAAAAAAAAAGTTTAAATTATGGTTTGAAATAAAATTATCTGAGTGGGCAGGGTTTTTAACATAAATATGCATTTTAAAATTTTATTTTTGTATGTTTTTGTATGTTTTTAAACTCTTATGCTGGTGAAAGTTGGCTATGCGCCTGCTTTTACCAGGCGCAAGAGTTTTAAGAATATTCGCAGGGCAAGAGATGGGCAGATAGCCCAATCTCTGCTGTGGGAGTGTCCTTCTCACCGAGATGCGTGCGATCTGTCAAGCCAGAAACTTGACAGATCGGAAAAGCCATTTTTCAGCGCATGTGCATTGCGCGCCGAAAACTGGCTTTTCCGATGCCTTCCCGGATCTCCAGAAACTCAGTACGGACCCAGGGAGGCCGTGATTTCTAGGTCAATATTAATTCTCGGGAGGTGGGCATCTGTTGCCGTTTTCTGTAGTACTGTGGTAGCAGTGAAAGGGGGAGGGAAGGGAAGAACAAAAGGGAAGGTCTGTGATAGGGGTAAGGCAGGAGAGATTCGAGAGACAAAAGGGATGATGGGCCAAATTGAGATGGTTATGGCACAAGTTAGGAAACAAAAGATGTACAGGTTTTCAACCTGGTCTCCATCCACCTGGGACGGCTTATACCTCCTGCAAGAAGCACTGTCTCTTGAGAATTCTGCATTCTGCTTTTTTTCCCTGTATTTTTCTGCACCTTTTCACTTCCTAGCATGTTATTTTGATTGCTGTACTCAAAGAAAAATGTTCTTTGCAATGGTAGCACCATATTCCTTTTGGTCTTTTTCAAATGTTAGGAAGTAGGGACAGGGGCCGGGGCCGGGGACAGGGGGGTGGGGGGTGTGATGGAGGGTCTCCAGGAGTGTGTCAATATTTCCATGAGGTCCTTGAGAGTGTGTTAATATTTGAGTGTAGTCCCCAGGATGATCTTGTTATTTGCAGGGACTGCGTCAATATTTGTGGTAGATTCTGGGAGTGTGTCAATATTTGTAGAGGTCCTTGAGACTGTTTTAATATTTGTTCAGGATCCCTGTGAAGGTGCCATTATTTGCCAAGGGGTTCCTAGGGGTTTGTTAATATTAATGAGGGGTGTGGTCCCTATGTTTGCATCACTATTTGCAGGGGTCCCTGGGAATGTGCCACTATTTGCAGGCGTCCCTGGGAGTGTGCCACTATTTGCAGGGGTCCCTGGGAGTGTGCCACTATTTACAGGGGTCCCTGGGAATATGCCACTACTTGCAGGAGTCCCTGGGAGTGAGCCACTATTTACAGCTGTCCCTGGGAGAGTGCCACTAATTTCAGGGGTCCCTGGGAGTGAGCCACTATTTACAGGGGTCCCTGGGAGAGTGCCACTATTTACAGGGGTCCCTGGGAGTGTGCCACTATTTACAGGGGTCCCTGGGAATGTGCCACTATTTACAGGGGTCCTTGAGAATGTGCCACTATTTACAGGGGTCCCTGGGAATGTGCCACTATTTTCAGGGGTCCCTGGGAGTGAGCCACTATTTACAGCGGCCCCTGGGAATGTGTCACTATTTGCAGGGGTCCCTGGGAGTGTGCCACTATTTGCAGGGGTCCCTGTGTGTCACTATTTGCAGGGATCCCTGTGAGTGTAACACTATTTACAGGGGTCCCTGGGAGTGTGCCACTATTTACAGGGGCCCCTGGGAATGTGTCACTATTTGCAGGGGTCCCTGGGAGTGTGTCACTATTTGCAGGGGTCCCTGGGAGTGTAACACTATTTACAGGGGTCCCTGTGAGTGTAACACTATTTACAGGGGTCCCTGGGAGTGTGCCACTCTTTGCAGGGTTTCTGCAAAAACTGTTGGCTGATCTCAGTCAGGTAGGGGATGGAGGTACTTATGCAAATGCAGTTGCATGTTGTTGCAGTGCTATGAAGTCCAGTTGACAATGTAAATTGGGCTGATTATACAGTATTGTAAACCTCAGGATATTAAAGCACTGCCTCTGGGCCGATTCCACAGCACTGTGAGCTCGAGGATATATTAAACTGCTTCTTCTCTGAGCAGTTCTGGAATATAAAGAGGTTACAAAATGATTTTGAAATTACGAGGGGTTTTGATGGAGTACATAGGGAGAAACTGCTTCCATTGGCTGAATGATTGGTAACCAGAGGACACAGATTTAAAATAATTGGCAAAAAAGCCAGGGGAAGATGAGGGGAATCGTTTTTACTCAGCGGGTTGTGGTGATCTTAATGCGCTGCCTGAAAGGATGGTGGAAACACATTCAATAGTAACTTTCAAAAGGGAATTGGATCTCTACTTAAAAAGAAAATTGCAGGGCCATGGGGAAAGCGCAGAGAGTGGGAGTAATTAGATCGCTCTTTCAAAGAGCTGGCACAGGCACGATGGGCTGAATGGCTTCCTTCTGTGCTGTAGGATTCTATGATTCTACAAACTTACTTTTATATAAAATGTAGCCTGTACTACTATTTTATCTGCCAAATTATTGGGATCACTGGGGAGGAATGGCCATTGTTTTTTAATGATGCCCTCCCAATTTAACCGTAAAAATACAAAACATCGAGGGACAAAATGGATTGCTTGTACAGTAATATTACTGCGCCGTGGAATCCATCCCTCTCAAAGTCTAGAAGATTGAGGGTGGTCTGATCGAGGTGGTTAAATGTTAAAAGGATTCAACAGGGTAGATACAGAAAAACTATTTCCTCTGATGGGAGAATCAAGAACGAGGGGTAGAATTGAAGCTAGGCCATTTCGTAGAGAAATCAGGAAACACTTGTTCACACACAGGGTAGGAGAAATCCAGAATTCTCTACCCCAAAAGGCTGCGGATGCTGAGACCCTTGGAGCATACAAGACTGAAATCGACAGATTGATTTTTGTTGGGTAAGGGTAGTAAAGGATAAGGAGAAAAGATGGATAAGTGGAGTTGAGGTGCGGATCAGCCATGATTTAATTGAATGGTGGAGCGAGCTCAAGGGGCTGTAGGGCTGACTCCTGTTCCTGAAGTCTTAGCTCAGATGGTCACACTTCCAGGTGTCACTGTCGGAAGTGTCACACCTTGTCACAGGGGCAAAGCAATCGTAAAAGGAAAGTATAAAGAAAGCCGAGGAAAGCCGATCAATCCCTGCTGCTTCAGTCTACAGAGAAACATTCCTATTTAAACAACCTCAGTGTGTGTTCATTTACAGCAATTAGAATTTGCCATCTTTAAAGGGAAGATTCTATTACACAGAGAATCCACCTTCGCAACAGAAGCTTACATTGTGTGTTACATAGTCTTCTTCTTCTTCTTCTTCTTCTTCTTCTTCTTCTTCGTCTTCTTTTTCTTTTTCTTTTTCTTTTTCTTTTTCTTTTTCTTCTTTCGTATGGTAGTAACAAAGCAAATCAAATGTCACTATCCAAGTTGGATACCCAGGCCAAAGCTTCCTGTGCAACAGCGTGGATATCTTATAGGCTGCCTGTGAATTTCTTCTGAGGGCAGTGCTCGATGATGTGCTCCAGGGTCTGATTAGGAACTCCACAGTCACATGATGGGGATGCAGCGACCATGACCAGTTGATGGTTGTCCACTGTTCGCGAGGAAGGTTTGACCATACAGATTGTACTGTGGGGTCCTCTATAAGGAATCCATTCCGTATGTCACAGTTCTTGCAAGCATTTCGGTCATCAAGGCCGAGGGGAGATCGCTGAAGGGCTTCGGTGATGGTCCAAAAGGGCCTTCTAGATTTGAGACGGGTTGGTGGTAGGTTGTTCAAGTTGGCCTGGCAGCAGCATTACATAGTATAATGTCACTGCCCTCGTACAACTGCAGCGAGAGATTGTCGAGGGACGTGATCGGGGCCCAGGAGAGGCGTGAGTTCGGGGCCCAAAAGAGGCGAGTGCCCAGGGGCAGCACGGGTCAGCCCACAATGCGATATGTGTGCGCACGTGCAGCAGAGCTGGTCTCCAGTTGACCTGGTTAATCCTTGCCACTGGACCAAGACCTAGCTCTATCAAGCCCGTGCGGTGGCTGGTGTGCAACGGCCACCACACGTTAAAAAAATCCACGCACAGGCATCTTCCACCCTTCAAGATGTAGTTCGAGACCTGGAATGTCAAGTCCTTCATTGAAACACCTGTGAGCTCATCCCTTTATGGTATGGAAGCAAGTCATCCTCGATACGAGGGACTGCCTAAGAAGGCGACTGCGCAGCCTCCCACTTACTTTGAGCAATGCCACGATTTCCGCTAGTTTAAAAATACTTTTGCATTTGCTATTAACACAGTCTGGGGTGCAGTAGCATAGTGGTTATGTTACTGGGCTAGTGATCCAGAGGCCTGGACTAATGATCTGGAGACAAGAGGTCAAATCCCACCATGGCAGCTGGAGAATTTAAATTCAATTAATTAAATAAGTCTGGAATAAAAAGCAAGTATCAGTAATGGTGACCATGACACTACCGGATTGTTGTAAAAACCCATCTGGCTCAATAATGTCCTTTAGAGAAGGAAATCTGCTGTCTTTACCCGGTCTGGCCTATATGTGACTCCAGACCCACAGCAATGTGGTTGATTCTTAACTGCCCTCTGAAATGGCCTAGTGAGCCACCCGGTTGTAACAAACCGCTATGGAAAAATAAGAATAAACCAGATGGATCACCCAGCCTAACTCCCTCCCTGACAGCACCTTCACCGCAGGGACTGTACCACCAAAGGCAATTAGGGATGGGCAATAAATACTGGCCTTGGCAGTGACACCCACATCTCAGGAATGAACAAAAAAAAAATGTAACAGTGCACTAGCTACACCACCTGGGCCTCGCTGAGGTCTGTCAAAAGCAGCTTCAGTAGCAGTGAAATAGCTAGCAGGGCTCATGAGATACCACTGTTGGGGTGTCCCTTTCAATGGTGCACATTGTTCTTTCACGACATCCGTAGGATAAGATGCTCTGACGCTAACTCCGAGATGATCTCCTTTCTGCATCTGGACCACGCACAAAACGTACTTTGCTTCATTACAAATTGTGGTTGTGACAGTGCCAGACTAATAAATTTGAGCTTATAAATTTTACCTTCAAATAGTACAGAGTGAATGTCCCTGTCACATATCATTGTACCGCCCTTCTGCCTACTCCTGTCATGGAAGTTCTTTAGTGAGCAAGATACTACCAAATATACTGGAATGTTTAAGAATATTTATGGAGAGGCCATAAATATTTTTAAACATTCCAGTTAGCTGTAACTCAGTGATAGGACTTTTGCGTCACCCCGGTGTCCTGGTCAATATTTATCCCTCAAGCAACATCGCTAAAAAAACAGGTTATCTGGTTATTATCACATTGCTGTCAGTGGGACCTTGCTATGCGCACATTGGCTACTGCGTTTCCTAGATTATAACAGTGACTACACTTCAAAAGTACTTCAATGGCTATACAGTGCTATAGGACGTCCTGAGGTTATGAAAGGCGCTATATAAATGCACATTCTTCTCTCTTTATAAATATCAGGAAAGTATCTCCTCACTGAAATAAAAGTTTCAAGCAAAGATGATTTGCAAAATAATTTGCCCATCCTGTGTATCGGAGATTGCTGACATTTCACTGTGGTACAGTGTTCCACTCCCAACAATCTCAATCAACACAAAAAGCACATTGCATACACCAATGGATATCCCAAAGCATTGTTCATGGGGAGTCTGGACTTTGGAGCACATGTCTTTGCTAAGATGGAGCCGTGTTTAATTGGACTGTCTCTTTAAGGCCACTTCTCAAGCACTCCCTGGGGGAAATGGTCTAAATAGACAAACCAGAAGCCAATTAAAAGCAATTTGTTGGAAGTTTCCGTACATTGGCAGCTGCTTGTAAACCCCCAACTTCTGGCCTTGGGACGAGGCCAAGTTAGGTTATCAGAAAAACCAGCAGACACTCACTACCTGTTTTTCTCTTCTCCGATGCTTTTGACATTTTGAAGTGTGATAGATATATACTAAATGCAAGATGTGCAAATATATACGTATATATAGACATGGCTATAACTACACACGCGCATGAAGATAGGTGCTCCGCTCTCTTCTACATGCCAAACACTTTCCATCCCTTTGCGACTTTAAAATCCTGGTCTATCAAAGAGTTAAATATCTGGGAAGCTTATCCAGCAGCTGGATTGGACCCTAAACAGGGTGCAGAAAAATAGCCATTTCTCTGAGCGTTAGCTCCCAACCCCTCTCTACCCGTCTTGTTTCTCTGTTTTGTTGAACTGCTCTGGTACCTTTGAATTTTCATCTATTGCTCCAGACATGTAGCCCTTTCTCCTCCCTACATTCTTACAATCGAGACACATCACCATTTTATATTCTAATCCTTTCTTTTCTAGAGTCTCAAAGCTGGAGCATTTCTCAGTCTTTCCTTTCTCCTACAATTTAGACTTTTAGGGGCCAAAATTGATCAACTCACCGCCCACTGTCGCCGACTGCCGCTGACATTCCTCTGGTCGATCCGCCCAGCGCCACTTTCGAGGTGGGCTGGAGCGGACGGGAGGGGAGAGCTGCCGGGAACCGCCCGCTGACATCAGCGGACGGCTGCGTGACGCAACTGACATCCTGCCCGCCGAGCTCCCAGATTGATGTGCAGGCGGGACTTGGCGGCAGAACGGGGGTGGACCCCTGGCTGGAGGCTGGTCTGTCTCCGACGGTAAGTCTGAAGATCATGAAAAAACGGTTAGTGAACATTTTATACTGTTTTCCCACAGCGACTTACTTGGATGGGGTCCCCTGAAGGTCTTCTGATAGTTTTTAAAATTTATTCCTGATCATTCTTTTTTTCAGGTCTTCGACCCTCCGTGGGCCCGACTCCATCCTCGGCGGCACTTGGGCGGCAAGCGCCTCTGCCGCTGAGAATGAGACCTCCCGCCCACTGCCGCCCAGATTGGTGATGTACGTCGTTCATTTGCCGCCTGCTGACCTTCGAGGGACCTCGGCGATGAATATCCCGCCCAAAGTACCGTCCGGTACCTCGGCAGCCATCGGCAGCACTTTGGGTGGCACTTGGGCGGGCGGAGACCTTGGCCAAATTTGACCCCTTAAAACTCAACTACTCCTTAATTTACCTAATTTCCCTTACATTTGTCGCCTTTGGTGATGTCTGGCACTATGCCCTTTATCCATGATGCTCTTGGCCTGTTGTTCGCAATTAAAAACAACAGCCTATTTTTCTAGGCCCCGTGGTCTGGAACTCCCTCCCTAAATCCCTCCACTACTCATGCTTTACAGCCCTCCATAAAATCCTAAAATCATAGAAAATTACGAAAGAGAAGGTGGCCATTCGGCCCATCATGTCCGTGCTGGTCGAAAAAGAGTTACCCAACCTAATCCCACTTTCCAGCACTTGGTCCCTGGCCCTGTAGGTCACGCCTCTTTAAGTGCACATCCAAGTACCTTTTAAATGTGATGAGGGTTTCTGCCTCTACCACCCTTTCAGGCAGTGAGTTCCAGACTTCCTCCACCCTCTGGATGAAGAAATGTTTCCTCATCTCCCTCTAAACCTTCCACCAACTAATTTAAATCTATGCCCCCTGGATTTAAATCGATGTCCCCCTGGCTAAGGGGAACAGTTCCTTCCTATCCACTCTATCTAGACCCCTCATAATTTTATACACCTCAATTAAATCTCCCCTCAGCCTCTTCTGTTCCAAGGAAAACAACCCCAGGCTATCCAATCTTTCCTCATAGCTAAAATTTTCCAGGTCTATCTTAAAATCAACTAAATGCAAATTGTTGTTTTTTGTAAGTTAAGTTACTGTATACCCTTAATTTCACAGTTTGAATGTATTTGCTTGGGTCAGTTTAAAGTATGACTGAGATAGTGATAGTGGTGTGTTGGGTGTGACTTGGTGCATCCTCCTGGCAGAGAATGAAAATTCCCCCATGATTACGCCAGCTTAGATCAGCTCAAACTGGATGGACTCGAGATCAAACCATGGATATTACTGGTTTCCATAGCTCATTACTGCATCACGCATTGCATCTACACACTGAAACATTGGGGAGCATGGCTCTGTTAGGACATTAGAAGACCTTCTCTCTCAACTAGTGCCCATTCAATGGTCAAGGCCTAAACCTCTGAAGAAGAGGCAATGTTCAAGATTTTGTTGCTTCCTTTCAATGGAGAGGGGCATTTGCTTTTTCCTTTCCGAGAGCCGCCTAGTGCCAAAAAGCAGCATTTTGAGGCCTGCCCACCCTGGTGGGTGCCCAAGCTGTGCCCCTTGGTGGTTCAAGTGCTCACCTAGATCTTTAAAATGAAGGAACCTTCCCCTGACCCCAGAATGTCCATTGGGATCGGCGACGGAGGTTCCCAGCGGGCACATCCTGGCACTTGGGTTGGCAAGCTGCTCCTGCGGAATTTGGTCCCCATAACGCTCAGCTCGCTGACCCGACAGGAAGCCTCTGATCTGAAACTGGTGTTTAGCTGCTTAAGGTACAGTCGTGTTTAATCCGGACTGACAACTGTTCAGGTACTCGAAGTGGTGAGGTGATCAAAATGGAGCAATCTTTTAGTCAATTGAAAACTTTTAATAATATTTTTGGGAACGAAGGGAATTAAGGGATATGGGGCTAGTGCGGGAAGGTGGAGTTGAGATAGAAGATCATCTATGATCTTGTCGAATGGCGGAGCAGGCTCGAGGGGCCAAATAGCTCACTCCAACTCCAATTTCTTATGTTCTTGTGTTCTAATTGTTGAGGGCCGTTTTTGTAGGCTGTTGGTTGCTCATAAATTCCCGCCTCTTGCTCTTGAGGAGACGCCAAGTTACCAAGGTCAGAAAAAATAGCAGGTAAGGACAGTCTTTCTTCTTTTAACATATAATTTTGACACTAGATACAAAAGTGTATTTGTACCAAATATTAGTTGCTTAAATTTCTTGTACTTTATTTTAAATGAAACGTTTTAGTTGGCAATGTACAACTTCGAATCATAAAGGCACAAGGTCATGTTAAGGGAAAAACTGAAATAGTTGGAAAAGAAAACTGTCCTATGAAAGACCCAATATCTTAAAACATATTAATGATAAAAGATAAAATAATATTCACATGAGAGTACCACTCTCGCTCGCTACTAATCGTTGTCATTCCTCTGAGTAGGCCAACTCATGAATAAAGTTTACAGCTTTTGGGGCTAGAACCTCCACTTTTTTTGCCTGCTTAACGTCCATTTTACCGCTGAAATGATGTATAACGCCTATATATCGTCCATTTTGGCAGAAAATGGAAACTGGCGGGCATTTTTCGGAAACTTATTGCCGAGCGTTACTTACCCCATGTGCTTAACGGCGGGAAAAAATATTACCGCCAGCCCACTTTTTCTGGGCGGAATCATCACCATGGGCGAATTCAACGGCCATAATATCGCCCAGCGTTACATTCCGCATGGATTTAACACCGAGATTCAATATTAACGCCCACCCACTTTTTTTTGTCGTAAAGAGCATATTTACCGAAACTAGCGGCCATGAGATCGCCCGGCGTCAATTTCACCACCTCGCACACATATCGCCCACAATATCGCTCGCCTAAAAAACCACCCAGAAAAAGTGGAACTAACCGGAACTAATCACAGCGTTATGGACACCATGTTCTACATCACATGTCGCATCCTTTAAAAGGCTGCTGTGCTTCAACCTCGGCAGAGTTCGGATGTACTCTGGAGGTCGTTGCAGTTGATGTGAACATCTGAACAAACATCTTGACCACACTGTGACCGATTGGAATTGAATAGGTGCCTTCGTTGGAACATTCCTTGTTTGTGACCAATCGGTGGAAAAAAGAGAGCTACTGCAATGGGGCCTGTCCTTTCTCACCCTCTCTTGGTGACCAATTACATGCAGCAGACTCGACATCGTCGAAGGAACGCTCCACTGCATTATGTGCCCGATGTAAGATGTGACAGAGAGATGAGAAGGACCAGACATTACACCCCCCGCAAGTACAAGGAGAAGCATTCTTACCTCGACTTGCCCGACACCACCTGCCTTCGGAGACTGCACTTCCACAAAAAGGTTATCACTGAGGTATGCCAGCTGATACCGGAAGATCTGCAGCCTGCCAGCACCATCAGTACTGCACTGTCCGTCGAGGTCAAAGTCACCATGGCACTGTCGTTCTATGCTTCGGGTTCTTTTCAGGCCACAGCTGGAGACATTTGCCGACTTTCTCAGCATGGAATGAGGTACTGAAGTTGCATGTTCAGCCATGAACTCATTGAGTGGCGGTGCAGGCTAGAAGGGCCGAATGGCCTACTCCTGCACCTATTTTCTATGTTTCTATGTTTCTATGTCACACATCGCTGCATTAGACAGGTCATTGAAGCCCTGTACGCACGCAGGAGGGATTTGATCAGCTTCCCTATGACTAGGGAGGTACAGAGTGAGAGGGCTCTAGGATTCCCCAGAATTGCAAACTTCCCAAAGGTGCCAGGAGCAAATAGACTGTATGTATATCGCGATGCGGGCACCTTTTCAGGATGCTGATGTTTTCAGAAACCGCAAGGGATTCCACTCCCTGAATGTCCAACTGTTTGTCGACCACCAGCAAATTATACTGGCAGTGAATGCTCAATTTCCGGGCAGTATCCATGATGCTCACATCTTGCGAGAGAGCACTGTCTCTGACTTGTTTAACAATGAGCCACAAGGTCAATGCTGGATGCTTGGGGACAAAAAATATGGCCTCGCCACCTGGCTGATGATTCCCCCCCCTGCGTGACAGCCACACCGAAGCCGAGAGGCGATATGAGAGCCACAGAGCAACTCGCAATATAGTGGAGAAAACCATTGGAATGCTGAAGCAGCACTTTAGATGCCTGGACCACTCAGGGGACGAGCTCCAATACCACCCTGAGCAGGTAGCTCAATTCGTGGTGGTGTGCTCCATGCTGCACAACTTGGCTATCAGGAGGTGACAAGAATTGTCTAATGAGTCTGACAGTCCACCTCACCAGGGAGAGGAAGAGGAGGACGAGGAGGCGGATGCTGACATCGGCCCAGACAATCAGGCTGACGCTGAAGCCATGCCTACCCCCCGTAGACCGCATGAAAGGGCCCATGGCGGCATGATAGCTGCAAGAGCTTTATGTTGGTGTTATTTACAAGGCTGACACACTGCTGGGTGTGCAGGCCATACATCAATGGTGGACATCACCTTGGTACAGTTAAAGTTAAGTTGATTGAAGTTAAGTGTGATTATACCCTTTGATGTTAAGGAATCACCAGCGTGTAATGGTGCAGCTATCTGAGCCAATGCACTACGAGGTTTTGTTAAATAAAAAACATTTAAACCAAACATTAGTCTGAAATCATCAGTATTTATGTACAAACGAACCCTTCCCCCCCCACCCCACCTTCTGCCACCATGTTCCTAGCTACCAGCTCCAGGGCCTCCTTCATCCCTTCCATGTTATATCTTATTTGTTGGACAAAAACTCAGTGCCAACTATGTTCTTGGTGCTTAGTAGGCTTTTTGCTACTGGTGAATCTCCCTTGTCCCTCCCACAACAGCCAGACAAGCACACACCACAGCCACACACGCTTTCAGTCCCTCTGAACTCCCTCTCTCTCTGCCTCCTCTTCTGTGCATGTCATGATGACCCTTGACCTCCTGAATCGCGGGAATTGAACGTTGCCATGCCATTGCTAAGGACGGCCACACTTTATGGCAGAAGGTCGAAAAAATTTAACGCTATCGCCCATTTGATATCGCTCGCGTTAACGCCCATTTTCAAAAATGGAAACTAGGTGTTTTCAGAATGGATGAGAAGCCGGCGATCTGAAAACTCTTTTCTAATGCCCACGCCAGAAATAACGCCCATTTTTGGGCGATAAGCACAAAAGTGGAGGTTCTAGCCCTTGGTCTTTATCTTTTGCGATTTTTGGTGCCAACATTTTCATCTGCACTTTGTTTGTTGGTGTTTCTGTATTAACTGGCTGCAAAATAACCAATCTGACCTGCTGGATGAATCAACTGTGCAAATAGATGTTAACAGATATGATGTGATTGGGATTCCAGAGATGTGGCTCCAGGATGATCAGGGCTGGGAACTCAACATCCAAGGGTATTCAACATTCAGGAAGGATAGAATAAAAGGAAAAGGAGGTGGGGTAGCATTTCTGGTTAAAGAGGAGATTAATGCAATAGTTAGGAAGGACATTAGCTTGGATGATGTGGAATCATTGGGCCCAAGTTTCGGCCTCAGTTGCTCCTGATTTTTTGGAGCAACTGGTGTAGAACGGAGTATCTTAGAAATTCAAATTCTCTGCATTTAGTTTGCTCCAGTTCTAGTCAGTTAGAACAGTTTCACTTTGGAACAGAATTTTTTTTTCAAAAGGGGGCATGTCCGGCCACTTACGCCTGTTTTCAAAGTTTCGGCAGTGAAAACTTACTCCAAACTAACTTAGAATGGAGTAAGTGAAGATTTTTGTACGCTCGAAAAAACCTTGTCTACACTTTAGAAAATCAGGCGTAGGTTACAAATCAGGCGTAGGGAATGGGGGAGGTGGGGTTTAAAGGGAAGTTTACAAACATTAAACACTTCAGTTTTACAAAAAGAGTCATCATCAATAATAAATGATAAATACATCAATAAATAAACCAATAAATCAGTCAAAAAAAATTAATAAAAAAATGTTTTAAAAAAAAATCAATAAATAAAACATTTTCTACTTACTGACTGCAGCACCGGGAATCCTCCAACTGCTGGGATGGCCCCCCCCCCTTCCTGTGTCTCTGTTAGTGTCTCTATCTCTCTGTCTGCCTGTGTGTGTGTGTCTCTCTCACTCTCTGTCTGTCAGTGTCTGTGTTTCTGACAGCGAGGGGTGGAGGGGAGGGGAGGATGGGGAGGGGGAGGAGGGGTGGTGGAGTGGGGGAGAGGGAGTATAGTGGGGGAGAGGGGGTGGGGGGGAAGAGGGGGAGGGGGGTGACAAGGGAGGGAGGGGGGGTGAGAAGGGAGGGAAGGGAGGGGAGGGGGGTGAGAGAAGGGAGGGAGGAGGGGGGGTGAGAGAAGGGAGGGAGGAGAGGGGGGAAGAGAAGGGATGGAGGGGAATGGGGGAGAGAAGGGGGAAGAGAGAGAGAGAGAGAAAGAAAGAAAGGAGAGGGAGGCTGAACGGGCCGGGCCCGGCCGGGCCCAAGACTTTGAGCTTAGACTTACCGGATTGACAGGTAGGTGGCGTCGGGTCCAGGGTCCGGGGGGGTCAGGAGCGCGGATCGGGGGGAGCTCGGGTCGGGGTGGAGGGGAGGGGGGGTCGGTCGGTCGGTCGGGTGCGGAGATCGGTCGGGGGGGGGGCGGAGATCGGTCGGGAGAGGGGGAAGCGGAGGTCGGGTTGGGGGGGGAGGCTGGGAGCAGGAGTCAAGTCGGGTCAGGTCCGGTCCGGAGGAAGCAGGAGCTGGGCGTGGGAGGTAGCCTTATGCACGCAGCCGCAGTGAGGCCATTCGGCCAGGGCTAGGGGCTGCGTGCTTCGGGCCCCTCCCACACAGTTTTGGGCACCTGGAGCTACTGCACATGCGCGCCCACTATAGTGCGCATGTGCAGAGGTCCCGGCACTGTTTTCAGCGCAGGGACCTGGCTCCGCCCCCTACAGCTCATGCTGCGCCGGGCCGAGCTGCAAACGACCTGCAGGGAGCCGGAGAATCTGGAAGTTTTTTTTAGGCGCACTTTGTAGCGCGGAAAACAGGCATCCAGGTCGGGGCTGCGCCGTTCTAGGCACGGCCCGAAACTTGGGCCTTATATGGGTAGAGCTGCAGAACACCAAAGGGCAAAAAGCGTTAGTGGGAGTTGTGTACAGACCTCCAAACAGTAGTAGTGATGTTGAGGAGGGCATCAAACAGGAAATTAGTGGTGCATGCAATAAAGGTGCAGCAGTTATCATGGGTGACTTTAATATGCATATAGACTGGGCTAACCAAACTGGAAGCAATACGGTGGAGGAGGATTTCCTGGAGTGCATAAGGGATGGTTTTCGAGACCAATATGTCGAGGAACCAACTAGGGGGGAGGCCATCTTAGACTGGGTGTTGTGTAATGAGAGAGGATTAATTAGCAATCTTGTTGTGCGAGGCCCCTTGGGGAAGAGTGACCATAATATGGTGGAATTCTACATTAGGATGGAGAATGAAACAGTTAATTCAGAGACCATGGTCCAGAACTTAAAGAAGGGTAACTTTGAAGGTATGAGGCGTGAATTGTCTCGGATAGATTGGCGAATGATACTTAAGGGGTTGACTGTGGATGGGCAATGGCAGACATTTAGAGACCGCATGGATGAACTACAACAATTGTACATCCCTGTCTGGCGTAAAAATAAAAAAGGGAAGGTGGCTCAACTGTGGCTATCAAGGGATAGTATTAAAACCAAGGAAGTGGCATACAAATTAGCCAGAAATAGCAGCGAACCCGGGGACTGGGAGACATTTAGAACTCAGCACAGGAGGACAAAGGGTTTGATTAGGGCAGGGAAAATAGAGTACGAGAGGAAGCTTGCAGGGAACATTAAGACGGACTGCAAAAGCTTCTATAGATATGTAAAGAGAAAAAGGTTAGTAAAGACAAAGGTAGGTCCCCTGCAGTCAGAATCAGGGGAAGTCATAACGGGGAACAAAGAAATGGCAGACCAATTGAACAAGTACTTTGGTTCGGTATTCACTAAGGAGGACACAAACAACCTTCCGGATATAAAAGGGGTCAGAGGGTCGAGTAAGAAGAAGGAGCTGAGGGAAATTCTTATTAGTCGGGAAATTGTGTTGGGGAAATTGATGGGATTGAAGGCCGATAAATCCCCAGGGCTTGATGGACTGCATCCCAGGGTACTTAAGGAGGTGGCCTTGGAAGTAGCGGATGCATTGACAGTCATTTTCCAACATTCCATTGACTCTGGATCAGTTCCTATGGAGTGGAGGGTAGCCAATGTAACCCCACTTTTTAAAAAAGGAGGGAGAGAGAAAACAGGGAATTATAGACCGGTCAGCCTGACATCGGTAGTGGGTAAAATGATGGAATCAATTATTAAGGATGCCATAGCAGCGCATTTGGAAAGAGATGACATGATAGGTCCAAGTCAGCATGGATTTGTGAAAGGGAAATCATGCTTGACAAATCTTCTGGAATTTTTTGAGGATGTTTCCAGTAGAGTGGACAAGCGAGAACCAGTTGATGTGGTGTATTTGGACTTTCAGAAGGCTTTCGACAAGGTCCCACACAAGAGATTAATGTGCAAAGTTAAAGCACATGGGATTGGGGGTAGTGTGCTGACGTGGATTGAGAACTGGTTGTCAGACAGGAAGCAAAGAGTAGGAGTAAATGGGTACTTTTCAGAATGGCAGGCAGTGACTAGTGGGGTACCACAAGGTTCTGTGCTGGGACCCCAGCTGTTTACATTGTACATTAATGATTTAGATGAGGGGATTAAATGTAGTATCTCCAAATTTGCAGATGACAGTAAGTTGGGTGGCAGTGTGAGCTGCGAGGAGGATGCTATCAGGCTGCAGAGTGGCTTGGATAGGTTAGGTGAGTGGGCAAATGCATGGCAGATGAAGTATAATGTGGATAAATGTGAGGTTATCCACTTTGATGGTAAAAACAGAGAGACAGACTATTATCTGAATGGTGACAGATTAGGAAAAGGGGAGGTGCAACGAGACCTGGGTGTCATGGTACATCAGTCATTGAAGGTTGGCATGCAAGTACAGCAGGCGGTTAAGAAAGTAAATGGCATGTTGGCCTTCATAGCGAGGGGCTTTGAGTACAGGGGCAGGGAGGTGTTGCTACAGTTGTACAGGGCCTTGGTGAGGCCACACCTGGAGTATTATGTACAGTTTTGGTCTCCTAACTTGAGGAAGGACATTCTTGCTATTGAGGGAGTGCAGCGAAGGTTCACCAGACTGATTCCCGGGATGGCGGGACTGACATATCAAGAAAGACTGGATCAACTGGGCTTGTATTCACTGGAGTTCAGAAGAATGAGAGGGGATCTCTTAGAAACGTTTAAAATTCTGACGGGTTTCGACAGATTAGATGCGGGAAGAATGTTCCCAATGTTGGGGAAGTCCAGAACCAGGGGTCACAGTCTAAGGATAAGGGGTAAGCCATTCAGGACCGAGATGAGGAGAAACTTCTTCACCCAGAGAATGGTGAACCTGTGGAATTCTCTACCACAGGAAGTTGTTGAGGCCAATTCACTAAATATATTTAAAAAGGAGTTAGATGTAGTCCTTGCTACTAGGGGGATCAAGGGGTATGACGAGAAAGCAGGAATGGGGTACTGAAGTTGCATGTTCAGCCATGAACTCATTGAATGGCGGTGCAGGCTCGAAGGGCCGAATGACCTACTCCTGCACCTATTTTCTATGTTTCTATGTTTCTATGAGTACTTCCAGCATTTTCTGTTTTTAACTCAAGATCGTTGTTGCTTCATCCCTGATAAGACAGATCCAGCTTTATTTAAGCAAAGCAATGTTCAAATTTGATGGAAAGCACTATTAAAATTTAATACACAGAGCATGAGAGTACCAGGCAATTATGGAGCTGTGGTTTTTCTTGAACTATTTTTTTGGGAGGGGGCAGTGGGGTTTGCTAAACTAAACAGCAACAGCAAAATGTATGTGTTTCGATTTTATTAGTCTATATCTCAAACCAGAGATTCCAATTCAATAAATTAATGGACTGAAGCCCAGGGGTTACTGCTTGTGGGATTAGTGCATGAAGTTTAGCACAAGCCTGCTTAAAATAAACAGGTCAATGGCTCCATTAAAACAGCGGACAAAGGAATTATCACATGAATGTGGTAATTGCTGGTACACTAAATATCAGTAACAATAATTCCTAGCCTTATAAAGCAAAACAGGCATTGTTGCAAAAGGCGGTTCGCAATATAGAAAAATAACTGTCCTGTAGTCTTGCTTTTGAAAGATGTGCACCATTTATAAATGAGCTGGTTGTAATATATCTGGTATTACACTGTTTATTAGTGAAGTATGACTCTGCCCTCCGCATAACCTCAGGCTTACATTTCAGACATCTAATATTGTAATAAAGTTAGTAGCCTTGGGCAAAATTGCTGTTTGACCATGGGGGAGGCATCAGACCCAATTCTGCCCTCCCCGAGGGCCATACACACAAACATCGTGGGGGGTGTGGGGGGGGGGGGGGGGTGGGGGCGTCGCGGAGAATGGGTACACTGAATCCAATTGTAGTTTCCCCATGATTACACCAGCTTAGATCAGCTAATTCTGGATGGACCCAAGATCAAACTGTGGATATTTCTGGTTTCCGTAGCTCATTGCTGCATCAGTGCATCTATCCGCTGAGACACAAGGGAGCAGGGCAGCCTTCTCTCTCAGCTCTTCTAAAATCACTAATAAATTCAGTATTATACCATGAGTGCAGCTGATGGGAGATGCGTGGGCCTCCCTATGTCCGCTGCACACCAGGGTGTGGTGAACACGCCCATGATCTGCAAACTCATGTCCTTGTGAAACGTGGCTCCATAATTGTACCGTTTGAGGGTCAGTTTTGGTGATGTAAATTCTGGGGAGCTGGTCCCATGCGTTTGCTGTCTGAGAGTGTCTGTATGAACACCAAGCCCAGCCCAGCATACCTAGAGGGAATGGCTCACCAGGCCAAGTGTAAACAAGGCAAGGAGGCCATTCCCCTAAACCAGGATAGCACAAGGTTAACAGTGTTTCAAGAGAGGGAGCTCCACTTTCCGTAGAATTCTTTTTGCATTAAACTGTTGCAAAGTAGTTTGAAGAACTAAATATCATAGGATATATGGCACAGAAACAGGTCATTCGGCCCAACAAGTCCATGCCGGAAAAATATCTTTCTACCCGGCACTGATCGCGCCTGTTCACCACCTGCAAAATTCCCCCCGAGCTTTTTATTCCAGATTTATTAATTAACTGAATTTAAATTCCCCAGCTGCCGTGGTGGGTTGTGACCTCTCGTCTCTGGATCATTAGTCCAGGCCTCGTGGATTACTAGTTCAGTAACATAACCACTATGTTACCACTCCCCATGATTATCCACTCATTGTTCTGTAGACTGTATATATTTTTTAATTGAAGAGTGAGGGCTGATTATATATCTCCAGAAGGCATGAGTTACTGGGCCAGCAATGTCAAAGAGCTGAATTAATATCAGTAGAAATATTATCATTAACCCAGTGCACTTCAGCTTCTCTACTGTATATTACTTTAGCTTTCAATAAGGGTTAGATGAAGTAGGGTGGGAGATGGGCTGTGTGGAGCATAAACACTGGCACAGACTTATTGGGCCAAATGTCCTGTTTCTGTGCTGTAAATTCGATGCATTAAGTCTTCCTCGCCTACCTGTATGTTAGTGGATGTATATCACATATACAATTTGAGGTCCAATTTGAATTCTCACTAGCAAAACTTTGGACATTAATGATGAAAGGTTGTAGTTGTTGCAAAGCTGGTTGTGAAACTTGGATTAAGAGAAGCAGTACCACGGGGCTAAAATTCCGGCTTTGCCGGCTCCGTACGAAGTGCGCACAGACCTGGCGAGGCAAATCCTCCGCATCCCCGGGAGAAGGACATCCACGCGGGAGCGATTGGGCAGCTCTTGCCCAGCGAATCTCCTTCAAACTCTTATACCTGGTGAAAGCAGGCACATCGCCTACTTTTGCCAGTGTAAGAGTTTTAAAACATACAAAAATTAAATTTAAATACACATTTTTATAGTAACAGCCCTGTCCATTAAGGTAAGTTTATTTTTAACATAATTAAAATACATTTAAAAAAAAAAAATTTCTAAAACATTTAATGACATTTAATTTCAATTAATTTTAAATATGTGAGGTGTTTTATTTATTTATTGTGCTGTGTTTGGGTGTTTTAGTTTTTTTTGTCAATGGTAGTAACGGAGTTCCCATTATTATTAATGAGAATACTGCATCGTGATTGGTTGTGTGACTCCTGCTTGGACTTACGTACCTCAGACAGATCCCCATGCACTGCACAGCAAATCTAGGCCTCCAACCAGGATCCTACATTTCTCCAGGACCAACAGGTAGATTCGTAGATTTTTTTCAGGTCGAAGGCGTTCGTACGAAGGAAGTCTCCGACCGCAATTTTATGCCCCATATGATTGTTGGAAGCTGTCTATGGTTAGCTAACAATGAAAGACAGAAGAAAGAAAGAAAGACTTGCATTTATATAGTGCCTTTCATGACTACCGGATGTCGCAAAGTGCTTTACAGCCAATGGAGTGTAGTCACTGTTGTAATGTGGGAAACGCGGCAGCCAACTTGCGCACAGCAAGCTCCCACAAACAGCAATATGATAATGACCGGATAATCTGGTTTTGTTATGTTGATTGAGGGATAAATATTGGCCAGAACACCGGGGATAACTCCCCTGCTCTTCTTCAAAATAGTGCCATGGGATCTGTTAAGTCCACCTGAGAGGGCAGACGGGGCCTCGGTTTAACTTCTCATCCGAAAGACAGAAAGATGTCGAGTTATTTACCAATCTAGTGACTGTTTTGGTCAAGTTCTCAAAGAGGCACTGTTACAATATGCATATCTTTAAGTATATTATTACTGCAAAGATTTACTTTTGATTTAAATGTTTTTTATAGCCGCCCAATAAAGGGATGCCCGCTTTATTCTCTCCTGTTTAGGACTGCGTGCTGTATATTAATGAGTTGATACAAATGTGTACTATTAAACTATAGTGACCTTTTGGCTCCCCGGCAACATGAAAAGAACATTAGCATGGAGCCGCACAGAGGGGACTATCAATTGATCCTAATAGGTTATTCGGGGCCAGTTTTACTCTGCTGTTTTAGCCAGTTGCAATGTTGAGATTGATCGTCCCATAATATGATGGATTTTTTTAACTAGTCTAAATGGGAGGGGCTTAGTTTAAAAAGGTAATAATTCCAGATGGGACTCTGCAGCTTCAATGTCAACTTTCTTTTTCTTAAAATCTGAGTTTCAATATTCTCATTCCTTCCAAGAGGGCTCCTATCTTAAACTTACTTTTTACAGGGCAGAAAATGCAGGCTTTCATTCTATTGTTCAGTACTAGAATTCCATTTCTATTCTCTAATAAAGACAGCCACAAGCTCCCTTCTGTATCAGCTAATAAAGATTCTACCGTAATTGGAGATGGCTACTTCTGGAAGGCAATGTCAATGGGAGTCCATTTTGTTTGACCGCTCTCATTAGTGATGCAGTCAGGAGGAAAGAACTCTTGTCAGTCTCTCTCTTTAGCACATGTGTCTTGCTTTCTGACAGGCTGTCAGGGCTAATAGATCACCTCCAGCTCTATTTGCTTAATTGGAACAGTCCATGCATGCCTCTGCTGATGAGGTGGTATTGATCCCCCACACCATTGGCTGTCAATGTAAACCAATCACATCTCAATGTCATTTGGCTGACAGTTCATTGGAATTTAATGTCCGAAAAGAATACTGAGATTTTTGTCTGATGTGACTATTAAAGAATGTAATGCAATGAGTGAACTGGGCCTAAGGTCTGAGCCAAGATAAATTTATTACCCAACGTACACACAATGGGCATGGGTTGAGTTCTGCCCTCTACTGCAGAATTCTTCA
Organism: Pristiophorus japonicus; assembly: GCF_044704955.1. Classification (NCBI taxonomy): domain Eukaryota; kingdom Metazoa; phylum Chordata; class Chondrichthyes; family Pristiophoridae; genus Pristiophorus; species Pristiophorus japonicus. Next base: position 83,727,220 of record NC_091992.1, read on the forward strand.
AAGTTTTAACATTTACCAATAGATCTGCGGCCCTGCTCATAGAGAACACACTGTGATATTAAAAACATGAGTGCCATACCCTGTAATACAGCATGGCGGAATTTATTTGCATCCTAGAGACTTACATAATCTGGGCATGAAGCAAATAATCGGAGTAAAAGACCGAGCATAACTCTGAAGCAAGTGTGCTACGCACGTAATTAAGCTACATCCAAATTTCCTCGGTATATTACGCTCGTCTATTAATCCCCAGAGTATCTCGGCTCATTATAATGGCCCCGACCCCAGACTAAATAGCCGTACCTGCAAATTTCCTACAATTACACTGGTTCAACATGTGTGTAAAATGAAGCCCAGAATTTTAAGTGCAGCAGGAAAGAAAGTAATTTTCCTGGCGATTCAGTGCTTTCTGGTTTTTTTTAGCTTTTTTTCTCTGGCTGAGAATCGCTCTGTATTTTCTGTTTCTCTGAATGCATTTTATTGGCATCAGCATGAGTCATATTAAAAATTGAAAAGCTTCCCGATTGCAAGTTCTTAAACATGCTGTGCCTAATGTGCATGAATGATGGTTATTTGGCTTGAAACTTTATTTTGTATACCTAAAGAAATGTTGTGAGTTTAACGCTTTCCTTGGGCTCCGATTGCTTATGCCGATTTTTAGAGATTAACATGAAATTGTGTTAAATAGACATCGGCAAAATGGACCCACGAATGGGAGTAATTTAAGGTGCAATTTCCAAATTCCACCCCAGTATAATAAACAGGAACGTTATACGCAGTAACACTGTGGGTATCCTAGGAGCCTCTTTGATAAAGTGCAACATCCCCACCGACACCTGGGAGTCCCTGGCCAAAGACCCCTTAATTGGAGGAAGTGCATCCGGGAGGGTGCTGAGCTCCTCGAGTCTCGTCGCCGAGAGCATGCAGAAAACAAGCGCAGGCAGCGGAAGGAGCGTGCGGCAAACCAGACTCCCCACCCACCCTTTCCTTCAACCACTGTCTGTCCCATCTGTGACAGAGACTGTAATTCCCGTATTGGACTGTTCACCTGAGAACTCATTTTTAGAGTGGAAGCAAATCTTCCTCGATTCCGAGGGACTGCCTATGATGATGATGAACACAGTGGGATAACTTTTTGCTCTTCAGTGCTTGAATGTAAAGCATCACCTGGGCAGAGTGAAAGGGGGAATATCAGTCGGGGAGGATCTCCTGTTGATAAAGGATGGAAAGTCGGGAGTGTTCTCTTATTCTCGGGCCGTTCTCCCCAATGTTATGTCTCGAATAAAGCAATGTGACTGAGTACTGTAGACGTGAGTAAGTGTGACCTTAGTCTCTTTATTCTAACTCCAGAGTTGGTACAGCATGGGAGGCCTGCTTATATACAGTGCTCCCAAGGGATGATGGGATCCCTTGGGACTCCAACAGATACGCCCTCTAGTGGCGGTGGAATGTTGGTTACATAGTGTTGCATACATAACACCCATTCTGTCTCCCTCTGCATGCTCTGCACCTAATTTACCTGGAGCCAGCGGGGGCCCACATCCCTATGGGTGGGTGGTGAGTGCTCACCTGCCTCATACAGTTGGGGGACTGCCCGCCACTGGTGTGGGGGTGCCCAGGTCTCCCTGTGGAGCCTCCATTGTTGTCCCTTCAACTAACCCTGCATTTTTTAAAGTCTGTGGGGGCGAAATTGCCACATGCCCCAACCCGGACTTTTAGCGGCCGGCTGGAAGTCCCACCCCTGACGAGGAATTGCCCTTACCGCCCCCTGAAAGATAGCGGAGCGCTATCTCCGGCACTCCGCTTCCTGTAGGGGTGGGTCCCAGGGCGTTACTGGGGCGCTGAGGGAAGTGCTATGCGCATGCTCCGCCTAGCGCTGACTCGCTTCAATGCCTCTCACTTTTGTTTAAAGGGGAGGGCCGCTGCGTACTCTACACGGCCTCTGATAGTCTCCACTGGGCCACCAGGGCGGGGTGCGACCGGGCCAGGAGCTCAGCACCCAAGGCGGAGTGCGAGGCTGCACGATGGCGGACCGGACCATGCTAGAGCCGCCATCGTCGACCTGAGAGCCGGCTGACAAAAAAAAGATGGCGGCCCGGGATGCTGGTGCCCTCCCCTTTAAAGAACGCCCCGAGAACGGATATCCGCCAGTTTCTGACTCACGAAGCTGGCGTTGACATCTGCCCCCACCCCGTGGGGCAATTTCCCCCATGGGCCGGAGATGGCGGCCCGGGGCGCTAATTGTGGGATGCGGTGCTGCCTTGCCAACGTCTCTGCAACCTCCTGGGCAATTTCCCGGGAGGCCCCCTTCCCCCCGGAGGCACGAACGGGTCTATAAAAAGGGGCAATTTTATCACCTGTAATCTTTCTTCAGGCGTACCTGGCTCGGTATACCAGTGAGAGAGAGGGAGACAGAGAAAGATGGAGAGAGGCAGAGAGAGAGAGTGTGAGAGGGAGAGACAGAGAGAGACAGACAGAGACAGTGGAAGAGAGACAGAGAGAGAGAAAGGGAGAGTGAGATAGAGAGTGAGGGGCACTGAATGATGTAATTGGTCTTGTAAGATGGTGAGCAACAGGTTCCTCTCCTTACAAAGCTGACTGGGAAATCCTGAAAACAGTGGGGAACTGGTAATAACCTGGCTCCTGCCATTTTCCAATAGGTTCAGCCAGAATCTCACAGCAGTTACACTCGGGCCGAGAAATTTGGGTCGTTTGTGCCTCCCGTTAGCGCCCAGGGGGATCTAATGATTTTTGCCTGGGCACGCGCCGCGAATTTCGCTGGGGGTTTAGCGCCGGCGGTAACCCGTAGTGCCCCGCTCCGCTGACGTCATCATTGTGCACAGCACCCCGTTACCGCCCTGGACCCTAAATTGGGAATCGCCCCCTGAAGCTGCGTCGGACGATGACAGCAACAGCTTCAAGGGATGTGAAGTGAACAGCCGGCCCCTCGTGGGGTGATAGTTAACCGGGAGTTGTGGGCCTTTAAAAAAAAATTCTTCCGATTTTGTCGGCGCCCCATTGGAGTTTTGAACGCGGGGTCTGTATCGCGATCGGTCGGCCCGGCACTCTGATTGAATGCCGGGCTGTTGGCACGGCACCCCGCTCCCCGGTGGTCCAGGTAGGACCCTTTCATTAATGTCGAATTTGCCGCCTGGTCCTTCCCCTTTAATGATGAGATGAGCCCCTCCTACCTGGCAGCACTACACGGCTCAGTGCGAGCACTGCATCCCGCTCCCGACCTGTCCGCCCTGCTCCCAACTGTCCCGCTCCCAACCCCCTCGCCCTGCTCCCGAACCGTCTGCCCCGCCCCCGATTCCGCCCGCCCCGACCCCGCTCCTGACCCGTCCACCCTGCTCCCGACCTGCCCCGCTCCTGACCCACCCCATTCCCGCCCCGGACCTGCTCCCGACCCATCCGCCCGCTCCCGACCCATCCGCCCCGCTCCCGACCCGTCCGCCCCGCCTGCCCTGCTCCCGACCCGTTCCACCCGCTCCCGACCCATCCGCCCCGCTCCCGACCCGTCCGCCCCGCCTGCCCCGCTCCCGACCCGTCCGCCTGCTCCCGACCTATCCGCTTGCTCCCGACCCGTCCGCCCACTCCCGACCCGTTCACTGCACTTCCACCCCAGAAAAGAAGAGTAGCGCGTTATTTTGCGCTCCACTTCCTTTCGGGGGCAGTAACCCCAATTCCTTGCGAGAGGCGAGACTTCCTCGCCTGGCGCAAAGTCTCGCGCCTTCCGAGTACTACCGGGTCACACCCGAATTTCTCTCCCGAGGAGTCCAGTGGAGACTCACGAGGAGGTTCAATGACATAAGGTTTATATTTTTTCCCAAATTCCTTTATTCCCTAAATTGTCCCTGAACAAAGACTAGAAACCCTTTTATTACTTCGGAGAAGAGAAGAGTAGTTTCTAAATAGACAATAGTGTTGGGGAATAATAACAAAAATCACAACTGTGACGACTCTTCACAAAGTTCTAACTTGGCTGGAAAGTGCTTTGGGACAACTGGTGGTTGTAAAAGGCGCTATGTAAATGCAAGTCTTTTAACTGTAATAATGATCTTGTAACACTGCTGAAGTGGTGTGAGTGATGAAAAGTTTGGTGATCTAGTCGTGAAGTGAGCTGCACTTGTGCTTAACCCCAATTTATCCAAGGCGCTGCTCTGTAACAGTGCAAATTGAGATTTAGTGCCGCTGTCAACAAATGATACCAAGGACATGGTATGTAATTATTTTGTATATGACCTTGGACTGCACAGGAGAGCACTGGGTCCACCCGTCCTTCAGTGCTGATGCTTAGAAATAACTGCGCATACTTTGCCTCATAACACCCCCGTGAAGCGCCTTGGGACATTTCACTATGTTAAAGGCGCTATATAAACACAAATTGTTGTTGTTACAGCAGAATGCAATTGAATAAATTAAGGCGTTCTATCGCGTGTTCTCTATGTCATGCTGGTTATACAATTGTGGTGCAATAAATACAATGGGGGAGATTCAATACCGCCCCGTTGGAGAGGCGGGAAACATGGCAGCAGGCGCTAAAGCTTCCCTCCTCTCAAACAATTCGCATTAGTGCTCCCGGAAGGAAGTGCAGCACTAAATCGAGCACTCCAATTCCTTTACGGAGAGCCAATGGGGCGGACGCCTCAGCAGCGCTGCTCCGGGCGGAGGAGATCGGGGCGCAAAACCGTAGCGCTGTCGCTAAACTCCCGCCCAATATGGCGGGAGTCGTTGTCAGCACCGCGCCCAGTCATAAGAACATAAAAACATAAGAAATAGGAGCAGGAGTAGGCCATATGGCCCCTCGAGCCTGCTCCGCCATTAAATATAATCATGGCTGATCTGATCATGGACTCAGCTCCACTCCCCTGCCCGTTCCCATAACCCCTTATTCCTTTATCGGTTAAGAAACTGTCTATCTCTGTCTTAAATTTATTCAATGTCCCGGCTTTCACAGCTCTCTGAGGCAGCAAATTACACAGATTTACAACCCTCTGAGAGAAGAAATTCCTCCTCATCTCAGTTTTAAATGGACGGCCCTTTATTCTAAGATCATGCCCTCTAGTTCTAATCTCCCCCATCAGCGGAAACATCCTCTCTGCATCCACCTTGTCAAGCCCCCTCATAATCTTATACGTTTCGATAAGATCACCTCTCATTCTTCTGAATTCCAGTGAGTAGAGGCCCAACCTACTCAACCTTTCCTCATTAGTCAAACCCCTCATCCCCGGAATCAACCTAGTGAACCTTCTCTGAACTGTCTCCAAAGCAAGTATATCGGGAATACATTTGCGCCCGGTTTCTGCCCCCGGTGGACTTGTTTGCGCCCCCCCAGGGATGCTAACGGGAGGCGCAAATGCACTGAATTTCACCCCCAATGTAATCAGTCATGCTCGATCGCATCAAAATGCTTCACACAGTGAAACTTTCCTAATACAGTGACTCTCCTGTCGACAAATAATGGGGCTGGATTTGCGGTCAGAGGCTTCCCACGGGTTGATGCCTTCAATCAGCAAAAAATCCATGCGCTTAAACTTCTGCCTCCGGATCCACGGAGACTCGCGCTGCTGGGCCTATAGGTGTAGGCCTGCGGAGAGGCCCACGTATTCCAGGGGCATACCTGTCCCTGGGATCACGTGGGCCGGCTCAACCAATGAAAGAACGAAATCCCCATGCATGCTTATAAGCATGAATGGGGATTACATAAAAAATACATTTAACATAACAAATACATAAAAAAAAAAATTAGATACTTAAAATGAATTAAAATACAATATAATTAAACATTTAAAACAAAATTAATTTTTTTGAAAAATAAATTTAAATGTTTTAAAGAAGCTCATATTACCTTACCTTATTGTACGAGTGTTAATGGATTTTTTAATGTTTTTTAAAAAATTTACGCTGGTAAAAGTAGGCCTTACTGCTTCTACCGGGCGTAAGAATTTGGCAGGCATTCGCTGGGCAGAATCTCTGCCCTTTTCCCGGGGATGCGAAGAATCTGTCAGGAGATTCTTGACAGATCGCAAGTTCTGGGTTTTCGCGCATGCGCAGCGCGTGACTGTATCCGGAACCTGTGCGGCCCCCTACGTGCGAGTGCGCACCTTGTACGCACCCGTAGGAGCTGCACATTACGGCCCATTACCATCTATTCTGAAAGAATAGCAAGACTTGCATTTTTATATTGCCTTTCATGGCCTCAGGATGTCCCAAAGCGCTTCACGGGCAATGAAGGCACTTTTGAAGTGTAGTCACTGTTGTAATGTAGGAAATGCGATAGCCAATTTGTGCACAGCAAGCTCCCACAGAAAACAATGTGATCATGATCCAATTATCTGTTTAGTGATGTTGGTTGAGGGATAAATATTGGCATGGATGCCAGGAAGAATTCCCCTGCTCTTCTTCGATATAGTACCATGGGATCTATTGCACACACCTGAGAGAATCAAACCACACCTCGGTTTAATGCCTCATGCAAAAGACAGCACCTGTGGCAGTAAGCACTCCCTCAGTGTCAACCCAGATCTTGTGCTAAGTGGGACTTGAACCCACAACCTACTGGCTCAGAGATGAGAGTGCTGCCACTGAGCCACGGCTGACACACATACACCACCAACCTACTGTGTAAACAACAATGAAATGAATGACCAAATAATCTGTGTTGTGCTGACATTGAAGGAATTTAGCCACAACCCTAGGAGAACTCCTTGGCACTTTTTGAATAGTCCCATGGGGTCGTTATTGACCACCTGAGAAGGCAAAGGTGTTATGTAAGTGTAAATAACTGACAAACTGAGCCAGGAGTAATGTAACTTAACTTAACTGTGCTTTTATACAACCCAAAATGGAGTCTCAAACCGACATGAACCAGAATGAATACAGCAACTGGGAATAGCTCCCACAGGGTCCTAATGCCCGTCCCGTGAGCTGTAACAATTAAATAGAGTATGAACACAACAAGAGGCAACCATTTGTTCGGGTCTCGTGCATTGTTGCGCACCATCCAGCATTCCCGCAGTACAGTGCTGCTAATTGAACCTAGTTTATAACCTCAAAATCTGCTGTACAGCTTGAATCTGTATCTTCTGTGCAGAGGCAAATGTGCTCTCAGCTGAGCGAATGTACAATGTACAGTTACAGACTGAAAATTGAGGAGGAGCCTAAGGCATGAGAGTAGATGCAATTGGCATAAATGGATTTTCCACTTTCAGACTCCATCACTACTCTGTGGACAGCTTGAAATCTTCCAGTTCATTACACTTACTAACACTAGGCCCAACCTGGGGCTCAATGCTCACTTGCAAACTCGAATTGCATTATTCTGTAACATGCTTATCATGATTGGCCTGTAACCATAGTTTAACAAACCTGTGTGTGTTTTATAAGCAGTTTCTAATTTCCCGGGACCTATTTCTGAATAGTAGCAGTCCCCGCAACAGGTATACAAGAGGACGAATTGGCAGCTGTCACATTCCAACACACATCCAGAAGCAAAAGACAGAAAGGAGATGAGTAAAAGTGGAGGGCAGAGAAACCCAAGGCAAAAAATAAAAAGGGCCACTGTACAGCAAAATTCTAACGGGTCAAAGTGTAATAAAAAGGCAAGCCTGAAAGCTCGGTGCCTCAATGCAAGGAGTATTCTGAACCCAGGAGAGGGCTCTGAGCTAGTTAGAGTGGGTGAGAGCTCAGATGAACAGGACCCCAAGAAAGAATGCAAAAGGCAGGAGGCAACAGAGCAGAGTAGCACTGGGGTAAGTGTAAACCACAAGGTGATAGGAAGGGACAATATGTATGAATATAAAGGGGCTGCAGGAGGGGTCAAAACTAAAAATCATGGTTTAAAAACTAGTATTAAAACACTCTACCTAAACGCACGCAGCATTCGAAATAAAGTAAATGAGTTGACGGCAAAAATCATTACAAATGGGTATGATTTGGTGGCCATTACAGAAACGTGGTTGCAGGGTGGCCAAGACTGGGAATTAAACATACAGGGGTATCTGACAATTCGGAAAGATAGACAAGAAGGGAAAGGAGATGGGGTAGCTCTGTTAATAAAGGATGATATCAGGGCAGTTGTGAGAGACGATATTGGCTCTAATGAACAAAATGCTGAATCATTGTGGGTGGAGATTCGAGATAGTAAGGGGAAAAAGTCACTGGTGGGCGTAGTTTATAGGCCCCCAAATAATAACTTCACGGTGGGGCAGACAATAATCAAGGGAATAATGGAGGCATGTGAAAAAGGAACGACAGTAATCATGGGGGACTTTAACTTACATATCGATTGGTCAAATCAAATCGCACGGGGTAGCCTTGAGGAGGAATTCATAGAATGCATACGGGATTGTTTCTTAGAACAGTATGTTACAGAACCTACAAGGGAGCAAACTATCTTAGATCTGGTCCTGTGTAATGAGACAGGAATAATAAACGATCTCCTAGTAAAAGATCCTCTCGGAATGAGTGATCACAGTATGGTTGAATTTGTAATACAGATTGAGGGTGAGGAAGTAGTATCTCAAACGAGCGTACTATGCTTAAACAAAGGGGACTACAGTGGGATGAGGAGGGCAGAGTTGGCTAAAGTAGACTGGGAACACAGACTAAATGGTGGCACAATTGAGGAACAGTTGAGGACTTTTAAGGAGCTCTTTCATAGTGCTCAACAAAAATATATTCCAGTGAAAAAGAAGAGTGGTAAGAGAAGGGATAACCAGCCGTGGATAACCAAGGAAATAAAGGAGAGTATCAAATTAAAAACCAATGCGTATAAGGTGGCCAAGGTTAGTGGGAAACTTGAAGATTGGGAAAATGTTAAATGACAGCAAAGAATGACTAAGAAAGCAATAAAGAAAGGAAAGATAGATTACGAAAGTAAACTTGCGCAAAACATAAAAACAGATAGTAAAAGCTTTTACCGATATATAAAATGGAAAAGAGTGACTAAAGTAAATGTTGGTCCCTTAGAAGATGAGAAGGGGGATTTAATAATGGGAAATGTGGAAATGGCTGAGACCTTAAACATTATTTTGCTTCGGTCTTCACAGTGGAAGACAAAAAACCATGCCAAAAATTGTTGGTCACGGGAATGTGGGAAGGGAGGACCTTGAGATAATCACTATCACTAGGGGGGTAGTGCTGAACAGGCTAATGGGACTCAAGGTAGACAAGTCCCCTGGTCCTGATGAAATGCATCCCAGGGTATTAAAAAAGATGGCGGAAGTTATAGCAGATGCATTGGTTATAATCTACCAAAATTCTCTGGACTCTGGGGAGGTACCATCGGATTGGAAAGCAGCTAATGTAACGCCTCTGTTTAAAAAAGGGGGCAGACAAAAGGCAGGTAACTATAGGCCGGTTAGTTTAACATCTGTAGTGGGGAAAATGCTTGAAGCTATCATTAAGGAACAAATAGCGGGACATCTTGATAGGAATAGTGCAATCAAGCAGACGCAACATGGATTCATGAAGGGGAAATCATGTTTAACTAATTTACTGGAATTCTTTGAGGATATAACGAGCATGGTGGATAGAGGTGTACCGATGGATGTGGTGTATTTAGATTTCCAAAAGGCATTCGATGAGGTGCCACACAAAAGGTTACTGCAGAAGATAAAGGTATGCGGAGTCAGAGGAAATGTATTAGCATGGATTGAGAATTAGCTGGCTAACAGAAAGCAGAGAGTCAGGATAAATGGGTCCTTTTCGGGTTGGAAATCGATGGTTAGTGGTGTGCCACAGGGATCGGTGCTGGGACCACAACTGTTTACAATATACATAGATGACCTGGAAGATGGGACAGAGTGTAGTGTAACAAAATTTGCAGATGACACAAAGATTAGTGGGAAAGCGGATTGTGTAGAGGACACAGAGAGGCTGCAAAGAGATTTAGATAGGTTAAGCGAATGGGCTAAGGTTTGGCAGATGGAATACATTGTCGGAAAATGTGAGGTCATCCACCTTGGAAACAAAAACAATAAAAGGGAATATTATTTGAATGGGGAGAAATTACAACATGCTGCGGTGCAGAGGGATCTGGGGGTCCTTGTGCATGAATCCCAAAAAGTTAGTTTGCAGGTGCAGCAGGTAATCAGGAAGGCGAATGGAATGTTGGCCTTCATTGCGAGAGGGATGGAGTACAAAAGCAGGGAGGTCCTGCTGCAACTGTACAGGGTATTGGTAAGGCCGCACCTGGAGTACTGCGTGCAGTTTTGGTCATCTTACTTAAGGAAGGATATACTAGCTTTGGAGGGGGTATAGAGACGATTCACTAGGCTGATTCTGGAGATGAGGGGGTTACCTTATGATGATAGATTGAGTAGACTGGGTCTTTACTCGTTGGAGTTCAGAAGATGAGGGGTGATCTTAGAGAAACATTTAAAATAATGAAAGGGATAGACAAGATAGAGGCAGAGAGGTTGTTTCCACTGGTCGGGGAGACTAGAACTAGGGGGCACAGCCTCAAAATACGGGGGAGCCAATTTAAAACTGAGTTGAGAAGGAATTTCTTTTCTCAGAGGGTTGTGAATCTGTAGAATTCTCTGCCCTAGGAACCGGTTGAGGGCTAGCTTATTGAATGTATTCAAATCACAGATAGATAGATTTTTAACCAATAAGGGAATTAAGGGTTGTGGGGAGCAGGCGGGTAAGTGGAGCTGAGTCCACGGCCAGATCAGCCATGATCTTGTTGAATGGCAGAGCAGACTCGAGGGGCTAGATGGCCTACTCCTGTTCCTAATTCTTATGTTCTTATGTTATGATCTTATTATCCACCTTTTTGTTCCGGTCGCAGTAAGATAAAACTCCTCCATAATGAAGATTTAAAGGGAGGCTAAAGTTGTGTTGGGGATTGTTTAGCCAGATTACGCTCCAGGAAGAGGTGGAAACAAACAGTGTTGGAAATCCTGCTCAGCGCACGAGATAGTGATTATCATGATCATCATAGGCAGTCCGTCGGAATCGAGGAAGACTTGCTTCCACTCCTAAAGTGGGTTCTTTGGTGGCTGAACAGTCCAATACGAGAGTCACAGACTCTGTCACATGTGGGACAGATAGTCGTTGAGGGAAGGGGTAGGTGGGACTGGTTTGCCGCAGGCTCTTTCCGCTGTCTGCGCTTGATTTCTGTATGCTCTCGGTGTTGAGACTCGAGGTGCTCAACGCCCTCTCGGATGCACTTCCTCCACTTAGGGCGGTCTTGGGCCAGGGACTCCCAGGTGTCAGTGGGGATGTTGCACTTTATCAGGGAGGCTTTGAGAGTGTCTTTATAGCGTTTCCGCTGCCCACCTTTGGCTCGTTTGCCATGAAGGAGCTCCGAGTGGAGCACTTGCTTTGGGAGTGTCGTGCCTGGCATGCGGACTATGTGGCCTGCCCAGCGGAGCTGATCAAGAGTGGTCAGTGCTTCAGTGTTGGGGATGTTAGCCTGAACAAGGACGCTGATGTTGGTGTGGCTGTCCTCCCAGGGGATTTGTAGGATCTTGCGGAGACATCGTTGGTGATATTTCTCCAGCAACTTGAGGTGTCTAGTGTATATGGTCCATGCCTCTGAGCCATACAGGAGGGCGGGTATTACTACAGCCCTGTAGACCAGGAGCTTGGTGGCAGTTTTGAGGGCCTGGTCTTCAAACACTCTTTTCCTCACCCATGTGGTGAAATGCTAGCGACTGGGGAGGGGGGTTATTCCATTTTTCAGTAAAATCACCCGATGTTCCACCAGATGAGAAATTGAAATTTGAAAGACTGAAATTTCTGCCTATATGATTCAACGCACCTATCTTCAAATGTTTTCACCCGAGATTAAAACTTCAAATCTTTCCAATTATTAGGGGAAAGAAGGTACTGGCACTTTACTGGACTAGTAATCCAGAGGCCTGACTAATGATTCAGAGACGTGAGTTCAAATCCCACCACGGCAACTGGGAGTATTTAAATTCAGTTAATTAAATAAATCTGGAATGTAAAAAAAAACCTAGTGTCAGTAATGGTGACCATGGAACTACCGGAATTTATAAAAACTCATCTGGTTCACTAATGTCCTTTAGGGAAGGAAATCTGCCATCCTAACCCGGTCTGGCCTATATGCGACTCCAGGCGCACAACGATGTGGTTGACTTTTAACTGCCTGCTGAAATGGCCCAGCGAGCGACTCGGTTGTAGCTAACCGCTACGACAAAGTCAGCCCTGTGGGAGTACCATCACCACAAGGACTGCAGCGGTTCAAGAAGGTGGCTCACCACCACCTTCTCAAGGGCAATTAGGGATGGGCAATAAATGCCGGCCTTGCCAGTGACGCCCACATCCAATGAATGAATAATTAAAAAAAAAATTGACCTCTTCATCCATGGAGATTAAAACCTACTATCACATGTTAAGGTAATAATTGAGTGAAGGCCCACAGTCTAAAAGTGGCCTATCTGGCTCTTTACAGGAACAGGTTTCACTGCCAAGTTGGGGTTAATGTACAATTTTCAAAACTTGAAAATAAAAATGCCATGGCCACAAAGAAAAGACACAGAAACAGAAGTGATTGACAGAAACGTTTTTGTTTCTAATAATATATTTATTAAACAAACCTTTGCTGGTCAGTAATGCCTGCACCATAAACGTCTTTAACATTCTTAAAATTAACGCCCCCCTTTTGTGTTTCTCGTGACTTGTTATAACTTCAACAGGATCATTCTTGTGATGACTGAATGGTGTGCTTACATAATCGCAATGATGAAGACCGCAAAGGTGCAATATCTTTTCAAAACTTCAGACTGTAAATCCATAGCAATTTTATTTATGGCTGTAATCAAAACCTGTCATCTGAGGTTCAAGGTGCATGATTGTGACTGACTGGTGTTGTAATGAGAGGGTGTTGCTATGTGGATTCTGTTTTCATTTTTTCCCCTTCCCCCTCATCACTGTGCAGTGGGGAAAATGACTTGCCTCGGCGCACTTCAGGTAGTTAGGGCCATAAATCATAGAATCGTGGAAACTTTCAGCACAGAAGGAGGCCATTCGGCCCATTGTGCTTGTGCCAGCTCTTTGAAAGAACGATTGCAGTTAGTCCCACATCCCCGCTTTTTGTCCGTAACCCTGTAAATTACTCATCCTCAAGCCCAAATTCCTTTTAAAATTCTTTATGGAATCTGTTATGTTCGGAATAATTCCTCAAGACTGTATACTGTAAGCTCAAACTGTTGTAACCTTGGTCTCTGTAATGTAACTCCAGAGTGAGGAAGCAGCATGGTGGACTGCTTGCCCGAGGTGTGCAGGTGACCCTTGGGTCTCCAACAGGTGCACCCATGGTGGCAAGTCTTACACACTAATAAAGTTTACATAGAGAACAGAATCAGCTTCCACCTTCTTTTCAGGGTGAGCGTTCCAATCCCGACAACTCTCTGAGTGAAAAAAAATTCTCCTCATCGCCCCTCTCGATCTTTTGCCAATGATTTTAAATCGATGACCTCTGATTATTGATGCACTCGCCAGAGGGAATATTTTTCTCTTTCTCATCATCTTATAGGGCAAAAGTGGGCATATGGAGTTAGTTTACAGATCAGCCATGATCTCATTGAAAGGTAGAACAGGTTCACTTGATTGTGTCTGACTGGTGTAATGAGAGGGCGTTGCAATGTGGATACTATTTTCATTTTCATGTTCCTAAAACCTCTATTAGGTCACCTCTTAACCTTCTCTGTTGTAAGGAGAACATTTCCCACTTTTCCAACCTCTCCTCATAGCTGAAGTCCTTCATCTCTAGTAAAACTCCTCTGTAGCCTTTCTAAGGTCTTTAAATCTTTCAGTGTTAATGATTACAGCCAAATACTGATTTCCATTTGTAGAAAATTTGTGTTATCATTGTGATTGAAAATGTCTGGTGTATTTATCATCCAAACTGAGTATCTGTCACATTAGAACATAAGAACATAAGAAATAGGAGCAGGAGTCGGCCATTTGGCCCCTCGAGCTTGTTCCACCATTCAATAAGATCATGGCTGATCTGATCATGGACTCAGCTCCACTTCCCTGCCCGTTCCCCATAACCCTTTACTCCCTTATCGCTCAAAAATCTGTCTATTTCCACCTTAAATATATTCAATGACCCAGCCTCCACAGCTCTTTAGGGCAGGGAATTCCATAGATTTACAACTCTCTAAGAGAAGAAATTCCTCCTCATCTCAGTTTTAAATGGGCGGCCCCTTATTCTGAGATTATGCCCCCTCGTGTTAGTTTCCCCCGTGAGTGGAAACATCCTCTCCGCATCCACCTTGTCAAGCTCCCTCATTATCTTCTAAGTTTCAATAAGATCACCTTTCATTCTTCTGAACTCCAATGTGTATAGGCTCAACCTACTCAACCTATCCTCATAAATCAATCTCTGAAATCAACCTAGTGAACCTTCTTTGAACCTTCTAATGCAAGTATATCCTTCCTTAAATACGGAGACCAAAACTCTACACAATACTCCAGGTGTAGCCTCACTAGTACCCTGTACAGTTGTAGCAGGACTTCTCTGCTTTTATACTCTATCCCCCTTGCAATAAAGGCCAACATTCCATTTGCCTTCCTGATTACTTGATGTACCTGCATACTAACTTTTTGTGTTTCATGCACAAGCACCCCAGGTCTCTCTGGACTGCAGCACTTTGCAATTTTTCTCCATTTAAATTATAATTTGCTTTTCTATTATTTGTGCTGAAGTGGATAACCTCACATTTTCCCACATTATACTCCATCTGCCAATTTTTTGCCCACTCAATTAGCTTGTCTATATCCCTTTGCAGATTTTTTGTGTCCTCCTCACAATTTGATTTCCCACCCATCTTTGTATCATCAGCAAACTTCGTTACATTACACTCGGTCCCTTCATCCAAGTCATTAACATAGATTGTAAATAGTTGAGGCCCCAGCACCGATCTCTGCGGCACCCCACTAGTTACTGTTTGCTAACCTGAAAAAGACCCATTTATCCCGACTCTCTGTTTTCTGTTAGTTAACCAATCCTCTATCCATGCTAATATATCACCCCCAACCCCGTGAGCTTTTATCTTGTGTAGTAACCTTTTTTGTGGCACCTTCTCAAATGCCTTCTGGAAATCCAAATACACCAGATCCACTGGTTCCCCCTTATCCACCCTGCTCGTTACATCCTCAAAGAACTCCAGTAAATTTGTCAAACATGATTTCCTTTTCATAAAACCATGCTGACCCTGCTTGATTGAATCATGCTTTTCCAAATGTCCCGCTACTGCTTCCTTAATAATGGACTCCAGCATTTTCCCAATGACAGATGTTAGGCTAACTGGCCTATAGTTTCCTGCTTTTTGTCTGCCTCCTTTTTTAAATAAGGGCATTACATTTGCGGTTTTCTAATATGCTGGGACCACCCCAAAATCCAGTGAATTTTGGTAGATCACAACCAATGCATCCACTATCTCTGCAGCCACTTCTTTTAAGACCTTAGGATGTAAGCCATCAGGTCCATGGGACTTGTTCGCCTTTAGTCCCATTATTTTCCCTAGTACTACTTCATTAGTGATAGTGATTGTATTACGTTCCTCCCTACCTATAGCCCCTTGATTATCCACTATGTTCTTAGTGTCTTCTACCGTGAAGACTGATATAAAATATTTGTTCAACGTCTGCGCCATTTCCCTGTTCCCCATTATTAATTCCCCAGTCTCATCCTCCAGGGGACCAACATTTACTTCAATTGTTCGCAGTTTGGCCAACATTAGGTTGGCGTATCTGGCCACTTCTGAAAAACCTTCTGGTGAGTTAAGGAAACCAGCGCACATTCACAAATCTGCGCTGACAGACGCCATTGTTTTTAAATCGAAGATTTTGGAGGGAGTTAAGAACACTGTCAAAATCAATAATAAAGTTCAACTTTTTTTTACCTGTCACCATAGAAGTGTAAATCTGTTGGATTTCAGAAGTTTTCTCATTTTCTTTACTCACTCACACGCCACCACCGAACCTTTTGAAGCAGGGCTGGAGGGTCGTAGCTTTGGCCGGCAGAATCGGCCTCGCGTCCAGACACAGGGGCTCGGGGTTCGGCTACAAAACAAGCCGTGAGCGGGGAGGGGGAGGAGAGAGAGAGAGCGAGGTGTCAATCGAGAGGCTTGGAGCCTGGGGAGGAAGCGGGAGACAGAGAAGTCACAAGACTCCAATTAGTGAACGCTTTACTGATGCCTGAGGGCTCAGCGACAACTATTCCACATGGACAAGTTTATTGTTTGGAGCCGTTCCATAATGTTGTGTTGTGTTAATGGAACATGATTCAGTTTTAATGTAAAATATATTTTAATCAGAAGTTTACAATGTACTTAACTTAAATTTAATAACATTATTCCTGTATCAAACTTTACTTTAAGATCACTTAAAAACTTTAAGATCACTTATAAACTTGTAAATTTACATAACTTACAAAATTATTTGAGAACTGTTACAACAGTAACAGTTATAATAACAGCAATAACAACAGCAGCAGCAGCAAAGAAAGGTTGCATCCATCTCTCATCCCCCTTATTCTCAGACCGCCCGCTGCGCTTGGTCTTGTACACTCCATCACCCGTGCCCGCAGGCGGTGTTCCTGGGCTTGTTACCAAGCTTATTCTTTCTAACATCTCGGGTACTGTGCACCGTTGGAGAGCCCACGCAGCAAGTTGGAGGGCCCGGCTTTGGGCTCTTCAGAGGCTGGTGTGGGGATTGCAGTGGGAGTGGCAGTTGATTCTGTCAATGGACGTGGGGTCTGGGCGTGTTCCCTTACTGCAGCAGCTAACTCCAACATGCCGTCCCTCATGCGCCCTGACAATGTCTCAACGACCTGCAACACTCCCTCCCTCATGTTAAGCAAAACTGTCTGAACAACCTGCAACATTCCCTCCCTCGTGGTCAGTGACATGGTTTGTACTACCTCAGACATTCCCCTCCCTCATGGCCACTATTCCCTCATTGATGGTCCCGGACATCGTTTCCATTTCTCGTGTCATTGCTGTTACTTCTCCCGACAGTCCCGCTACCTCATCACTCACCCCACTGATGGCGTCCAGGAGTGATCGGGTAAGGTCAATGCTCTCTGCACTCAATGACATCACCTGAACCACATCTGTTAGATCCTGCACCTCAGGAGAGCGCGGTCGAGCTCGCTGCACCACACCACTGGGACCTACAACCTCAGAGGTGTGAAACCATGGAATGTCCCACCAACACTCAAACCACTAGTCACGGAAGGGGCTGTCACCTCCATGAATGGCACCTCCTCCATATTCAGTACAACAGTGGGAGATTCATCCAGCTCCATCCCCTCTCCCTCACCCCCATGTTCTTGGTCTGGAGGATTGGATTGGAAGATGTTCTCCTCTTCAGACTCATCCGTATCTGAATCTTCTTCTGCATTGTCAGGGTTGGCCTCAAGTTCTGCAAAAGATAACAGAACAGTCAAATGGTTAGCAGCAGAGGAGGGGGCAGGATAGGTGGAATGAGTAGGATCACACATAGCAGGCCAGGCAGCAGGTTGATTTGAAGGACCATGATGAATTTGTGGTGGGCCCAGCTTGTGCAGTACTGACTGTTTTTCTCCAGGCAGGACCCATCAAAGCAACGATCCTCTCTTCCAAGGGCATCAGTGGGTGAAGATTTGGCGGGCCTCCTCCTGTTCGAGTTCTTTCCCTTTTATTATGTGCCACCTTCTTCTGCAAAGATGAAAATGCAACTTTTTAGAGAGGGTGTCTTTCTGCTGGGTGGGACTTATACAGATGGTCACATTTACAATTGCAATTCTATTGAACAAATGAAAATATTACTTACACTAACTACTTGACCAAGGGCCTGCCACTTCCTTTTACACTGGCCTCCAGATCTCGTGGTGTTCACCACTGTACAGTAATCTTCTGCAACTCGGTTCCAACGTTGCTTCATTTTTTTGGGTGGAACTTTTATGTGACTTCTGCTGGTGCCCAGCTCCTGCCATCTGTTCTCAATCACAATAACTTGTGCCTCCACTTCTTCCTGCAAGAAATTCTTGGTCCTTGCTCTGCGTTGCATCTTGTATTGCTGCTGCTGTGATTTTTCCAATGCTCTCACAGCACTCCTTCTCACGCACACAACTGACTCTTTAAAAATGACCGATTGCCATATCCGAGGTGTACTGAGCGTGCGTTTCCATTGGAACGACGTCAAAAACGAAACTTTTTTCCCCCACGCATGCACAGAAGATGCGGCTTTGTTTTTCGGCGCAGACAGCAGGCTCCCGAGGCGACTGGACACGCTGCGCGGCACCGAATTCGAATTATACATCGGGAAAACTTTGGCAAAATACTTCTTGTGCATTTCTGGCCGAGAAAAATGGGAGTAACTCTGGCAATACGCCAGAAAATGGGCTTGGGGAAAATTGAGTCCATTATGTACCTGTAGAAACTCTACTATCTGTTTTCATATTTCATGCTAGTTTACTTTCATAATCTATCTTCCCTTGCTTAATCATTTTTTTAGTCGTTCTCTGTTGTCACAATGTCCTTCTGCCTACAACCTAGAAGGTGACCCTCTGGAGGAATTGTTTGGATCACAAGAGAGTGTCATTTGTGGACTGGCACCGCACGTACATTGCCAAAAGTGTCTCCCTATTCCTGCTGGTGCAATCATAGATCCATATTGCCTGCAATCCAAACTGAACAAGTCTCAATGTAGAAGCGGCTTTAGATTGACAGCCACGTAGAAATGAGGTGTTCCTTCATCGGAGTTGCTGGAGGAAGACACCTAATTTGTCCATTGACATCCCTCCTAAATTGGGTACATCAGATTACATCGGATATACGGTGCAGAAACAGGCTATTTGGCCCAACCAGTCCATGTCGCCGCTTATGCTCCACTCGAGCCTCCTCATCTAATTCTATCAGCGTAACCCTCTATTCCCATCTCCCTCATATGCTTGTCTAGCCTCCCCTTAAATACATCAAAACTATTTGCTTCAACCACTCCCTGTGGTAGCGAGTTCCACATTCTCACCACTCTGGGTAAAGAAGTTTCTTCTGAATTCCCTATTCGATTTCTTGGTGATACTCTTATATTGATGGCCTTTAGTTATGCTCTTCCCCACAAATGGAAACATTCTCTCTGTATTCACTCTATCAAAACCTTTCATAATTTTAAAGACCTCTAGTAGGCCACCTTTTTCCAAGGAAAAGGAGACCCAGCCTGTTCATCCTTTCCTGATAGGTATACCCTTGTATTTCTGGTATCATCCTTGTAAATCTTCTCTGCACCCTCTCCAGTGCCTCTCTTTCCTTTTTATAATATGGCGACCGGAACTGCATGCAGTTCTCTAAGTGTGGTCTAACCAAGGTACGATCCAGGTTCAGCATAACTTCCCTATTTTTCAATTCTATCCCTCTCGAAATAAATCTTAGTGCTTGGTTTGCTTTTTTTTATGGCCTTGCTAACCTGTGTCGCAACTTTTAGGGATTTGTGTATGGTACTCCGAGATCCCTTTGTTCCTCTACCTCACCCAGACTCGCACCTTCCAATTAATAAGCGACTTCCCCATTCTTCTTACCAAAATGTACTACCTCACATTTATCTGTACAGAGCTTCATTTGCCAATTATTTGCCAAAAAATAAAGCCAAGTAGATGTTAGCAAATGTAACACTGTTATTCAAGAAAGGAGGGAGAGAGAAAACAGGGAACTACAGGCCAGCTAGCCTGACATCAGTTGTCGGGCAAATACTGGAATCCATTGTTCAGGAAGTGGTATCAGGGCATTTAGACAATCATAACATGGTTAGGCAGAATCAACATGGTTTTAAGAAAAGGAAATCCTGTTTGACAAATTTATTAGTGTTTTTGAGAATGTAACTAGCAGGGTAGATAAAGGGGAACCAATGGATGAGGGTAATATATTAGTAGGGATAGAGGATTGGCTAACTAACAGAGAACAGAGAGTCGAGATAAATGATTCATTCTCTGGTTGGCAACCAGTAACTAGTGGGGTGCCGCAGGGATCAGTGCTGGAACCCCAACTATTTACAGTCTATATTAACAACCTGGAAGAAGGGACTGAGTGTAACATAAGAACATAAGAACATAAGAATTAGGAACAGGAGTAGGCCATCTAGCCCCTCGAGCCTGCTCCGCCACCCAACACGATCATGGCTGATCTGGCCGTGAACTCAGCTCCACTTACCCGCCCGCTCCCGATAACCCTTAATTCCCTTATTGGTTAAAAATCTATCTATCTGTGATTTGAATACATTCAATGAGCTAGCCTCAACTGCTTCCTTGGGCAGAGAATTCCACAGATTCACAACCCTCTGGGAAAAGAAATTCTTTCTCAACTCGGTTTTAAATTGGCTCCCCCGTATTTTGAGGCTGTGCCCCCTAGTTCTAGTCTCCCCGACCAGTGGAAACAACCTCTCTGCCTCTACCTTGTCTATCCCTTTCATGATTTTAAATGTTTCTCTAAGATCACCCCTCATCCTTCTGAACTCCAACGAGTAAAGACCCAGTCTACTCAATCTATCATCATAAGGTAACCCCCTCATCTCCGGAATCAGCCGAGTGAATTGTCTCTGTACCCCCTCCAAAGCTAGTATATCCTTCCTTAAGTAAGGTGACCAAAACTGCACGCAATACTCCAGGTGCGGCCTCACCAATACCCTGTACAGTTGCAGCAGGACCTCCCTGCTTTTGTACTCCATCCCTCTCGCAATGAAGGCCAACATTCCATTCGCCTTCCTGATTACCTGCTGCACCTGCAAACTAACTTTTTGGGATTCATGTACAAGGACCCCCAGGTCCCGCTGCACTACAGCATGTTGTAATTTCTCCCCATTCAAATAATATTCCCTTTTACTGTTTTTTTTCCCAAGGTGAATGACCTCACATTTTCCGACATTGTATTCCATTTGCCAAACCTTAGCCCATTCGCTTAACCTATCTAAATCTCTTTGCAGCCTCTTTGTGTCCTCTACACAACCCACTTTCCCACTAATCTTTGTGTCATCTGCAAATTTTGTTACACTACACTCTGTCCTCTCTTCCAGGTCATATATGTATATTGTAAACAGTTGTGGTCCCAGCACCGATCCCAGTGGCACACCACTAACCACCGATTTCCAACCCAAAAACGACCCATTTATCTTGACTCTCTGCTTTCTGTTAGCCAGCCAATTCTCGATCCATGCTAATACATTTCCTCTGACTCCGCGTACCTTTATCTTCTGCAGTAACCTTTTGTGTGGCACCTCATCGAATGCCTTTTGGAAATCCAAATACACCACATCCATCGGTACACCTCTATCCACCATGCTCATTATATCCTCAAAGAATTCTAGTAAATTAGCTAAACATGATTTCCCCTTCATGAATCCATGTTGCGTCTGCTTGACTGCACTATTCCTATCTCGATGTCCCGCTATTTGTTCCTTAATAATAGCTTCAAGCATTTTCCCCACTACAGATGTTAAACTAACCAGCCTATAGTTACCTGCCTTTTGTCTGCCCCCTTTTTTAAACAGAGGCATTACATTAGCTGCTTTCCAATCCGATGGTACCTCCCCAGAGTCCAGAGAATTTTCGTAGATTATAACCAATGCATCTGCTATAACTTCCGCAATCTCTTTTAATATCCTGGGATGCATTTCATCAGGACCAGGGGACATGTCTACATTGTGTCCCATTAGCCTGTCCAGCACTACCTCCCTGGTGATAGTGATTGTCTCAAGGTCCTCCCTTCCTACATTCCCGTGACCAGCAATTTCTGGCATGGTTTTTGTGTCTTCCACTGTGAAGACTGAAGCAAAATAATTGTTTAAGGTCTCAGCCATTTCCACATTTCCCATTATTAAATCCCCCTTCTCATGTTCTAAGGGACCAACATTTACTTTAGTCACTCTTTTTCGTTTTATATATCGGTAAAAGTTTTTACTATCTGTTTTTTATGTTTTGCACAAGTTTACTTTCATAATCTATCTTTCCTTTCTTTATTGCTTTCTTAGTCATTCTTTGCTTCATTTAAAATTTTCCCAATCTTCTAGTTTCCCACTAACCTTGGCCACCTTACACACATTGGTTTTTAATTTGATACTCTCCTTTATTTCCTTGGTTATCCACGGCTGGTTATCCCTTCTCTTACTGCCCTTTTTTTTCACTGGAATATATTTTTGTTGAGCACTATGAAAGAGCTCCTTAAAAGTCCTCCACTGTTCCTCAATTGTGCCACCGTTTAGTCTGTGTTCCCAGTCTACTTTAGCCAACTCTGCCCTCGTCCCACTGTAGTCCCCTTTGTTTAAGCATAGTTTGCTCGTTTGCGATATTACTTCCTCACCCTCAATCTGTATTACAAATTCAACCATACTGTGATCACTCATTCCGAGAGGATCTTTTACTAGGAGATCGTTTATTATTCCTGTCTCATTACACAGGACCAGATCTAAGATAGCTTGCTCCCTTGTAGGTTCTGTAACATACTGTTCTAAGAAACAATCCCGTATGCATTCTATGAATTCCCCCTCAAGTCTACCCCATGCGATTTGATTTGACCAATCGATATGCAGGTTAAAATCCCCCATGATTACTGCCGTTCCTTTTTCACATGTCTCCATTATTCCCTTGATTATTGTCCGCCCCACCGTGAAGTTATTATTTGGGGGCCTATAAACTACGCCCACCAGTGACTTTTTCCCCTTACTATCTCGAATCTCCACCCACAATGATTCAACATTTTGTTCATTAGAGCCAATATCGTCTCTCACAACTGTCCTGATATCATCCTTTATTAACAGAGCTACCCCACCTCCTTTCTGTTCTTGTCTATCTTTCCGAATTGTCAGATACCCCTGTATGTTTAATTCCCAGTCTTGGCCACCCTGCAACCAAATCATACCCATTTGTAATGATTTGTGCCGTCAACTCATTTACTTTGTTTCGAATGCTGCGTGTGTTTAGGTAAAGTGTTTTAATACTAGTTTTTAAACCATGATTGCTGATGATACAAAGATTCTGACGGGACGGGACAGGTTAGATGCGGGTAGATTGTTCCCGATGTTGGGAAAGTCCAGAACCAGGGGACACAGTCTTACGATAAGGGGTAGGCCATTTAAGACTAAGATGAGGAGAAACTTTTTCACTCAGAGAGTTGTTAACCTGTGAAATTCCCTGCCGCAGAGAGTTGTTGATGCCAGTTCATTGGATATATTCAAGAGGGAGTTAGATATGGCCCTTACCGCTAAGCGGATGAAGGGGTGTGGAGAGAAAGCAGGAAAGGGGTACTGAGGGAATGATCAGCCATGCTCTTATCGAAAGGTGGTGCAGGCTCGAAGGGCCGAATGGCCTACTCCTGCACCTATTTTCTATGTTTCTATGTTTCTATGTTTCTATCGGAGGAAAAGCAATGTGTGAGGAGGACACAAAAAACCTGTAAAAGGACATAGACAGGCTAAGTGAGTGGGCAAAAATTTGGCAGATGGAGTATAATGTCAGAAAGCATGAGGTCATGCACTTTAGCAGAAAAAATCAAAGAGCAAGTTATTATTTAAATGGAGAAAGATTGCAAAGTGCTGCAGTACAGCGGGACCTGGAGGTACTTGTACATGAAATATAAAAGGATAGTATGCAGGTACAGCAAGTGATTCGGAAGGCCAATAGTATCTTGGCCTTTATTGCAAAGGGGATGGAGTATAAAAGCAGGAAGTTTTGCTACAGTTATACAGGGTATTGGTGAGGCCACACCTGGAAGACAGCATACAGTTTTGGTTTGCATATTTACGAAAGGATATACTTGCTTTGGAGGTTTGTTAACAGACAGAAAACAGAGAGTAGGGATAAATGGGTCTTTTTCAGGTTGACAGGCTGTAACTAGTGCGGTGCCGCAAGGATCAGTGGTGGGGCCTCAGCTATTTACAATCTATATTAATGACCTAGATGAAGTGTAATGTATCCAAGTTTGCTGATGATACAAAGCTAGGTGGGACAGTAAGCTGTGAGGAGATTGCAAAGAGTCTGCAAAGGGATATCGATAGACTAAGTAAGTAGGCAGTAAGGTAGCAGATGGTGTGTATAATGTGGGGAAATGTGAAGTTATTCACTTTACGAGGGAGAATAGAAAAACAGGATATTTTTTAAATGGTGAGAAACTTTTAAATGATGTTCAGAGAGATTTGGGTGTCCTCGTACAAGAAACTCAGAAAGCTAGCGTGCAGGTACAGCGAGCAATAACGAAGGCAAATGGCATGATAGTTCAAAAGAGGATCTCGATAGCCACCGAGAAACTCACAGCCAAGTCTGCTGTATGGACTGAATGGAGAGACTTTGTGGTGCCTTTCTCGGAACTCTTCATTCCTGTGAGTGCCATATACCGAGGAAGTGATTTGAAAATTTCGAGTTCAAAACTGTTGTAATGTAAGTACAGGGTTATCATTTCGCTTCCCCTTTTAAAAATGTTCTATTCACAGGTCCTTTGTGAAAAGTGCGATTTTTGAACTGGTGGGACACAATTACGGGCTTTCGAACCGGAGAGTTACTGGTGTGCGGAAAGTCTTGTGAATTAACGGCGTTTGAATAAATCATGAACACTTTGAATGGCAAACTTTCAGCTGCGGTGGACAGCCTCGTGTGTTGCTGCTAGTAATTGATGGACAGCTTGATTGAAAAATGAGGCCATCCAGTCAATGATTAGTGGCACAGTGGAACACACGGGACTTCTCAACCTTGTGGCTGATTTCTGTCAACAAACAAAAGACTTCCTTCTTATTAAAAATGTAAGCATGAGTGAAAGATTCAGATATAACTGTCCCTTTCATAGAGAGCTGGGAAATCATTTCAAATACATTCTGACTGCTTATCTCCTTGTATACCCAGAAACAGTGTTGAAACGGTTTTAAATTGAACTGATTTTGGATAAATTTGAAAATGTTATATTTGGGTGAGTCAGTTCATGTTTTCATTTTTTTCTCCCAGTCGTTTAGGTCTGCTCAGGACCAAGCGCTTATTCCCCAGCTGAGAGTACAGGCCTGCTACCAGACTTGCGCCAGGGTTGCAGACAGTATATCCATCCATTATCAATTGAGACGAGAGCAGTCCATTGATTTAACCTCCCGAGCGGTTCAGTTTATGTAACGAATTCACTGTGGAATCAGGGGGCCAGAGCCTCTAAGCCTAGCTCTTCCAATCGGGAATAAGCCCAACTGGAAGTGGGGCTGACTGCGATTTGCACTTTCAAATGGACTGCCTCGGTTGTAATTTCCTTATTTTAAATATTGGGGACAAGATGCAGTATCATAGAACATAAGAATATAAGAATTAGGAGCAGGAACAGGACATATGGCCCATCGAGCCTGCTCCGCCATTCAATAAGATCACGGCTGATCTTCAACCTCAACTCCACTTTCCCGTCTGATCCCCATATCCCTTGATTCCCTTAGTGCCCCCCAAAATATACTCAGCAACTGAGCATGCACAACCGCCTGTGACAGAGAATTCCAAAGATTCACAACCTTCTGAGTGAAGACATTTCTGCCCAGCTCAGTCCTAAATGGCCGACCCCTTATCCTGAGACTGTGATCCCTAGTTCTAGATTCTCCTGCCAAGGAAAACATACTCTCAGCATCTACCCTGTCAGAGTTTTCTATGTTTCAATGAGATCACTTCTCATCCATTTAAATGCCAGAGAGTATAAGCCCATTCTACTCAATCTCTCCTCATCAAGTCACTGATTTGGAGGGTGGGAAATAATCTGCTGCTGCAGGATTTTTAAAATGTATATGTTCTTGGGATGTGGCCAGTATTTATTGTGCAACCCCAGCTGTCTTGAGGGCTGTTGGAGTCCACCACATAGTGCTGGACTGGAGGCCGAACCAGGACTGGAGTCGCGAGTAGGCCTGACCAGGACTGGAGTCACGGGTAGGCCTGACCAGGACTGGAGTCACGTGTAGGCCTGACCAGGACAGGAGTCACGTGTAGGCCTGACCAGGACTGGAGTCACGTGTAGGCCTGACCAGGACTGGAGTCATGTGTAGGCCTGACCAGGACTGGAGTTCCTTGTGGCCCTGACCAGGACTGGAGTCACATGTAGGCCTGACCAGGACTGGAGTCACATGTAGGCCTGACCAGGACTGGAGTCACATGTAGGCCTGACCAGGACAGGAGTCACGTGTAGGCCTGACCAGGACTGGAGTTCCTTGTGGCCCTGACTAGGACTGGAGTCATATGTAGGCCTGACCAGAACTTGTGTCACTTGTAGGCCTGACCAGGACTGGAGTCACGTGTAGGCCTGACCAGGTAAGGGTGGCAGGTTCCTTTCCTTGGAGGAAAGTAATGAACTCGTTGACCATTTTCTGGTGTGCCTTCAGTACTGCACTGATGGTCCAGCCTGGATTAGTGCTCGGGTCCTTCACATTAAAAGATAAGTTATAACATGCCTACGTTACACAACATATGTTCAATATGAATCGAGAGGACCTGATCATGGTGAGGAAATACTGTGAAACAGTAGGAAATACCAAGCTCTTCTCTGAAGACGGTCTCTGCAACCTGCTCATGCTAAATTCTTGCAATGAATTATTCACCTGTTTGGCTAAACGGTAACAGAAATATTGACGTGCAGATAGCTTCGAAGGTCGGTTTACAGTCAGCAGTATTAACTAGATAAATCTACTAACTCGGCACAATCTAAATGCAACTCTTAGAAATACTAACCACTTGTGGCGGTAAGTCACGGTGTGGGTTCTCCCGCTCATGTGTGTTCCCCTCCCCCATCCCCCCATCCCCCCACCCGTGGAGGAACTGTGGACACCAAGCTGAACTGTGCAGAGGCCGTTTACGCTGTATTTCTGGGGTTTCCATGGCAAACCGAGCAGGTGAACCTCTACGGGAATTTACCCCTACCGTGAGGAGCAGTTGGCATGAGACGTTCGCTTATCCCGCAGGGGAAGTCTCTGAGGCGGTCGACCAGCTTGTCCTTGATGGTGAAACCAACTCCATGGAGGTGGCATTCTTCCTCTGGTTTGCCTTTCCAGAAGAAGGTGTAACCTCCACCTTGTTCTTTGAGCTTGCCTTCCCTGCCCGCCGGGTCTTGCTGAGGGCGGCGATGTCGACGTCGAAGTGTCTGAGTTGCCGGGCAACGACGCCGGTGCGGCATTCTGGTCTGTCACTGTTGGGGTTGTCCATGAGGGTCCTGATGCTCCAGGTCCCGAACTTCATTTTGAAGGGGTGGAAGATGCCCGTACATGAGTTCCTTTAACGTGGGGTGACCATTGCACACCATACGGGCTCGACAGAGCGACGTCTTGATCCAGTGGCAAGGGGGTCCAAGACGACTGGAGATCAGGCACTACTGATCGACCTCCCTGCTGCCAAGTCCCTCCAACTGGACCCTCGCTTCTTGCTCCCCACTGGCTGACTCAGCTGCTCCAACCGATACCCGGCGATCTCAATAGCAGTGAGTCTCCGACCAGCTCCAATCTCAGGTTTGGCCATACTTTCACTCCTTGCCCTCACGCACGAACCTCCCCCCCCCTTTGGACCTCCATCCTTCCGGCGATGTTCGGGCCTTCACTCCACCGGTGACATTCGGGCCTTCACTCTACCGGCGATGTCCGGGCCTTCACTCCACTGATGACATCCAGGCCTCCATCCCAGCAGTTGTACGCAATCGTGTGACTGTGGAGGGACGTGATCGGGGCCCAGGGGAGGGATGAGTTCGGGGCCCAGAAGAGGCGAGGGTTCAGGGGCAGCATGGGCCAGCCCACACTGCGATATGTGTGCGTGCTAGGTTCGTGCAGCAGAGCTGGTCTTCAGTCGTCTTGGGTAATCCTTGCCACTGGACCAAGACCTAGCTCTGTCAAGCCCATGTGGTGGCTGGTGTGCAACGGTCACCACACATTAAAAAAATCCACGCACAGGCATCTTCCACCCTTGAGGATGTAGTTCGGGTCCTTCATTCGAAACACTTGTGAACTCATCCTTTTTTGGCGTGGAAGCAAGTCATCCTCGTTTCGATGCCTATGATGATGTAAGCAAAAAGTATCAATTAGGGTGAGGCACTGAGCAGAGGTAGGTACCTTAGGCTGTTAAAGAAAGAAAGACTTGCATTCAAACAGTGCCTTTTGTGACTTCAGGATGTCCCTAAGCACTTTGCAGCCAACGAAGCACTTTTGGAGTGTAGTCACTGTTGTAATATAGGAAACGCGGCAGCTAATGTGTGCACAGCAAGGTCCCACAGTTAGCACTGTGATAATGAGCAGATAATGTTTTTTTAGTGATGTTGGTCGAGGGATAAATATGAGGGATAATTATTCCACATCTGCTGTCCTGGCACACGATGCGGGAACATACCAGAAATGATGCAACTTGGACGGGTTTGGGTTCGTGAGCCAAGGGTTAAGAATTCCATTTCTGTTCTTCTGTTGCATGTTGGGAGCTTTTACAGTGAAATTGCACACTCCCAGCCCATAATTCCCTGCCAATTAATCTTAATGAACAAAGAATCATGGACGTGGGGCTGCAGGGTTTACAACGTGCCTTCCAGAGTGTGCCAAGAAAGCAGAACTGGAAAGCTTTATTCTTAGATACTCCTAATCCCACGTGCCGGTCCCCCTCCAATTTCCTCAACCCCCTTTCCTGCAAACACCCATCTCATCGAATCTTAACTGTCGATATGGACCCTGCTTCAATCGCCAGTCGTGCATCCACAGCCTCACAATCCTCTGTGCTTTTTAAAGTAAAGCTTTGCCCAGCTCTCTTGTCCCAACTCTCTTACATTGAATCTTGTAACTGTGAGCCCCCCCATGTGAGACCCCCTCAACCATTTGGAAACGGTTTCGATCTACCCTGTCCCATCCCTTCGTAATTTTAAACACCTCTATCAAATCATCCTGGGATTAAAACGATACAGCTGACGGAAAATCAGTAATCTCTTCTGTTCCTGTGGCCACAACTCCACCAACTCTCCCTCTGCTATCTGTCACATGGTCATTTTTGATGGGAGTGTTTGGACAGCGGTATCAGCAGATTATTCATTTGTGCGGCGGGCAGGGAGGTGGGAGAGTGGGGCGGCGGGGGGGGGGGGGGCGATGGTGGGGGGAGGGGGGGATCATAAGAGTCCACTGTTGCCCTCCCTGCCCACACTTTCAGCAGGGATAATGCTAACTGATGAGAACCCTGGCTTATTTTCTTGCTGTGTAGGCTATTCAGCCCCTCGAGCCTGTTCCGTCATTCAATTAGATCATGGCTGATCTGCACTTTTACTCCATTTTCCCACCTTTGCTCCATATCCCCGGATACCCTTCCCTAACAAAAATCTTTCAATCTCCGTCTTGAAAGTTGAATTGTCCCTCAGTGTCCGCAGCCTTTCGGGGAAGCGAGTTCTAAATCTCCACTGCACTTTGTGTGACATCACAAATCATGAACATTATAACATTAATCTAAACTCTAATCCGATTACAGCTTTAACATTTCTTTTATTTCTTTATATAATTTACTCTGTGCAGTGAGGAGTTATATTTGGTGTTGGATTGTTTCCATACTGGAATGCTATAACTCTTGGCAGGGCTATCAAACCCAATGTCCCTTGGACATTATTGCGACAATATTCAGACTGAACAATGAACATTTGTGAGATAATTGGTGAAGATTTGAGAAATAGAGGATGATTATTATGAAATAGTATATATTACACTGTCGTTTCGCAAAACTGTGGCTCTAGTCATGGTTCGTAGTGCCCATGATGCATTATCCCTCATCAACCTCTCTGTGGCATTCAACATGGCTAACCATGCCATTCTCCTCCAACGCTTCTCCTCCGTCATCCATCGTCATGGCTCTGCCCTTGTATGGTTTCATACTTGCCTATCCAAACACAACCAGTTTCTAGTAATGGCTCCCTATCCCTCTCTGAATGATCTAGCCTTTGACGCTTTCTCGTACCCTGTTTACACGCTACCCCTTGTAAGCGGTTTTGATCCCAGCCCAATTGCTAGACGGACGGTTCGAATCGCCCCCGCCTTACGAAAATTCTATACCGGGGATTATTATTCAGAGTGTAAATGGAATAAGTCACGGACAGGAATGCTTCGGTGAAAAATCGGACTTATATTTATTTAGTCTAACATACACTGACTAAAACATGCTCTACTAAACAAAATCATTGTCCCTGTGGAGATTAAGATCCAGGCTACAAACAACATACATGCAGTACAAAACTGAGGACCGGTAACATGCGGTAATTCCCTTGTTGCTATGGTGGATTCTAACTCCACCCCTACCAACGAATTACCCAGTCGCATAAGCCCCTTTGCCTGGATAAACCAAACTAAGCTTCCTCCCCAGAATAGCCCCGAAAAGCTTCACTTCTGAGAAAACCCTGAGCCCTTACACCTCACCCAGCTCACCTGGGATATCTGGTTACCGGCTTGGGACACTTACGACCATGCTTACCACCACACACAGTCAGTCTCGATCGCTCAGCTCAGCTGTGGGAAGTCACTGTCTGGAGGCCATACCCTGTGAGGGGTATGCGGCTCTCAGTCTCAGCGGCTTCTTCTGCGGAACCGCAGCTTCCTCCTCTGGTACTTCTTATTACGTCGCGAGCGAGAGGGAGAAAAAGCGAAATGGTGGAAAAGAATCTATCTCCGGTGCTTAGTCAGTGATGGGCTATCATCAGACCCATGTGTATTCCGTGACTGGACTAATGGCCCTGAGTCTGGGACATATGTCGGTCTTTGTGTTGGGAAAAAATCTAAGCACTCTGGTGCTTAGTCAGTGATGGGCCATCATCAGACCCATGTGTATTCCGTGATTGGACTAATGGCCCTGAGTCTGGGACATATCTCAGTCTTTGTGTTGGGAACAAAAACTGGCTCCTCTTTGGCTGGCCAGACTAGTGGGCTCATTGTTCTGCTTCCTTTCTGAGATGGAGGTGAGAAGTGCTTTTGCATATTAGAGTGGCTTTCTATCTGGTTACTAGCTTCAAGTTAACAAGTGCCTCAGATTCCTGAGCTCCTTTGTCAGTATTTATGGCCCCCTTCCTTTTGCTAGGACTGGCGGGCGAACCCGTACATTCTGGATGACTGACAGTTCTTTTGTCACAGCCGACTGCCATGTGGTGTCTCTGCACAGGGTGATCCCATCACAGGGAAAAATACCCTCAGAAAATCCCGTAAAGTCCCGAAATATTCTCGACTGAGTCCATTCTTTAAACAGAGACTTTGCAATCTCTTCACCCTTGCTGACATCATCGACAGATACGTAATCAGTTTGCCGAAGCTATTCAGGTGTACAACTCCATCTCTTATAACAACATACAAAATAGGAGCAGGAGTAGGCCATATGGCCCCTCGAGCCTGCTCCGCCATTCAATAAGATCATAGCTGATCTTCGATCTCAATTCCGCTTTCCCGCCCAATCACCATATCCCGTGATTGCCCGAGAGTCCACAAATCTATCTATCTCAGCCTTGAATATACTCAAACACGGTACTTTAGGGCAGGGAATTCCAAAGATTCACAACTCTCTGAGTGAAGAAATTCCCCCTCATCTCAGTATTAAACGTTTTACCTGAGACTAGTTCTCGACTCTGCAGCAAGGGGAAAGAACATCTCAGCATCTTCCCTGTCAATCTCCCTCAGAATTCTATGGGGTGGAAATTTGGTCACCCCTCTGCTGTGGCGTTAACCCGGGCAGAGCGGTAAATTTCGTGGCGGCAAATGGTTTGCGTCTCCAGCTGCAAAGTTCACCAGCTGGGCCCTGAGTGTGGAGCGGAGCACTAAGGGAGGCGTTCCACACCTCGTTTAGGGTGCTAAGCTGACTGAGCAAATGAAAATCCCGACGTAAACAGCCGGTCTCGGAGTGACCCAAGCGAGGCTTCCGTGGGAAAAAAAATAAAAACTGAAAAAAAGCCCCACCAAAAACATTCCCAATACTTTCCTGACGCCACATCCACATAACTCGAGAAAATAAAAAAATAAGAAACAGTCACCCTTATCTCAGGTAGACGTTCTTTCCTTCACTGGGGCCGGTACCGTTCGGGCTGCCCGCTTTCCCAGGCAGTCCCACTAGAGGACGCTGCAGGGCACTACAGGTAGATCGACTTTCAAATTTCCAGCCGGTGTCGCAACCAGGGGGCGTCACACACCGGCTCACCTCTCCAGGACGGTACTGCTCCCCGCCCCCGCAAACCCAGCACCGAATGTCCCAGCAGGGCTCTGGAAGCTGGCCGGCTGCCCGGAAATGCTTTCCGCCGCCATTACCGACCCTCCAGGGCGAAAACAGAGGCGGCAACAAACCAAAAGTCCAGCAACATGTTTTAATTAGATCCCTTCTCATTCTTCTAAATTCCAGAGAGTATTGGCCCAATCTACTCAACCTCTCCTCATTCCCAGGAATCAATCTAGTGAGCCTTTGTTCAGACAAGGAGACCAAAACTGTACACAGTACTCCAGGTGTGGTCTCACCAAGACCCTGTACAATTGTAATAAGACATCCTTACTCTTGTACTCTAACCACTTTGCAGTAAAGGCCAACATGCCATTTGCCTTCCTAATTGCTTGCTGTACCTGCATGCTCACTCTCTGTGTTTCCTGTACGAAGACACCTAAATCTCTCAGAACACCATCATTTAATAGTTTCTCAGCACTTAAAAAATGTCCTGTTTTTCTATTCTTCCGACCAAGTGAATGACCTCACATTTCCCCACATTATACTCCATCTGCCACTTTATTGCCCATTCACTTAACCTGTCCATATCCCTTTGCAGGCTCTTTGTGTCCTCCTTATAGCTTGCTTTCCCACTGAGCTTAGTAACGCCAGCCCTTGGTTGCCACTGTGCTGTCAGACTGCTGGTTTGACACCCAGCCTTGAGTTAGAATTCCCTCCAGCTCAACATCAAAAGGACTGAAGCTATCATCTGCATCTCCTGACACAAACTCCACTTCCTTGCCATTGATTTCATCTCTCTCCCTGGCCACTGTGTCAGGCTCAACCAGACTGTTTGCAGCCTGGGCCTCCTCTTCACCCCGGAGCTGCCTTTCAGACCGAGCTAATATAGACCATGACCAGCTAATATAGACCATGACCAGCTAATACAGACCATGACCAGCTAATACAGACCATGACCAGCTATCTCACCTTGTCCACAATAATAGAAAAAGAGGATACTGCCTGTGCTTGAGGAGGGGCAACTTCAAAACTAATCAGCAGCAACAATATTTCAGTGAGCAAGTGGTCAATTTGGCGAACAGGCTCCCTAAGGAGATGATGCAAGCAGTTAGTGTTGATTCATTCAAATGCAAATTAGATTTCTTTCTGAAGATAATAATATTTTGGAATACAGTATATGAGTAATTTGAAATGTGACGTGGTATGTGTAGCACGCTTGGGAGGGACAGATGACTTTGGACCTATGGTCCCCAAAGCTCTCCACCACCGGGATTTTCCTCATGTTACTTCTGGATGTATTGAAGACTAATTGGTAGAGACTGATGGTTATGATTAATCAACAATTCCATTATATTTGTATCATGCGACTACCAGGATGGTAGGAGGTGAAGTAGATGAACCTGGGTCTTCTATCGTCTCACAATTCCTATGAACCCTCCATCACTCTAATGTAAGCACCTGTGAGTAGGCTCACAGGTTTGTTGTAAGGCTGTTGGCCATCAGCCGGTCCAGGCAGCGGGCGGTCGAGGGGGTCGTTCAGCCTGACTGCCTGTCTCTCTTCCATCTGACCCAGGGTGTCCCTGGAGATGGAGCACGCGGTGTCCATCGGTACGCCCGCAGCCTTCTGCGAGAGATGGACATTGGAGTGCATCATCATCCCCGGCAACCAAATTTTAATTTGATTCTTGAATGTTAAAAGTTTAATTTGATTAAATTTGTCGGTTTTAGTGCCGCTTTAATAAGGGGGCACTTGATTTATAGTTTCAACAAAAATAGTTGTAGAGCTGTTGAATTGTGAGTGACTTAGCCAGTCACGTGATATTCACAAGACTCAATAAAATCCCAGTCAGTTGGGTTTAAGGGATCCACGATGAGGCAGGTGAGGTAGGTGGTTGTGAGCCTGGTGGATGAACTGGTAATGTGTAGTGTGATTGTTAAACCATTGCTAATCAACCAACTAGTTCTTAATAGCAATGTGTTGCTATGAATTCTTAAGCAAAGAACCCATGAAGCAAATACATTACAATCACAAAGACTGCTTATTTTGCCCTTTGTACCATCACTCACCTCCATCTCTATTTTAGCCCCTTCATTGCTCAAACCCTTCTCCATGCCTCCATTACTCCAGCTTTGACTACTCAAATGCTCTCCTTGTCGACCTCCTCTCCATAAACTCCAACTTCTCCAAAACTCTACTGCATGTATTCTGTCTCGCTCACCTATCACCCACGTCTTTACCAACCTACACTGGTCCTCTGGCTCCCAATGCATTCAACTCTAATATTGTCATTGCAGTTTTTAAATCCTTCCATGGCCTCACTCCACCCTATCGATGCCGTCCCCTCCAGCTCTATATCCCTCACTCAATACTTCAATGCTCTGACTTTGGTCTCCTATACATTCCCACCCCCTCCCACATTGATGGAAAAGCCTTTAGCTGTCTGGATCTTGCTCTCCTTATTCTTCTCGGTGAAAAGCTAGCTTCATTAGCAGCAATCTACTCCTGTGGTCACTTCAGGTTTTGAGGTGTTGACACAGCAAAACCTTTAATTAGATCTGATGCTCAAGTATTCTAGCTCCTGAATTTCAGTGGTCGTACTCTGTGGAAAAGTAAAATGTAACGGTGCCACAATAATAGCAGGTTAAGAATCAGTAGGA
The DNA here is from genome assembly GCF_044704955.1 of Pristiophorus japonicus. Lineage (NCBI taxonomy): Eukaryota > Metazoa > Chordata > Chondrichthyes > Pristiophoridae > Pristiophorus > Pristiophorus japonicus. The sequence continues at coordinate 83,762,018 of NC_091992.1, forward strand.
TTAGTCACAAGCTGGTCCTGTGTACATAATTCACAATGTAATGGCAATATGATTATGATATTGCTTAATGCTACTCTCTAGCTGTGTCTTCTCATATGGAAAATATGCATTATCACAGAAACATAACTGATGGACATGCTATGAACACAAGCCCTCGTCTCCCAAATGTTGTTTGGGGAATGTACAGGGTTCCTTCCTCTCACTAAACTCACTCATCTCACTTCGGAGTCAGAAGGTTGTGTGAGCGTTTTTCGGGTGAGATGTTAAACCAGGTTGTTATATCTTGAATAAAGATTCAGACTAGATACTGTAAGCTCAAAGTAAAGTGTGATCGTAGTCCTTTATTACAGATCTCAGAATGTCTCTCCAGCCTGTGAGGCCTCCTGTATTTGTGTTGAACTATGGACAAGGTCCCAAGTGGCTTACTGGCACTGTTTTGGCCAAAGAGGGGAGTAGGGTGTTTGTGGTCAAACTTGCAAATGGACTCACCTGCAGGAAACACTTGGACTAAAGCAAACTCAGATTTACGGACTATCCAGAACAACCCACAATAGACTCCACCTTTTTCGACCCTCCAACATACACACAAGTGGCAACCGACCCAGCGGTTGACCACGAAGCAGAACCCATCACCCGCAGCAGCCCAGCAAGACTCACCACCCGCAGCAGTCCAGCAAGACCAGCTAAGCAGGACTTGTGATAAGCGAGTCTGCAGTGAGCCTTCAGTTACCCTTTTCAAGCTCTGCTTAATTGTTTGAACTACTCGTTCTGCCTGACCACTGGATGCTGGTTTAAACGGGGCAGACGTGACATGTCTGATCCCATTTCGGGTCATGAACTCCTTGAATTCGGCACTGGTAAAGCATGGCCCATTGTCACTTCCAAGGACATCAGGCAGGCCATGCGTGGCAAACATGGCCCGTAGGCTTTCAATGGTGGCAGCGGACATGCTTGCCGACATTATCACACATTCAATCCATTTGGAGTATGCATCTACAACGACTAAAAACATTTTTCCCAAGAATGGGCCTGCATAGTCGACATGGACCCGAGACCACGGTTTGGAGAGCCAGGATCATAAACTTAGTGGCGCCTCCCTGGGTGCATTGCTTAACTGTGAACATGTGTTACATTTGTACACGCAGGACTCTAAGTCTGCATCGACACCGTTCCACCACATGTGGGATCTGGCTATCGCTTTCATCATTATGATGCCTGGCTGGGTACTGTGGAGGTCACTAATGAAGGTGTCCCTGCCCTTTTTTGGCACAACTACCCAATTGCCCTATAGGAGGCAGTCTGCCTGTATCGACATTTCATCTTTGTGCCGCTGGTACGGCTTTATTTCTTCCTGCATTCTAACAAGACACTAGACCAACTCCCGTGGAGCACACAGTTTTTTTTACTAAGGACCTGGCTCGTCCAGGTTCTAATCTGTCGGGTGGTAACAAGTGATTGCTCACTCTTGAATGCTGCCATTACCAGAACTAAATCTTTGGCTGTGCCATCTCCACTCCTGTGGTGGGCAATGGCAACCTACTGAGAGCAATGGCACAGTTTGCTGTGCCTGGCTTGCAGCGAATGGCGTAGTTGTATGCGGACAATGTGAACGCCCATCTCTGGATGTGGGCCGATGCATTCGTATTTATCCCCTTACTTTCAGAAAAGAGGGATATAAGTGGCTTATGGTTGGTTTCCAATTCAAATTTTAGCCTGAACAGATATTGATGCATTTTCTTTACCCCGTAAACACACGCTAATGCTTCTTTTTCGATCATGCTGTAGGCCCTCTCAGACTTAGACAGACTTCTGGATGCATAAGCAACCGGTTGCAATTTCCCAAATTCATTAGCTTGTTGCAATACACACCCGATCCCGTACGACGACGCATCACATGCCAGTACCAAACACTTACATGGATCCTACAACACAAGCAATTTGTTTGAACATAACAGCTTCCTAGCTTTCTCAAAGGCATTTTCTTGGCTTTTACCCCATACCCATTGATCTCCTTTACGAAGTAATGAGTGCAGGGGTTCTAACAATGTGCTAAGACCCGGTAAGAGGTGATCAAAATAGTTCAGGAGACCTAGAAACGACCACAGCTCCGTCATGTTCTGTGGTCTCGGTGCGTTCTTGATTGCATCTGTCTTCGAATCGCTGGGCCTGATGCCGTCTGCCACGATTCTTCTCCCCAGGAACTCCACTTCAGGTGCCAGGAAAACGCACTTCGAGCGTTTTAGCCTGAGCCCCACACGATTAAACTGACTAAGAACCTCCTCCAGGTTCTGCAGGTGCTCGACGGTGTCCCGACCTGTAACCAAGATGTCGTCCTGCGCGGGACCAACTTCAGCAAGCTTTCCATGTTCCTCTGCAATATCGCTGCGGCCAATTGGATCCCAAATGGGCATCTGTTGTAAATGAAGAGACCTTTGTGCGTGTTAATGCAGGTGAGGCCCTTCGATGATTCCTCCAGCTCCTGCGTCATGTAGGCCGAGGTCAAGTCCAGCTTTGTGAATGTTTTCCCTCCCGCCAGCGCCGCAAATAGGTCGTCTGCCTTTGGTAGCGGGTATTGATCCTGCAGTGAGAAATGATTGATAGTTTCTTTGTAATCACCATAGATTCTGATGGTGCCGTCTCCCTTGAGGACTTGAACAATCGGACTGGCCCACTCATTGAATTCGATCGGCGAAATGATGCCATCTTGATGCAGCCTGTCCAACTCGATCGCCACCCTCTCTCTTTTCATGTACGGTATCACTCTCACCTTGTGATGAATGGGTCGTGCCCCCGGAATCAAATGGTTCTGCACTTTTGCTCTTTGGAACTTCCCGATGCCTGGTTTGAACAGTGAGGGGAATTTGCTTAGGACCTGGGCACATGAGGTGTCGTCGACGGACGAAAGCGCTCAGATGTTGTCCCAGTTCCAGCTTATCTTTCTCAGCCAGCTCCTGCCGAACAGCGTGGGGCTATCGCCCGGTACCACCCAGTAACTCGTGCACCGTTCCATCGTAGGAGACCTTTATGGTAACACTGCCAATTACGGGAATCAGTTCCTTTGTGTACATTCTCAGTTTAGTAAGAATGGGAGTCAGGACTGGCCTTGAGGCCTTGCTGCACCACAATTTATCGAAAGTCTTTTTGCTCATTATGGACTAGCTTGTGCCTGTGTCCAGCTCCATGGAAACGGGGAGGCCATTTAATTCAACCTTCAGCATTATCGGGGGACACTTTGTGGTAAATGTATGCACCCCATATACCTCTGCCTCCTCGGTCTGAGGCTCTGGTTCGTCGTGATCCACCGTGGATCTGTCCTCCTCTGCAACATGGTGGTTTGCAGGATTAGCAGGGTTTGCAGCTCGCCTGCACATGCGTTGGAGGTGTCCCATTGTTCCACGGCCCTTGAAAACGTATCCTTTGAAGTGGCATGAATGGAAACAATGATCACCCCCGCAGCGCCAACAAGGTGTTAATGGCCTTGTATTCACCACCCTTGATGGTGAACTCTGAGTCATCTGCAGACATGCAGCTGCAGGTGTGTAAGCCCTGTCATGTACATTTCGATTCGGAAACAACGTTACTTTGTTAACAGTACTTGCAGCAGCACTAGTGTGCTGAGAAATTTGTTTGGTATTGTCACTGGTGGCAATAAACGTCTGGGCTATTGCTATGGCTTTACTCAAGGTTGGGGTCTCGACAGTCAAAAGTTTGCAAAGTACTACTTCATGGCCAATGCCAAGTGCAAAGAAGTCCCTGAGCATATGCTCCAAGCGTCCTTCAAATTCACAATGCCCTGCAAGGCGCCTTAGCTCGGCGACGTAGCTCGCCACTTCCTGGCCTTCAGACCTCTTATACGTGTAGAACCGATACCTCGCCATCAGAATGCTTTCCTTCGGGTTTAGATGCTCCTGGACCAGTGTGCACAACTTATCATACGACTTGTCTGTGGGTTTCGCTGGAGTGAGCAGGTTTTTCATGAGGCCATACGTTGGTGCCCCGCAAACGGTGAGGAGGATCGCCCTTCATTTTGCAGTGTTCGCTTCTCCTTCCAGCTCGTTGGCCACGAAGTATTGGTTGAGTCGCTCCACGAAGGTTTCCCAATCATCTCCCTCCGAAAATTTCTCCAGGATGCTGATAGTTCTCTGCATTGTTGCAGTGGAGTTTGTCATCTGTATCTCGTCGCCAGTTGTTATGTCTTGAATAAAGAGTCAGACTAGATACTGTAAGCTCAAAGTAAGGTGTGACCGTAGTTCTTTATTGCAGATCTCAGAGTGCCTCTCCAGCCTGTGAGGCCTCCTTATACACAGGTGCTCCCAAGGGATTATGGGATCCCTTGGGGCTCCAGGGGATAAGCCCTCTAGTGGTTAGACATGGTATTTACAGGTTTACATACATAACACAGGTGGCTGTAAAAGATTACAGGGCAGTACTTCGAAGAAGAGCAAGTGAGTTCACCCTGGTTTCTGGCCAATATTTATCTCTCAATCAACATCATTATCTTGTCATTATCACATTGCTGTTAGTGGGACCTTGCTGTGCACTGTTTGGCTGTTTCGTACATTACAACAGTGTACATCAAAAAAACAGTTCCTCATTGGCTCTAAAGTGCTTTGCGATGTCCTGAGGTCATGAAAGGTGCTATAGAAATCCAAGTTCTTTCCTTTGCTCTGTGCTTTTGTGTCAGTGCCATTGTGTCACTGATTTTTAAAAATCTGTTTGAGAACACTTTCTTTACAACTATTGTGGTAAAACTTTTAAATCAAGTGCCCCTTTTTTAAGGACGCCAAAAACCACAAATTAACAATTAAACATTAAAGGGAACCTTGTCAAATCAAATAAAATTTCTGTTCCCTGTTGAAATTATGCACTCCAGTCCCTCCGGTGCCCACCTCTCGTGGAAGGCCACGAGCGTACCGGTGGACACCATGTGCTCCATCTCCAGGGACACCCTGGCTTGGATGTAACCACGGAAGAGAGGCAGACAGTCGGGCTGAACGACTCCCTCGATCGCCTGCTGCCTGGACCGGTTAGTGACCACTCTGGCCAAGCCCAGGAGCAGTCCTACGAGGAGGCCTTCCGACCTGCCCGCTCCCCTCCGCACCGGGTGCCCAAAGATCAGGAGACACTTTCTTTACATTGCTGTTCCATCATCATCATAGCAGTCCCTTGAAACTGCGGAGGCTTCCACGCCAAAAAGGGATGAGTTCACAGGTGTTTCAATGAAGGACCTAATATTCCACATCCCAAACCACATCTCTAAATGTGGAAGGTGCCTGTGCGTGGATTTTTTTAACGTGTGGTGGCTGTTGACAGCTTGACAGAGCTAGGTCTTGGTTCAGTGGCAAGGGTTACCCAAGACGACTGGAGACCTGCTCTGCTGCACGGACCTAGTGCGCACACATATCGCAGTGTGGGCTGGCCCATGCTGCCCCTGGACCCTTGCCTCTTCTGGCCCTGAACTCATGCCTCCCCTAGGCCGCGATCATTTCACTCGACAATCTGTTGCTTCTCCTTCGCCCCGACCGCGCCGCTCCTGCTGTACCTGCCCACGCTCCAATCACCGTTCTGCACTTTGATGACTTCACTCTTCGCTGCCGTTGCCCTCCTGCACCAGCTCGTGCTGCTCCCTGGAGTAGTATGCCTCCACGCTGCTCCCAAGGCCTCTCGCCGCTCCTTTTATGGCCCCAACCTACCGCTGGTGTTCTCACGCAGGTCGGGACCTCCACTCTGTTCCCTTCCTGTTCCACCCACTGCTCCAATATTAAATCCTGAAATCACATCAATAACCCCCCACAATACACATTAATCTGCTGGAACCCTATTACAGGTGCAAACAATTCTCCGAGAGGTGTTAAAACAACATAGACTCATCAATGGGCCAAACCACACATCTTCCTCAGCAGCACTGCTTAATCTGAGAGCATGATTAAAAAGAACGGGCAGAGAAATTCTAATCCAGTTCACAGCTGAACTTGCTGAGCCAGTGTCACTCAAGTACCAGAAGGTTGCCTTGGTGCCAGCTTTCTGGTTTTGTCAGGGAGGGCACAGGGAGGGCTCAATTTCTCAATGAATGGAGAAATCCATCAACTCTTTCTATGTAAGGAACATGAATTTGAGTTGATCTACTTTAGACACTTGTGTCCTAGTTTCACCGTGGCCCAGTTTGGTTCAGTGGCCCTGGCAGTAATTCTTGGATCATGTTTGTCATCTATCCTCTGCACGCAGCACCCATACATGGCTTTACACTGAGCTGCTACCGGTCCAATGCAAGCTTTCCGTCTCTTTATTCTTCCCACTTCACAGATGACTAAACTGCCGTGGGATCACTGGAATCCCGGCTCGCGGTATTTATTGGGCCTAAAGGATTGTCGTATACAGTATGTTAAGCACTGAGGAATGATGGGCACTGGGTTAAATGAATTGCAGTGATGTTTTGTCAGAATTGTTCAAATGTGCACAGTCCTGTCACTGGAATGATCTCTGGTAGATTAAATCTGGTGACTGATAGATTTAACCAAATCCTAATGACCAGAAGTAATGAAAGAAATAAGAGCGTTTTAACTCTTTTGCCTGCTAGTTCTGATTGTACAAATGCTTCTAAGCTCTGGATATGGAGCACTAATCTTTGAACACTGCTTTAGCTTGTTTTTTTCCTCCCTCTCACCTGGAGCATGCTGGGATATGGCTCCATGTGCATCAGCTGCCCTTATCCAACTGACCATTCTTTGGAGCTGAAATTGCCCCGCGCCCCGATTGAGGGTGGTAACCTTCCGGGCTGGGACTTTTATCACCTGGCCCAGAACTCTTGTCGCCGACGCGGAATTGGGCTCGTGCACACCTCCAAGGAAGCGGAGCACAATCTCCGGTGTTCTGCTTCCTCGGAGGGGCGTTCCCGGGGTGGGAGCGTGCTGCTGAGTCCAGCGACGTGCTCAGGAGGCCACGCTGCGTGGATGGCTACGCGGAGCATTTGTAGCATTTGCGCTACAATGCCCCTCCCCATCATTTAAAGGGGAGGGTCGCTGCGCAACGGAGTGCCAGGCAGCATGATGGCGGCTCGCTCTACGTGAGGGCCGCCATTGTCGGTTCGACACAAGATGACTTAATTGGCGGGAGTGGGCTGGCCCGGGACGCTAATCACGGGGCGCGGCACTACCGTCACATTGCCCCCTGACATTCCGGGGCAATTTCCCGGGAGGTGCAATCACCACCCCCCACCCCCGCTGCCCGTTATCGTGCACCGTTAACCCCACCCCCAACCCCGGAGGTGTTAATGAGGCTACAAAAAGTGACAATTTCGGCCCTTTTATGTCTGGGCTAGCATCACAACCAGGCTCAGTCCCATTCTAACTCAATTCATCATCATAGTCAGTCCCTCGAAACGATGATGACTTGCTCCCACGTCAAAAAGGGATGAGTTCACAGGTGTTTCAATGAAGGATCTAATATTCCAGGTCCTGAACTACATAGTGTTGGATGGAAGATGCCTTTGCGTGGATTTTTTTTAACGTGTGGTCGTCGTTGCACACCAGCCACCACACGGGCTTGACAGAGCCAGGTCTTGGTCCAATGGCAAGGATTAACCAAGACGACTGGAGAGCTGCTCTGCTGCACGGGCCTAGTGCACACACATATCGCAGTGTGGGCTGGCCCGTGCTGCCCCTGGGCCCTCGCCTCTTCTGGGCCCTGATCATATTCCTCCACAATCTCTCGCTGCACCTTTGCACCAACCTCGCCGCTCCTGCTGTATCTGCCCACGCTCCAATCACTGACCTAAACCTTGATGACGTCCCTCTTCGCTGCCGTCGCCCTCATGCACCAGTTCGCGCTGTACCTCGCATTGGCAATGTCATGTATTCAACTGTCATTGTAACCCATGTATAAGCCGACCTAAGTTGTACACCTTGAGAACATTGACCACAAGGGGGTGAACTTGTGGGAGACACTCCTAACCTGGACTTTCCGGTATAAAAGGGGAAGCTCCACCCACCTTCATCACTTGAGGTCTTGGTAATAAAGGTAACTGGTCACAGAGTGACCTTCTCTCAAGTCAGCATGGATTTGTGAAAGGGAAATCATGCTTGACAAATCTTCTGGAATTTTTTGAGGATGTTTCCAGTAAAGTGGATAAAGGAGAACCAGTTGATGTGGTTTATTTGGACTTTCAGAAGGCTTTCGACAAGGTCCCACACAAGAGATTAATGTGCAAAGTTAAAGCACATGGGATTGGGGGTAGTGTGCTGACGTGGATTGAGAACTGGTTGTCAGACAGGAAGCAAAGAGTAGGAGTAAACGGGTACTTTTCAGAATGGCAGGCAGTGACTAGTGGGGTGCTGCAAGGTTCTGTGCTGGGGCCCCAGCTGTTTACATTGTACATTAATGATTTAGACGAGGGGATTAAATGCAGTATCTCCAAATTTGCGGATGACACTAAGTTGGGTGGCAGTGTGAGCTGCGAGGAGGATGCTATTAGGCTGCAGAGTGACTTGGATAGGTTAGGTGAGTGGGCAAATGCATGGCAGATGAAGTATAATGTGGATAAATGTGAGGTTATCCACTTTGGTGGTAAAAACAGAGAGACAGACTATTATCTGAATGGTGACAGATTAGGAAAAGGGAAGGTGCAACGAGACCTGGGTGTCATGGTACATCAGTCATTGAAGGTTAGCATGCAGGTACAGCAGGCGGTTAAGAAAGCAAATGGCATGTTGGCCTTCATAGCGAGGGGATTTGAATACAGGGGCAGGGAGGTGTTGCTACAGTTGTACAGGGCCTTGGTGAGGCCACACCTGGAGTATTGTGTACAGTTTTGGTCTCCTAACTTGAGGAAGGACATTCTTGCTATTGAGGGAGTGCAGCGAAGATTCACCAGACTGATTCCCGGGATGGCGGGACTGACCTATCAAGAAAGACTGGATCAACTGGGCTTGTATTCACTGGAGTTCAGAAGAATGAGAGGGGACCTCATGGAAACGTTTAAAATTCTGACGGGTTTAGACAGGTTAGATGCAGGAAGAATGTTCCCAATGTTGGGGAAGTCCAGAACCAGGGGTCACAGTCTAAGGATAAGGGGTAAGCCATTTAGGACCGAGATGAGGAGAAACTTCTTCACCCAGAGAGTGGTGAACCTGTGGAATTCTCTACCACAGAAAGTAGTTGAGGCCAATTCACTAAATATATTCAAAAGGGAGTTAGATGAAGTCCTTACTACTCGGGGGATCAAGGGTTATGGCGAGAAAGCAGGAAGTGGGTACTGAAGTTTCATGTTCAGCCATGAACTCATTGAATGGCGGTGCAGGCTAGAAGGGCTGAATGGCCTGCTCCTGCACCTATTTTCTATGTTTCTATGTTTCTATGTATGGGCCTCGTGTGCATTTATACTGTATAGTAAGGACATATCATTGGCGATGAGAAACTGAGATTTAAACCATGCGAGCATGGCCACTAGCAGTACAGAAGAGAGGTACTGTGTTGGTGATGATTGGGACGACTTTATTGAGAGACTACAGCAAAGTTTTGTCTCTAAGGAATGGTTGGGACAGGATTCGGCCGACAAACGCAGGGCTCATCTCCTGACGGTTTGTGGATCCAGAATGTATTCCCTGATGAAGGACCTTCTCGCGCCAGAGAAGCCGGCGGACAAGACGTTCGAAAAGCTCAGTAAGTTGATCGGGGAACACCTTAAACCGGCGAGCAGCATGCACATGGCGAGACACCAGTTTTACACACATCGGCGGCGAGAAGGGCAAAACATTTCTGACTTTGTGGCAGATCTCTGGCGACTGGCGAGCCTATGTAAGTTCCCAGATGTATGCAGAACAGAGATGCTGCAAGACTTTTTTTATTGAGGGCATCGAGCACGCTGGGGTTTTCAGGAAACTGATTGAGACCAAAGACTTGACCTTGGAAGCGGCGGCTCTGATAGCCCAGACATTTATCGCAGGGGAGGAAGAGACCAGAATGATGTATGACAAAAATCTTGGCTCAAATGCGGCAAACGACCAGGGAGTCAACATTGCTAAGGCGGCACACAGTTCTCTAGGCAGACAAGGGCAATCAGACATGCCCCAGCATGTAGTCGAACCCATAGGGGGAATTCAACAGAGACAATGGCAAGCTGAATGGCGATTCATGCCATCGCAATGGACAATGCGGCTAGTAATGGGGCCATTAACACCTGTTAATGGTGCGCTAAAGGACAGTTACAGAGACAGTCAGAGACGATCGACTGGTAATGGACCTTTTGTTTCCAACAATGGGGCCTCCAGCTCATGCTGGAGGTGTGGAGGCAAACACCCAGCCAGAGCTTGCAGGTATGAGTAATATACCTGCAGAAACTGCAACGTCAGCGGTCACTTGGCACGTATGTGCAGGAAGCCTGCAGCCAGGTTGATGTACGAGGAGGATGGGCCTGATATAAGCCCTACGAGGCCAAATGAATACTGGGGGAAATCGCTGGTAACTGAAGTTCAGCGAGTTCATGTGGAGCACATATACAGTTCATATATCAGGACGCCACCGATAATGATAAAAGTGCTCCTCAATAGGATCCCAGTATTAATGGAGCTAGACACGGGGCCAGCCCTTCCCTGATGAGTATCAAACAGTTCAAAAGGTTGTGGGTGACAAGGCCAAGAGGCCAAAATTATTGCCGATTGATGCACAGCTACGGACATATACAAAGGAGATCATTCCAGTGCTAGGCAGCGCCATGGTAGTCGTGACCCACAAAGATTCGGAGAACAGGTTGCCACTCTGGATTGTCCCGGGGGACGGTCCCACACTAGTGGGGAGGAGTTAACTTGCTGTCATGAACTGGAAATGGGGCGATGTCAATGCAATTTCTTCTGTGGAGCGAGTATCATGCTCACAGGTCTTGGACAAATTTGACTCATTATTTCAACCCGGCATTGGCACTTTCATGGGGGCCAAGGTAGTGATTCACATAAACCCGGACGCCAGGCCAGTACACCACAAGGCCAGAGCGGTGCCGTACGTGATGCGGGAAAAGATAGAATGCGAATTGGACTGCCTGCTGAGGGAAGGCATCATCTCGCCAGTCGAATTCAGTGACTGGGCGAGCCCGATCGTGCCGGTGCTCAAGGCAGATGGGTCGGTCAGGATATGTGGCGATTACAAGGCCACCATCAATCGGATATCACTCCAAGACCAGTACCCGCTACCGAGAGCGGAGGACCTCTTTGCGACGCTATCCAGTGGCAAACTTTTTTCAAAATTGTACCTGACCTCAGCTTAGATGACCCAGGAGCTGGTGAGTGAGTCGAAGAAGCTGACCACCATCACGACACACAAGGGGTTGTTTGAGTATAACAGATGTCCGTTCGGGATTCGTTTGGCCGCCAGCGAAATATGGAAAGTCTCCTCAAGTCGATTCCAAGGACGGTGGTTTTTCAAGAAGACATCCTCATCACGGGTCGCGATACTGAAGAGCACCTCCACAACCTGGAGGAGGTGTTACGTAGACTGGACCGGGTAGGGCTACGACTGAAAAAGGTGAAGCGCGTCTTCTTAGCTCCAGAGGTAGAATTCCTGGGGAGGAGGGTAACAGCAGACGGGATCAGATCTACTGCGTCCAAAATGGAAGCGATCCAGAGAGCACCCAGACCCCGTAACACAACGGAGCTGCGTTCATTCCTGGGGCTCCTGAACTATTTTGGTAATTTTCTTTCCAAATTGAGCATGCAGTTAGAGCCGCTACATGTGCTCCTACGCAAAGGTCGTGATTGGGTCTGGGGGGACAGCCAGGAAAGGGCTTTTGATAGAGCACACAACTTGTTATGCTCCAACAAACTGTTAACATTATATGACCCGTGTAAGAAACTTGTTCTAACGTGCGATGCGTCGTCCTATGGGATCGGGTGTGTGTTGCAGCATGTGAATGCCAATGGTCAGTTACAGCCAGTAGCTTATGCCTCCAGAAGTCTGTCCCAGGCAGAAAGGGGCTACGGGATGGTAGAAAAGGAAGCGCTAGCATGTGTATATGCAGTAAAAAAAATGCACCAGTACCTGTTTGGCAGGAAATTTGAGCTGGTGACAGATCACAAACCCCTAGGGACCCTTTTGGCCAACAACAAGGCCATAAATGCGAATGCATCGGCCCGCATACAGAGGTGGGCACTTACATTAGCCGCCTATGACTACACAATTCGGCACAGACAGGGCACTGAAAATTGCGCCGATGCACTCAGCAGGCTCCCACTAGCCACCACTGAGGGGGCAACTGAGCATGCTGCTGAGATGGTCATGGCTGTTGAAGCTTTCGAAAGCGAAGGCTCACCTGTGACAGCCCGTCAGATTAAAGTCTGGACAAATAAAGACCCGCTACTGTCTTTAGTTAAGAAATGTGTCCTGTATGGGGACTGGGCAGCCATGTACGGGGCATGCCCTGAGGAATTTAAACCATTTCTTAGGCGCAAGGATGAACTCTCGATTCAGGCCGATTGCCTACTATGGGGAAACCGAGTAGTCATGCCCCAGAGGGGCAGAGAGGTGTTTTACAGAGAACTTCACAATGAGCACCCGGGCATTGTCATGGTGAAGGCAATTGCCAGGTCACACGTTTGGTGGCCAGGGATAGATGCAGACCTGGAACTTTATGTTCGCAGGTGCAACACGTGTGCTCAGCTGGGCAACGCACCCAGGGAAGCCCCCCTTAGCCCATGGTCCTGGCCCGCCAAGCCATGGTCATGCGTCCATGTGGACTATGCAGGTCCTTTCATGGGAAAAATGTTTTTGGTTGTAGTGGATGCCTACTCCAAATGGATTGAGTGTGTCATTTTAAATTCAAGCACATCCTCTGCCACGGTAGAAAGTCTATGGGCAATGTTTGCTGCCCATGGTCTACCAGATGTCTTGGTCAGCGACAATGGCCCGTGCTTCACAAGCACTGAATTCCAGGACTTCATGGCAGGCAATGGAATCAACCATGTCAGAACGGCACCGTTCAAGCCGGCCTCAAACGGCCAGGCGGAAAGGGCAGTGCAGATAATCAAACAGGAGATGCTCAGAATCCAAGGGGGTTCCCTACAAAGCCGCTTATCACGCCTCCTGTTGGCCAATAGATCCCAACCACACTCGCTCACAGGGGTTCCACCCGCAGAGCTGTGAATGAAAAGGACGCTCAAAACCAGGTTATCCCTTATACACCCTACTATGAAAGAAATTGTTGAGAGCAGGCGTCAGTCACAATGTGACCACCATGACAGGAATGCGAGGGCGCGATGTATTGATGTCAATCACCCTGTTTTTGTCCTTAATTACGCTGCAGGGCCCAAATAGCTTGCAGGCACTGTGATTGCCAAAGAGGGGAATAGGGTTTTGGTAGTTAAACTTACCAATGGACAAATCTGCCGCAATTACGTGGATCAAACTAAATGGAGGTTCAGCAACCCCATAAAAGAAGCAGAGGAAGAACACGATGTAGAGTTCACTCCACCACAGGTGACCGAACACTGGAACCAAGTGGAGGAGAGTCCAGTCACTGTGGGCAGTCCGGACAGGCCTGAGGCACCTCAAACAGCAGACGCTCAGGCCAGCGCCCAACAACCGGAGCCCCAACTCAGGCGCTCTACAAGGGAGCGTAAACCACCAGAGAGACTTAACCCTTGATCCCAATAAGACTTTGGGGGGGAGGTGATATCATATATTCAACTATCATTGTAACCCATGTATAAGCTGACCTAAGTTGTACACCTTGAGAACATTGACCACAAGGGGGTGAACTTGTGGGAGGCACTCCTAATCTGGACTTTTCAGGTATAAAAGGGGAAGCTCCACCCACCTTCATCACTTGAGGTCTTGGTAATAAAGGTAACTGGTCACAGGGTGACCTTCTCTCAAGTATGGGCCTCGTGTGCATTTATACTGTATAGTAAGGACATATCAGATATGCCACCACGCTGCTCCAGGCTGCCGCTCTTTTTACGGCCCCGCCTGCCGCTGATGGTCTCTTGCAGGTCATGTGTAATTATTCAATTACACACGCATTATCCACCAGTGATTCACATGCAGTCAGGTTACCAATTGCGGCTGGATGTCTTTCTGGATATTTCACCACATGATATCCCACCTCCCACTGCCCAGCCCCCACGCTCTTGCCGTTGGTCACCCAACACAAAAGAACATAAGAATTAGGAGCAGGGGTAGGCCATGCCACCACTCGAGCCCGCTCCGCCATTCAATAAGATGATGGCTGACCTTCGACCTCAACTGCACTTTCCATCCTCTCGGTGCCATGTCTTCCTACGGCAATCGCAAACTGAACAGACTAATGACTCTCAGCCAAACAGCCTTTTCCACCAGCGCTGAGATTTTTATATCTAATAAATGAAAATGTTCAAAGAAAATGAAAAAAGGAACAATTTTTTTTTAAATAGATTTTTCTCTTGGTTTGATTGCAGCAAAGAGTGATCTTCAATCTCTGGAGTGTGATCTTCAATTCTCAGAGACTCCAAGACAATCCAAGAGGGTTGACAGCCCTTGGCATGTGATCCCGGTGTTATATTCCTCTTCTTTGCCTTAAAGCACTGAGGCAGCTTCTGGTGCCTGAATCACTGCCTCTACTGAGGTAAACTAGTCCAGCACAGACTGGTGAGCAACCTGGGAACTTCTTGGGTCTGTATGTCTCAGGGTTAGAAAAAGAGCTGACTTTGCTCCTTAATCTAATAATGGTCCAGAAATTGCTGTCGGGGGCTTCTCGCGGGCGGATGATTCCAACCGAAAAATTTTTAACGAAAGTACCTGGTGATCCCGGAGGAACGTAGGCTTGCGCCCCGAGGCCTAGTTGCACAGTCCAGTGTAGGGGCCCACATATTCCAGGAGTGTGTATGCAGCCGAGGATCAAGTGGGCCGGACCAACCAATGAAAATGGCGTATCCCCATTCACAGTAATGGTGAGTTCCGTTTGTACGGAGATCACCATTTCTATGAATGAGAATACCCCCCAAAATACACAAACATTTAAAATAAATAAGAAAAACACTTCACATATTTAGAATTAATTGAAATTGAATTAAATGTTTCAGGCAAAAAATTATTTTGGGGAATTTTTTTAATGGGGTAGAAATTCCGACGTCCCGGGCCCGTATGAAGTTTCTACGGACCAGGGAACGCATCGGAAAAGCTAGTTTTCAGCTTGCAATGCGCATGCGCTGAAAACCTGCTTTTCCGATCTCTCAAGATTCTACACAGATCGAGAGCGAGGACATTTGTACGTGCAAGATTGCGGGATTTACCCAGCAAAATTCCTCAAAAATCTTGCGCCTGAAAAAGTAGGCACATAGCGTACTTTTACAGGTGCAAGTGTTTTAAATCACACAAAAACATATTACAATAAAGTTATGAAAACATAATTTTATTGTGAAAAACCCTCCCCACTACCGTAAGTTTATTTTAAGGCATAATTAAAAAAACTTTTTAAAAATTGGGAAAATATATTTTTTTTGACATGAATAACTTTAATTTAAATAAATCTTAGATATATAGTGTATATTTTCTATTTTTTATTAGTGTTTAGGGTATGAATGAGAAAATACTGTACCTTGATTGGCTGCCCAGAGCCATGTGACTCCAGTTCCAGTTTACGGACGTCTGTACGAGCAGGGAGAGGAGGCCTGTGGACCGGGATCTCGAACGGGCGCAGCAGCTTCAGGTAGGTGCACATTTTTTCTCTAAAATCTAGTCGAACGCCTGCGGGAAGGAGAAAGTGGAATTTCTACATTTTAATAGGGGTAAAATAAACTTATCTTGATGGACAGGCTCTTTAATATAAAAATTATTGATCAAATGAGGAGGACAAAGGGTTTGATTTGGGCAGGGAAAATAGAGTACGAGAGGAAGCTTGCAGGGAACATTAAGACGGACTGCAAAAGTTTCTATAGATATGTAAAGAGAAAAAGGTTAGTCAAGACAACCATAGGTCCCCTGCAGTCAGAATCAGGGGAAGTCATAACGGGGAACAAAGAAATGGCAGACCAATTGAACAAGTACTTTGGTTCGGTATTCACTAAGGAGGACACAAACAACCTTCCGGATATAAAAGGGGTCAGAGGGTCTAGTAGGAAGGAGGAACCTAGGGAAATCCTTATTAGTCAGGAAATTGTGTTGGGGAAACTGATGGGATTGAAGGCCGATAAATCCCCAGGGCCTGATGGACTGCATCCCAGAGTACTTAAGGAGGTGGCCTTGGAATTAACGGATGCATTGACAGTCATTTTCCAACATTCCATGTTTCTAAATGTTATTTTTCTATTTTTTAAATGTGTTACGCTGGTAAAAGCAGGCCTTACGCTTGCTTTTACCAGGCATAAGAGTTTGAAGGACTTATAGCAAATAGCTCAAATTTCCACCCGTGAATGTCCTTCTCCTGGGGATGCGTTCGAACTTTCAAAAGACATTTTTACAGTTCACAAGTGCCGGTTTTTGGCATTTGCGCTTTTTGGCCATATATATATATCACATTTGAAAAATACTATTAAATTAGATCTTTTTCATTCACAAACATTGGGCCTGAATTTGCGATCAGAGGCATCCCATGGGCAGATGCCACTGCCCTACCTGATGGATCCATGTAGACTCGCTCTCCTGGGCGTCTACCTGTAGGCCGGCATAGAGTCTCACGTATCCCAGGGGCACAGGTGGTTCATAAGCCTTCCTGGGATCATGTGGGCCGGCCCAACCAATGAGCCTGAGATCACATGGGCTGGACCAACTAATGAAAATGGCATATCCTCATTCGCATTAACGGTGATCTCTGTTTGTATGGATATTGTTGTGTACGTAAATAAACAGACTAACTGAATCAAAAGTAAATTAACATAATTGTGTCCTTTATAGCTGTAGTGTATGGAGAAAGAGTCAGACTGAACACTGTGAGCTCAAAGTAAAGTGTGACCTTCGTCTTTTATTGCAGGTCTCCAGAGTGCCTCTGCAACCTGTGAAGCCTCCTTAAATACCTGCGCTCCCAAGGGATTATGAGATCCCTTGAGACTCCGGGGAATGAGCCCTCTGGTGGCTGCAGAGAGTAAATACAAGTCCAGATACATAACAACATTCCCCCCGAAAGTCAATAGTGTAACTATTTACAATGTGAGTCAATCTGGGGCCCTTCTGGCCCTGGTTGATCGTCTCATGGTGAAGGCTGGTGTTGTTGAGTCATTTGCTGGCCTTGCTGGGCTGCCTGGTATGTTGGGCCCTGCAGGGCTGCTGTGGATGATGGGTTCTGCTTCATGGTCAACCGTGGTGTTGGTTGCCGCTGGTGTGTATGTTGGGGGATCAAAAAAGGTAGGGTCCAAGGTTGGTTGCTTAGGGTAGTCCGTGAATCTGAGTTTGATTTGGTCCAAATGTTTCTGGTGAATGAGTACATTTGAAAGTTTGACCTGAAACACCTTGCTCCCCTCTTTGGCCATGACAGTGCCGGGAAGCCACTTGGGACCTTGCCCATAATTTAATACAAATAGAGGATCATTGACTTCAATCTCGCGTGACACATTTGTGCTATCATGGTATACACTTTGTTGAAGCCGCCTGCTCTCTACCTGTTCATGTAGATCAGGGTGAACTAACGAGAGCCTTGTCTTAAGTGCTCTTTTCATGAGCAGTTCAGCGGGTGGGATCCCAGGAGTGAGTGTGGTCTCGTGCGGTAGCTAAGCAGGACTCGGAATAGGCGGGTCTGCAGTGAGCCTTCAGTTACCCTCTTCAAGCCTTGCTTGATGGCACTGCTCTCTCTGCCTGACCATTGGACGCTGGTTTAAACGGGGCAAATGTGACATGTTTAATCCCGTTATGTGTCATAAATTCTTTGAACTCGGCACTGGTAAAACATGGCCCGTTGTCACTCACCAGGACATCGGGTAAGCCATGTGTAGCAAACATGGCCCACAGGCTTTCAGAGGTGGCAGCGGATGTGCTAGCCGACATTATCTCACATTCAATCCACTTGGAGTACGCGTCTACAACCACAAGGAACATTTTACCCAAGAATGGGCCTGCATAGTCTACGTGTACCCTAGACCACGGTTTGGAGGGCCAAGACCATAAACTTAGCGGCGCCTCCCTGGGTACATTGCTTAATTGCGAGCATGTTTTACATCTGTGAACGCAGGACTCTAAGTCCGCATCGATGCCGGGCCACCACACATGGGATCTGGCTATCGCTTTCATCATTACGATGCCTGGGTGGGTACTGAGGAGGTCATTGATGAAGGTGTCTTTGCCCTTCTTGGGGACCACTACTCGATTGCCCCACAGAAGGCAGTCTGCCTGTATAGACATTTCATTTTTGCGCCACTGGAACCGCTTTATCTCTTCCTGCATTTCCACTGGGACACTGGACCAGCTCCTGTGAAGCACACAGTTTTTGACTAGAGATAATAAGGGGTCCTGGCTTGTCCAGGTTTTGATCTGTCGGGCAGTGACGGGTGATTGCTCACTCTCAAATGCTTCCATAACCATGGCTAGATCTGTGGGCTGTGCCATTTCCACCCCCGTGGTGGGCAATGGCAGCCTACTGAGAGCATCGGCGCAGTTTTCTGTGTCTGGCCTGTGGCGGATGGCGTAGTTGTATGCGGACAATGTGAGCGCCCATCTCTGGATGCGGGCCGATGTGTTGGTATTTATCCCTTTGCTCTCGGAAAACAGGGATATAAGTGGCTTATAGTCAGTTTCCAATTCGAATTTTAGCCCAAACAGGTATTGATGCATTTTCTTTACCCCATAGACACACGCTAACGCTTCTTTCTCAATCATGCTGTAGGCTCTTTCGGCCTTAGACAGACTCCTGGATGCATAAGCAACCGGTTGCAGTTTCCCAAAATCCTTAGCTTGTTGCAATACACACCTGATGCCATATGACGATGCATCACATGCTCGTACCAAACGCTTACATGGATCATACAACACAAGCAATTTGTTTGAGCATAACAATTTTCTCACTTTTACAAAGGCATTTTCTTGGCTATTGTCCCAAACCCATTCGCCCCCTTTTCATAGTAAGACATGTAGTGGTTCTAGCAGGGTGCTGAGACGTGGTAAGAAGTTACCAAAGTAGTTCAAGAGTCCAGGAACGACCGCAGCTCTGTCACGTTCTGTGGCCTCGGTGCATTCTCGATTGCCTCCATCTTCGCGCTGATGAGCCTGATGCTGTCCGCCGCAATCCTCCTTCCCAAGAACTCCACTTCAGGTGCCAGGAAAACGCACTTCGAGCGTTTTAATCTGAGCTCCACGCGGTTGAGCCGACTAAGAACCTCCTCCAGGTTCTGCAGATGCTCGATTGTGTTCCGACTTGTGACTAAGATGTCGTCCTAGAAGACCACGGTGTGTGGGACCGACTTCAGTAAACTTTCCATGTTTCTCGTGAATATTGCCGCCACTGATTGGATTCCAAACGGGCATCTGTTATAAACAAAAAGACCTTTGTGCGTGTTGATGCAGGTGAGGGCCTTCGATGATTCCTCCAGTTCCTGCGTCATGTAGGCTGAGGTCAGATCCAGCTTCGTAAACGTCTTTCCTCCCGCCAGCAGTGCAAAGAGGTCATTGGCTTTTGGAAGTGGGTATTGGTCCTGTAGGGAGAAACGATTGATAGTTACTTTGTAATTGCCACAGATTCTGACAGTGCCGTCTCCCTTGAGGACAATAGGACTGGCCCATTCACTGAACTCGTTCGGTGAGATGATGCTCTCTCTTTGAAGCCGGTTGAGCTTGATTTCTACCCTTTCTCTCATCATGTACGGTACATCTCGTCTTGTGATGGATGGGTCGTGCCCCTAGAATTAGGTGGATCTGCACTTTTGCTCCATGGAATTTCCCAATGCCTGGTTCGAACAGCGAAGGAAATTTGTTTAAGACCTGTGCACACGAAGTGTCATCAGCGGGCGATAGCGCTCGGATGTCATCCCAGTTCCAGCGTATCTTTCCCAGCCAGCTCCTGCCGAGCAGCGTGGGACCATCGCACGGTACCACCCAGAGTGGTAGCTTATGCACCGCTCCATCGTAGCAGATCTTTACGGTAGCACTGCCGATTACAGGAATCAGTTCTTTCGTGTAAATCCTTAGTTTCGTGTGAATTGGAGTTAAGACTGGCCTTGAGGCCTTGTGGTACCACAACATTTCAAAAGTCATTTTGCCCATGATGGATTGGCTCGCGCTCGTGTCCAGCTCCATTGACACCGGGAGTCCATTTAGTTCAACCTTCAGCATTATCGGGGGACAATTCGTGGTGAATGTGTGTACCCCATGTACCTCTGCCTCCTCTATCAGAGATTCTGTTTCGTCGTGATCCTCCGTGCATCTGTCCTCCTCTGCAACATGGTGGTTTGGAGGTTTAGCAGGCCTAGCAGCTCGCCTGCACACTCGTTGGAGGTGTCCCATTGTTCCACAGCCCTTCCATATCCTTTCAATCAGCATGAATAGAAACGATGATCACCCCCGCAGCGCCAACAAGGTGTTAATGGCCTTGCATTCATCACCCTTGATGGTGGACTCTGAGAGATCTGCGGACATGTAGCTGCAAGTTTGTGTGACCTGACCTGAACGTTACGATTCGAAAACATCATCAATTTGTTCACAGTACTTGTAGCAGCACTTGTGTGCTGAGAGATTTGCTTCATATTGTCACCGGTGGCAATGAACGCCTGGGCTATTGCTATGGCCTTACTCAAGGTTGGGGTCTCTACAATCAAAAGTTTGTGAAGTATGGTTTCGTGGCCAATGCCAAGTACGAAAAAGTCTCTGAGCATGTGCTCCAAATGTCCTTCAAATTCGCAATGTCCTGCAAGGCGTCTTAGCTCGGCGACATAACTCGCCACTTCCTAGCCTTCAGATCTTTTGTAGGTGTAGAACCGATACCTCACCATCAGAATGCTTTCCTTTGGGTTCAAATGCTGTCTGACTAGTGTGCACAAATCGTTATACGATTTCTCAATGGATTTCGCTGGAGTGAGCAGATTCTTCATGAGGCCATACGTTGGTGCCCCACAGATGGTGAGGAGGATCGCTCTACATTTGGCAGCGCTCTCTTCCCCATCTAGTTCGTTGGCCACGAAGTATTGGTCGAGTCGCTCCACAAAAGTTTCCCTAATCATCTCCTTCCGAAAATTTCTCCAGAATGCTCACTGTTCTCTGCATCTTTGGGTTCGCTATCTGTATCTTGTCGCCAGTTGTAGTGTATGGAGAAAGAGTCAGACTGAACATTGCGAGCTCAAAGTAAAGTGTGACCTTAGTCTTTTATTGCAGGTCTCCAGTGTGCCTCTCCAACCTGTGAAGCACTCTTAAATACCTGTGCGCCCAAGGGATTATGAGATCCCTTGGGACTCCGGGGAATGAGGTGGCTGTACAGAGTATATACAAGTCCAGATACATAACAATAGTAACTCCCAAAATGGTGTCCCACAACCAGCATTTACCAGCATGTTTTCAGCAGTGTATGAATAACTCCGCAGGGTCCTAATGCCTGGCTAGTGAGGGTTCGTGTAACAAACAAATAGAGTATGAACGCAACATCTTTCCCGCCTGCTGAACAATACAGTCTATGAACAGACAATGTCCTTGAGTTAGCCAGGCCGTGTTCTGATACGCTGAGACTGGCGTGGAGCTTGCGGTGTTTGATCGAGGTTTTCAGTTGGGAAACAGAACGGTGCCTCTGTCCCATCCTGCTGGTCTTTTGGCCTGTGAGTTGGGATCAGTCTACGAGCGTTCCATCGAGTTCCATCATTGAACTCTTGGTGTGAGGACTGAACTTTCGCCCGATCTGTTTTGGAGGCGAAAGTGAAGATGCGAGCTTATGACTCCAGTTTGGGCTTTTGAGCATGTCATTTTGTGTCAGTGTATGACTTCGCTTTTTGTTGACCTTCCGAAATCTGGGATGCAAGTGTGGTTATCTTCGCGCTAGGTTTGGTTGGGGATTTGAGAATGTCCAGTAGCCAGCGAAGATTCCGCCCAATCATGAGCTCAGCGGGTGTCTTCCCCGTTAGTGAGTGATTTGTTGAACGGTATGTGCAGAGAATGGTTTGAACTGCTTTGTCGAATGTTTGGCCTGCTATGAGGTTGGCTTTCAAACCCTCTTTGATGACGCGGTTAAATCGCTCAACACCTCCGTTGCTTTGCTGATTGTACCGAGCAGTAAGGCAATGCTCATCTGTGAACAAGTCAGCACCAGAGTCTGAAGCAGGTGTCAAGTGGCTGAGCATGTCAGCTATGTGGTTGCGACTGCCTGTACTGTACATCAAAGTTATATTGACGAAGGCGATCTGACCATCGGCTGATTCGAAGTGGTCTGTGCCCAGATCTAGTTGTAGTGAGTAGTGTAGTTAGTGCTTGTTGAGCCATACAGAGGGTAAATTTCCTGCCATAGAGGTAGATGTACCAGCATTCACGTGCGCAGATGCAAGCGAGTGCTTTGCGTTCCCCTGTAGAGTATTTATGCTCTGCAGGCGAAAGCGTTTGAGAGACGAAGGCTACTGTGCATTCTAGGCCGTCAATCCATTGTGAGAGCACAGCACCCATGGCGGTGCCTGATACAGCCGTAGTGACGGACGTAGCGGCATTCGGATCAAAG
Organism: Pristiophorus japonicus; assembly: GCF_044704955.1. Taxonomy (NCBI): domain Eukaryota; kingdom Metazoa; phylum Chordata; class Chondrichthyes; family Pristiophoridae; genus Pristiophorus; species Pristiophorus japonicus. The sequence continues at coordinate 83,784,585 of NC_091992.1, forward strand.
TGTGCGAGGATAGGAGGGGATGTGATTTTCTCCCGAAGCGTTGTGAATGGCTGAGCCAGGGAATCTATCCATTCCCAAGGGATGTCCTTGAGCAGCAACTTGCGAAGTGGTTCGACAATGTGCGCGTAGTGCGGGACGAACTTCAGATAGAAGTTGCAAGTGCTGAGGAATGATGAAAGTTCTTTGATTTTGGTAGCCTCCTGCTTTCGCTGGATCGTGCCAATGTCGGCTTGACATCTTGTGCTGTGACTCTGTAACCCAGAAAGTTTATTTTTTCAGCAGCGAATGTACACTTATCGGCATTAAGTGTAATGTTATGTGTAGCAAGTCTCGTCATCACTGCATGAAGTCGCTGGTCATGTTCTTCCATTGTCCGACCATGGACGCCGATATCGTCCAGCAGATTGAGGGCTCCCTCTATGCCTGCTAGCAGAATAGTGACAATCTTCTGAAATGCACGGTGTAGAAGATAGTCCATAGGGCATGCGTCGATACTGATACAGACCATCATGTGTCGTGAATGCCATGAGCAGTTTGCTGTCCTCCGCTAGGTGTATTTGCATGTAACTGCGACGCATGTCGAGTTTCGTAAAAACCATTGAGCCGTGGAATTCTGAAGACAGTTTGTCGATGGTAGGAAGAGGGTACTTGCCGGGGATGATGGCCTTGTTGACCTTTTTCAGGTCGATGCATAGGCGGACCTCCCCATTTTTATGCCAAGCAATAACTAAGTTCGAGATCCAGGGTGAGGAGTCGATGCTCTCAATGATTCCCTGAGGTTCAAGTTGCGTTAATTCTGCGGATACTTGGTCGTGAACCGCGAATGGGAGACAGTGAAGTCGCTACATAACCAGTTTGACGGAAGGGTCAACGTGGGGATGATGGCAGAATTTTGTTGTCACTCCAAACCCTGTGAAGATTGAGGGATACTGCTTGTCAAAGTCCACCGTGTACACAGGTGTGCTGGTTGGGTTGTAAACTTTGAACTCAAGCTTGTCAAAAAGGCCAACACCCATGAGACTTCATCCCTTTGCGACATGAAAGGAAAAGTTCTCCAATGTTATGTCCTTGTAGTATATCGGGACAGATATGACCCCAAGTACTTCAATTTTGGAGTCGGAGTACGCATGTAGAGTGGAAGTTGTGGGCTGCAGTTGACAGTGTGTGAAGTGGGTTTTGTACACAGCCTCGCTCAATATGGAGACTTTGACTCCAAGGTCAATGAGGAGGCAGATGGGCGTGCCGTCAATGTTTACCTCACAGTCCTTGAATTTGCCCGAACTGATGTGCGAAATGTCACTAACGGTATAAACCATACTGGATTCATCACTATCGGGGTTGTCCACATGTCGAATATGCTGCGATGAGCGACAGACACTAACAAAATGGTTAATTTTACCACATGCAGAGCATTTCTTCCCGCGTGCAGGGCAGTTAGGACACTTAGCTGAACATGATTTGTCACCACAATTAAAGCAGTGGAAGTTAAGCCCGCGATCCATAGTGGGTGGCTCATTACTAGCCCTGGGACTGTGTTGTGATTTCCGCTTTGGACGAATGCCTTGCACATGGGCTGCAGCTGAAGTCTGCTGCACAGGGGGAGCAGGGGATCTGATCGCTTTTGAATCGGAAAGCACTGATTCGATTTGGATGGCCAAGTGAGTTGCTTTTTCCAACGTCATTTTGTCATCCTCCATTAGCAAGCGTTCCCGAATGCGGGGGATCATTGTTTTCTCAATAATTTGATCCCTGATCATTTCCTCTGTGAGTGCTCCAAAGTTACACGTAGTGTCCAGTTCAGTTAAAGAAATTATATACTGTTTGATTGGTTCATCGTTACCTTGCCCCCTTTGATGACATTTGTATCGCTCCATCATGACACTTTTCTTTGGCCCAAAATAGTTCTCTAGGATGCTTACCGCTTTGTCGTAGGCCTCCGTGTCTTCGATTTGGCCAAAGATGCGTTGGCCTTCAGTGCCGAGGCAGTGGATAAGTATTGCACGGCGGCGAGCTGGTGTTATGTTGTTGCTGTGTAACCCACTCGCCTTGATGTACGGAGAAAAACTTTTTATCATCTCGGCCACAGGATTGGAGGGTCCCCAGATGTGGAGAGGAAAGGCGGGGGCTGGGGAGGAGGAGGGGGGGTGAGGATAGGAGGTTAATTTGAATCATCCTCGTCACCAAATTATGTTGTGCATGTAACAGACTAACTGAAACAGAAGTAAAGTAATTAACTGTGTCCTTTATAGCAACTCACAAAATGGTGCCCCCAAACCAGCATGAACCAGCATGTTTACAGCAGTGTAAATAGCTCCCACAGGGTCCTAATGCCTGTCTAGTGAGGGTTCGTGTAACAAACAAATAGAGTATGAACACAACAGATATCACCATTTCCTCCCTCACCCCCTCTCAGAGCCTGTTTCTTGTTTTTTTCTCTTTGTCTCTAATGGCAGCTGGTCATTATCCCACCATTCACACCCGATCTTAACTAATGTTTTTCTAACTCCTGGCATTACCATTTGAATTTGGGCCATCATCCCTTTTGTCTCTCTAATCTCTCCTGCCTTCCACCCTATCACAGACCTTCCCTTTTGTTCTTTCTTCCCCTCCCCCTTTCAGTGCTTGTTAAGAACCTGCTCTTTCCGAACACTCTCCAGTTCTGACGAAGGGTCATCGACCCGAAACGTTAACTCTGCTTCCTCTCCACGGATGATGTCTGACCCGCTGAGATTTCCAGCATTTTCTGTTTTCAATCAGAAAGGGGTTTTCTATTATGCTTATGGGGATTCTGTACGTACTTAATTCCCATAAACATAAATGGGGATCACATTAAAAAATACATTAACACAACAAATATATATTTTTTAAATTTCAAATTTTAAAATTAATTAAAATACAATATAAACATTTAAAACAAAAATTAAATATTTTGAAAAATAAATTTAAATGTTTTAAAGGGGCTAAAGATAACCATACCTTATTTTACTGGTGTTTTAATGTTTAAATGATTGAAAAAAATTTATTTTTATATTCATTTAGACTCTTACTCTGGTAAAACAGGCCCTATGCCTGCTAACGTAAGAGTTTCCCGGGCATTCGCTGGGCGGAAGTTGGGCAAATAGTCCAATTTCCTGGGGATGCAGAAGATTGTTGACAGATCGCAAGTTCCCGGTCTTTGCACATGCGCCTGGCGCGCGTAAACCTGGAACTTGCGCGGCCCTTACGGGCGCGTATGCATCCATGGGGACCGCAAAATACGGGCCACAAATTTCCTGTACAACACATATATAGATATCCCTACAAATAGCTTTACAAGTTAATGCCGGGGCATTCTCCATAAACCTGAGTGTCAGTGTGTTCTGGTGTAAGGGTTAAGGACAATAGCATTTTATGGCGAGGCATTTAACCAAAAAAAAGGTTACATAAGGGAATGACGTATTTACTGAGAAGCAATTTAAGGTTGTGAAGTATATTCTTGTGAAAAAGTAATTTAAGGGCTGGAAACGTGTAGTTTAAAAGGTAATTTCAGGCTAACAAGTGTTCTGTCTTTCCGCCTGGATCAGTTTATATGTAAACCAGAGGATAACAGAATGCAAATCCATTACAGCCTGGTCTGGAGTGACAGCTGGAGTTCTCCCTCAGGAACGCTGGTGTCATCCTTCAAAGCACCAGTGGGAATTTAATCCCATCAACCTCCGATGGAATGCTAAAACAATCATTTCAACAAAGAAGATCAGTTTATCAAAGATCCCAAAGCCCTGGCCAAGTTCTCTAAGGTCATTCACTAATGCATGTAATCCAAATTTACCTAACCCTAGTTAATCCTAATATTCAATAAGTGACTCTCTTATCATTCTCTGTAATGGTGGATGTTTTTTTCTCATTCTGTTGTACGGCCTATCATTCACATTAAAATGCCGTCTGTATTTGGACTACATGAATTCCCTGGATTTCATTAACTGACTGTTGATTTACAGTTCAGCTGTCTCCTTGCTGTTATAAATTTACTGCACTGTGATATACAGGGAATATTTCTTTCCAGCTAATCTGCTACTGAAAAAAGAAATGACGTTGACTTCAGTATCAGCCTTCTGATGCCATATACCATCAGGTCCCACTTCATTAACACCTTTGTTGCCTTTTAGCTTTGCCAGAATTACTCATTGATACTTTGTTGGGCGTCGCTGTTTCTTCGCGAACAGAAGCCCAGACATACATGGAGAGGCAGATCTCACGAGGACACAGGTGAGAGGTCAGGTGGTTGCAAATGACCCTCGGGTCACATTATGGCTACTGTTGACCCATGTTGTGTGACCTTTACTCCAATCAGTGTGATATTTCTATTTCCCCCGTCGGACATCTTCATGGCTTCCCTGAGTGACATCGCCAATCTAACACCAATTTGTGCTGAATTAGAGACAGTTTTGTACCATGGGCCCCCCAACCACTTGGAACCCATAATCATTTCACCTATGACCCTTTTCACAGCGAGAAAGAGAGATGAGGGGGACTTTCATCCCGCCAGTCGAGTTTGGATTCAAAAGCAGATGGAGATACAGCAGGTAAAAGAACAGTGTGCCAATACACTGTGACAATTCACTAAGGGCGAGAAATTGGGTATCGCCTGCTTTGAGGCTGTGACATCGCCGGCGTGGTACCTTCAGCGCCTCAAAGTGGGATATTTAGTTGTATCGCTCCAAGAGGAGAGTGGGGCGCTAAGGGAAGTGTTCCACACTGCTCTTCAGGCGCTAACCAGCACCAAAAGATGAATAAAATAATCCCGTTGAACAATTCAATAAACTTCACCCACACTTCCCCACTGCTGCAACAATTAAATAGAAGTTTAAAAAGTGAGATTTCAGCACTGACCTTGCACTCTGGACAATATCGCCCCAGGATTGTCGCTGGAACGACTGCTTTTCCCGGCCGGTCTCAGCGCCAGGCGCTACTGCGAGCGAAAGGTTGAATTTTGCAAACGTGGTGCTTCAGGGGTGTTGCACACTCTGTGACATCACTGAGTGGGCGGCGCTAGCGAGCGCAGCGCAAACTATCAGCGCAGCCGCTAAACCTTCACTGAGTTCGCGGCAGGCGCTGATAGAGCGGCACTCGGGCGGGAGGAGCTTAGCGCCCATTAGCATCCCTCTGGGGCACTAACGGGTGGTGCTAACCAACTGAATTTCTCGCCCTTACATCTTCAATTAATATTCTAAAGAACAACAAATAGTTTAGGAGGGTAAATTTTCCTATGTTCATAAACTTCTCTTGTGGCTTTTATTATTATGAGAGCTATTGGGTTGAATTACGGACTTTGTATGTTAATGCCAGCCATCCATTATAAACCAGCCCCATATACAGAGCACCAATATGCTCCCTCCACTTTCTGATTTCAAAAAGATTCTTCCATTAAAGATCTTCCTCTAATAATAGTTCATGGAGAGACAAGAGCAGCTTGGATTGGTCCCCTTAGAGCAAAGATGGTTAAGGAGAGATTTGATAGAGGCATTCCAAATCATGAATATTTTTGATAGAGTAAATAGAGAGAAACTGTTTGCACTGGTGGGAGGGTTGTTAACCAGAGGTTACAGATTTAAAATCATTGGCCAAAAGAAGCAGCGGGGAGATGAGAATGTTTTTTAGATGGTACGTTGTTATGATCTCGAATGCACTGCCTGAAATGGTGGTGGAAGCAGATTCAATGGTAACTTTCAAAAGGGAATTCGATAAATACTTGAAGGGGAGAAATTTGCCGAGTTATGGGGCAAGAGCAAGGAATGGGACTAATTGCTTAGCTATTTCAAAGAGCCGCCATAGTCATGATGGGTTGAATGGCCTCCTTCCGTAGTGTGTCATTCTCATCATCATCATCATAGGCAGTCCTTCAGAGTCGAGGATGACTTGCTTCCACATTAAAAATGAGTTCTCAGATGACTGATTAGTCCGATGCAGGAACTACAGTCTCTGTTGTAGGTTGGACAGACGGTGGTTGAAAGGACGTTGGTTGAAGTGCGGGTTTGTTGACGTGCTTGGGTTGTCATGCGCTCCTTTTGCCATTTGCGCTTAGTCTCCACGTGCTCCTGGTGAAGAGACTCGAGGTATTCGGCGCCTTCACGGATTATTCTCTTCCACTTTGACCGATCTTGTGCCAGGGATTCCCAGGTGTCAGTGGGGATGTTGAACCTCTTCAAGGAAGCCTTGAGGGTGTTTTTGAAGTATTTTCTCTGTCCATCTGGGGCTCGTTTGCCATGTCGGAGCTCCAAGTAGAGCACTTGTTTTGGGAGTCTCGTATCAGGAATACGGATGATGTGGCCTGTCCATTGGAGCATGTCAATGCTTCGATGCTGTGGATGTTGGCCTGGGCAGTAGCAGGACATTTGGAAAAGCATAATTCAATCAAGCAGATTCAGCATTGTTTATCAAAAGGGAAATCATGTTTGACAAATTTGCTGGAGTTCTTTGAGGATGTAACAAGCAGGGTGGATAAGGGGGAACCAGGGAATGTGGTGTATTTGGATTTAAAGAAGGCATTCGATAAGATGTCACATAAAAGGTACTGCACAAGATAAAATTTCACGGGGTTGGGGGTAATATATTCGCATGGATAGAGGATTGGCGACCTAACAGAAAACAGTGAGTCAGGATAAATGCGTCATATTCCGGTTGGCAAACAGTAACTAGTGGGGTGCCGCAGGGATCGGTGCTGGAGCCTCAACTATTTACAATCTATATTAATGACTTGGATGAAGGGACTGAGTGTAATGTAGCCAAGTTTGCTGATGATACAAAAGAAAATTGTGAGGACACAAAAAATCTGCAAAGGGATATAGACAGGCTAAGTGAGTGGGCAAAAATTTGGCAGATGGAGTACAATGTAGAAAAATGTGAGGTTATCCACTTTGGCAGAAAAAATAGAAAAGAAAATTATAATTTAAATGGAGAGAAATTGCAAAGTGCTGCAGTACAAAGGGACCTGGCTGCCCATTTACAACTGAGATGAGGAGGAATTTCTTCTCAGAGGGTTGTAATCTGTATAATTCTCTGCCCCAGAGAGCTGTGGAGGCTGGGTCACTGAATATAGTTAAGGCGGAGATAGACAGATTTTTGAGTGATAAGGCAATAAAAAGTTAAGGAGAGCGGGCAGGGAAGTGCAACTGAGTCCATGATCAGATCAGCCATGATCTTATTAAATGGCGGAGCAGGCTCGAGGGACCAAATGGCCTACTCCTGCTCCTATTTTTATGTTCTTATAGGCGAAAACACTGATGTTGGTACGCCTATCCTGCCAATAGATTTGCAGGATCTTCCGACGGCAGCGTTGATGGTACAGGTACTTCTCCAGTACTTTGATGTGCCTGCTTGTATGTGGTCCATGTCTCAGAAGCATATATGAGGGCAGGTATCAGGGAAATTAGGGATAGTGTTAAATCCAAGGAAGAGGCATATAAACTGACCAGAAAAAGCAGCAAACCTGAGGACTGGAAGACATTTAGAATTCAGCAGAGGAGGACAAAGGGTTTAATTAGGAGGGGGAAAATAGAGTATGAGAGTAAGCTTGCAGGGAACATAAAAACTGACTGCAAAAGCTTCTATAGATATGTGAAGAGAAAAAGATTAGCGAAGGCAAATGTAGGTCTCTTGCAGTCAGAATCAGGTGAATTTATAATGGGGAACAAAGAACTGGCAGACCAATTGAACAAATACTTTGGTTCTGTCTTCACTAAGGCTTTTGACAAGGTCCCACACAAGACATTAGTGTGCAAAATTAAAGCACATGGTATTGGGGGTAATGTATTGACGTGATAGAGAACTGGTTGGCAAACAGGAAGCAAAGAGTAGGAATAAACGGGTCCTTTTCAGAATATCTCCAAGTTTGCAGATGACACTAGGCAGTGTGAGCTGTGAGGAGGATGCTAAGAGGCTGCAGGGTGACTTGGACAGGTTAGGTGAGGGGGCAAATGCATGGTAGATGCAGTATAATGTAGATAAATGTGAGGTTATCCACTTTGGTGGCAAAAACAGGAAGACAGAATATTATCTGACTGATGACAGATTAGGAAAAGGGGAGGTGTAACGAGACCTGGGTGCTGTCGGGGAGGACGAAAACCCCCTCATTTTACCCAGAAGGAAAAGGGCTGTGGGATCAGTCTGTGCTGTGAATTGAAACCGATAACAGTTTGACCTTGGCAGAGCAGTGATTGGACGGGGGAGGACACCGGGGGGGGGACCAATGGTGAGACAGAGTCAGCCCGAAGCATGGGGCTTTCAAGCCAATGGGAGAGCACATGCTCGAAAACTGGGACTGACTCACAGCCATTATCGGACTATTGTCTTCCCCATGTTTACACTATGGAAGGAAATGGCTACAGGAGGCCAACCCAATTAACACCTACTCAAACCTTGAGTAGGTTAGGAAAACTGAATTGAAGGAAAATTATGCAGACATTTCGAAACCAGGGAACCCAAAACAACCCAAGGGCCTATACAATGGCTACAGGAAGCCAATGCAATCAACACCCACTCAAACCTTGAGTAGGTTAACATCAGTGGAAAAAACCCGCAATAATCTAAAACTGCTGCATTTTTTCAAAATCACAAAGTCCACCAATGAGAAGAATCGACTTCAGCAGGAGAGGCGGACTGGATAATCTGGCTATAAAAAAAGGGTTTCTGACGTAGGGGGGTGGTGATTTTCCCTGTCCTCGTCATCCAACAACCACAAGCAGCAAGATTCTCGACAATGAAGAAAAACCAGTGTCCGAAGATACCGAATATAGAAGAAACAAACCACCAGACTGCAGAAGGCACAGTAGTGAGTATAACCTCTGGTTCCCGGAACTCCCAACTCAGTTAGGCCAGGAAAGGTGGGAGGTTGGGCATTGTACTGCTAAACTTGTGTAAAGATTTTCATTGTGTCCGTTTAGTGGGATTTAGGGGGATTATTTTGTTGGTGTATTGCTGTTTGTTGAGATACACCTTGTCAAATAAATTGGAAGCCTAAAGTTCCTCTTGGAATCACCTTGTCTTAGTTCTATTGTATTACATCTCCTGATCGTGAGTCTTATGTCAGAACAGCATAAGGGAAGCTAGGAGCGCCTCGAAAACGCTCAACTGTGTGTCACAGGCTAGGGAAGAAGGGGTTAGGAGTGTTTGACACTCACAGGTGCCTCACAGACTAGGCATAAGCTGTGGGGACGCACAAGTCTCAAAACCCCCTTCATAAGCTGTGGACACAGTCTCTCCAGGGGTGCCCTTGCAGCACTCACGGTACCTCACAGGCCAGGCATAAGCTGTGAGGGCAGAAGCCCAGAGAGAGACACCCAAGGCACAACAACACTCCCTGAGAAAACCCCTTACTTAACATGGCGACCACGAAGGGACATAAGCAAACAGGAAATGTTAATATAACAGATGAGATGATAAGAGAGTAAACTAAAATGGAAGAGAGAATTTCCTCATACATTTTTGGCAAGGTGAACCTCACCAAACCTTGGGTACAAGCCCTCACTCGGGCAGAGCGCCCAGTGGATGCTGCTGCTCAGTGGACAGCAGGGAAGGACCACAACCACAGGGTGGAAAAGGCCATCTGGCTTATCTGCCTCATCCGCCAAGTCCGAAAGCTCGACCAGCGGGTGAAGGACTTGGAACAGAGTCTTCAGAAATCAGAGGAGCTCTCTGCTATCCGGGCTGCGGTTGGGGACAACCTGCTGGCCGAATTAGCTGAGGAGCAGCAAAGGAACCAGCAGTTGGAGGAGACCTTCCGAAATAGCCGGGACTATCTTCAGTGTCAGGTCACTGAGGCCAAGGGTAGTGAGGGGTCCCTCCGGGAACAGAACTCTCGGTACACCCAGAAAATTTGGGAACTAGAGAATAAATTAAAAGATGTACAGGCAGCCTATAAAGTGGCCAGTAGCAGTGAGTTTGTAGATCACGGTCCCTGCCAGGAGAGGATTAAAACTCTCACCCACGCTCTATCCCAAGCAAAGGGGATGGTTGCCCTGATAGGAGCGGGAGGGTCCACAGGGGACAAAGGAGAGTATTGGGGGGTAGAGGAGAATCCAAAGGCAAGAGACGCCCGACCACCTCCTGAGGCACCGGTGGTTTGTCTGGTGGGGTACCAGGAGGGGCGGGGCACGCAGGTAGTAGCATACCCAGGGCTGGGGGCAGGACCAATGTGTCCCGTTTGGCAGCAGGGATGTGAGGCTCCAGCCGAGGGTCATTTAATGACTGGATCAGGAGACCAGGCACTGTCTGCTGCACCGGGTATGGTGGGACAGCCGGAGGTAGAAGTACCAGCGCAGAAAGATCCTGAACAAGGGCGGATGTGCCTGGTCAGGCAGCGCAAGTACGGTCCTCCACAGGCAGGTGGCCAAGGTCGGGGAGCGCTGGAGAGCGACTTTATTATTCCCCACGGAGTTCAATCACTCAGGGCCATGGTGGCCCATTTGACCAAACTCCTCGCAGTGGAGACCCGTCTATCCACTTCATGGAGGTGATGCAGGCAGGGGAAATTAATGGGTGCGACAAGGAAGAGACAGCCAAGCTGCTACTCTTCTCTCTGGACAGCAAATTGTACCAGGCCCTACGGCAGAATGCCGGAGGGGACAGCGTACATTTACTGAGGTCCAGAGGGCCGTCCTTGAGGCTATGGGCTTCGATGACGGCAGTCCTTTCGAACGGGTCGAAAGGACAAGGCAGCTCTCAGGGGAAACCCCGCAGGCGTTTGCGGACAGGCTGTGGGTGGTATACCACGCAGCCTGTGGGGAGCTCCTCGACCGGGCGAATCTTTCCGCGGTACAGACTGGCCGCTGGCTGAGGATGCTGATGGAAAACTGCTTGCCCCGGCTCAAGGCCAGGGCAGAACTGTGGTTCGATTCCCCCCCAACCTTACCGAGGAAGCAGTGGTCAGGCAACTGGCACTGGTCCAACGGAATGGAGGAGGGGAGGAGGAGAAAACCTCCAAAGGTCGGGTAAATGCAGTAAAATCCAACTCGATTCCCAAAAGGGAATGGCACCAGGAAGGTGGCCGCTCGATTGATAAGGAGGGAGTGTGCTACGGGTGCGGGAAAGCGGGGCATTTTAAAAGGGATTGCAGGAGCCCAGTAAAGAGATATGGGAGGAGAAGTTCTTTAGGAGCCGCCCAGAGTGGGGGAAGTGGAGGGAGCTCCTCACCATCCCTTGACGAGATAGTAGCTGCAGTGAGGACAGCACTGGAGGGGACTGGGAAGGTAGCCACGGCAACAGGCAGGGAAGCACCAGCAACCCTGCCAGTACAGAGGCCGTGACTAGCCCAGACCCAGCCTGCATACCTGTGTCCACTAGAATACGACCCCTGGGGACGACCCTGGGTCAAGATGGAGGCTGAGGGTGTATTGGGTACTTACCTTTTGGACACTGGTGCTTCCCGCACGATAGTCCATTATCACCTCTATCAAATGGGGTGCCGTATCAACTAGTTGGGTTCACAGGTAATGAGAAGGCTGGGTTTTTCTCAGTCCCGCTCGCAGTTTGTTTAGGAGCACTCCAAACACAATGGAAGTGCGTTCTGATGAACTGGGAGCAGGTGGGAAAAGGGATCTTGGGGGCTGATTTCATCATCGCTCGCCAGATCCTAGTAGACTTGAGGAATCACTGTCTATGGGGCACAGTGGGCATGGGAGCAGAGGGAGAAGTCATGGTTATTGATAAGAAACAGGGAAAAGGGACTCTGTGTACAATGAAGCCAAAAGGGGGTTACGACCTGGAGGTTCTGGTTGGTAACACCCCGGCCGAGTACTGGACCTATGTGCAAGCAAATCTTGCAGCATTTGCCACCCATAAACACGATTGTGGGAGAGTCACAGGAGTGGAGGTTAGAATAGATGGGGATCCCATGTCCCGCCCGCAAAAGCAGTATGGCTTTCCCCGAGAGGCAGAAGCAGACTTGGAGACAGCTTTAAGCTCGCTTGTCGAGCAGGGTGTTTTGAGACTCATAGCCACCCATGTCAACTCCCCGCTTTGGCCGGTTAGGAAACCGGATAATTCTTGGAGGGCTACGGTGGATTATAGGGTGCTCAATAAAAACATCCCAGCTTGTGCTCCCACAGTAGCGGCGGTTGCGGATTTGATAGGGGAAATCCCTGCATCCGCAACCACGTTCACAGTGTTGGACATATCCAACGGGTTCTGGTCTATCCCTGTACGGAGGGAAGACCAGTACAAGTTTGCCTTCACCTTCCGGGAACAGCAGTATACATGGAGCTGCCTCCCACAGGGCTTTCATAATAGTCCCAGCATCTTTCACCAATGCATGGCGAACTGCTTAAAAGGCTTCAGCCAACCACACCAGCTGGTCCAGTATGTGGACGACCTGTTGTTGCTCACAGACAGCAGTGAGGAACACGGTCCACTGCTGGCCGAACTGCTGGTCTTACTGAAGGAAGGGGGTTTTAAAGTTAACCCCAAGAAAGCCCAGATAGGTCTAGGAGAGGTAAAATTCCTGGGCCTGACGATAAGGGCAGGAGAAAGGACCATTGATGAGGCTAGAAGAAAGGCAGTGCAGGAATTCCCTGTCCCTAGGGATGTGTCGGGGGTAAGGTCTTTCCTGGGAATCACTGGCTACTGTAGGGACTTCATCGAGGACTATGCAGCCACTGCCGCCCCTCTGCTCAGACTCCTACATAAGGGGGTCGAGTGGGAATGGGACGAGGGCTGTGAGGCAGCATTTGTCCATCTTAAGAGAGACCTGCAGGTAGCACCAGCCCTAGGGGCAATTGATGGGGGGGAGGAATTCTTCCTGGAGGTGGCAGCCAGTGGCGACAGCTTAAGTGCAGTGTTGCTCCAGGAGCTTAACGGTCAGCTGAGACCAGTGGTGTACTCCTCCAGGGTCCTCACGGAGGTAGAAAAGGGATACTCCAATTGTGAGAGGCACTTGCTTGCCACCCACTGGGCAGTAAAAAGAGCTCAGATCTTTACCGGAATATCCCCCATTACACTCCTCACCCATCATACCCCGACGCAGATGCTATTGGACGGGAGGATTAAGGACAGGATAGTGGGCAGTGCTAGAATCACTCGCTGGACCCTCCTGCTCTCCCAAATGACTTTAAAGGTCAAGGGCCTCTGCGAGCCCAGGCTCGCAGCAAATTTAATCTATCCAGGACAACCGCATAGATGCTCTGTGGAGCGGGTATGGGACATCAACTTTGGATTTCGGGCAGGGATACACCTCACGAGATCTACGTTGATGGCTCCAGTTCAGTGTCTGCGGGTACAAGACTCACGGGCTGCGGAGTTTGGGATCCCAAGGCAGGAATTGCCTTGGCTCTTAAACTCCCATGCACCCTGAGCGCCCAGCAGGCGGAACTCTCGGCGGTGATGTATGTGGTCACACACCCCGAGGAATTCCCTACCCCATACACGATTTGCTCAGACAGCATGTTCACTTGCAATTCGTGTACAGAGTATCTGGCGATTTGGTCACGCCGGGGGTACACCTCTGCGGATGGGAAGCCCCTTGTGACCAAACCCCTGCTAGAAAAGATCGTGGCTGCAATGGGAGAAACCGGGGATGTATATATCCATAAGGTAAAGGCCCACTCCAAAACTGAGCCACGGGGGGAAGGTAACCAGCAGGCAGACCTGCTGGCAAGGGAAGGTGCTCGTACAGGTTGCCCATGGGACCCATACCAGACAGGCAGGATAGCAGCAGCAAGAAGCAAGCCAGGGACACAAGGGAGCGTAGGGGCAGCTCCGGCTCCGGACCTTAAAGTAGTCCAGATGCAGGATCCGATTCTGAAGGCTGCCTTGGCTGCTATCAAAAAGGGGGAAAAAGCGGAGGGCCCATACAGTGCTGCAGATATGGCTGTGCGGGAAGGCATGTTGTTTAAAGGGGACAAATGGGTAGTGCCGCCACAACACCGGAGGGAATTCCTTCAGCTGGCCCATGAGGGTCCAGGTGCGGGACACCCTGGGCCGGAATCTACCTGGCAACGGGTAGAAAAGGCAGGGTGGTGGCCAGACCTCCGGGAAGACGTCCGCGACTTCTGTGCGGGCTGTCTGGTTTGCGCTGCAAACAACCCAGCCCCTCAGAAAAGGAAGGTGTCTATGGGACACGTCAGGCGGGTAGAGGGACCATGGCAGTCGATCCAGATTGACTACATCGGACCCCTACCGGCCGCCCAGGGAGATTATAAATACTGCCTCGTCCTGGTGGATGTGTTTTCCAAATGGGTGGAAGCCTTCCCTTGCCGAACAGCTACCGCGATGGGGACTGCAAAAATCCTGGTGAGGGAGGTGTTCTCTCGGTGGGATCTACCTCAAATCGTGGAGTCCGACCGGGGAAGCCACTTCACCGGCCAGGTGATGCAGGCCACCCTAAAGGTGCTGGGGATAAGAGCCAAATGGCATGTCGCCTACAACCCTCAGTCCTCAGGCCCCGTAGAACGCCTGAACCGGACCCTAAAGGAAAGGCTGCGCAAGGAGACGGGAGACTCACCGAACAAGTGGGTGGAGATCTTACCGTTGGTCCTCATGGGAATCCGGGCTAGTCAGTCAAAGAGCACAAGGTACTCACCCCATGAGCTGATGACGGGCCGGATCATGAGGATCCCAGTGCATGTGTTGGTGCCGGTTCTCACCGAAGGGCAGCTTCGAGAGGTGAACCGGGACCGCTTCGTCAGGAATCTGTTTGAACAGCTTCAACAGATTCACTGGCAGGAGGCCAACAACATGGGTAAACAGCACCGTGCCCTACAGTCACCATGATTGGGAGATGGGCGACCAGGTGATGGTGAGAAGCTTCGCCCGGGTCGGGGTATTTGAACCACTGTATATGGGACCATACAGCATAGTCGACAAGGCTAGCCCTATGGTCTTTGCGGTTCAATTGCCTCGCCGGGTGAAGTGGTATCACATTAATCAGTGTAAATTGTTTGACCCCAAAAGAGGTAAAAAACAGAGGGGACGAGCGAGGTAAGGGAATCAGGCACTGGGGGAAGAACAGGCCCCGGTGGATTTGGAGGCTCCGGAGGAGGCAGCGGGCCCTGAAGCTCTACAGCCGGGGCTGGTTCACTGCTCCTGTAAGGCTATCCCACCACTGGGTAGAGGTTCCCAGCCCACTAACAGAAGTAGGGAGAAAGGCTCTACCATTAGCAAGGTCCAAGGGGAAGCTGAACCTTCCATGGTGGATCAGCTGGGGCTAGCCCAAGAGGTGGAGGAGATAGCATTGCAGCCCATAATGTGGGACTCTGCACCGACAGTAAGGAGGAGTGACAGAGTGCCACAGCCCAGGGCGCCGTGGTCCCCTGTTTACTTAGCTCTCCGCCCCAGACCGAGAAGGCGAAAAATAACAGGGAGGGTGCTCTGTTGCGCTAGCAAGGGTCTCCCACCAATTATCCGGGGCTCGGGAGGGCCTTGGAGGGCAGCACAAGACTCATTAAGGGGGACTATACGAGCCCCTCAGCGGAGGGCATCCTGGTTCCCAGGGTACGGTCAGCCGAGTGGTTGACGACGCCTGTACAGTGATGGGATATAGCCTGGCCACCCGGGGACGGGTGGCGGTGTGTATATTTTCCCTTCCTGTTTTGTTACTTTGTGTTGTGAGTATATGTGTTTAGGTAAGGCAGTGACGGTTGGGTACAGCATTTTTGTGTTTGGAACATGTTAAGTGGGCCGAGCCTGGAGAGGTCTCTCAAGGCAAGGCCATGTTCTTCTTGCCTTTCAGATGTTAACACCTCCCTACTGGACGTTAGCTGGTATCGCTAAGGATCTGCACCGGGCACCGAGGGGACACCGAAGACTCCCTAGTTTTCGGATGCTCCGGGGGCAGAGCGCCGACAGTGACCACAGGAGAAGGGACTCCGGCGGCGGATGGCCGGGTCACCTACTCCCACGAGGGGAAATGGCCTGGGTGGTTGGGATCGAACTCCACCAAGTACTCCAAACATAAGGACTTTACCTACGGAGAGGCCTCCATCCCCTGCCTGGAGATCACTGTGGCCACTTCCAGAGTGAGAGTGACAGAAGGCAGGAAGGTATGCCTAACTTGCCAAGGGGACATACCTCTGGGACGGTGGTGGTGGCTCAGAAAGCTCAAGAGGGACGTGGGAGACCGACACTCGGACTGGGAACGTCTGG
Source organism: Pristiophorus japonicus (assembly GCF_044704955.1). Lineage (NCBI taxonomy): Eukaryota > Metazoa > Chordata > Chondrichthyes > Pristiophoridae > Pristiophorus > Pristiophorus japonicus. The sequence continues at coordinate 83,800,695 of NC_091992.1, forward strand.
ATAATGATACCTACTGAACCATCATGGGGTCATCTGGCGGGGTCACGGTGTACTGGGAGAAATGGTGGGCGTACGACCAAGGAATTTATTTGTGTATGTGGGGATCCACTCGCGTGTGTTTAGAGGGGGTCTCCATTGCTTTTTATATGTGGTAGCAGCATGTCGGGGATGGGGTGGTATGGGATCGCAGTGGGGAGGCGTGTATGACCCCCAAACCCCGGGTACCAGTAAACGCCACCGAACTTGTAGTTCGGGAAAGAAAACCCCCACCCACAGCCAAGCCCACCGTCCCACACGAGTGCCCGACAACAACCAGGGGGCCGGGGAATGGTTTAGTGTTGGTCCCTACAGAGAAACTACTTTATCAGGGGGTACACTACGCGGTGGCATCAGTGGTGCTAAATCTGACAGAAGTCCGCCTACCTACGTGGTGTCCCCGGGAAACCGAGCTGTTATACCAGGCTCTGCTGCGGGAGATGTTCCGGAAGTTCTATGAACTGGATTTCGGGGATGTCAAAGTGACAGACTTGTATAAGCAGTGGGATAGGGCCGAACCGGGCAGGCATATTTTTACGGGGTTTAACACCGGGGCGTCCGCCATAAACAGTTTGGATAACATGCAGCTGGCCCTCCAGATAAATGGGTTAAAGAGTCAGCTGCGCAAAATCCTGGGGGACGAGAATACCGTAGTGGGATCCGCGCTCCACGAAGAGGTGGCAATGACAATTCACTTAAAGGAGATTATCTCTCAATTGGAGGCGCAGGCCAGGGCTGTAAACGCCTTGATTCGGGAGGATAGAAACGCCTCCGATCAAGCCGCCCAAAATGAGGTGTGCGTACTCTATGGGGCCTGGTTGCTGGGAGAGGGAAGAGGGACGGAGTAACCTCGAGGATCTGAGACAGGGACAGGTCCCCTCCTGGATCAGCAACCAGCACTTAGCATTACTGCACCCTTATGATAATGTTTTGAGTCCTTGCCAACTTCGTATAGCGTCGGAAGCCTACCCGGTACCGGTGGACTGTGGAAAGTCAAACCATACCATCATGGGTGTGGTGGTCAGGATGCCCGTGATGGGGGCGTCCCCACGACCAGCACCCCTGTACCAAGTGGAAAATGTGGGAGTCATTCATGGAGGAGTGCATGTTCGATTCCAAGAGGTCCCACCTTATGTCACAATGTGGGAGCACACTGTGACAGGTACAGACCTCTCGGGTTGTCGGAGCCGGGGAGCACAGGTAATCCTGTGGCCCCAGCACTTGAACGCTTTTGCAAGGCCACAATGCGGGTTCAGCACTGCTGGGGCAGAGCCCATCAATTGCACAATGGAGGTAATGGCCTCTAACCACATGCCTCCACAGGTAGCATATGTAGGCGGTGGGACATATTGTGTCACCACAAGTGCCCAACGGTACGAACACGGACCGGGAAGGTGGTGTCCAATACCGTACAGCAGCTTTTGCTTTAAACCCAGGGCACAGGTTCAAGTGGCACACACCAGAATCACACCCATCCCTGAACCTTCCACGATTCACCTCACGGTACAAAACAGCCTCAGCCATCTACAACAATATGTCGCCCAGTTTGGCTATCCCATTGCCCCACTACCTGAGAAACTTACAGCCCTCCTCCAGGCAGTGGATTTGTCTCAAAAACATTTTTACACCATGGAGCAGAAAACTGAAATTCTAGCAGAGGAGATTGCCCAGATTAAACCCCCAGCATGGTGGGATTTGGGAATACGGACAGACATACCTGCATGGATCCAGGTGGGATCGCATGCTTTAGTAATCGGCCAACTCCTCATTGTAGCTTATCTGCTAGCTACAAGCTGTAAGCTCAGGAGAAAAAGAAAAAGAACGCAGTTCCTCAGGCTACTACACAGCCAGGAGAGCCGTTGCTAAACACTCAAGGTGTGTAAACAAAGCTTGACCGCGACACTTAGGCAGTTTTGTTATTTCCAGGGATGACTGCGTTTTCATACATGGCTCCTGGGGAGTTTGCAGGGCAGGTTTCTTTGTTTTACGGTTGAGACTGAAATGAGACTCAATGTACAATTACTGCTGTAACCTTAAGTACATATATGTATGTTGCTGTCGTATATTGTAACCTGTTGGATTTCTGTTGTTTTGTACCGCGTTAAAAGGAATCATGATATATATCGACGGGATCAGTTTAGAGTTAAACTGGGGAAAGTTGGGCAATTTGGGAGACCTAGGGTTTTCTCACCACTCTGAACTTTGACACACTCGAGTGGTGTCTGACTGTGTCAGATGGGGGATTATGTAGGGGTGGACGAAAACCCCCTCATTTTACCCAGAAGGAAAAGGGCTGTGGGATCAGTCTGTGCTGTGAATTGAAACCGATAACAGTTTGACCTTGGCAGAGCAGTGATTGGACGGGGGAGGACACCGCAGGGGGACCAATGGAGAGACAGAGTCAGCCCGAAGCATGGGGCTTTCAAGCCAATGGGAGAGCACTTGCTCAAAAACTGGGACTGACTCACAGCCATTATCGGACTATTGTCTTCCCCATGTTTACACTATGGAAGGAAATGGCTACAGGAGGCCAACCCAATTAATACCTACTCAAACCTTGAGTAGGTTAGGAAAACTGAATTGAAGGATAATTATGCAGACATTTCGAAACCAGGGAACCCAAAACAACCCAAGGGCCTATACAATGGCTACAGGAAGCCAATGCAATCAACACCCACTCAAACCTTGAGTAGGTTAACATCAGTGGAAAAAACCCGCAATAATCTAAAACTGCTGCATTTTTTCAAAATCACAAATTCCACCAATGAGAAGAATCGACTTCAGCAGGAGAGGCAGACTGGATAATCTGGCTATAAAAAAGGGTTTCTGACGTAGGGGGGTGGTGATTTTCCCTGCCCTCGTCATCCAACAGTTGTGGAACCAGCAAGATTTTCGACACTGAAGAAAAACCAGTGTCCGAAGACATTGAATATAGAAGAAACAAACCACCAGACTGCAGAAGGCACAGTAGTGAGTATAACCTCTGGTCCCCGGAACTCCCAACTCAGTTAGGCCAGAAAAGGTGGGAGGTTGGGCATTGTACTGCTAAACTTGTGTAAAGATTTTCGTTGTGTCCGTTTAGTGGGATTTAGGGGGATTGTTTTGTTGGTGTATTGCTGTTTGTTGAGATACACCTTGTCAAATAAATTGGAAGCCTAAGGTTCCTCTTGGAATCACCTTGTCTCAGTTCTATTGTATTACATCTCCTGATCGTGAGTCTTATGTCAGAACAGTGTAAGGGAAGCTAGGAGCACCTCGAAAACGCTCAACTGTGTGTCACAGGCTAGGGAAGAAGGGGTTAGGAGTGTTTGACACTCACAGGTGCCTCACATAAGCTGTGGCATAAGCTGTGGGGACGCACGAGTCTCAAAACCCCCTTCATAAGCTGTGGACACAGTCTCTCCAGGGGTGCTCTTGCAGCACTCAGGGTACCTCACAGGCCAGGCATAAGCTGTGAGGGCAGAAGCCCAGAGAGAGACACCCAAGGCACAACAACACTCCCTGAGAAAACCCCTTACAGTGCCATGATACATCAGTCATTGAAAGTTGGCATGCAGGTACAGCAGGCAGTGAAGAAGGTAAATGGCATGTTGGCCTTCATAGCGAGAGGAATTGGATATAGTAGCAGAGAGGTCTTACTGCAGTTGTACAGGGCCTTGGTGAGTCCACACCTTGAATATTATGTACAGTTTTGGTCTCCTAATCTGAGGAAGGACATTCTTTCTATTGAGGGAAGGTTCACCAGACTGATTCCCGGGATGGCAGGACTGACAAATGAAGAAAGACTGGATTGACTCGGCTTATATTCACTGGAATGTAGAAGAATGAGAGAGGAATTGATAGAAACATATAAAATTCTGACAGGATTGGACAGGTTAGATGCAGGAAAAATTTTCCCACTGTTGGGGAAGTCCAGAACCAGGGGCCACAGTCTAAGGATAAGAGGTAAGCCATTTAGGACCAAGATGAGGAGAAACTTCTTCACTCAGAGAGTTGTGAACCTGTGGAATTCTCTACCACAGAAAGTTGTTGAGGCCAGTTCGTTAGATATATTTTAAAGGGAGTTAGATGTGGCCCTTGCGGCTAAAGGCATCAAGGAGTATGGAGAGAAAGCAGGAATGGGGTACTGAAGTTGCATGATCAGCCATGATCATATTGAATGGTGGTGCAGACTTGAAGGGCTGAATGGCCTACTCCTGCATCTATTTTCTATGTTTCTATGTTTCTAAACCGAAATACTGCTGGTGTTGTTGAGAGCCAAGGATCTATGCTTCACTTCCCTAATTAGATTACTGGTTAAGGAGAAGCCAAGCATTCACTCAAGATGCACAACATTGTTCTGATGGTTAATGATCTAAACCAGCAACTTTATCTTCTATTCAGATCAAACTGTTGGATTTTGACGAGGACCTTATTAATGTTTAAAATTGCCTCAAATGTGATAATTAAAAACACTTAAAATTCCTGATTTTTATCCTCCCAATGTTCTCCCCATGGGGTCCTGAAGGTGCCGATGCTGAGAAACAGTGTCTTCCCCTCTCTGGTACCTTTATTTACCTCAGTGCGCATTCTTCCTATGAGAACCTAGACAGCAGTGTCAATTTTTGAAATGCACACAGTCAACTGGAAGGCTCACCTACTAACAAATGGATTGTCGCATGTAGGGCACCCGTGATTTGCTGATCAGTGCTGCTGATTGGCGAGGCATTTCTATGGCAGGGTGCAATCAAAATGCCGCCCTAGTGGGTGTTATCAGACTATTTATCCAAGAGGACCATCATATATGAACCTGAAACTGTCCTTTCCTGATGTCTACACATAGGCACTTGCCAACACTAGCCATTGGGGAGCCATCAACATTGGCTATTGGAGAACCATCAGCACTCTCACCATTGGAGAGCCATCAAGACTGGCCATTGGAGAGCTCCCAGCAATGGCCATCGGAGAGCTACCAGCAATGACCATTGGAGATCCACCAACACTGACCATTGGAGAGCCAACAGCACTGACCAATCGAGAGCTCCCAGCAATGACCATCAGAGAGCCACCAACACTAGCCTTCGGAGAGCCATTAACACTGACCATTTGAGAACCACCAACACTGACCATTGAGGAGCCATCATCATTGGCTATTGGAGAGGCATCAGCACTGACTATCGGAGAGCTCCCAGCACTGACCATTGGAGAGCCACCAACACTGACCATTGGAGAGCCACCAGCACTGACCAATGGAGAGCCATCAACACTGACCATCAAAGAGCCATCAACATTGGCCATTGGAGAGCTCCCAGCACTGACCATCGGAGAGCCACCAGCATTGACCATTGTAGAGCCACTAGCACTGACCATCGGAGTGCCATCAACATTGACCATCAGCGAGCCACCAACACTGACCATTGGAGAGCTATCAGCACTGACCAATGGAGAGCTCCTAGCACTGACCAATGGAGAGCCATCAACACTGACCATTGGAGAACTCCCAGCACTGATCAATGGAGAGCCATCAACACTGACCAATGGAGAGCTCCCAGCACTGACCATTGGAGAGCCATCAGCACTGACCATCGGAGAGCCACCAGCATTGACCATCAAAGAGCCATCAACATTGGCCATTGGAGAGCTCCCAGCACTGACCATCGGAGAGCCACCAGAATTGACCATTGTAGAACCACCAGCACTGACCATCGGAGTGCCATCAACATTGACCATCAGCGAGCCACCAGCACTGACCATCGGAGATCTCCCAGCACTGACCATCGGAGAGCCACCAACACTGACCATTGGAGAGCCATCAGCACTGACCAATGGAGAGCTCCCAGCACTGACCAATGGAGAGCCATCAACACTGACCATTGGAGAACTCCCAGCACTGATCAATGGAGAGCCATCAACACTGATCAATGGAGAGCCATCAACACTGACCAATGGAGAGCTCCCAGCACTGACCATTGGAGAGCCATCAGCACTGACCACCGGAGAGCTCCCAGCACTGACTGTCGGAGAGCCACCAGCACTGACCATCGGAGAGCCACCAGCACTGACCATCGGAGCGCTCCCAGCACTGACCATCAGAGAGCTCCCAGCACTGACCATTGGCGAGCCACCAGCACTGACCATCGGAGAGCCACCAGCAGTGACCATCAGAGAGCCACTAGCATTGACCATCGGAGAGCTCCCAGCACTGGGCACCCCGGTCAATCCACCCCCTCATTCTCACCCCTGCTGTTGCCCTAACTGAGATCAGCTAACTCGGGAATAGATGTTGGGATTTTCTTGCTCTATATAGCTCAATAGCACACCAGTCAGTGACTTTACTAATTGAGCAACTAGGGATTAATTAAAGGATTATTTGTGAATGAATATTCAGCATTTATTGATGCTTCTACATTAGTTTTGGCATTTGTACCTATAACAGTCATGCACAAAATAAGTCAAAAGCAAGTAACTACTTACATTACACCTTTACAAAGTAACCTCTACCATCCATTATCAGTCAGATTGAAATAAATGGAAAGTAGAGCTTTGAATTATGAATGGCATTAACTCTCTGCTTTAATAACTGTAACTTGATGGATAGATACAAGTGGCACATCATTTCCTCAGGCAGCCTTGCCACTGGAATGATTATTACTTGCTAGGCCATCTCAGGGCTCAATCTGCCAAATTCACCCTGTGGGCTATATCATGGGACTGTAATTCCTTTTTTTTCCCTTTATGCCTTCTTCTTGAAGCCACTGTTGTAAGAAACCTTACTTTTAGGGCTCTTTTACTTTCTCTATAGGTTAGAGGCGATACCAATGGTTATAGCAATAGTTTATTTTGAGAAGTAAAAGTAAAGATCAATACATTTAAATATCTAAGCAGGATGTAACAACAACAACAACAACTTATATTTATATAGCACCGTTAACATAGTAAAATGTCCCTTCACAAGAGTATTACGCGATAACAATTTGACACCGAGCCGCATAAGTAGAAATTAGCACAGGATGTATGTTTTAAGGAGCTTCTTGAAGGAGGAAAGAGAGGTAGAGAAGCGGAGAGGTTTAGGCAGGGAGTTCCAGAGCTTGGGGCCGAGGCAACAGAAGGCATGGCCACCAATGGTTGAGTGATTATAATCAGGGATGCTCAGGAGGGCAGAATTAGAGGAGCACAGACATCTTGGGGGGTTGTGGGGCTGGAGGAGATTACTGAGATAGGGAGGAGCAAGGCCGTGGGGAGTTTTGAAAATAAGAATGAGAATTTTGAAACCGAGGCGCTGCCAATGTAGGTCAGCGAGCATAGTTAACAAACAAGAAATGTTATTACCCGGTCCGATTTGGATAGGGTCCGTAACTTATGGATGCCTGTTGCTAGTTCCTGTCTCTGATTGTCTTCTTAGCCTGGTAATTGCCTTTACACTAACAAAAACCCAAATTCCCCATAATTATACCTCAAGAAATAGAACTGCGGCAAAATACATCCAATCAGATATTTTCTCCAGTACCTCCTTTATTCTATCACATCATAATGCGGACATATATGTGTCCAGATCCAGTTAGCATCTTGTGACCATACTCTTATACTCTGTTTCAATTCTAAGCCCAATACAATGAGTTTCTGTTCTTGAGGCTCATGATTCACTATCTGGACCTTGAAGATAACAGCAGTTCTAGTTGTAAGAAGTCTGGAATGAAACCTTGGAGGGGAAGTTTACCTTGGGTGAAGGAATGGGTGCGGAAGGGAGTTAAGTGGCCAAAAATTGCAGTCGTGTGGGGAAGCCGGCAGCAACCTGCCAACTTCTGGGTTTTACCTGAGGCGGGATAAGGGACGTGCAACCAACCGGATCACAGGAGGCGGGCTGGCATTTTACATATGTTAATGAGGCTGGCAGCCTTTGATTTAACCTGCTTTTCAGGTATTACATTGGCCGGCCAGGTTTCCCAGGCCTCTGGAAACCCGGCAGCTAAAGCGAGGTGAAGACAGCATTAAGGGGAAGTGTGCCTTTACAGCATTGCTTGTGGGCCAGGAGCAGCACCTCCCGGCTCCCCAAGCTCCCCCCACTCAACAGAACCACACCCCCTCCCCCGCATACAACCCCGCCGCCGTATCGAGCCCTCCCCCACTCATGATTGGACCCACACCCCCCGGGGTCGGAGAATGGACCTACGCCCTGCGCCCACCTCCGGAATGTTGCCCGCCCAACTAGAAGCCAATCCTGTCAATCAGGCTGACCTGTGGGCAGGAAACTATCAGGCGGGGAACCAGCCAATATCGTTGAATGCCGCAGTGGAGTTAAATCACTACAGCATGCGGGGAAACTCAATCCTCCCAGTTTCCAGAGCGCTACTGGACCCGTAGCTCCCAGCGTGTCGGTAAATTAAAATTCCCCCCCTTGTTTCAACATCAATTGTTCATTAACGCGAAAGAGGAGAATAAAACTCTGGGCCAACAAAACTTAATACTAAACTGCAATCAAGCAAAGCTTAATATTGAAAGGTAATAAAGGGAATTATATTCTAACATCGCCTCTGGTCAAGGTACTGTTTCCCAGAGCCACTAATGCATTGGCCAATATGCCATTCCTTAGTGTGTACTAGCCAGTGACTGATAGGCAATTCAACTGTAGAGAGCATTATTTTACCTTGCTGGTTCTTAATATCATTTAAGGAGAAGTCTGAGGTTGTATTTCCGCAGCAGGATCACTTACTTATAAGACTACTGTTATCCTGGGAGCTCTATAATGTCTAGTACTACTTAAAAGAATTTGCAGTTATGAAGTAACTCACTGCTTTCTTAGGGCATGCCAAAGCACTTTACAACCGATTACCTTTTACATACATTCGGTATCTTGCCATCTCTGTTCGCGCTCTGGAGGGGTGGTAATGGCGGCAGAAATGATTTCCGGGCGGGCGGCCAGCTTTCGGGACATCTGGTGCCAGTTTTGCAGGGACGCGGAGCAGTGCCGCCCGGGAGAGGCGAGCCAGTGTCTGACACCGTTATGAAATTTGTTTTCTGCGCGACCCGTGGCATCTCGTAGTGGGACCGCCTGGGAAAGCGGGCGGTCCGAGCTGTTCCGGCGGCGGTGAGGGATGGAATGACTACCTGAGGTAAGTCTGATTGGGTTTTTTATTTTTTATTTTTTGCGATTTATGTTTATGTGGGTTGAGCAAGATATTGGGAATGTTTTTTGTGGTTCTTTGGCCGATTATTTTTTTGGGGGGAAGCCTTTCTTACGGCGCTCCGAGGCCAGCTCTTTAGCTCAGGATTTTCCATTGCTCAGCCGGCCGAGCACCCTGAGAGAGGTGTGGAACGCTTCCCTTAGCGCTCCGCCCCACACTCAGGACCCAGCTGGTGAATTCTGCGGTCGTAGACGCAAACCATTCCCTGGTGCAAAATTTACTGTCCCCCCCGCCATTAGCCCTAATTAGCCCCCAACCAAATTTCCACTCCACTGGTAACTTTTGTGTCGGTAAACATGGCAACCGATTTGAACACAGCAAGGTCCCACAAACAGCAAGTGAACGAATGAGTGGTTAATCTGTCCTAATGGTTTTAGTTGAGTGTGGGGGTTAAATTGGGTGGGGCTTGGGGGGGTTGCGGGGTGTGGGTGAGCAGAATGTTTGCCAAGGCACTGGGAGAATGTATACTCTTTTCTTGAATAGTGTCATGGGATTCAACTGAGTGGTAGACAGTTCAAGATATCACCTGAAAGCTGGCGTCCTCGACAATGCAGCATTTTCTCAGTACTGCACTGAAGTGTCAACCTTGATTATATCCCAGGAGTGGGGCTTAAACCCACAGCCTCCTGATCTGGGCAAGAGTGCTGCCAACTGAGCTAAGAATGTGCATTGGTGGTGATATCCTCTACATGCCGAATGTGATTGCATCAAATTTCTCTCGCTACTATTTTAACAGAGGCGTTAGCTCGTTTACAATAAAATGTCTTAAATATTCAGATAATAACGCCTCAAATCAGGAATTCTTTTGGTTCTTTATTTTATGAAGTACCAACTGTGTTATCCAAGTTGTTAATTTTCTAGTAATTCAAATAGTAATTGACAGTGATCAGACAATCATTGTCATAAAGAAATGATTCCAGTCTTTGACTATGGACGATCAGTTATTTCTTCTCGAGCAAAAGCAAGACACTGTGGATGCTGGGTGTTAAGTATCGAATAACTCCATGAGGCTGAGTACGGTGAGCTAGTCCAGGCATGACTTTACTCCAGGGTTTATTTATTCTCAAAGTGAGGATTCAACACGGCTGCCAACATTATATACGCGGCTTGCACATGTCTGCCAGTGACCATTAGGACTCCGACAGTCGCGCCCTCCGGTGGCAGGTAAAACCCAGTTAAAATACATAAAACTGGGGATCTGAAATATAAATAGAAATGCTCAGCAGGTCAGGCAACACCTGTGGAGAGAGAAACAGAGTTAACATTTCTGGTCGATGACCTTTCGTCAGAACTGGAAAAAGTTAGAGACATAACAGGTTTTAAGCAAGCACAGAAGAAGGTAAAAGAGACAAACAGAAATCCCGTCGGAGTGACGAGAACAACTTCTTCAAGGTTGGCATTCCTGGAATTTGATCTGAAGACCTCTCCATCTGGTATTTAGATTTTAGAGTTCGAACATCACATTTCTCAAGGAAATCTTTTAATTTTGCATTCATCCTTGGCCAAACACATTCATTCACCTGCTTTCCAGAAGTAATCGTTCGGCTCGGTGAAGTATGAATGGATTTGTTGCCACATTGTCATTTTTCAATGACCTTGAGATAGCTGCCTGTTCTCTGCTCAACAGGTTGTATCCTGGATACATCTTTAAAGTGAACAATGGAACTGTAATGTGTGCACATGTGAGTAGGCTCACAGGTTTGTAGAGCTGTTGCATTGTGAGTGGTTTAGCCAGTCACGTGATGTTCACAAGACTCAATAAAACCCCAGTCAGTTGGGTCTAGGTCATCCACGATGAGGTATGCAGTTGTGAGCCTTGTGGATGAATTGGTAATGTGTAGTGTGATTATTAAACCTTTGTTAATAAACCAACTAGTTCTTAAGAGCAACGTGTTGCTATAAATTCTTAAGCAAAGAACCCATGAAGCAAATACATTACAGGGACCAACTGAAGCTGAGGACCTATGCTGTACCATGGCGCCAGCCATACACAATAAGTTACAACAGCTAATTATTATATCACCTTAACAGCTTCCTGTAGCTCATTCGTGGAACTGTAGGGGAAATATGCTCAGCGTAAGGTGCATTGTGGGTTTGGTACAGGTTCAGCGTTGAAAATCTAGAGTTGCGGAATCTGTACTGTTCCAGAATCCGGACCCCGGGACGATCCGTTGCGGGGTCGTCTGGAATCCGGAAAATGTTCTGGAATCCGAATCCTTGCCTCGGGCTGCTGCCGGCTCCCCAGGCCCCTTACCCGCCAGAGACCCCGCTCCTTATCTCGTCTGAAGTCCGGAAATACTCGAACCTGTGCTCGGGCGTTTCCGGAATCAGGACATCAGAAAGACGTTCCGAAGTCCGGAAATACTCAGAATCCGGAGCGGCCTCAGTCCCCAGTCTTCCCGATTTTCGACACTGTACCTGTATCTACAAAGCTGCTTTATCTGGATCCAATGAAATGTTCAATGAATAGAATTCTTTTGGAGTCTTAATTTACTCTTACCTTTGTTGAGGTTTAGGTTTCATTCAGCACCTTTCCAGGAGGTTTTGGGGTTTTCCACAATGGTCACTGATGGGTTCTTCCACTGCTTTCACCATGCACCTTCTGTAGTCTTTAATCACAGGAGCCTTTCTATTCTTGTGCTGAAATTATGCTGTCCTTGGAAAATAGAAAAGGGCAAATGCAACAATCTATATCTGCCAAATAGAGTATTAAATGTGGTACAATAGGAGCTCTTTTCATCCAGGACTACATGCCAAGGAACATTTTTCGCATTCAGGACACTGAGTACTTTCCATTGACTTAAATCTGGTAATTTTTTTTCAATTGTAGGCATGGAATGAATTCTTCGCGTAGCTCCCTTCAAATCTCTAGGATTTATCATTTTGGGCTTATTAACAATTGCTAAGCTTGATATTTGAGGCATCAGGCTGGTACTGAAATGATCTTTTTTTAGTTTAATCAACCTTTCAAGTTCTTCCTTGAGCAGGTTTTATATCACAATAGACAGATGACTGACTGATTTCATCTCATGGTTCAGATTTAGAACAACAAAAACAACTTGTATTTATATAGCGCCTTTAGCATAGTAAAATGTTCCAAGGTGCTTAACAGGAGTATTATAGACTAAAGATTTGCCACCGAGCCACATAAGGAGAAATTAGGGCAGAAAGAGGTAGGTTTTAAGGAGCATCTTAAAGGAGGAAAGAGAGGTAGAGAGGCGGAGAGGTTTAGGGAGGGAATTCCAGAGTTTAGGGCCCAGAAGGCACGGCCACCAATGGTTGAGCGATTATAATCAGGGATGCTCAAGTGAGCAGAATTAGAGGAGCGCAGATATTTTGGGGGGTTGTGGGGCTGGAGGAGATTACAGAGATAGGGAGGGGCAAGGCCATGGAGGGATTTGTGAACAAGCATGAGAACTTTGAAATTGAGACGTTGCTTAACCGGGAGCCAATGCAGGTCAGCCAGCACAGGGGTGATGGATGAGCGGGACTTTGTGTGAGTTAGGACACGGACAGCCATGTTTTGGATTACCTCAAATTTATGTAGAATTCCATAGGATATATGGCACAGAAACAGGCCATTCGGCCCAACCAGTCCATGATGGCGTTTATGCTGCACTCGTCTGCTCCTGTCTTTCCTCGTCTAAATCTATCAGCATAACCCTCTATTCCCTTCTCCCTCATATGTTTGTCTAGCCTCCCCTTAAATGCATCTATACTAGTCCCTTCAACCACTCCCTGTGGTGTGCGTCCCACATTCTCACAACTCTTTGTGTGAAGAAGTTTCTTCTGAATTCCTTTATTGGATTTCTTGGTAACTATCTTATATTGATGGCCTCGAGATATGCTCTTCATCACAGGTGGAAACATTCTCTCTGTATCCACTCTATCAAAATCTTTCATCATTTTAAATACCTCTATTAGGACACCTCTCAGCCTCAGGTAGGATATGGGAGGTCAGTCAGGAGTACGTTGAAATAGTCAAATCTAGATTTAGGTGACATTTCCCTTCTAGCTAACCTGTTCTTTGAAAAGCATCTGGATACTCATTGATAGCTTGATTCTGGGTGCTTCCACTGCAATGTGGCCTTAGCTCTGGTGCTATTTCAGTACTGGGGCTTGAATAGTTCAATCAGTTGCAGAAAGCATTCAAAAACTCTTAACCCCTGCCTGGTGCTGCCTCTGTTTCTGTGTTCGTGAAAAGTCTGCGCAAACATTTGCTTCATTGTATTAGTCAGATAAGGTTTGAATGAGACACTAGTCTTCTTCTTATTCTTAGTCAGACCCTCGGAGTCGAGGATGACTTGCTTCCAAAATGAGTTCTCAGGTGACTGATGAGTCCAATGAGGGACCTACAGTCTCTGTCACAGGTGGGGCAGACGGTGGTTGGAGGGACGGGTGGGTGGGGTGCTTGGGTTGTTGTGCGCTCCTTCCGCTCTTTGCGCTTGGCTTCCGCGTGCTTCCGGCGAAGAGACTCGAGGTGTTTGGTGCCTTCCCGGATGCTTCTCCTTCATTTTGAGCGGTCTTCGGCCAAGGATTCCCAGGTGTCGGTGGGAATGTTACACTTTGGTGGCATGATCTCACTCATATCATGCAGCTCAGGTGCTCCTGACTTTCCTTTAAAATAGGGGACTGTCACGTTTTGTGTATTTTTGACCATATTTTAAATCAGTTCCTGCTGAAGGTTGTGGGTTCAAGTCACCCTCCAGGAACTTGAGCACATAAATCTAGGCTGACACTCCAGTGCAGTGCTGAGGGAGTGCTGCACTGTCGGAGGTGCTGTCTTTCGGATGAGACGTTGGGCTGGATTGTTCGGTGCTGTCCACCTCTGTTTTCGCTCTAGAGGGGAGGTAATGGCGGCGGTTATCTTTTCTGGGCAGGCTTCCAGCGGCCAGTGGTGGTTTTCAGGGCCAGTTTTGCGAGAGCGTAGAGCAGTACCACCCAGAAGAGACGAGCCGGTGTGCGAAATCCCTGCTTGCGACATCGGCACGTTTTTTGCCTCCTGCCCAACCTGTACACCCCGCAGCTCGCCCTGCTGTGACCGCCTGTGAAGACGGGCGGTCCGGCCTATACCGGCTGCAGTGAGGTAAGTAATGTCCACCTCAGGTAAGTGTGGTTGTTTAGTCTTTTTTTTTGTGATTTATGTTGTGGTGGCGTGGGCTATGGATTGGGAATGATTTTGGTGGGTTTTTTTTCTCCCTAGACCTCTCTTTTAGCGCTCCCGGGTTGGCTCTTTAGCTCAGGATTTTCACTTGCTCAGCTGGCCTAGCGCCCTGAGAGAGGTGTGTAATGCCTCCCTTAACTCTCCACCCCACACTCAGGACCCAGCTACCCAATTTTGCTGACTGAGGCGCAAACTGTTCCCGGGCGCAAACTTTACCACCCCCGCCTCCATTACCGCTCCGACATCAGCAAAGCCGAAAATCCAGCCCGTTAAACCGAGGCCCCGTCTGCTCTCTCAGGTGGACGTAAAAGATCCCATGGCACTATTTTGATGAAGAGCAGGAGAGTTATCCCCGGTGTCCTGGCCAATATTTATCACTCAATCAACATAACAAAAACAGATTAGCTGGTCATTATCATGTTGCTGTTTGTGGGAGCTTGCTGTGCACAAATTGGCTGCAGTGTTCCCTACATTACAACAGTGACTACACTCCAAAAGAACTTCATTGGCTATAAAGCGCTTTAAGATGTCCGGTGGTCGTGAAAGGCGCTATATAAATGCAAGTCTTTCTTTTTGCTGTAAATTCAACAGGACCTCTGGGAAACCCAAAAGTATGGGTTTGCCAACTGCTAACTCTCCTCGCCCCCACCCACCCCCCAATCCCCGGCTCCCCTCCCACCTTGCAGTTATTATCGCGGCCAGAGACACAGACAATCAATCAAGTTTTGAACAGAAGCTGCAAAGGCAAGCGTGGCCAGGCTAAAAGCTAAATACAGGCGAGTAGTTAGGAATTATTTTTTTTAAGTCATGCAAGATAGCCAACCGTTGTGGACAAGCATAGCGTGATCATTATTTTTGTATTATTATGTGAAGACTGGTTGTACTTATTGAATTATGTGAGTCTTATCATAACTGTTCTGTATATTCACTTGCTGTGAAACAAGCAGCTTAATAATCCATATTTGTGACAGAGATTGTAGGTCCCACATTGGACTCATCAATCACCTGAGAACTCATATTAGTGTGGAAGCAAGTCATCCTCGACTCCGAGGGACTGCCTAAGAGAAGAATGGAAACTATGCATGCAATTTTCTGAAGTGTGCCTGTGGTGTGTGAGGTGTATCGCCATAAGAAGATAAGAATTAGGAGAAGGAGTAGGCCATTCGGCCCCTCGAGTCTGCTCTGCCATTTAGTAAGATCATGGCTGATCTTCTACCTCAACTCCACTTTCCTGCATTATCCCCATATCTCTTGATTCCCTTAATATCCAAAAATCTATTGAGCTCTGTCTTGAGTATACTCAAAGACTGAGCCTCCACAGCCCTCTGGGGTAGAGAATTCCAAAGATTCACCACCCTCTGAGTGAAGAAGTTTCTCCTCATCTCAATCCTAAATGGCCGACCTCTTATTCTGAGACTGTGACCCCTGGTTCTAGACTCCCCAGCCAGAGGAAACATCCTCCCTGCATCTATCCTGTCAAGCCCTGTAAGAATTTTGTATCTTTCAATGAGATCGCCTCTCATTCTTCTGAACTCGAGAGAATATAGGCCTAGTCTACTCAATCTCTCCTCATAGGACAATCGTCCCATGCCAGGAATCAGTCGGGTGAACCTTTGTTGCACTCCCTCAATGGGAATTATACCCTTCCTTAGGTAAGGAGACCAAAACTGTGCACAATGCTCCAGGAACTGGATTTTTGGCATTTTGCGATTTCCCGCGTTTCTGTGGTGCAATTCGCAATGGATTCAAAAATTTAGCGCCGGGTTTACGTTAGTGCCAGAGTGAGCAACTTTTGTCAAATGAAAGTTCACGATGAGTGTTAGCATTAACTCCAGCTTTGCACCACTCAATTTGTATGCCGGAGCCGAAAGTTCCTGCGCTAAAAAAAAAATCGGCCGTTCTGCGCATGCGCAATTTTTTTCCGCCCGCGCTTCTGGTCTGCTGTCCGGTCGCAAACAGTAATGCAGGTCGCGGCCGCACGCATGCACAGTAAACCCGGGGCTGAATCAACCATTTTACATTTGGATTTTGATGATGGAAGATGACGATGTCCTCCTGATGAATCATGTGCAACTTCCAAGGCCATTAAACAGAGGACTCTATTACATTCAGACAGTATAAATGTTTTGGTGGGTATCTGTGCCACAAGAGCAGATGGACCTTCTTGTAACCATTCCCATTTTCATCTGTTCAGGCAAAGAAGTCTCATAACTGCCGCGAGCAGGTGCGGACAGGCAGCAGTCCGCCTCAGACTCTGCCACTCACGGACATCGAGGAGAGAATGACAGGCATCATCGGTATCTCAGGTCGAGCAGCTGCCACTGGGGGCGCTGACCCCCGCTTGGATACTGAGGGTAGGTCCTGCACACTCCCTGGGATAGGTTGGGGCAATGTCCTGAACACTCCCTGGGCTAGGTTGGGGCAATGTCATGCAGTGTCTCGGGACTAGATATAATGGAGTAGTGGCAGTCCTTCCAATGAGCCTGTGCTATGCGACCTTCCTCATGTCACCCTGTCCCCTCCCCTGCTGCTAACCACTCATCTGTTGCTTTCTGCTTCTAGATGACCAGCCACAGGTGCAGCAACCCTCAAGGAAACAATCCACATCAGGCCATGGTCTGGAGGAGGAGGAAGAAGAGGATACCGATGAGCCGACTCTGGTGCAGCATCATTCGACCCCTGCTCCACCACCGACACTCAGCTACCCTGAGGACAACGCGACGTTCTCGAGGTTTGAGGAATCCGAGGCTCCTGGGACCAGTGGTGTGCAGTAACGCAGTTGAATCCCGCAGGCCATCTCTCCGGCGGGTGAGTCGGCAAAGTCGGTCTGCTGATAGACAGGCAGACGTGGAACTGGGCATGGTGGGAATGTCCAGGGAGAGCATCCCGGTCAGCTGTCAGCTCCTTGATATCTTGGGGTAGGATTCCCGCGAGCATCGACAGTCTGAAAGAGACCATTACGGAGTTAGGGTTGCAGATTGTTGGGTGCGAGACGTGATACCAACGAGGCCATCAATGCCCACATGAGGCTGGTGGCCTCCAGCAGTGACAGTGGAGTCCCGGAGAGTGTGGCACGAACCCTTGCGGAATGTGATGCACACAGGCACAAGCTCTGCTTCAGTTTGGGCAGGTGATACAGTCTATAAACCCTTCCGCCATACTCTCTGAGTTCCCCAGAGTCACACCCAAACCACCTGTGACGAGCGACGCCGATGAAGAGGCTCGCCAGTCAGAAGCCGGGCCTTCCACGCCACGAGCTGGTCCAGTGTGTCCCCAGACAGTGTCTCTCCCCCCAACACAGCAGCGTCTGACAACGTTACTGCGCGCCGTCTTGGTACCACTTGGGTTAGGAGCAGCAGGCAAGGGAGGGGGTAAGGGCAAGGGTGGCAAAAGCCGGTGATAAAAGATAGTGGGGCAGCGGTTGCCGCATTAAGTTGTTGATGCTGGATGCATCTTATGTTTTATATTGCATTATTATTTTGTTCTGGATTATGTTGTTGATAATGTTGTTGAATGATCACACTGCTGGATGCTGCTAATTTATGTTATTGTATTAAAGTTTCACAATGAAAGTCACGTTACGAAGTTTACAATGTTACAATGTTTAATAAATTCCTTTGTTCACCTTAACCATTCCTGTGTAGTGTCTCATTTGCAGAATAAGAGGGGAATAGTCAAGATGGTGAGATAGAGTGGCCAGGCAACGGTCAACATTCACTCTTCAAGCAAAGCGTTCAATTATGAACTGCTGACGTAAGGCTTTTGCAGCGGCGAAATCTCCACGATGTCTCCCCTGTGGTTGAGGTGGTGGTGGTATGGGTTCCTCGCCAGGCTCCTCTTCCTTGTCATCCTCCTCCTCCTCCTCCTCCCCTCTCTCTCCTGAGGTGGTCCTGCAATCCCCATTGGCAATTCCTGTTCCCTCATGATGGCTAAGTTGTGTAGCATGCAGCACACCACAATAAACTTAGTGACCTGTTGAGGGGAATATTGTAGGCAGCCTCCAGAGTGGTCCAGGCATCGGAAGCGCTGCTTGAGCACTTCAATTGTCTGCTCGATGATGTGCATGGCTCTCATTACAGCGATGCTCGGCTTCTGTCTGAGGGTTCTGGAGGGGGGTTCATGAGCCATGTGACGAGGCCGTAACCTTTGTCCCCCAGCATCCAGCTCTGGCCTTGTGGCTGACGCTGGAGCAGATCTGAGACACTGCTCTCACGCAAGATGAAAGCATTATGGATGTTCTCTGCATTTGGGCAATTACTGCCATGATGCGCTGAGTATGTTTGCAGACGATCTGTGCGTTCATGGAGTGGAATCCTTTTAGGTTTCAGAAAACCTCTGGATTCTGTAAAGGTGCTCGCAGGGCACAGTCAAGGGCACCCTGATCCTTGGGGAAGCCAGCAAATCGTCCAGCCCTCTCATTCTGGGTCTCCCTGGGTATTGGGAAGTTTATGAAGTCCATTCTGCATGCTGTTAGAGATTCCATAACCCTTCACCAACAGTTCTTGACTTCAGAATTTATAAGAACAAAATACACACAGTACAGGATTTTGGCTCAACCGTAAACTTGTATGTTTATTGAACTTGCGTTATTCCCCAGTACACAACTTCCCTGAGATTCGACTGGAATAACACAGAATCCACAAGACAAAACTCCTACATGAGGTTACCTGAAACCTAACACGAAATATCACAATTCAAAACTCTTCCGCGATTCGACTGTGATTATAAAACTACTCGGACAAATTCCTCTATGATCTGACTGAAATGTACAATCGCCCACACAGCTGGTTGATGTGTTGTAGGCTCGGACCAGGTGACCACCCTCCGTCCATCCATCTTCCTGACTGCAGTGCCCTCGCTCCGAAGTGCTCCTCTTGTTATGAGGGTTCATATCACAGCATCTCAAACATATTTCCTGTTGTTCTCCTGTTGACCCGTCTGATGGTTAACACCTTTTGATTATCAGTTTATTCCACGCTCTGGTCCAGACAGGATTGAGTGGACACGATCAGTTCTCCTGTTGTCTCACCTGTGACAGAGACTGCAATTCCCGTATTGGACTGTACAGTCACCTGAGAACTCATTTTTAGAGTGGAAGCAAGTCTTCCTCGATTTCGAGGGACCGCCTATGATGATGATGATGTGTAGCAAAATGGAAACCTTCCACGGTAACAACATGATCCTGCTGTGTAGCAAAATATAAACCTTTCTTGGTAACAGATATCTGGCTCCAAAGTTGCTGAATGTGTGAATGTCCCTCTTCCTTCTTGACAGGGACCATTGAATGTGTGAATGTCCCTCTTCTGGTGCTATTGTCTGTGTTGATTAGATTGATGGCAGGTATCCTGTATCATTGACTCTGATGATGTCCTTCCAGTCTCTCAATGAGTCATAATTTTGCTGCAATGGCAGGGACCGTTGAATGTGTGAATGGCCATTGTCTGGTGCTATTATCGTTGGTGGTATCTCTCCAGCGACTTGAGGTGTCTACTATACATGGTCTATGTCTCTGAGCCATACAGGAGAGCAGGTATTACTACAGCCCTGTAGACCAGGAGCTTGGTGGCAGATTTGAGGGCCTGGTCTTCGAACACTCTTTTCCTCAGGCGGCCGAAGGCTGCACTGGCACACTGGAAGCGGTGTTGAATCTCGACTGCTCTTGTTGATAAGAGGCTCCCGAGGTATGGGAAATAAAAGTCTTCCTCGATTCCAAGGACCTGCCTATGATGATGGTGCTATTATCTACGTTGATTAGATCGATGGCAGTTATCCTGTATCATTGTCTCTGATGATGTCCTTCCAGTCGCTCAATCAGTCATAGTTTCGCTGCAATGTTTGAATTAACCCCTCACTGTATAGCCCACCCTCTGGTTGTTTGCACGAAGGTTTGGTTTTTATTAAACAGTACCACCATATCCGTGGGTTTTTATATTCCATTCTACAGTCCATTTTACAGTTGCGGGGGGGACAGATCCTACAGTACAGTGCATTAGTCACTTGGCGAATGCACTAATGTGTAGCATGCAGTGAGATGGAGCATATGTCCCCCGCTTGCGACCTCTTTGATTTAGTTGCAAATGCCACAGTCACCTTCACCTTGACAGGCAGTGCAGTCCTGTTGCCACCGGTAGGCTGTAGGTCTGCCTGTATGAGCTGGCATATCTCTGTGACCATCTTTTTTTCGGAAGCGCAGCCTTCTAACGCACTGTGCCTCAGAAAGCTGCAGGTATGTGCGATGTTCCCTGTAAACTCGTGGGGAGTAAGGTCTCCTCCCCATACGTCTGTGACCGCTTCGATTATGTTGCAAATGATCAACAATAAGCCTTCTCCCAGCTCGCAGCCATATGAGTATAGCAGTCAGGATTACTGGCTCTCAACATAGTACGGCCTTTAAAACAAACTAGAAACTCACATAAACATCACAATCAAAATTATGCAGTGACGCAGCGTTCGGCTCCCAATTCTTTTAATTACTCACCACTTTGACTTTCTCCTCTGTTTTCAAGATGACGCCTGATGCCCCTGATGCACCCTGGGTGTGTGTGGTTTTTCTGGGTAGGTTCTCGGCAGACGTTAAATCGGGTGAAATGCTCGAAAGTTCCGCCGGGGCGCTAGTGCAGCGATGCATGACGATTTACATCATCCAAATGGTCAAAACAGTGGCAGGGCTCCGCCGCAAAACGATTGCCGAAAATTCTGCCCGGGAGCGAAATCTTGTGCGTCTCGTTTCACACGCTTAAAAAATCATTTATGCGCCCCACCGAGGCGCTAACTGAGGCGCAAATGAGCCGAAACTCCAGCCCCAGGTGCGGTCTCACCAGAGCCCTACATAATTGCAGTAAGAGCGTCTTTATTCTTGTACTCAAATCCTCGTAACAAAAAGCAAAAATACCATTTGCTTTCTTAATTGCCATGAGTGATGTCCTGGAAAACCTATCCTACATCGACTGTTTTCACTCCTTATGAAGAACTGAAGTCCATGAGAAGCAGACGTTCATTCTACGTGCTCACAACATACGCATGGACATGGATATAAGTATCGGTCGGCACTGGTAAAATCTCTCACAATTTAGCAACACCAGAACCTTTTAAAAATGCATGGCTGATGCCAAGTAATAGACTCCCTATTGTGCCCCTGAGAGATACAAGGATACATTTTCTAATTGCTAACTCCTGGTTTTCGGGCCTGCAGATGGTATTACTGATCTGAAAATCTGGGTGTGAATCTGTTCTGTTGGATGCCTGCCTATTCTGTATGCTGCAGGCATTTCCAGTGAGGGAACTGATGGATGCATCAATATTCTAATGAATGTTGTAATGACGCCCAATCGCATTATTTAGATATCCACAAAACTCCTGTCATTCTTGCCAGGTTGAACAAGTCATCTATCCACCCAGATGGTTTTCTTGGTTTGCTAAGCACCAAGCTATATATAGAGGCGAGAAATTACATGCACACTTTTCCTGGTCATTCCTCAACCATTTTTCACGGTTTCTCGCCTATTGTTACTGTGGTGTTCAGGAACCTTTGTGGCAATGTTCACGGTGCTGCCTTTACTGCCACAATGGCGGTCTCTGTTGGAATCCTCCTTATACTTGTGCATCTTACATAGAATTACATAGAATGTGCAGCACTGAAACAGGCCATTCGGCCCAACCGGTCCAGGTCGGTGTTTATGCTCCACACGAGCCCCCCCCCCACCATTCTTCATCTAACCCTATCAGCATAACCTCTCTCCCTCATGTATTTATCCATCTTCCCCTTAACTGCATCTATTATGTCTGTAGTGTGCTTATGAATGACTCCACCAGGCAATGTGTTGTACTCAAACTGTAGTGACCTTGGTCCATTACTCGTAACTCCAGAGTGAAGCAGCCACATGGTGGCTCCCCTTTTATACAGCCCCTGCCACCAGGGCAGGAAACACTGGTCTCCACAGTTGCACCCTCGAGCGGTGCCAGCATAATATACACACAGTGTAAACCTTATTGATAGTACATCAGGAAACAAGTCTCCATCTTATGCAACTATACAGTGACTACACAGAGAGTATATCTATAGTCTGCATATATAACAGCATCGGTGCTATTTGTCTCAGCTACTCTTTGTGGTCGTGAGTTCCACATTCTAACTACTCTCTTTCCCTACATTACAACAGTAACTACACTCCAAACGTACTTCATTTGCTGTAAAGCACTTTTGAGATGTCCGGTGGTCGTGAAAAGTGCTATATAAATCCAAGTTTTTCTTTTTCTGTCTGGGTCAAGAAGTTTCCCCTGAATTTCCTATTGGAGTTATGAGTGACTATCTTATATTTATGGCCCCTAGTTTTGGTCTCCTCCACAAGTGGAAACATCTTCTCTACGTCAACCTATCGAACCCGTTTTATCTTGGTGGAGGAAGAGGACCAATGATGCTATGCCAGGCTGGTGTGGTCCACACCTACCTGTTGACTCCCTTGCAGCAGGATCTATAGACAGCTCCATTTGTTGGAGGAGCAGTGCCTGATGGGGCTTTGATCTACAAGGAATCCCATGACGGAGTTTGGCCATGTGCTCCAAGTTGATCTACAGCCAAACTCCCCCACCGGCATGGCACTGCCCGTGGCTGTCAAACTCCCCTACCGGCATGGCACTGCCCGTGGCTGTCAAACTCCTCCACCGGCTAAGCACTGCCCGTGGCTGTCAAACTCTCCCACCGGCATGGCACTGCCCGTGGCTGTCAAACTCCCCCACCGGCATGGCACCGCCCATGGCTGTCAAACTCCCCCACCGGCTAAGCACTGCCCGTGGCTGTCAAACTCCCCCACCGGCATGGCACCGCCCATGGCTGTCAAACTCCCCCACCGGCATGGCACTGCCCATGGCTGTCAAACTCTCCCACCGGCATGGCACTGCCCATGACTGTCAAAATCACAACAGATTTTACTTTGCTGAACTTACACACTCCGTATTCATTCCAGGCTGTCACTGGGGACATCATCAACATAAGATCAACAGCTGCCCACTGAGCAAGCAATTTAATCTCCTTCCCCATGGACAGCTGACAACAGCACAAGATGGCTGTGCGATTTTGGCAGGATTCCCCAAAGTCCCGGAGTTATAGATAGTGACCCTCACAAAATGCCACCATGTACCTGAATAGGAAAAGACTCCTCACTTTGAGTGCTCAGCTTGTTTGCAGCTATTGAGCATCGCATTGTACAAAGCCAATCCTTGGTTCCCAGGCCCCTGTCACAATGTAGGCAAGAACAAGAATGTGGCAAATGGAATATAATGTGCAGAGATGTGAAGTTATCCACTGTGGAAGGAAAAATGAAAAGCAGAGTATTTTTTAAAATGGTGAGAGATTGGGAAATGTTGGTGTTCAGAGGGACCTGGGTGTCCTTGTACACGAATCACTGAAAGTTAACATGCAGGTACAGCAAGCAATTAAGAAAGCAAATGGTATGTTGGCCTTTATTACAAGAGGATTTGAGTATGAGTAAAGGGGGGGGGGAGAGGAATTGCACCCCCTGCCCCGCTTCTAGGGGATAATTCGAATTATCACTGCCCGGCGGGAGTCGGAGGGAAGATGTGGAAAATTCGACTCTTTAACTACGGCAGCACCTCCCAGTGCTTTGGGGAGCTGTTTGAGGCAGTGTAGGGGCGGGCTCTGGTCAGGAGCAGGGCGTTGTCCATCACCGCGACACAGACATGGCGTGTCGTGCTGATGCGTAATAATGTCCGAGGCCTAGTGAGGCCTTGGCGGCGCCCACTGGGCCACTGGGGAGGATTTCGGCCGGGTCAGCGGCCCGGCACCCAAGAGGGGCCGCCACGTGGCTGCCTGTTGGCGGCCCGGCCGAGACTGCGGCTGCCATTGTTGGCCGAAAATTAAAAGAAAATGCTGGCCGCGGCGGTGTGCTCTGCCATTTAGGGGCTGCCGCACCGCCCAGCCACTGGCAGCTTCCCGCCTCACGATCGATGCTATTAGTGGCACCGTCCGGTAGCTGCTGTGCTCCCGCGGGGCAATTTTTCCCGTGGGTGGAAAAGGGGTCGCTGCCGGGCACTAATGTGTCGGCGTACGGCCAACAAGGTGTCAGAGCGCCGGACGGGGCGGAAACACGGGGCATAACACCACTAAATAGGACAGAATCTCATCCCTCGTCCCACACACTGGGCAAGTTGCCACCTCTACTCGCCCAATCTTACATAAGACTATCATGGTAAAACTCCGGTTATGAGCCAATTTGAAATCCACTTCAATCCACTCTGGACATTTAAAGTTCGCCCACACTCCCTTCCAAATCCTGTTGAAGTCCAGCTGTGTGTATATACTCTGCCAAAACTCTTGACCAGCATGTGTCTTAAATCTCCATTCTCTAAATACCCCATAGAAATCTCGAGTATTACAGTTGTCAAATTAGACCAACTCCTCCCCTTTCTCCAGAAGAAAGCTTGGAAAAGTGGGATGCATTATACCTCCTTTGGAGATTTGCGTATTTATTTCTTCCATCCAATCCTGTGGCATTGCCCTCACAATCTTCTCATACATGATCTTAATTGCTTTTTCCTCTACCTCCTGATCCTCCTCCTAAACCATATCCCTCACTACGGCTTCCGGCAACTAACCTGGAAAGACCTCAAATAATACATCTGTCACATATATAATACCAGCTTTTATAAAAGCTTGATTAAATAATACCTCTCCTTCAATGTTGATCCACCTGTTCAAAATAAGGGCTGTTCTAAAAATTCCTCAGCACCTTTGGGCATAAACTGCATACTTTTAAAAATTGTGTCTACAACCTCCTTATAAAACCTAGGGAGAGGTTTAATCAATTTCAAAAACATATTGTTGTATTACGTATAAAATATTCCCCGTCCTCCCATCCAACTTAGTTCAAAAAAATGCTGAAAACAACTTTTCCAAAAACTTGTATTTGACTTCTGAAGAAATCTCTTCACCCATTTGATTCTAAAGGATTTTTTATTCAAATCAGTATCTGGGAAATTGAGTCCTCCTTGATTTCTCCGTCCAATGATGGTATTGTAAACAACCAAGGCTGGTTTCCCTTCCCATAAAAACTTTACACAAGCCTCTCGGATAGACTTTTCCGCCCACTGCAGAATATCCTCCACCATCAATAAGTACCATGGTTTCGACAGCAGGAGAGCTGCCACCACTGTCGCTCTTCCTTGCACTTTCAACCACCTTCTTTCCCATTTTCTCAAAATCTTTTTAATTTTCATAACCTTCGGTTCCCAATTTAGTCGATCCACTTCATCCCTATCCTTCTTGCACCCCATATGTACCCCCAGAACTTCCAAAATCTCCACCACCTTAAAAGGGCTTTCCTCCAACCACTCCCCCTACTCCTTCCCACAACCAGACATTGGGACTTACTATAATTCACTCTGGCTCCTGAAGCTCTACAATACTCCACTACTCCCATAGCTTTCCTCACTGACTCGCCATCTCTCAACGTTAAGGGTGTGTCATCTGCATATTGGTGTATTACCAACACCTGCCCAGAACTGGGAACCGCAATCCTGACTACGCCTTGTTCCTTTCGCATCATGTAACCTAATGTCTCTGCTACCAATGTGTACAACACTGGGGACAGGGGACAACCTTGTCTCACTGACCTATGTATCGGAAAATACTTGGATAAAAAAAAATTACGTTCAACACAGCTAAATATGTTTGGATAAAAAATCCTTCTCCACTCAATGAAATTTTTCCCGAAACCAAATGCTTCCAAAACCATCATTAAAAACTCATGAGAGATTCTATCAAAGGCTTTCTCTTGTTCTATCTTTAGCACATAAGGCGCTTGATTTTCGGGTGCTTTGCGACTGGGTTTTCGGCGAGTTTTGACGATCTGTTTTTCACCCAGTCGCGATCCTCGGCTCGGTTTTTGTGGCGGCGCTTAGAAACACGGCCGGGGAGAGCTGCACCGGGGTGTAACGACTCCGATTGCGTTAGCGTCCGAGTTTCGCGACTCACCCAACCGCCAGGGAACACACGGCGGTCCAGCCCTGCCAGCAGCGGTAAGTTGGAAAACCTGAAAAAAAGATAAGTTAAAGTTTTAATTTTTTTATATTTTTGCTGCGATTTGTTAGGTAAGGGTGCTGGTAATGTTTTTTGAATGTTGTTTTTCCCCTCCCAAGGCCTCTCTCAGAGCCGCACTAAAGTTGGCGAGGATCCCGATTTTGCGCCCCAAAAATAATGCAACGCCTCCCTTTGTGCTGTGCCCCTGGAGCAGGCCCCAAGTGCTGAGAGTTAGGCAATTAATCGCTAACGCTAATTGGGCAGTAATTTTTATTCATCGCCTACATTTTCGTCCCGAAATGGAGAAAGCTGAAAATGCAGCACATGCTTCTCTCCCACTCTCTTGCATGAGTTATTTCACATCTCGGATTAAGACCATAGAGTCTGCATGTCCTGGCTTACGACTCCATAAGATTGAGAGGGTTAAACTATCTACAGCATCACCTCCTTCATACTATTTGCCACAACCCTCGCCAAGATCATATAATCCACAGTTAATAATGTGATGGGTCTCCAATTCTTCAGATCCCTTCTATCCCCTTTATTTTTATTAGCTAAACTTATGATACCTCTCCTCATATTTGGGGCCAGGCTTCCCTCAGTTTTAGTCTCTTTAAAAACCTCTAATGTACTTAAAATCTCTAAAAAAATCTTTATAAAATTCTGCACTTAGTCCATCGGACCCTGGGCTTTTTCTCCCTTCATTCCATTTATTGCAACTTTATTTCTGGTAATCCTTCTTCTTTGTCACACATGCTTCTCTCATCCTCCTTTAAACCCTCTTCAATAAAAGCACTAAACTTCTCCATCGCCAATTTGGAAATGTCTTCTTTTGTATACAACTCTTGATTAAAGCTACTAGCCGCCTCCATAATCTCCCCACTTTCATTAATGATCTTTTCCCCAACCTTCAACTCTCCAATCAATGATAACCTTTGTCGCTAATTCTCTTGCTCTGGAAAATATCTAGTGCATCTTTCTCCCTCCAATGCATCTTTAGCCTTTGTGCGGAGAATGGCTCCTTTGCATTTTTCAGCTAGCAATAATTCTCACTCTTCCTTTAAAACCTTCCACTTAGTCTCTACTCCCTTATCCCCTCCGTCAACTGCTTTACAGATATAAACCTTCTGTTTATATTCTCTTCTTGACGCCGGTTAGCTGTTGTTCTTTCTTTCCCATAACACACCAAAAATTGTTTACCCTCATATTTCATATTGTCCCACCAAACTCTTCTTTCTTTCAAGAATAAAGGTTCCTTCCAAGCATTCTTTATTATATTTAATATCCCTTCTTTATAAGCAATTTCTTTCAGGTACTGATTGTTTAAAATCCACACCCCTGGACCAATCTTAACTCTGCTGTTCCAAATTCTAAGAACCAAAGCCGAGAGAGGTCACTAAAAAATACTTTTTTATAATAAATCTCCATCACCTCAGAACTTAACCCTTCCCGCATTATCACAAAATCCATTCGGCTCTGTTTTAAAACATCACTCACACAACCTCTTCTGGAGAACTGCCTTTTTATGGGGTTTCGATCCCTCCTTAAGTCTCTCAAATTTAAATTTGCCATCATTTTTACAATCATCTCTCTGGAGTTATCATCCTTAAAGGTCATCTGTCCATCCGAGATAAAAATACATAAAAAAACCCCATTATACAAGGGTTTCCTGCCTCTGCCACTTCTGTGAATTACCACAGAAAAAACTCGCGATGCTTGCAGTGGTCATTCGGTGCATAGATATTAAAGAGATCACAATTCAATTCATCCATTTTTAGCTTTAGCTGTAAAAATCTACCCTCGGTGTCTTTGTCCACCAATGCAACGTTCTCTTTTATGGATGGACTCATCCCTTCTCCCTCCTTCTGCCCCTCACTAACCTTTCCCTTTCCATGTGATGCCGCCCCACCCCCGCATTTCCATGTCTCTATCCACCTCTGACTCCTCATTCTCGAGCTCTTCTGTAATCTCCCGTCCCTGTTCCCAGTCAGATACAGAATCTCCCTTAGAGAGTCTTCCTGCTAACATGGTTTCTCCAACAGTGCCACTCCCTTCGGCTTCACCTCCATCACTGACCCTTGCTCCCCAGTTCTTCTCTCTCTGGGACAATGGCGCGTCTTCATCCATCTTGCTCCCTTTTGCCGTATTTGTCTCCCCGCTCCCGTCCTGTTGCCCCTTTAAGGCTCCTACCTCTTGCCCCCTCTCCTGGTCTTGCCCGCTTCTGCTCCCTGAGATGTATGACTCCCCGTTTTTCTTTGGGGTACTCACACTTACCCTGCACCCCGCACCTGCCTCCGCTCCGCCCCACGGACACCTGATTCTTTAGGGAGAGCCGAGCTGTATTATGGCTCGACTCTGCCCTCGACCTGTGCTACCCTCCGCTGACTTTGTCCTTTTCCACCATACTTGGTGTGTTTTCCACCATCTCCATCCTGTTCTCTGCTCCGCAATTTTCTGCCTCTTCTTGCACTCTTTTCTCATCCCGTTCGCCGGCTGTGTCCTCCGCCAGCTCTGCTCTTCCGGCCACTCCACTCACACATCCTGCTCCTTGTCCCATCTCCTTGTCGCTCAAAGAGCTTCCTTCTGCCTCACACTCACAGCGGGTGGGGCCTTTGTGACAAACCGCACAGATCTCTACTTTGCAGCTCCGAGCGATATGTCCGGACTAGCTGCAGTTATAACAGTACAGGTCTGGACAGCTTCTTACAAGGTGGTTGTGTCCAAGATAGTAATAGCAAACCTTCACCTGGTTATCATGCAGAACCCGGAAGTAGTGCACCGGAAGCGTCCCTGAGTTCCCACTTAGTACAGGAGGAGCATAACACGTGTCCGAGCTCTCCTGCCATGACTTACCCTAAGAATAAGTTAATTTGGCAACAACAATGCTAAATGTTACTTACTGAAAAAAAAAGAGAAAGAAAAGCTACTTACCAATCACCAGCCAATCACTTACCACCTTGGCTGTAATGTCACCTTTTGATTTCTTTCAACGTCTTTTTTGCCTTCTCCCTGTAGCTGCACAAGCTCGCCTCTCCGACCCTGGACTCACGCTTCACCAACAAACTCCCCCACGTCTCTCGCGGCCTTTTTATAGGCCTCTGACCCCGGACTCACGCTGCACCAACAAACTCCCCGACGTCTCTCGCGGCCTTTTTATAGGCCTCCAACCCCGGACTCATGCCTCACTTCTTCTATTACATCCACCTGAGGGGACAGATAGTAGCTCGGTCTAACGTCTCATCCAAAATGTGGCACCTCCAACAGTGCAGCTTTCCCTCAGCACTGCACTGAAGAGCCAGACTAGATATTGTGTTCAAGCCTCTGGATTGGGGGCTTGAACCTTCGACCTTTTGACTCAGAGGCAAGAGTGCTACCCACTGAGCCAAGACTGATACCTACAGAGTCAGAATTGTCATGAAATGGGGTTGAATTTACACGGGGGTGGGGTGGATGGTGGGGGGGTGTAAGAATAAAAGAGTTTAGTGATGACAAAATTGATTCTATGTAAGTATAAATGTTGAAAGTATAGCTTATATGGAAAGGCTGCAGCTTGAAGAGACAAAATGGATACCTTCTCCAAGTTCATGTCGCCATGGCTTTGAAACTCACCAAACTAGAAAAGATGTTAATTGGAAAGCCATTAACCTAATCAAGGGATGGCACCGGCCCTCCAGACAGACACATGTGTGAGGAGAAGCCAATCAGGAATGGCCCTGGAACCAAGACCCAATCCTGGGACTTTCTGAGGAACAATGGACTAAAGGGATATTAAAACCCAAGCATAGATTGCTCTCTCTTCTTCTCCCCTAAGCCCATGGCAAACCGTCCGCTCTAGACCAGCCGAAACAGCAGGCCGTGTGCTCAGCCAGCCAGAGGAAAGTGACGTATACCTTTTTATACCTTTTTATAAATCATTATTGTAACATTGCATCTGTTGTAACTAAGTCGATCCGTAGGATAGCTGATGACTGCTGATAAATGTGCATGTGTGTGTGTTTAATAAACTGTTCCAAATTGTTTTAAAAGAATCAGTCTCACTGTCAATTTAATGCCAGAGATTTAGAAATCTTACAGGAGGCAGTGGGGGGGAGCTCCACTCATCTTGTAAAACTACTGTTGAAGAACAGCAATAAAATGGTAACTTTTCTCGTCACTTCTCCAAGGTTATAGCAGACGAGCAGGATCATCATCATCATCATAGGCAGTCCCTCGGAATCGAGGAAGACTTGCTTCCACTCCTGAAGTGAGTCCTTTGGTGGCTGAACAGTCCAATACGAGAGCCACAGACTCTGTCACAGGTGGGACAGAGAGTCGTTGAGGGAAAGGGTGGGTGGGACTGGTTTGTCGCACGCTCTTTCTGCTGCCTGCGCTTGATTTCTGCATGCTCTCGGCGATGAGACTCGAGGTGCTCAGCGCCCTCTCGGATGCACTTCCTCCACTTAGGGCGGTCTTGGGCCAGGGACTCCCAGGTGTCAGTGGGGATGTTGCATTTTATCAGGGAGGCTTTGAGGGTGTCCTTGTCACATTTCCATTGCCCACCTTTGGCTCGTTTGCCGTGAAGGAGCTCCGAGTAGAGCACTTGCTTTGGGAGTCTCGTGTCTGGCATGCGAACAATGTGGCCTGCCCAGCGGAGCTGATCGAGTGTGGTCAGTGCTTAAATGCTGGGGATGTTAGCCTGGGTGAGGATACTGATGTTGGTGCGCCTGTCCTCCCAGGGGATTTGTAGGATCTTGCGGAGATATCGTTGGTGATATTTCTCCAGCAACTTGATGTGTCTACTGTACATGGTCCATATCTCTGAGCCATACAGGAGGGCAGGTATTACTACAGCCCTGTAGACCATGAGCTTGGTTGCAGTTTTGAGGGCCTGGTTTTCAAACGAACACGATAATCCCCGAGGAAATCCACTTTCATTAGAGGAGTAGAGGATGATCGTCTGAGGTTTTAGCAGCTAACAGTTTTAACACAGTGAATTGTTATGATCGGGAATGCACTGCCTGAACGAATGGTGGAAGCAGATTGAATAGTAACATTCATAAAGGACCCAATCTCTACTTAAAAAGGAAAATAAATTGCGGGGCTATGGGGAAAAAGGAGAGGAGTGCGACTAATTGGTAGCTCTTGCAGAGAGCCGACACAGGCACGATGGGCCGAATGGCCTCCTTCTGTGCTGGGTGATTCTATGATAATTACGGGTGCTTTAACTCACAGCTAACCCCCAATTCTTGAACGATACAAGCTGACACAGGGCACAATAAGTGAGATGTTCCGGAATCTCCAATCTTAATAGCACAAAAGTCACCAAAAAATATAAAACGGTACTTCAGTTAATTTAATTCACGAATCCCGCTAAAAAAGTAATAGCTTACACATTCACTCAGCATCACTGCGGTTTCTGAGAAACTTCGAAGAGTTTGTTCAGCTGCTTCGCAATAACATTGGTAGAATTCAATCCTTCTGCTTGACTTATTAGCGAGGCTCAAATCCAACTTCTTTGCATTTTTATTTTTGGCAAAAACATTTGCTCCAGCTTTTTATTACTAAATTTGAGCAACGCAATTACTGTTAGCGAGAAAAATCCTCACATTCAAAACTAAATTAAGCCTTTGTTCGGCTGGAAAGTGAGTCTGAAGGCTGTTTTTCTTTTAGGTTGGTTGAAGAAAAGAAAGAAAGAGAGAAAGATGCGTCCACTTGAGAGAGCAGACGGGGCCTCGGTTTAACACCTCCTCCAAAAGACAGCACAGTACTCCACTGGAGTGTCAGTCTAGATTTTTGTATTTAAGTTCCATGGGTGGAATTTGAACTTGCAACCTTCTGAATCAGAGGCAAGACTGCTACCCACTGAGCCATGCCCCCAGGTGGTTCAAGACTGATCAAACTCGTCTTAGTTCACCTTTTCCTTACTTTGCATGATAGTTATTGTTTGGAATGAGCACAAGAAGATGTAAGCTTCATTAGGCATTCTGAAACTTGGCTTGATTTACATTTGATGAGAGGAGGCATTAGAGAAACAATGTACAACCCGTGTTTCGGGGGTTAAAAGAGTTTGGTAGAGTTTATAACAGAGCGGATTGTATATGTTTGGCACTGGTTCTCAAAGTCAGGAAAGGGACTTCACTCAGCACTGAGTTTTTCACATAACAAATTCTATTCTCCACAATCAATCTAAATTATACTTCCTTCCTTTTAAAAGGAAAAAGATTTAAAAAACATATTTAGATTCAATATAAATGACTTTTTTTTTTAAAAGCTGAATTTATGTAGTACTTTAATGGGTCTGAGAAACTTTTCCAAGCCCTTACCTTTAAGAAATTACTTTGAGTTGCGGTAACTGTTGCTATGTCAGCAAATGTGGCAGCCATTGTGTGCATGGCAAGATCACACACACAGCAAAGAGATGAATGTCCGCTTAATCTGTCCTTGGTGTTGGTTTAGGGAGGAATGCTGGCTTATTCAATGGGACAACCTGTTGCTCTTCTTTGTGTAGTACCATGGGATCTTCCACCACCGGAGCAATCAGGTGGCATCTTTTAGCATCTTCTCTAAAGGATGGGCTGAAAGGCAAAGCACATACATTGAGGGATTACGACTTTAGGTTCTACCATGGATTTCCATAGTTCAATGTTACTTTAAATTCAATTCAAAATTAGACTTGTTTACATTTTGTATTCCTCATACAAATACAGCTTGAAAATGTAGAACCAGGGCTTCATTACATCACTGCCTGAAAATAATATTGGAGAAATGCATTTTCTAGTCACTGTGTATAGGGACTTTGGGCTCAATTTTCACCAGTTATCTGCACCATTTTTTTGGCGTGCTCCGCTTTTTTTGGCCTAAATTAAAATATCCAAGTTTCCCCAAAGATTGTGCACCAGCCTAACTCAGTTAGTTACGATTTTTTTTAGGTTCGTTTTTTTTGTGTCATTGGGGGCGCAACCTGATGTCTGCGCCAGTTTTTCACATTTATACAAGTTTGGCCAACTTACATTTCTCCTAGGACGGCGCATGTGACCACTCCCGAAAAACCTTCAGGGCAC
The DNA here is from genome assembly GCF_044704955.1 of Pristiophorus japonicus. Taxonomy (NCBI): domain Eukaryota; kingdom Metazoa; phylum Chordata; class Chondrichthyes; family Pristiophoridae; genus Pristiophorus; species Pristiophorus japonicus. Next base: position 83,834,130 of record NC_091992.1, read on the forward strand.
TTAAGAAAAACCAGCGCACATCAAAAGATAGGCGCAGAAAGCCGCCATTGTTTTTAGTCGAAGTTTTGGAGGGAGTCAAGAACACATTAAATATGCATCATGAATCTTTTCAAACTTAAAACGCAGAAAATGGAAGTTTAAGATAATTCTTTAATTTTGAATTTTTTCAAAGTGCCACGTCACCACCAAATGTCTCCCGGGCTCGAGGGTCGGAGCGTGGGCCGGCAGAATCGCTTCCTCACCCGGACACAGGGGCTCGAGGTTCAGCATCAAAAGAAGCCTGGGGGTGGGGGGAAGATGTTTGACGGGCCCCTGTGTCTGGGCAAGGGAGCGATTCTGCCGGCTGACCCTCGAGCCCGGTGAGGAGACATTCGATCAGTGGTGGGGTGGTACTTCAAAAAAAAATCGAAAATGAAAGAGTTGCATTCGACTTCATTGCCCCAAATGCCTAGCTTCCCATTTTAAGCAAGCCTATTGCGCATGCGCAGACCAGGGTGTGGTCCATACTAGGGCGTCAACCTTGGAGAGAGAGAGAACAAAGAAGCTTGTCCTGTTGTTTTGAGCTACTTACAAAGGTATCATTTAATCATGGGGGCAATACTGACAATGCCATACCTCATGCAAGCCTTCTGCATGATGGTGCTGTGGAGGAAACGATTGATTTGACGTCATCGCATGAGGAACCTCAGAGCCCATTGGGTGTTGGGCATGATATATCGAGACAGGCGTTCATACCTGCACCTGAGTGATGCAGACTGTGAGAAGGCTGCGTTTCCGCAAATAATTTGTAACCGAGATCTGTGAGTTAGTAGAAGCAGACCTGCAACCTAGAAGTGTCAGGAGGACTGCTGTGTCAGTTGAAGTGAAGGTTTCAGCTGCACTTCCATTCTATGCATCTGGATCATTCCAGGACACAACTGGGGATGTGTGCGCCATTTCTCAACATGCAACACATATCTGCATTAGGCAGGTGACTGCTGCACTATATGCCCGGAGGAATGACTAGGTAAAGTTCCCCATGACCGCCCAGGCAATACGTGACAGGGCTGTGGGCTTCTCCAGGATTGCTGGCTTCCCAAAGGTACAGGGTAGCATTGATTGTACCAAAATCACCTTGTGAGCACCTTTGGAGGATTCCGGAACAAAAAAGGCTTCCACTCCGTTAATGTGCAGCTCGTGCGTGACGACATGCATCGCATCATGTCAGTCGATGCAAGATACCCTAGGAGCACCCATGATGTGTTCATCCTACACAAGAACGCTATATCTGCCATGTTTCAGCAGCAGCCAGAAGGGCAGAGCTGGCTACAGCGAGACAAAGAGTACGGCCTTGCCACCTGGCTCGTGACGCCGCTATGCGTAACCCGGACGGAAGCTGACCAGGAATACAACATGTCACACATTGCGACACGTAGCATAATAGAGAGGACCATTGGCATCTTGAAATAACGTTTCCGATGCCTGAACCTTTCCAGGGGCTACTTGCAATACTCCCCTGAGATTGTCGGTCAGTTCACTGTTGTGTGCTGCATGCTGCATAACTTAGCCATCATGAGGCAGGTAGTAGAAGACCCACCTGAGGTGAGAATGGCTGATGATGATGTGAGGAAGATGCAGATGACAAGGATGAGGATGCCATTCAACTACCTGAACCTGGAGTACGATGGTGGAGGAGGGCAGGCCGTCGTGCCCCTTTAACGATTGCTCGAGCCTTGCATCCGTGAACGCTTTGCTGCCTGAAGGCTCAGCGGCAACTATTCCAAATGGACCATGTTTACTGTTTGGACCAGTTCCGTAATGTTGTGTTGTGTTAATGGAACAAATAATGGAAATGATTCTTCTTTACTTCAAAAAGTTGTCTAAATAATGGAACAAATAATGGAAGTGATTCAGTTATAATTGAAAATATATTTGATTCAAAAGTTTAACAACATTTGTTTGTACTTATCTTAACTTTAATAAAAATATTCTTGTATCAAACATTAAAGTTTTCAGTTAAGATCACTTACAAACTCTAAGATCACTTAAAAACTTTAAGATCACTTACAAACTTTAAACATGTAAATTTACATAACTTACAAAAAACTTTTAATTTGAGAACAGTTACAACAGTAACAACAATAATAATAACCTCATCATCATAGGCAGTCCCTCAGAATCGAGGAAGATTTGCTTCCACTTTAAAAATGAGTTCTTAGGTGGCTGAACAGTCCAATACTTGAACCACAGTCCCTGTCACAGGTGGGACAGATAGACGTTGAGGGAAGGGGTGGGTGGGACTGGTTTGCCGCACGCCCTTTCCGTTGCCTGTGCTTGGTTTCTGCATGCTCTCAGCAATGAGACTCGAGGTGCTCAGTACCCTCCCGGATGCACTTTCTCCACTTAGTGCGATCTTTGGCCAGGGCCTCCCAGGTGTCAGTGGGGATGTTGCATTTTATCAGGGAGGCTTTGAGGGTATCCTTGAAACATTTCCTCTGCCCACCTTTGATTCGTTTGCCGTGAAGGAGTTCCGAGTAGAACACTTGCTTTGGGAGTCTCTTGTCAGTCATGCGAACAATGTGGCCTGCCCAGCGGAGCTGATCAAGTGTGGTCAGTGCTTCAATGCTGGGGATATTGGCTTGGTCGAGGATGCTAACGTTGGTGTGTCTGTCCTCCCAGGGGATTTGCAGGATCTTGCGGGGACATCGTTGGTGGTATTTCTCCAGCGACTTAAGATATCCACTGTACATGGTCCATGTCTCTGAGCCATACAGGAGGGCGGGTTTTACTACAGCCCTGTAGACCATAAGCTTGGTGGAAAATTTGAGGGCCTGGTCTTTGAACACTCTTTTCCTCAGGCGGCCGAAGGCTGCACTGATGCACTGGAGGCAGTGTTGAATCTCATCGTCAATGTCTGCCTTTGTTGATAAGAGGCTCCTGAGGTATGAGAAATGGTCCACGTTGTCCAGGGCCGTGCCATGGATCTTGATGACTGGGGGGCAGTGCTGTACGACGGGGACAAGTTGGTGGAGGACCTTTGTCTTACGGATGTTCAGTGTAAGGCCCATGCTTTCGTATGCCTCAGTGATAACGTCAACTATGTCCTGGAGTTAAACCTCTGTATGTGTACAAATGCAGGCGTCATCTATGTACTGTAGCTCGACGACAGAGGTTGGGATGATCTTGGACCTGGCCTGGAACGACGAAGGTTGAACAGGTTCCACTGGTTCTGTAGTTTAGTTCCACTCCAGCGGGGAGCTTGTCGACTGTGAGGTGGGTCATGGCAGCGAGGAAGATTGAGAAGAGGGTTGGGGCGATGACGCAGCCCTGTTTGAATCCGGTCCGGATGAATGCCCAGTGCCGAGTGCGCAGAATGCCCACAGCGCTTGGTCTGCCTTCCAGGCCACCATAAGCAGTGCCTGCGAAGAGACGCTCGGTCACTCAACCAGGAAATACCAGGACTGGTTTGATGAGAATGACCAGGAGATCCAAGAACTAATAGATTGCAAACGCAGGGCATTTCTGAGCCTAAAGCAACAACCAAACTCGGGAGCAGCAAGGCAGCATTACAGACAGCTTAAGGCCGAGGTCCAACAAAAAACTCATGACTTAAAGAACAGGTTGTGGGTGGAGAAAGCACAGGAGATACAGCAGCTGGCTGACAGCCGTGATGTGCGAGGATTCTTCACGGCAGTCAAGGCCACCTACGGCCCCAACACCCAAGGCCCCACCCCACTGCTGGCCAAGATCGGGGAAACACTCAATAATAACAACAACAACAGCAACAAAGAAAAGCTGCACCCATCTCTCCTCCACCTTATTCTAAGACCGCCCGCTGCGCTTGGTCTTGGTGACTCCACACCCGCCCGCAGGCGGTGACTCAGCATTTCTCAGTTTGGTACCAAGCTTATTCTTTCAAACATCTCGGGTAATGCGCACTTCTTGATGGGGGGGGGGGGTGGCGGGGGGAAGCGGTAAGGTGGAAGGCCTGGCTTGGGCCTCTTCAGAGGCTGGTATGGGGATTGGTGTGTGAGTGGCAGTTGATTCTGTCAACGGGCACAGGGTCTGGGCATGTTCCCTTATTGCAGCAGCTATCTCCGACATTCCCTCCCTCATGTTCCCGGATAGTGTTCCCATTTCTCGTGAGAGTGTTGTTACTTCTCCTGACAGTCCCGATACTTCATCACCCACCCCACTGTCCAGGAGTGATCGGGTAAGGTCAATGTTCTCCGCACTCATTGCCATCATCTGAATCACATCTGTTACATCCTGCACCTTAGGAGAGCGCTGTCGAGCTCTCCTTCCCCTCCTCACCCTGATTATGGCTCGCTGCATCCCACTAGGACCTGCAGCCTCAGACGGTGGGGCCCTGGGTGTGCCTCACTGCACCCTACTGGGACCCGCAGCCTCAGATTGTGAGAAACCATGAGATGTCCCAACACGTCTACCACTCAGGAAAGGGGCTGGTACCTCAACGGGGAGCACCTGCACCTCCTCCAGAGTGAGTACAACAGTGTGAGCTTCATCACACACCTCCCTCTCCCCCCCCCCCCCCCCCATGCTCTTGGTCTGGAATTAGGGATTGGAAGCTGTTCTCTTCAGGCTCGTCCGCGTTTGAATCTTCTTCAGCACCGGCTTCAGCCTCGTCAGGATTGGCTTCAAGTTCTGCAAAATATAACAGAACAGACAAATGGTTAGCAGCAGAGGAGGGAGCAGGATGGGTGGCATGAGTAGGCTCACACAGCGCAGGCAGCAGGCTCATTTGAAGGACCGCGATGAATGATAACACATTGCATCAACCGAAGCGTAGCTAATGGAGACAACCCCATGAACCGAAGCATGGCTAGCCCGCGCAGTACTTAACATTTAGCAAAGTCAGACTGTGGAATTTGCAGGACTTACCCTCTCCCTCGAGTATGGGCCCAGCTTGTGCAATGGTGGTTGCTTTTCTGCAGGCAGGACCCATCAAAGTGGTGACCCTGTCTTCCAAGGATGTCAGTGGGTGCAGATTTGCTGGGCCTTCGAGTTCTTTCTCGTTTGTTGTGTGTCACCTTCCTCTGCAAAGATGAAAATATAACTTTTTAGAGAGGGTGTCTTTCTGCTGGGTGGGACATATACAGATGGTCATATTTGCAATTGCAATTCCATTGAATAAATGAAAATATTACTTACACTAACTACGTAACCAAGGTCCTGCCATTTCTTTTTGCACTGGCCTCCAGACCTCGGGTTGGTCACCATTGCACAGTAATCTTCTGCAAGTTGGTTCCAGCGTTTCTTCATTTCTTTTGGTGAAACTTTTATGTGACCTCTGCTGGTGTCCAGCTCGTGCCATCTGACCTCAATCACAGTAACCAGTGCCTCCACTTCATCCTGTGAGAAATTCTTGGTCCTTGAGCCGGGTTGCATCCTGTATTGCAGCTCTGATTTTTCCAATGAAAATTAAAGTTCTCTCCCACAACTAGCTCTTTAAAAATGGCCGAATGCAGGCCGGGAGTTGTACTGGGCATGCACGCCCATAGCAATCACGTCAAAAACCTCCTTTTTTTCCCCGCGCATGTGCAGGAGGGTGTGGGGAGGGGTGGGCGGGGGCATCGTTTTTTCAGTGCAGACGTTAGGCTCCACCCCCCCCTCCCCCCGAAGCTAAAGGACATGCTGTGCGGCGCCAATTTCAAAAAATAGAGCTGGGAAACTTGGTAGTTATTTTTTTGGAGTAGTCGAGGCCAAAAGAAATGGGCGTAACTCTTGCGTTGTGCCAAAATACGGCATTGGGGAAAATTGAGCCCAAATTATAAGCGCATTTACAATATTGTTACACACAGTGACTAGAGCAAATCTTCCTCATTTAGGCCTCTATACATGACTTTGAAAAGAAAGAGGAAAGTAGTTATTGTGAGAAATATGTGCCTCACTATTGCATAGTTCGACAGAAAAATAGAGGAAAACCTTTGGCTCCTTGGGGCAGAAATTGCTCTAAATCCAATGATTTGTGTGTTAAATAGGGGGATATGCAAATTTACTCATTTACTAATCCCAACGGGCAGAGTGGATTTATAAAATTACACTTGACATTCTTGGTGCTTGGATGTGGAACATCCCAAACATCTACAATAATAATGAGCAGTGATGATTAGCCTGCAGCCTACCAACAGGAAGCCACCCAAAAACGGGCATGAAAGGGAGTTCTGGGTTACATAGGCCCCGCTACCACCCACTGCCACCTGCTGCCGCTGACTGCCGCCGGGTTTTCCTGCCGTTTTCCCCTCCTCGACATTTTCCTCTTGGCCTGGAGCGGGCGGGAGGGGAGCACCATCGGGAACCGCCCGCAGGCGCTCTCTGGCGGCCAAGTCGCGTAAATGGCCTCCCGCCCGTCGAGGTGCCAGATTGGTGCGGGCGGGAGTCGGCGAGAGTCGGTGCCAGCAGGGGGAAGGACCGCTGAGTGAAGGCTGTTCTTGCCCCGACGGTAGCTATGAAGACCTGCAAAAAAAGGTTAGTGAACATCTTTTAAATGAAGGTGCTCCGGTGTTTTTTTTTTTCGTGATGTTTTTACTTTTCAGGTCTTCCGCCCTCCCTGGGCCCGACTCCATGCTCGGCAGCACTTGGGCGGCAAGCTCCTTTGCCGCCGAGATTGAGAGCTCCCGCTTGCTGCCGCCCAGATTGACGGCGTAAGCTGTTATTTTGCCGCCTGGCGGTACTGCCACCTCTTTTAGAGGAATATTTCAGGCAAAGTACCGCCCGGTCTCTCGGCGGCCATCGGCGGGCCTTTGGGTGGCAAATGGGCGGGCTTGCATCTCATGAATACTGGGGTCATAGAGTCAGAGAACAGTACAGCGCAGAAGGAGGCCATTCGGCCCATCGAGTCTGGGCCGGCTCTTTCGAAAAGCAATCCAGTTAGTCCCAGTGCCCCGCTCTTTCACCATATCCCTGGAATTTCTTTCTCCTTCAACTAATTATCCAATTCCCTTTTGAAGGCTACTATTGAATCTGTACCCGCCACTCTATCAGGCAGTGCGTTCTAAATCCTAACTACTCATTGGATAAAAAGGTTTTCCTCATGTCGCCTCGGGTTCTTTTGCTAATCAGCTTAAGTCTGCGCCCGCTGGTTATCGACCCTTCAGCCATTGGAAACAGTTTATATTTATTTACTCTATCCAAACCCTGCATGATTGAAAACATCTCTACCAAATCTCCTCTTAGTCTTCCCTCCTCCAAGCAGAACAACCCCAGTTTCTCCAGTCTATCCACATAACTGTAATCCATCATCCCTAGAACCTTTTGAGTAAATCTCTTCTCTACCCCCTCCAAAGCCTTCGTGTACTTCCTAAAGTCTGGTGCCCAGAATGAGCATATTACCCATAATACTCCAGCTGGGATCGAACGACTGTTTTATACAGGGTTAGCATAACTTGCTGGCTTTTGTACTCTATGGGCTGGCTTTTCGGCTTTGGTGATTTCAGGGTGGTAATGGTAATGAAGGACCCGAACTACATCCTCAAGGGTGGAAGATGCCTGTGCGTGGATTTTTTTAATGTGTGGTAGCCGTTGCACACCAGCCACCACACGGGCTTGACAGAGCTAGGTCTTGGTCCAGTGGCAAGGATTAACCAAGATGACTGGAGACCAAGTCCAAGTCATTAATGTATATCACAAACAGCAATTGTGCTAGTACTGAACCCTGGGGAACACCAATGTATACATCCATCATGTCCGAAGTGTAAAGTCCTTACTCTATAGTATGAAACCACACGAGGCACATTCTGAGGACAAGGTCACTCTGTGACCTTAACTCTTTATTCACAGGACTCCAAAAATGATGACCCTGCATGGGACCTCCCTTTTTATATCTGTGTGATCAGGTAAGGAGTGTCTCCCTTAAGTTCACCCCTTGTGGTCAAGGTGTGCATCTAGGTTGAGTGTATACAGTAATGCAGTGGTGTTACATTGTGGTTACATACATGACACGAAGCAACAACCATTCACCACAACTCTTCATGGATCGCTGACTAGCTAACAAAAACATTGTGAAGCCATGTTTATTAAGGACTTGTGGTTAAAGCCCAGCACAAAGGAAGCTAATTCAGGTGGCTTGAGAAGTATTCTGAGATGTCAAATATTGGACACATTCCAGTTTGCAAATGGAATAGACTGACCAAAACTATTATTATTCACACCCAGTCCTGATCAGATCAATTTACATTGTCAAATTTTAAAAGTTCAGCTGGCAAAGACATTCAGACTATATTGCACTGTGCATCCGAGCATACAGGTGATTCTTAAGCCAGACATTTCCACTGGACAATGTAGGAGCAGTCACTGAATACTCTGCTCTTTTTTTCCCCCATTTAGCCGGAAAAATCGGAAGACGCTTAGAATCATAGAGGGGGAAATTGCGTTGCGCCCCGTTTGGGGGGGTAACAACCGCGAGCCGAGAGTTCCTGCAACAGGCGTGGAAATCCCGCCCCACTCGCGATATTGGGGTTTCCGCCCCCAAAAGGAAGTGGAATGCAAAATAAAATGCTCCAGGTCCTCTGTGGGGACACGAGCGGGGTGGAGGCACAGGGAGAGGGGCACAGCGCCATGCACTGGGACGCGTAGCGCTGCTGCATAGAAGGGGCACTCCCACTACCAACTGATAACCCCAATTTCTCCCATATAGAATCATACCACATAGAAAGAGGCCATTTGGCCCATGGTGCCTTTGAAAGAGCTATCCAATTAGTCCCACTCCCCTACTGTTTCCCCATAGCCCTGCAAATTTTTCTTTTCGACTAAACATCTGATTCCCTTTAGAAAACTCGTGTGAAAGGCCAGAGTGAAACTCCTTACTTGTTTTGAGAAGCTGTGTTGAATATCATTGGGAGGGAGACCATGGAAATAGTAGGTGATGTACAAGCTGGAGAATGTGGTGACATTCCTGCTTTGTATAACTGTGCCGATATAGTTTATTTGAGGGGAAAAAATTAACCATGTAACAGCTTAAAATAATTGATTCAGCAGCACTGTGAAATATACCAAGTGGTACACCAATATGTCCCTCAGTGTACTGACCACAATAGAAAGCCATATATCCAAGTTTGCCAATGACACAAAGATTAGTGGTATAGTAAGTAGACTGTAGCATAAAATTAGAAAGAGACATTGATAGATTAAGTGAGTGGGCAAAACTGTGGTGACCGAAGGCTGCGCTGGTGCACTGGAGGCGGTGTTGGAC